>NC_056458.1:2537694-3200388 GCF_018296145.1 Oncorhynchus tshawytscha | reverse complement strand
TTCCCCTTCTCAAACAATCCCGCAGGTGAAGAAGCTAGATGTGGAGGTCCTGGGCTTCTGTGGTGTTGAGGCTTGTTGGAAGTACTGCCAAATTCTCTAAAACAACCTGGACCTGGACATTCCTGCAGTCAGCATTCCAATTGTACTCTCCCTCTAAAATTGAGACATCTGTGGCATTGTGTGACACAACTGCACATTTTAGAGTGGCCCTTTATTGTCCCCAGCACAAGGTGCACCTGTGTAATGATCATGCCATTTAAAGGCTTTAATTACATAAAGACGTTCCTCTGTATTTTGGCCTTCACATGAGTCTCTGTACAGATGTTAATTTTACATTATTAATAGGAAAAAAATTCATACGATTAGCGTTGGTAAGTGGAGATGTGTTACGGTTTTCTTCTATCTCCTCTGACGAGGAGGTGTAGCAAGGATCGGACCAAAATGCAGCGTGGTTACTTAGATTCATGTTTAATGATTAAGAACATGAACAGTACAAAAACAATAAACGTAACACGAAAACCTAAACAGCCTAATCTGGTGCAAACTAACACAGAGACAGGAACAATCATCCACGAAACACTCAAAGAATATGGCTGCCTAAATATGGTTCCCAATCAGAGACAACGATAAACACCTGCCTCTGATTGAGAACCACACCAGGCAACCATAGACTTTTCTAGAAAACCCCACTGTACCACAATCCCTACAAAAAAAAAAAACTAAACACACCACATAATAAACCCATGTCACACCCTGGCCTGACCAAAATAATAAAGAAAACACAAAATACTAAGACCAGGGCGTGACAGAACCCCCCCCTCCAAGGTGCGGACTCCCGGCCGCACACCAAAACCCATAGGGGAGGGTCCGGGTGGGCGTCTGTCCACGGTGGCGGCTCCGGCGCGGGACGTGGACTCCACTCCAACAAAGTCTTAGTCCGCATGCATCGCGTCCTTTGATTGGCGACCCTCGCCGCCGACCTTGGCCTAGTAACCCTCACCAAGGGCTCCACTGGACTAAGGGGCAGCTCGGGACTGAGGGGCAGCTCGGGACTGAGGGGAAGCTCGGGACTGAGGGGAAGCTCGGGACTGAGGGGAAGCTCGGGACTGAGGGGAAGCTCGGTACTGAGAGGAAGCTCAGGCAGGTAGTTGGCACTTGCAGATCCTGGCTGGCTGGTGGTTCCGGCAGATCCTGGCAGACTGGCAGATCCTGGCTGAATGGTGGATCCTGGCTGAATGGCGGATCTGGAAGATCCTGGCTGACTGGCGGATCTGGAAGAGCCTGGCTGACTGACTGCTCTGGCAGCTCCATGCTGACTGGCTGCTCCATGCAGACTGGCGGCTCTGACTGCTCCCATGCAGACTGGCGGCTCTGGCTACTCCCATGCAGACTGGCGGCTCTGGCTGCTCCCATGCAGACTGGCGGCTCTGGCTGCTCCCATGCAGACTGGCGGCTCTGGCTGCTCCCATGCAGACTGGCGGCTCTGGCTGCTCCCATGCAGACTGGAGGCTCTGGCTGCTCCCATGCAGACTGGCGGCTCTGGCTGCTCAAATGCAGACAGGCGGCCCTGGCTGCTCCCATGCAGACTGGCGGCTCTGGCTGCTCCATGCAGACTGGCATCTCTGGCTGCTCAATGCAGACTGGCAGCTCTGGCTGCTCCATGCAGACTGGCAGCTCTGGCTGCTCCATGCAGACTGGCAGCTCTGGCTGCTCCATTCAGACTGGCTGCTCCACGTAGACTGGCAGGTCTGGCTGCTCCGTGCAGACTGGCAGCTCTGGCTGCTCCATGCAGACTGGCAGCTCTGGCAGCGCTGAACAGGCGGGAGACTCCGGCAGCGCCGTACAGGAGGAAGGCTCTAGCAGCGCTAAACAAGCGGGAGACTCCGGCAGCGCAGAACAGGCGGGAGACTCCGGCAGCGCTGTAAAGGAGGAAGGCTCCGGCAGCGCTGGACAGCTGAGGCGCACTGTAGGCCTGATGCGTGGTGCTGGCACTGGTGAAACTGGGCCGAGGACACGCACAGGAAGCCTGGTGCGGGGAGCTGCCACCTGGTGCGTGGAGGTGGTACTGGATAGACCGGACCGTGCAGGCGCACTGGAGCTCTTGAGCACCGAGCCTGCCCAACCTTACCTGGCTCGATGCCCACTCTAGCCCGGCCGATACGAGGAGCTGGTATGTACTGCACTGGGCTTTGCACCCACACTGGAGACACCGTGCGCTCCACAGCATAACCCGGTGCCTGCCCGGTCTCTCTCCCCCCGGTAAGCACAGGAAGTTTGCGCAGGTCTCCTACCTGGCGTAGCCATACTCCCTGTGAGCCCCCCCCAATACATTTTTGGGGCTGACTCTCGGGCTTCCATCCGCGTCGCCGTACTGCCTCCTCATACCAGCGCCTCTCCGCTTTCGCTGCCTCCAGTTCTTCTTTGGGGCGGCGATATTCTCCAGGCTGTGCCCAGGGTCCTTCTCCATCCAATATCTCCTCCCAAGTCCAGAAGTCCTGTGATCGCTGCTCCTCCTGCCGCTGCCTGTCGCCACGCCACTTGGTCCTGTTGTGGTGGGTGATTCTGTTACGGTTTTCTTCTATCTCCTCCTCTGACGAGGAGGTGTAGCAAGGATCGGACCAAAATGCAGCGTGGTTACTTAGATTCATGTTTAATGAATAAGAACACGAACAGTACAAAAGTACAAAAACAATAAACGTAACACGAAAACCTAAACAGCCTAATCTGGTGCAAACAAACACAGAGACAGGAACAATCATCCGCGAAACACTCAAAGAATATGGCTGCCTAAATATGGTTCCCAATCAGAGACAACGATAAACACCTGCCTCTGATTGAGAACCACTTCAGGCAACTATAGACTTTTCTAGAAAACCCCACTATACCGATACCTACAAAAAAAACAAGACAAAACACACCACATAATAAACCCATGTCACACCCTGGCCTGACCAAAATAATAAAGAAAACACAAAATACTAAGACCAGGGCGTGACAAGATGGAGGAGACTGAAACGAAAACATTCTTAAAGTACTTTACTTCCTCTTTCAAAATATAATTTGGTGAATCATGCGTGACTCCATTTGTAACAAGTTAATACATTTTGGGGGGTAGCATTTCTATGTTGAAGATTGAAAAATGTTTGCATTTTCGCATCCAGTTTGCTTAATTTTTTAAATATATTACACTGGATCTTTCTTGAATAAGATGCAACTTATTCTGTGCCTCTATGGTACAGTTTTTATTGCTATCTAACTGTACTGTTAGTCCTTCAATTTCCTTTGGACTCTTATGGACTCCTATGGACTCTTTTGATCTAAATGGCTTTTGTTTTATAGATGAATACTGAATTGCATGGCCTCTAAAGGCACATTTAAAAGTGTCCCATACGATAAGGGGATCTGCTGTACCTATGTTTTGTCAGAAAAAGTCAGCTATAAATTCTTCTGTCCTAGTTATAAACAAGTAGGCTTTGATTAAATTTCCAATATCCTCGCCCACGTGGAAATTCTGTTAGAGTAATATATATGCCAATTATGTGATGATCTGACAGCATTCTGTCCCCTATCAACACATTTTTAAAACTTTTGGAGCCAGAGAGAATAACATAAGAAAGTAAGATGACTAGCTTGATTAAGCCACCATATCTCACTAGGTCAGGGTATTTAAGCCTCCATATATCCACTAATTCCAATATATCCATAACATTCATGATTTCCTTAAGTGCCTGGGGGTGATAGTTTGTAGTGTGATTTCCTTTACGGTCCATAGAGGTATTTAAAACCGTATTAAAATCCCCCACCATAAGAGTCTAGTGTTGCTTGTCCAAGTCCAAGAAGCTTGGATCATCATTATTTGGCCCATATTTGTTTATTGTCCAATAACATTTAAAATAATCTATCTACCTTGATGATCTGTTTGGACAATTTGCACATTTGGATCAAAATTACTGTTATCTAACTGTCACCCCTTTTGAATTTCTTTGTCCGTGGAAGAAATATATTTTGCCCCCCCCAGTCATTTTTCCACAAAACTTCATCCAAAATTCTTTAAGGAGTTTCCTGTAAACAATAGATATTACATTCCTTCTCTTTTAGCCAGGTAAGTACTGATCATATTTTCTTATCTACTAAGCCAATACAATTATCACTCCTTAAAATAGAATTGAAACTTGCCTCATTATGTTATCAAAATATATGTTTGTAAACACATCATTAAAAAGTAACATGATGATTAAGTGTCTATATAGCTGTACCATGATATTTGCATTGCTACTAAGTAAACCTCCAATTGGTCCCCATTATTCCACCCGCTAAAAGCCCTCCTCATCCCGAGTTGAGTTGTCATCCCAATGCCTGGCAGACCACCCACGTCCCCGCAGATCCCATAGCCCCGGAGAGAGTGGGATCAACCGCCAAATGCATTTTCATTGCCCTCACCTCGATCTGTATTATATATAGCCATTAAGAATAAATATACTGGCCTCCCGGGTGGCGCAGTGGTCTAGGGCACTGCATCGCAGTGCACGGTGTTTCCTTGACACATTGGTGCAGCTGGCTTCCCCGTTGGATGCGCACTGTGTTAAGAAACACTTGGTTGGGTTGTGTTTCGGAGGAAGCATGGCTTTTGACCTTCCTCTCGCCCGAACGGGAGTTGTAGCGATGAGACTACTAATTGGATACTATGTAATTGGGGAGAAAAGGGGGTAAAAAATCAAATGAACAGCATTTAAAATATACATTTTAAATCCTGTTTCTTATTTTCCATAATTAGCTATTAATAATTTGTAGCAATGTAGGCAATTTATGCAAAGGATTTTTACCTCTCACTAGTCTCGCCATTTCCAAATTACATTATGGCAAGCAATTATTGTGAATCATCCTATATCGTCCCTAACATCTTTTACTACCTCGCAACAGTTGTGGGATACACACAGCCACACACTCAACTCCTTTCACCCCACATCAACCATAGACTCACATTCTCAACAGTTGCACCATCCCAGAGCCCAAATCAAGGATGGATTTACGAATGTATATACAGTTGCAGCTGTATGAGGCCTGCAAAACTGTGTCAAATGGGGAGATTTTCTTAACCATTGTCACATCCTAGATGGAGGTCAGTTTCCCCTTGAAATACCCACAACATGATCCCCCGTATTGACCATATTCCCAAGCATCCCCGTGGAGTCAGACCTTTGATTTTGTGCCATCAGGGCCAAAATAATATGCCCCCTCTCTGAATGTCTGAGTGTGACCCACTCCCCATAGGTTACTGCAACTAGTGGTGCCAGCACTGCCACTGCCTGGGTGGGGGCACCCCACCGGAATCCCCACCGGCTAGGTACAAGGTCATTGTCAAGGTTCTCATTAGCAGCTTTGAGAATTTCCTTGTATATTATGTTCTCCCTTCAGGGGAGGACCAACCCTGCCAAGCAGGCTCAGAATCTTGTATTGCTGTTCCACCATGATAGGACAATAAATAGATAAGATGTACAGTATATCCCTCATCTGAACAACATTGAAAGCTCTCAACTCCTGCTCACAGCAATATATTGGTTCTGGGCTATGCAACCATTTCCTTTCTCACTCAATGCCACACTTTCCCAAACACCAGAAAACACACCATCCATCCATACATACTGTGCCTTCCGTTTACTGAGTTTTCCACCATGTTGAATTAGGGCTTTTGTGTTCCAATGAGTTATATTTGAAGATAAAAACATGTTTTTTGTTGTTGTATTATTACAATCCATAACCAGGCTAGAATTGTGTGTTTCCTTATTTGTCTCCTCTATGAGAACTTTGTAATTTTTAAAATAGCCAGTAGTCTTTGGTTCTCTGATCTGGTTATCAACACACAGTTAATCGACGACGAGAGCTATGTGTTCCCTTTTCAATCTATTTTCCTTGAAACTTGGATACAGAACTTTACGCCGTTCTGTAATTTCTTTCGGGAACTGGTCATTCATTCCAATTTTCGTGCCAGCAAGTCTTTTAATTATTTCATCTTTAAAGCGAGGCGTCCCTCTCAGGGAACTCCCCCCCCCCCATTCAGCTGAAACCGTGGCGCAGGCAATGCAAAAATATTCTTAGAAATATTTAACCTTCACACATTAACAAGTCCAATACCTCAAATGAAAGATAAACACCTTGTTCATCTACCCAGCATGTCAGATTCTTTAAATGTTTTACGGCGAAAACATGGCACATATTTATATCAAAACACCACAAAGAAACAGACGATATACAGCCATTTTGTCCCAGAAAATATAAAATTATAAAAGCAGGATTAAAATAAAAACAATTCACTAACCTTTTGAAAATCTTCATCAGATGACAGTAATAGGACATGTTACACAGTACATTTATGTTTTTTTCAATAATATGCCATTTATATCCATAAATCTCCGTTTAGCATTTTCTGAACATGGCGTCAATGTAAAAAATGTCCGGAGAAATTATAGATACAGTGCCTTGCGAAAGTATTCGGCCCCCTTGAACTTTGCGACCTTTTGCCACATTTCAGGCTTCAAACATAAAGATATAAAACTGTATTTTTTGTGAAGAATCAACACCAAGTGGGACACAATCATGAAGTGGAACGACATTTATTGGATATTTCAAACTTTTTTGAAAAATTGGGCGTGCAAAATTATTACGCATACGCATCGATTATATATTGGAAAGGATCCTATAAATCAACACTGAATGCATGTGCCACTCCGAATAAATAAATATTGTGCCTTTTGAAGATTTGTCTCTTGTCATGAAACCACAATATAGGCTGGGTGACTAAACAAAGTCAATTTTGAATTCAATCGATTTTTATATTCATTCTCATCAATGACAACATTTTATAACGGAGTTATCAATCAGCGAAGTCTGGTATCCGGGGTAATCTGATTAATGATTGATTATGGGGCGCTTTCCTTGTATAACGTTGACAGCTGTTTAGATCACATTTATTGCTAAGATACTCAAACTTAACAGCTACACACAATAAACTTGAGCTCTCATGCAGGCCCTGACCAAACCGGTAAATTTTCTCACTATAGCTGTCACTTCTCCACATGGCCAGACTTGTAGTGGTCTTCTCCACATGGCCAGACTTCAAGTGGTTTTCTCCACTTTAATACTCATTCTTGAAAAATGCCCTAAGGTCTGAAATAGACAAAGTTGACATGCCGTTCAAACAACTATCTAGGCTAAGTAAATCTAAATTTCTTGATCTATTAGCTAGCTAAAGTGTAGTTCTTGGCTAGCTAAGAGAACGGGGACGTTAGACATTCATGGATTGGGCACAAAGATCTCTGATCGTGCACTGGTGAATAATACCTGACAGTGTCGGATAGAGATGACGTGCAGGAGCTTTCTGCAGGAATTTGTAGTCTTGCAAAGGTCTTCTCTGTTGCTAATTAGAATTTGAGTGGAAATTGAATTGAATATATTGAGAACTCACCTTCGCCGAGATAATTATATGGCTGTCAAAGCGTTACGCCAGTGTCAGCCTAAACAAAACATATCTTAAATGAAGTAGTTCTAAAATCCCAGATGCAAAAATGTATGGGGAAAAAACGATTGGAACCATTACTGGGTTTTATGGGTATTATTTATGGGTAGTATGACGCGTCCACGTCCAGTGGTTAAACCCGAAATGGTTCCAATCCTTTTTCACCATATACTTTTTGCATCAAGGATATTAGATTGACATCATATAAGGTCTGTGTTTCGTGTAGACTTACACTGGTGTGACGTTTTGATAACCACTCAAATCTTTATGACACGGTCACTTAATATATTCGCCTGTAATTAACCCCCCAAAACAACGTTAATCAGCCGCTAATGTGGCTATCAAACAGAACCACACATCTTGCCGCAAGCTTTGAAGTCATCCCTCAAGGCACATTTTTTACATGTAAACTCGTCGACAAGTAGCAAGCTGGGTTGCCATGTTTGCGGTTTTCCTGATTTAGACAACTTTGAAAATGCCGCAGCTGAAAATGTATTGGTCACGGGTTGCGGCCTACTTCTAAGTTGCACCGCAGCCGCCATGGAATTTCTGAAAAAAATAAACATCTATTTCACTGTGACCTGCTGCTGCTGACTACCAGGCAGTGATGCAGGATGCTGAGTGAGTGAGTGGGGAGGGCTAGAGGGGTGTGTCTGTGTTGAGAGAGCACTGCAAAGCATGCAGCTTAGTTCACTGTTGGCTGAGTCATGTGAGTGGAGACAAAGCTGCGAACGTTTGACAACTTTTACCAGTTGTAGGTAAGCTATTTAACTTTTCATTATGCGAGCGAGAGAGAGAGAGAGAATATGAAATGGAAGTTAAGACTCCCAGTTAGACAGCAAATGTTCCTTTTGTTCCATAAAGATATTTTTTATATCCAAATACCTCCGTTAGTTTGATGCATTATGCCCAGGAATCCACCGGAAATAGCGGTCACGACAACGCAAAAATTCCAAATTATATCCATAATATCTACAGAAACATGGCAAACGTTTTTTTTAATAATCAATCCTCAAGGTGTTTTCAAATATCTATTCGATAATATATCAACAGGGACAAAAATGGCTACCTCTCCGTTTTGCGCAAAAATCACACTGAGAGCCAACAACTGACCACTTACGCAATGTGGACGTTTACGCTCATTCTTCAAAATAAAGGCCTGAAACTACGTCTAAAGGCTGTAGACACCTTAGGGAAGCCACAGAAAAGGAATCTGGTTGATATCCCTTTCAATGGGCAATAGGGATGCATAGAAAGACAGGGGTTTCAAAATAAGAGTCACTTCCTGATTGGATTTTTCTCAGGCTTTCGCCTGCAATATCAGTTCTGTTATACTCACAGACAATATTTTTACCGTTTTGGAAACTTTAGAGTGTTTTCTATCCTAAGCTGTCAATTATATGCATATTCTAGCTTCTGGTCCTGAGAAATAGGCAGTTTACTTTGGGAACGTTATTTTTCCAAAAATAAAAATAGTGTCCCCTAGCTTCAAGAGGTTTTTAAGGAACTCCCTTGCTCGTGTCTGTTCTTGACGCTACCCATCCCTGTAGCGGGATCATTTTCGTCAGCAACCGCTGAATAGCATAGTAATATTATTTGACTTTTGCACTAACAAATATTCATATTCATGAAATCACAAGTGCAATATTGCGAAACACAGCTTAGCCTTTTGTTAAAACCTCCTTAGAGGTTTTAACAAAACTTTTTTCAATATCTGCCTGAAGACATACCCAAATCTAACTGCCTGTAGCTCTGGCCCAGAAACAAGGAAATGCATATTCTTGGTACCATTTGAAAGAAAACACTCTGAAGTTTGTGTAAATGTGAATTGAATGTAGGAGAATATAACATAATAGATCTGGTTTAGATAATACAAGGAATAAAACCATACGTTTATTTTATTTTATTGCTGTATCATCATCTTTAAAATGAACAAGATAAAACAAACATTCAGATAGGGATGATGGGGACAATTTAAGTGAAAAATAGCCCAAATGAACCCAAGTGGCCAAATTGGTGATGGTATACATTTTGAAACAAATAACTACATACAAAATGCCAAAATGGTATTCTAACACACCACCCCCAAAGTTTGGAGGACAAACTTCCGGCGCCGACAGAGATGGCCGCCTCGCTTCGCGTTCCTAGGAAACTATGCAGTTTTTTTTTTTTTTACGTGTTATTTCTTAGATTAGTACCCCAGGTCATCTTAGGTTTCATTACATACAGTCGAGAAGAACTACTGAATATAAGATCAGCGTCAACTCACCATCAGTACGACCAAGAATATGTTTTTCGCGACGCGGATCCTGTGTTCTGCCTTACAAACAGGACAACGGAGTGGATTCCATGCAGCGACCCAAAAAACGACTCCGAAAAAGAGGGAAACGAGGCGGTCTTCTGGTCAGACTCCGGAGACGGGCACACCTAACTGAATTCCACACACAGAATTCTTCACACAGGAGCAGCAGTGTTCTAAGTCAAGCCATGCCACCAGTAAAGCTTGAGGTATCAGGTAAGGTTATTCTCCTCTTTAAAGGTTAATCCTACATCTTAATGTCTTTATCCATAACCTACAGCCGCATATTACTTTTGTATCCTAGGCTACAGCTGAATATGACTGTTTTTACCCAGGCTACAGCTGTTGGCATATTGGTTGTTTCATAGTCTACATATTACTACATATTATAGCTGCATGTGATTGCTGTTTCCTAGGCTACATATTACTGCATATTATAGCTGTATTTTACGGTTGTTTGCTAGGCTACATTTTACAGCATATAGCTGCATATTTCTGTTGTTTGCTAGGCTACATTTTACAGCATATAGCTGCATATTACTGCTTATTATATGTGAATTTTACTGTTGTTTCCTATACTATTTTTCTGCATATTATAGCTGCACGTGACTGTTGTTTTCCTCTGTGTGGGTGTGTATCCTGTCCTTACTAAAAACAGGTGGCAAATACAAATGGTAATCTGGAATAGCCTGTTTGACTGAAAGACAAGACATGTTGGTCATAGAGACTATAACAATGCTGGCTGTAAAGTATGTTTACTTTCTTGTTTGCAATGGAAGCACACAGTGCCTTCAGAAAGTATTTATTTTTCCACATTTTGTTGATTTACAACCTGCATTTTAAATTGATGAAATTGGAATTGTGTGTCACTGGCCTACACACAATACTCCACAATGTCAAAGTGGAATTATGTTTTTCTATATATTTGTTTTGACAAATTCATTAACAACAAAAAGCTGAAATGTCTTGAGTCAATAAGTATTCAACCACTTTGTTTTGACAAGCCTTAATAACTTCAGGAGTAAAAAATTGTGATTAACAAGTCACATAAGTTGCATGGACTCATTCTGTGAGCAAATAATTGTTTTTAACATGATTTCTGAATGACTGCCTCACCACTGTACCCCACACATACAATTATCTGTATGTTCCCTCAGTCGAGCAGTGAATTTCAAACACAGCAAACACAGATTCAATCAAATCAATCAAATCAAATCAAATTTTATTTGTCACATACACATGGTTAGCAGATGATAATGTGAGTGTAGCGAAATGCTTGTGCTTCTAGTTCCGACAATGCAGTAATAACCAACAAGTAATCTAACTAACAATTCCAAAACTACTGTCTTATACACACAAGTGTAGGGGGATAAAGTATATGTACATAAAGATATATGAATGAGTGATGGTACAGAGCGGCATAGGCAAGATACAGTAGATGGTATCGAGTACAGTATATACATATGAGATGAGTATGTAAACAAAGTGGCATAGTTAAAGTGGCTAGTGATACATGTATTACATAAAGATGCAGTAGATGATATAGAGTACAGTATATACGTATACATATGAGATGAATAATGTAGGGTATGTAAACATTATATAAGGTAGCATTGTTTAAAGTGGCTAGTGATATATTTTACATCATTTCCCATCAATTCCCATTATTAAAGTGGCTGGAGTTGAGTCAGTGTGTTGGCAGCAGCCACTCAATGTTAGTGGTGGTTGTTTAACAGTCTGATGGCCTTGAGATAGAAGCTGTTTTTCAGTCTCTCGGTCCCAGCTTTGATGCACCTGTACTGACCTCGCCTTCTGGATGATAGCGGGGTGAACAGGCAGTGGCTCGGGTGGTTGTTGTCCTTGATGATCTTTATGGCCTTCCTGTGACATCGGGTGGTGTAGGTGTCCTGGAGGGCAGGTAGTTTGCCCCCGGTGATGCGTTGTGCAGACCTCACTACCCTCTGGAGAGCCTTACGGTTGTGGGCGGAGCAGTTGCCGTACCAGGCGGTGATACAGCCCGCCAGGATGCTCTCGATTGTGCATCTGTAGAAGTTTGTGAGTGCTTTTGGTGACAAGCCGAATTTCTTCAGCCTCCTGAGGTTGAAGAGGCGCTGCTGCGCCTTCTTCACGATGCTGTCTGTGTGGGTGGACCAATTCAATTTGTCTGTGATGTGTATGCCGAGGAACTTAAAACTTGCTACCCTCTCCACTACTGTTCCATCGATGTGGATAGGGGGGTGTTCCCTCTGCTGTTTCCTGAAGTCCACAATCATCTCCTTAGTTTTGTTGACGTTGAGTGTGAGGTTATTTTCTTGACACCACACTCCGAGGGCCCTCACCTCCTCCCTGTAGGCCGTCTCGTCGTTGTTGGTAATCAAGCCTACCACTGTTGTGTCGTCCGCAAACTTGATGATTGAGTTGGAGGCGTGCGTGGCCACGCAGGCGTGGGTGAACAGGGAGTACAGGAGAGGACTCAGAACGCACCCTTGTGGGGCCCCAGTGTTGAGGATCAGCGGGGTGGAGATGTTGTTGCCTACCCTCACCACCTGGGGGCGGCCCGTTAGGAAGTCCAGTACCCAGTTGCACAGGGCGGGGTCGAGACCCAGGGTCTCGAGCTTGATGACAAGCTTAGAGGGTACTATGGTGTTAAATGCCGAGCTGTAGTCGATGAACAGCATTCTCACATAGGTATTCCTCTTGTCCAGATGGGTTAGGGCAGTGTGCAGTGTGGTTGAGATTGCATTGTTTGTGGACCTATTTGGGCAGTAAGCAAATTGGAGTGGGTCTAGGGTGTCAGGTAGGGTGGAGGTGATATGGTCCTTGACTAGTCTCTCAAAGCACTTCATGATGATGGAAGTGAGTGCTACGGGGCGGTAGTCGTTTAGCTCAGTTACCACAAACACCACGGAGGTGTTCCAATGCCTCGCAAAGAAGGGCACCTGGTGGTAGAAGTGTATGACTAAAAAAATATACCTTGAATATCCCTTTGAGCATGGTGAAGTTATTACATACACTTTGGATGGTGTATCAAAACACCCAGTCACTACAAAGATACAGGGATCCTTCCTAACTCAGTTGCTGGAAAGGAAGGAAACCATATAGGGATTTCACCATGAGGCCAATGGTGACTTTAAAACAGTTACAGAGTTTATTGGCTGTGATAGGAGAAAACTGAGAATGGATCAACAACATTGTAGTTACTCCACAATATTTAACCTAATGGACAGAGTGAAAAGAAGGAAGCCTGATATATTCCAAAACATGCATCCTGTTTGCAACAAGGCACAAAAATAATACTGCATAAAATGTGGCAAAGCAAATCAATTGTCCTAAATACAAAGTGTTTTGTTTTGGGCAAATTCAATACAACACATTCCACTCTCCATATTTTCAAGCACAGTGGTTGCTGCATCATGTTATGGGTACGCTTGTAATCGTTTAGGACTGAGGAGTTTTTCTGGATGAAAAATATAAGTAATGGAACTAAGCACAAGCAAAATCCTAGAGGAAAACCTGGTTCAGTCTGCTTTCCACCAGCCACTGGGAGATGAATTCACCTTTCAGCAGGTCAATAACCTAAAGCACTTGTCCAAATATACACTGGAGTTGCTTACCATGAAGACAGTGAATATACCGGAGTGGCTGAGTTACTGTTTTGACCTCAATCTGCTTTAAAATGGCTGTCTAGCAATTATCAACAACCACCTTGAAAAAGTATAATGCTGGTTTGTAAATCTTTTCAAGACTTACCTAGAAAAACCCAGAATTGTAAACGCTGACAAATGTGATTCTAACATGTATTGACTCAGGGTTGTGAATACTTATGTAAATTAGATATATCTGTATTTCGTTTTCAATAAAAGTGCATAACATTTCTAAAAACCTGTTTTCACTTTGTGATTATGGGGTATATGTGTACATGTGATTATTAGTTTTTTGAATCTATTTTGAATTCAGGCTGTAATGCAAAAACAATATGGAATAAGTCAAGGGGTATGAATACCTTCTAAAGGATATGTTGTAAACACTGTCTTCCGGTATGCTTTAATGCAGAAACAGTGTGCTGTGTGCTAAGGCAGTGAATAAAACAAACTTAGGGAGGAGGCTTCTAATGTTAAAACCTCTTATGGATATGGGAGACGCTAGCGTCTCAACTGGCCAATTGCCAGGGGAAATGCAGACCGCCAGATTCAAATAAAATGCTATAAAATTCAAACTTTCATTAAATCACACATTTAAGATACTCAATTAAAGCTACACTCGTTGTGAATCCAGCCAACATGTCAGATTTTAAAATGCTTTTCGGCGAAAGCATAAGAAGCTATTATCTGATAGCTTGCTCCCATCTGCACCAGCAGTAAACAAAGGAGCTAGCGTAGCAGGCGCTACACAAAACGCTGGAATAAAATATAAAATATGCATTACCTTTGACGAGCTTCTTTTGTTGGCACTCCAATATGTCCCATAAACATCACAATTGGTTCTTTTGTTCAATTAATTCCGTCCATATATATCGAAAATGTCCATTTATAAAGCGCGTTTGATCCAGAAAAAAACAGCTTACAAAAACACAACGTCACTCCAAAATATTTTAAACTACTTTTGTAATACAACGTTAGGTATTTTTAAACGTTAATAATCGATCACATTGTAGACGGGGCAATCTGTATTCAATACATGAATGAAAAGAAACCAGCTCTGCTTTTCACGTCTTGCGCAACTCACAAAAGTGTCCCCAGTTCCGAGTTGGCCTACTTCTTCAATGCATAAAGGAATAACCTCAACCATATTCCAAAGACTGGCGACATTGTGTGGAAGCGGTAGGAACTGAAAATGGTTTACTATTAAATATCCAATGGCAAAGACAATATAGTGAACAGAGATGGGGGAAGAAAAAAAAAAAAACTTGAACAGTTAGTCCTCTGGGTTTTGCCTGCTACATAAGTTCGTTTATACTCACAGACATGATTCAAACAGTTTTAGAAACTTCAGAGTGTTTTCTATCCAAATATATGAATAATATGCATATCTTATATTCTTGGCATGAGTAGCAGGAAGTTGAAATTGGGCACGCTATTTATCCAAAAGTGAAAATTCTGCCCCCTAGCTTTAACTTCTCGCGACTATCAAACCCGGATCCGGGAGCGTAATTAGCATAATTAATTAATTAATCAACTAATTAGCATAACGCAGCGGACATAAATCTTCCTACAAAATCTTCCATTCAGGAAAATCACAAATGAAATATATTGAGACACAGCTGAGCCTTTTGTTAATCACACTGTCATCTCAGATTTTCAAAATATGCTTTACAGCCAATGCTAGACAAGCATTTGTGTAAGTTTATCAAGGCATAATGCTATGCTAGGCTCTGCTGGCAGCAGGCAACATTTTCACGAAAATAAGAAAAGCAATCAAATTAAATCATTTACCTTTGAAGAACTTCGGATGTTTTCACTCAGGAGACTCCCAGTTAGATAGCAAATGTTCCTTTTTTCCAAAAATATTATTTTTGTAGGCGAAGAAATCGACCGGAAAATGCGATCACTACAACGCAAAACTTTTTTCCAAATTAGCTCCATAATATCGACAGAAACATGGCAAACGTTGTTTAGAATCAATCCTCAAGGTGTTTTTCACATAACAATTCGATAATATATCCGTCGGGCCAATTGGTTTCTCATATGAAGCGATTGGAAAAATGGCTACTTGTGTACTTTACACAAGATTTTCTGCGGGAGCCATCATGTGACCACTTGCTAAATGTGGTTCCTTACGGCTATTCTTCAACATAAATGCGTAAAAAGACGTCACAATGCTGTAGACACCTTGGGGAATACGTAGAAAACGTAAGCTCATTCGCAGCAATATAAGGAGTCATTGGCATGAGGCGGTTTCAAAAAATGCGGCACTTCCTGATTGGATTTTTATCTGGGTTTCGCCTGTAACATCAGTTCTGTTGCACTCACAGACAATATCTTTGCAGTTTTGGAAACGTCAGAGTGTTTTCTATCCAAAGCTGTCAATTATATGCATAGTCGAGCATCTTTTCGCATCTTATCTTGTTTAAAACGGGAACATTTTTCATCCAAAAATTTAAATACTGCCCCCTAGTTACAAAAGGTTTAAGAGGTTAACATGCATGAAACCAAGGCTTTTACGTTTACAGAAGTCAACAAAAGAGAGCGCCTGGGGAATGGAAGTGGAGCTAGGCACTGCAGGGCCTGGATTAACCTCTACATCACCAGAGGAATAGAGGAGGAGTAGGATAAGGGTACGGCTAAAGTCTACAAGAACTGGTCATCTAGTGCTTTCGGAACAGAGAGTAAAAGGAGCAGGTTACTTGTTGCGGAAGAATAGATTTAAGGCATAATGTACAGACAAGGGCATGGTAGGATGTGAATACAGTGGAGGTTAACCTAGGTTTTGAATGACAATGAGAGAGGTTTTGTGTCACGAGAATTTTCAATCCCAATGATAATAACTAACCATCAATAGCTCTGACCAATCCCCGAGGTTTGTAAGACCATGGGTATAATAATAATTAGTCAAAGACTCAGCTTATGCAAAAGGTTAGTACAGTTTATTCAGAGAACGTTCTAAAGTCAAGAACACAAAGACATCCATTTTAAAGCTGCGCACATACTTCCACACAAACAGTAGATATCCTACGCACATCCTGTCCCACTACCCAGCCGACAAAGATTAGGGGTGTCCGTGGGAATCACTCCCCGTCCTCCCTCAAGATAGGGAGACCCTGGGAAGTATTCTGTGGCCCCCAGCCAAGGTCGGTGCCGAATTCTACTCAGATAGTCTGTTTTTAAGACACTATAAAGACATAAACATTAGCTATATTGTTTTACCTTAATTCTGAGAAGAACTACACATTAATTGATTATAATTGTATTAATTCTAATCAATTCCATACAATTATATGGTTTCAGGGTGGAATATTTTAATCATTCAATTAACAGATAAATCCCATTAACATTTTGTCTCTAGAGACACCATTTAAACCAGGTGAGGTCACCACGTGTGAGAGGTGGAACAAAAGGGCAAGCTAAGGCATGTCGTGACGTTGTATTAGTTAATGTGACGACTGTTGCGCATTGAATGATTACAAGTTTCTAATTGCGTGATTAACTGAATCAAGCCATTATTAACGCATTAACCTGGGGCACCATGGGAAAACTAGTTTTTATTGAGTTTCTATTTCCCAAATGAACTCAAAGAATATCAGAATATCGATTTTACAACAGCCGCTAATTAACCAGTTACCTCTGCAA
Source organism: Oncorhynchus tshawytscha (assembly GCF_018296145.1). Classification (NCBI taxonomy): domain Eukaryota; kingdom Metazoa; phylum Chordata; class Actinopteri; order Salmoniformes; family Salmonidae; genus Oncorhynchus; species Oncorhynchus tshawytscha. The sequence goes on along the minus strand of NC_056458.1, from coordinate 3,183,290 downwards.
TCTCGTTCTGAACGTCGTATAGTCCGTGAATCTGCACGGCCCCGGGTCTCACCAATGAGTTTGTACCACACCAATCTTAGTTGGATATTTATTTACTAAAAAGCTAAAATGATGATAAAAGATACACATAGACAAAACACATTATAGGCTATTGATTAGAACTTAGTATAACGGGCCAACACACTATGGCGCGTGTTACCCAAAATGGGGATTTCAAAGAGAGAGAGAAAAAAGAAGGTACACGAGAGAAATATACATTTGGGTGAATTTGTCAGCTATGCTATTCTACCCTAGCCTTGCCCCAAACTGCCACTCTTATGGATCAGAATATAATGATGTAATTACGTGGGGGAGGTCTCTGAGGATTCTCCTCGTGGACCGTTCAATGGACCGTTCAGCTGCTCGATGACGCACTACTCCGGCGCACGTCTCTGATCGTCCTCCTGATGTCAGTGTCCTTTTGGCTTAGGAGTCTGTTCCCTCACCCTTGCTCTAGAAGGGGTCTTCTAAGGGACAGACAACTCTGTAGCTCAGAGCTCACAGCGTTGGAATGAAACAGTGTAGATACCACGATTCGATGGGAGATGGAGGCTAGGTGGTTCGACTTGAATTCACCCACTTAGACACAGCTACTCATCCGTAGCTTGGGTAGAAAAATATTTCTTTGTCTTCAAACTTGCGTTGCATTTGGGGTTCGTTGACCTTTTAGACCTTGGCTGCAGCTTGGGTCACGTAGTCTTCCTGTAAATTCTTTACTCACAGGTTTTATACCCTTGGGTCAGAAGTGGGCGTAACTGCCTTTAGGGCAATTCTCTGGGTGAAGTTATGAGGGCAAGGTCTAGATTTGACTCAAATCCAATTTTAGACAACTAACTTCACATTTCATCTTTCCCAAAACATTCTCTTTGATTTGGATATTTTCCATACAACGTACAATGTATAAACATCAAACGTATACTAGGAAAACTCTTCACGTTACAATGTTTTCATATTAACGTCATCTATTAACCTTTAATAACAAAACAAAAATGACAAACATTTTCATATTCCATCTATCGTCATGACCACCATTTTGGCTGACGGAAACCATTATTCCAAAGTCCCTTTATTTCATGTTTAATGTTCTGAGGCTGGTTCTCCATAGTAACAGGACAAAGGAATTTGTCTGTGGCCTGAGATTTACCAGGGGCGTGAGGGGTCATAAACCCCCACATCTTCAGACCCCTAGATCTCTCCTCCTCTGTTGGGGTTGAGAGATAATATGTAGGGTGGTGGTCTCCTGTAACCTGACCTGATCAGGACAAGTCATGACAGGCATATTGAGCATGGCTGGAGGCTCTACAGTGAAATGAGACAATAATGACTAACCAAAACAGCAATGGACACGGCATATTGACATTAGGGAGAGGCCTAGCCTATAGAAAGCTGATGGGATCCTCTTAGTTTTAATAGAGTCAATCACTCTGTTTTCTCACACAATTGCAAAGCCTAGAGAAATGTTGTGTAACATGAGCTCATCAGCTCTCATTAAGAGTTTGATTTGATTTTTAATTTCATTTGCATTGATGTCAGGGTGATTAGAGGGACAATAGAGTGCTGAGTACCAGACAGTTAGCAATTATGGTAGTCTACTAATGACCATCAGCAGCATCAGAGCTTGGAGAAGCCTAATTTACCATGACTAAATGGTCATGTGTAATTTGACTGACATCATGACTCGTGACTGCTGGTGTGGTGGTAATATAGTCACCGTAACAGCCCTACCCCTTGATATTGTGCATCTGAAGCAGAGAATAGCTTTACTCGCACATTGTTTACATTGGTCAGCTATATGTTCAATTTAAAAACACTACCAATAGACAATGTTTGAAGCTAGTCATTATAATACATTTTGTACATTACTTGTGCTGACATTAAATTGTTCAGTACATGTCCAACCCTTGTAATTTAGGTGGTGAAATGTCTGGAAAGAGGAGATCATGGGATCCTTAACTTAAAACATACAACTGCTATTACCAAGACTATCACAACAATGACATTCTCTATGCTAAATGTGTAAAAGAAAGACAATAGTTGGGCTATAAGAAATATTTTTTATTCAATGGGGCTAGGCAAAGCAGAGATGACAACATACTTTTCATTTCACCCATACAACAAAATAGCCTATTATTAAAGTACAGTATGTTTACAATATCAACAATAGTATTTTACAAGTTCGAAATTACATTGTATATATTCATACAGTTTAAGGGGGCACTTTTGTCTTGACACCAAGGTGAAGGTAATCTCTACTTAAATGGCACAACAGAACCATTCAGATTGTCCAAAGTACAGCACATGACAACCATCTCATATAACTGAGGGATGTCTCCTTTCGTATCTGGAAAAGGACCGAGTAGAAGTAGAAGCAGATGCAGCATTGCTTATCTTCACAGTGGGAATCCAGTTGATATGGGTGTCTTGATATGAGTAGCACACCTGATGTTAGAATAGCACTTCTTCCTATACCTATACCTATACCAACAGGGCTTTGAAGTCCTTGGTTGTTTTTAATTAATTCAGGTGTTTCATTGTCATATACATATTAAATATATTGTTGGGCAGGAACAACTAATAGTCAACACATCAAGTTGTCCTGTCTCATTGAGGCCTTTGTCCTATAATGTCATGTCCTTACATTTTCCCTCCTCTTATGAATTTGCGTCTCCCCTTTTCATGGTTATGGCTAGAAGGGATCCAGCTTTTGTAAAATGAACATAATATTTGACATTTCATAGCAGATTGGGAAAATGTAAACAGCAGGATAGGAGAATTAAGTTAAGGGTTAGTTAGGATAGCTGAAATGCAAAAATATAACTGTTTACATTAATTTGACAAGCTGGATCCCTTTTAGTCAGGACCCCTTTTCGGCCTAGAGCACATGGTTGCTTTCAAGACAAGGTCGCTTTTATTTATCTGTTGTCAGTGTCAGAAGAGTAGGCCTGGACCAACAAAGATTCTGCTAATGTCATATAATGTGTAGTAGAATTGCATGAAAGGTTAATCAAAGGCCACATTCTTCCCCAAAACTTGAAACTCAGGTGACACATGCTAATAGCTAGACTACAAGCTATCGAGCCAGCTAGTTAATTTTGGGTCATTTAGGGTAGGTGTTAACTCCTGGTTAGCATAACAGTTAAATTAAACTTGAAATCGATCAGACTTGACTTACCAGTGATGAAATAAACGTAGTAAACCCTATATTGACAGCTGTCTTTGTTCAGGTCTTGACGGGCAAAAAGGTTTCTTAGCTTTTCTGACAGTTCTTGAGTCTTATCTCATTGGTGTCACCAATAGAGTTTCATGATTGTGGTACATCTGTAAATGTATATTTTTTCCTGTTTTCTTTCCTGCCTTGTTAGAGCAGCCAAATATGCCACCTAAAATGACCGTGGTGATGAATCAACTAGTTTTAGTCACTGTTATCATGCAGTTTGGGGTAGCCGCTCGGCTGTTGTCAGAATAATTCATGTGGTGGTCTTCCAACATGGCCGCAAGGAGGCAATTAAACCTTTACAAATAAGAACCAGAAGTTCCAGCTAAAACCTGGATTGGAAACTGTGCTTCACGCGCAGCAATAGATCTCTTCGCGAATGCAGCCTGCTTGAGCAGGTCCATCAACATTCCATATGGCAGTTGGGACAGAGTGCACGGTAAGCTACAAAACAACACAGCTGAAAAACAATGACAGTTTCTCAAAATGTATGCAAAATACTTTGAAAAGAGTTGTAGTCCCTGTTCTCCTGCATTCTTGTTTTACTTTTGTAACTAAAGCAGCGGTTTGTTGGGGAGAAGGATGTCAAAGAAATATTTGCTATCTAGTTACTGTAGCTAGCTAATTTGAGCTAGCTAACTAGCTAGCTAATGTTAGCTCTCTGGCTAATCCTCCATGGTACATTATAACTTTTACCTGTTGTAGGTGTTGGTTACAGCTAGCTAGCTGACATTTTGATTTCTGTTTAGTTAGTGATAGTAAATGTGTGTGTGTGTGTGCGAGAGATGATCACAATAACTTTAGAAAACATTGTCATGTAAACGTTGTTATCCAAGTAGTCTAATTTTGATATGCTCTTTTTTAAATCAAAAGGCACTCGCACATCTGAGCTATCTTTTTTTGCAGGTGCATGGTAACAGTAGAATAAAGTGAGAAAAAATAAGAAATCCACACACCGATCTTGATAGCATCACTGTTCTTTAATAAGCTTTACATGTCGGCCACACAGCCTTCTTCAGAGCTTTTGTGAGCTTTTTAAATTAGCACCATTGTGTGGACATAGCCCCACCACATCCGTTCCATGCATCGAATGGGGTTGGAGTCGAGAGAAAACAAATAAGTGCTACCAAATACAACAATGTTCATTTCATAAATATTCAAATAAAGTGTGTACATCAAAAGTATTAAACACGTCCGTAAAACCACATTGAGGACATCGCCCTACCAAGCAAGATTTCTTAAATCATTGGGTACACCGCAAGAAAAACGTCAGAGTAATCTGAAATGAGGGCATAATTCATGTTCACATTTACAACATAACATACATAGGCATTTCATCATTAACACCTCTAGGAAATAATGTCTGGAGTGTGAAATTCCCAAACTATTCTCTTTTACTCAGAGTAGGCCTATTAGTTATATCATCTCCCCTGTCTGTTATCTTAACTTTCTCTACACCACAAAATCTAAAGGTAGAAATGTAATGTTGTAGGTCATTAAAATGTACTGCAACTGGATAATCCCTGTCGTTTCTCCTGATTGAACTTTAATGTTCACAAATTCTCTGTTTGAGAGAACGAGAGGTTTTACCTACATAACACAGCCCACATGTATATTTAATCATGTAGATGACATGGGTGGCGGAGCACGTAATAATGTCATTTATTTGGAACCGTTTTCCTGTGTCACGCCCTGGTCAAAGTATTTTGTGTTTATCTTTATGTATTTGGTCAGGCCAGGGTGTGGCATGGGGTTTTTGTAATTGTGGTGTGTTTGTCTTGGGGTTTTGGTGGTGGTATTGGGATTGTAGCTTAGTGGGTTGTCTAGCAAGGTCTATGGCTGTCTGGAGTGGTTCTCAATCAGAGGCAGGTGCTTATCGTTGTCTCTGATTGGGAACCATATTTAGGCAGCCATATTCTTTGAGTTTGTCGTGGGTGATTGTCCTTAGTGTCCTATGTGTACTCGTTGTTAGTTTGCACCAGATAGGCTGTTTCGGTTTCGTTTATTGTTTTTTTGTAAGTTCGTGTTTCTTTGTTATATTAAACATGGATCGCAATCGACACGCTGCAGTTTGGTCCGACTCTCTTTCATCACCACTAGAAAACCGTTACAGAATCACCCACCACCAACGGACCAAGCGGCGTGTCAACAGGCAGGAGCAGCCGAAAAAGGAGATGCTCACCAAGGATTTCTGGTCATGGGAGGAGATCTTCGACGGGAGAGGACCCTGGGCTAAACCAGGGGTGTGTAGCCGCCCAAAGGAGCAACAGGAGAAGAGGCAACAGAGGCAGCAGCAGCAGGAGCAGCAGCAGCTACAGTGGGAGAGGTTGCACCACCTGGAGTTATGGACATGGGAGGAGGAATTGGACGGTAAAGGACCCTGGAATGAGCCTGGAGATTATTGTCGCCCCAAAGCCGAGCTGGAGGCAGCAAAAGCAGAGAGGCGGCATTATGAGGAGCTAGCACGGCAGAGCGGATGGAAGCCCGAGAGTCAGCCCCAAAAATTTCTTGGGGGGGCTTACAGGGAGTATGGCTATGCCAGGTAGGAGACCTGCGCAAACTCCCTGTGCTTACCGGGGGCTGGAGAGACCGGGCAGGCACCGTGTTATGCTGTGGAGCGCACGGTGTCTCCAGTGCGGGTGCACAGCCCGGTTCGGTATATTCCAGCTCCTCGTATCGGCCGGGCTAGAGTGGGCATCGAGCCAGGTAAAGTTGGGCAGGCTCGGTGCTCAAGAGCTCCAGTGCGCCTGCACGGTCCGGTCTATCCAGTACCACCTCCACACCCCAGCCCTCCGGTAGCAGCTCCCCGCACCAGGCTTCCTGTGCGTGTCCTCGATCCAGTACCACCAGTTCCAGCACCACGCACCAGGCCTTCAGTGTGCCTCGCCTGTTCAGCGCAGCCAGCGCTTTTCTCCTCTCCTGCGCTGCTGGAGTCTCCCGCCTGTTTAACGCAGCCAGAGCCTTCCTCCTCTACAGCGCTGCCGGAGCCTCCCGCCTGTTCAGCGCAGCCAGAGCCTTTCTCCTCTACAGCGCTGCCGGAGCCTCCCGCCTGTTCAGCGCAGCCAGAGCCTTCCTCCTCTACAGCGCTGCCGGAGTCTTCCGCCTGTTTAGCGCAGCCAGAGCCTTCCTCCGACACAGCGCTGCAGGAGTCTCCCGCCTGTTCAGCGCAGCCAGAGCTGCCAGTCTGCATGAAGCAGCCAGAGCTGTCAGTCTGCATGGAGCAGTCAGAGCTGTCAGTCTGCATGGAGCAGTCAGAGCTGTCAGTCTGCATGGAGCAGTCAGAGCTGTCAGTCTGCATGGAGCAGCCAGAGCTGTCAGTCTACATGAAGCAGCCCGAGCTGCCAGTCTGCATGAAGCAGCCAGTCTACATGGAGCAGCCAGAGCTGTCAGTCTACATGAAGCAGCCCGAGCTGCCAGTCTGCATGAAGCAGCCAGTCTACATGGAGCAGCCAGAGCTGTCAGTCCGCATGGAGCAGCCAGAGCTGTCAGTCCGCATGGAGCAGCCAGAGCTGTCAGTCTGCATGGAGCAGCCAGAGCTGTCAGTCCGCATGGAGCAGCCAGAGCTGTCAGTCTACATGAAGCAGCCCGAGCTGCCAGTCTGCATGAAGCAGCCAGTCTACATAGAGCAGCCAGAGCTGCCAGTCTGCATGAAGCAGCCAGAGCTGTCAGTCTGCATGGAGCAGTCAGAGCTGTCAGTCTGTATGGAGGAGCCAGAGCTGTCAGTCTACATGAAGCAGCCCGAGCTGCCAGTCTGCATGAAGCAGTCAGTCTACATGGAGCAGCCAGAGCTGTCAGTCCGCATGGAGCAGCCAGAGCTGTCAGTCTACATGAAGCAGCCCGAGCTGCCAGTCTGCATGAAGCAGCCAGTCTACATGGAGCAGCCAGAGCTGTCAGTCTGCATGAAGCAGCCAGAGCTGTCAGTCTGCATGGAGCAGCCAGTCTGCACGGAGCTGTCAGTCTGTAAGGAGCTGCCAGTCTGCAAGGAGCTGCCAGTCTGCAAGGAGCTGCCAGTCAGCACGGAGCCGCCAGAGCGGTCAGTCTGTAAGAAGCCGCCAGAGCTGTCAGCCTATATGGAGCAGCTAGTGCCGCCAGTCTGCCCAGCGCCGCCAGTGCCCCCGTCTGCCCAGCATCGCCAGTCTGCCCAGCGCCATCAGTCTGCCCAGCATCGCCAGTCTGCCCAGCATCGCCAGTCTGCCCAGCATCGCCAGTCTGCCCAGCATCGCCAGTCTGCCCAGCACCGCCAGTCTGCCCAGCGTCGTCAGTCTGCCCAGCGTCGCCAGTCTGCCCAGCGTCGTCAGTCTGCCCAGCATCGCCAGTCTGCCCAGCATCGCCAGTCTGCCCAGCATCGCCAGTCTGCCCAGCATCGCCAGTCTGCCCAGCACCGCCAGTCTGCCCAGCGTCGTCAGTCTGCCCAGCGTCGTCAGTCTGCCCAGCACCGCCAGTCTGCCCAGCATCGCCAGTCTGCCAGACTCTTCCAGATCTGCCAGTCAGCCAGACTCTTCCAGATCTGCCAGTCAACCAGACTCTTCCAGATCTGCCAGTCAACCAGACTCTTCCAGATCTGCCAGTCAGCCAGGATCTGCCAGTCAGCCAGGATCTGCTGAAACCACCAGCCAGCCAGGAGCTGGTAGATCTATCTACCTGCCTGAGCTTCCTCTCACTCCTGAGCTTCCTCTCACTCCTGAGCTTCCTCTCACTCCTGAGCTTCCTCTCACTCCTGAGCTTCCTCTCACTCCTGAGCTTTCTCTCACTCCTGAGCTTTCTCTCACTCCTGAGCTTTCTCTCACTCCTGAGCTTTCTCTCACTCCCGAGCTTCCCCTCAGTCCCGAGCTGCCTCGGTCCCGAGCTGTCCTTCAGTCCCGATCTGTTCCTCAGTCCAGTGGGGTTCTGGGTGAGGACTACTAGGCCATGGTCGGCGGCGAGGGTGGACTATCCAGGGACGAAGGGAGAGGGGACTAAGACATTAAAGAAGTGGGGTCCACGTCCCGCGCCGGAGCCGCCACCATGGACAGACGCCCACCCGGACCCTCCCTATTGTTTTGAGGTGCGTTCGGGAGTCCGCACCTTAGGGGGTTCTGTCACGCCCTGGTCAAAGTATTTTGTGTTTATCTTTATGTATTTGGTCAGGCCAGGGTGTGGCATGGGGTTTTTGTAATTGTGGTGTGTTTGTCTTGGGGTTTTGGTGGTGGTATTGGGATTGTAGCTTAGTGGGTTGTCTAGCAAGGTCTATGGCTGTCTGGAGTGGTTCTCAATCAGAGGCAGGTGCTTATCGTTGTCTCTGATTGGGAACCATATTTAGGCAGCCATATTCTTTGAGTTTGTCGTGGGTGATTGTCCTTAGTGTCCTATGTGTACTCGTTGTTAGTTTGCACCAGATAGGCTGTTTCGGTTTCGTTTATTGTTTTTTTGTAAGTTCGTGTTTCTTTGTTATATTAAACATGGATCGCAATCGACACGCTGCAGTTTGGTCCGACTCTCTTTCATCACCACTAGAAAACCGTTACATCCTGTATGTGGGTGGCAGAAATATTCACACTTCATCATATTGTTGCATTGTGTACAACCTCTGCTTTTATAGCTACCATTTGGAAGAAGACGTAAAAGAGCCTGGCTGATTTTCTTTTGTGGCTGGCAATTGGCATGGACCAATTTATCGTGTAAATTGCAACCTCTTCTATTTGGTATTATATTAGGATCCGCATTTGCTGTTGCAAAAGCAGCAGTTATTCTTCCTGGGGTCCACACAAAACATGAAACATAATACAGAATGACGAAATACAGAACATCATTAAACAAGAACAGCTCAAGGACAGAACTACATACATTTTTAGGCACGCGTAGCCTACATATCAATGCATACACACAAACTATCTAGGTCAAATAGGGGAGAGGCATTGTCCCACGTGGCGTTGTCTACTTTCAGTACACATTTTCTCTAGGATTGAGGTCAGGGCTTTGTGATGGTCACTCCAATACCTTGACTTTGTTGGCCTTAAGCCATTTTGCCACAACTTTGGAAGTATGCTTGGGATCAATGTCCATTTGTAAGACCCATTTACGACCAAGCTTTAACTTCCTGACTGATGTCTTGAGATGTTGCTTCAATTTATCCACATAATTTTGCATCCTTATGATGCCATCTATTTTGTGACGTGCACCAGTCCCTCCTGCAGCAAAGCACCCCCACAGCATGATGCTGCCACCCCCATGCTTCACGTATGGGATGGTGTTCGTGGGCTTGCAAACCTCCCTCTTTTTCCTCCAAACATAACAATGGTCATTATGGGAAAACAGTTCTATTTTTGTTTCATCAGACCAGAGGGCATTTCCTCAAAAAGTATGATATTTGTCCCCATGTGCAGTTACAACCTTTTTTTATGGTGGTTTTGGAGCAATGGCTTCTTCAATGCTGAGCAGCCTTTCAGGTTATGTTGATATAGGACTCGTTTTACTGTGGATATAGATACTTTTCTACCTGTTTCCACTAGCATCTTCACAAGTTCATTTGCTGTTGTTTTGGGGTTGATTTGCAGTACGTTAATCTTTAGGATTAACTTTACGATTTTCCTTCCTGAGCGGAGTGATGGCTGTGTGGTCCCATGGTGTTTATACTTGCGTACTATTGTTTGTACAGATGAACGTCATACCTTCAGGTGTTTGGAAATTGCTCCCAAGGATGAACCAGACTTGTGAAGGTCTACATTTTTTCTCTGAAGTCTTGGCGGATTTATTTTGATTTTCCCATGATGTCAAGCAAATAGCCACTGAGTTAGAAGGTAGGCCTTGAAATACATCCACAGGTACACCTCCAATATACTGAAATGATGTCAATTAGCATATCAGAAGCTTCTAAAGCCATGACATTATTTTCTGCTGTTTAAAGGCACAGTCAACTTAGTGTATGTAAACTCACTGGAATTGTGATTCAGTGAATTACAAGTGAAATAATCTGTCTGTAAACAATTGTTGTAAGAATTAATTGTACCATGCACAAAGTTGATGTCCCAACTTACCAAAACTATAGTTTGTTAACAAGAAATTTGTGTGGTTGAAAAACAAGTTTTAATGACTCCAACCTAAGTATATGTAAACTTCTGACTCAACTATAGCTCTGAATCCACGATATGGCAGAGGTTGAAAACCCATAGCACTTAAGTTTTTTCAATAACAGGTTATTTGTCAATAATATCAAAGGCTGCACTGAAATCTAACAGTACAGCTCCCACAATCTTCTTAGTATCAATTTCTTTCAACCAATCATCAGTCATTTGTGTCAGTGTAGTACATGTTGAGTGCCCTTCTCTATAAGCTTGCTGAAAGTCTGTTGTTAATTTGTTTACAGAGACATAGCATTTTATTTGGTCAAACAACATTTTTTCCCCAACAGTTTGCTAAGAGCTGGCAGCAAGCTTATAGGTCTACTGTTAGAACCAGTAAAGGTCACTTTACCACTCTTGGGTAGCAGAAGTACTTTGGCTTCCATCCAGGCCTGAGGACAAAGACTTTCCTCTAGGATCAGATTAAAATATGACAGGAGTAGATATAGAGTCAGCCACCATCATCAGTAGCTTTCCATTTAAGTTGTCAATCCCAGGAAGTTGGTCATTATTCCACCTCTCCCACACTAACTTCACAAAATTCTTACTTGCACTGCTTTTCTTTCATTATTTGTTTTTTTATGCATGAATATAATTGCTCACTGTTTGTCTAAGCTTGTCCACTTTGCCAGTGAAATAATCATTAAAATAACTGGCAACATCAAATATGTTTGTGATGAACAATCCATCTGATTCGATGAAAGATGGAGTTGAGTTTGTCTTTCAAACCATAATTTAATTTAATGTACTCCAAAGTTATATCATTGATCTTGACTTCATAATAAAGTTTCTTCTTCTTTTTGTTGAGTTTAGTCACATCATTTCTCAATTTGCAGTAAGTCAGCCAGTCAGATGTACAGCATGACTTATTAGCCACTCCTTTTGCCCCATCTCTTACAACCATACAGTTGATCAATTCCTCATCAATCCATGGAGCCTTAACAGTTTTATCAGTCAGTTTCTTAACAGTTGCATGTTTATCAATAATTGGATGAAACAATTTCACAAATTCATCAAGTGCAGCGTCTGGATGCTCCTCATTAATCACATCAGACCAACAAATATTTTTTAACATCATCCACTTAAGAGTCACAGCAAAATCTTTGGTATGATCTCTTGTACCCTATTTTAGGCCCAGCTGTTGGAACTGGCTTTCCTAGACATAGCCACTATATTGTGATCACTGCATCCAATGGGTACGGATACAGCTTTAGAACATTCTACAGCATTAGTAAAGATGTGATCGATACATGTGGATGATTTTGTTCCTGTATTGTTTGTAAACACCCCGGTAGGTTGATTTAATAACCTGAACCAGATTACAGGCACTGGTTACAGTAAGAAGCTTCCTCTTGAGTGAACAGCTTGATGAAAACCAGTCAATATTCAGTTCCCCAAGAAAGTAGACCTCTCTGTTTACATCCAATACACTATGAAGCATTTCACACATATTATTTAGATACTGACTGTTAGCACTTGGTGGCCTATAGCAACATCCAAAAGCAAAGGCTTTAGATGTGCCAAGTTAACCTGCAACCACAACACTTCAATAACACTTGACATAAGATCTTCTCTAAGCATTACAGGGATATGGCTCTGAATATATACATCAACTCCTCCCCCATAAGCATTTCTGTCTCTTCTATAAATGTTATATCATTGTATTGCTACTGATGTATCATAAAATGAATTATATAATTATCAATCTAGTCTCAGAAATGGCTAATATATGAATGCTATCTGATGTTACCAAATGATTGATTTCATGACCCTTATTTCTGTCACGTTCTGACCTTAGTTCTTTGGTTATGTCTTTGTTTTAGTATGGTCAGGGCGTGAGTTGGGTGAATTGTCTGTGTTCGTTTTTCTAAGTTGTGTTTTGTGTTTGGCCTGGTATGGTTCTCAATCAGAGGCAGGTGTCATTAGTTGTCTCTGATTGAGAATCATACTTAGGTAGCCTTTTCCCACCTGTGTTTCGTGGGTGATTGTTTCCTGTTTTGTTGTTTGTGTCACCATTCAGGACTGTTTCGGTTTTCGCTTACTTTGTTATTTTTGTATTTTGTCGTGTTCAGTGATTATTAGTGCATTGGTCCGATCCTTGCTACTCCCCCTCAGACGAAGAGGAGGAAATCCGTTACAGAATCACCCACCAACCAAGGACCAAGTAGCGTGGTATTGGGCAGCAGCAGAAATCTCTGGACTCATGGACATGGGAGGAGATTCTGGACGGAGAAGGACCCTGGGCACAGGCTGGGAATATCGCCGCCCCAAGGCAGAGCTGGAGACAGCGAAAGCTGAGCGGCGGTGGTATGAGGAGGCAGCACGGCAGCGTGGCTGGGACGAGAGGCAGCCCCAAAAATGTATTGGGGGGGGTGGACACGGGGAGTGTGGCTAAGTCAGGTAGGAGACCTGAGCCAACTCCCTGTGCTTACTGTGGAGAGAGGTGGACCGGGCAGGCACCTTGTTATACCGTGAGGTGAACGGTGTCCCTGGTGCGTTACATCGTATCGCATCGTATCGGCCGGGCTAGAGTGGGCATGGAGCCAGGTGCCATGAAGCCAGCTCAGCACATCTGATCTCCAGTGTGTCTCCTTGGGCCGGGGTACATGGCACCAGCCCTACGCACAGTGTCACCGGTTCGCCAGCACAGCCCAGTGCGGTCTGTTCCATCTTGCCGCACTGGCCTGGCGACGGGGAGTATCAAGCTAGGAAGGGTTGTGCAGGCTCGGTGCTCAAGACCTCCAGTGCGCCTCCACGGTCCGGTCTATCCGGTGCCTACTCCGCGCACCAGGCCTCCGGTGGCAGCCCCACGCACCAGGCTGTCTCTCCGTCTCCTTCCTCCAGGTGCTCCCTCCTGTCCAGCCCTGTCAGAGTCGCCCGTCTGTCCTGAGCTACCGGAGTCGCCCGTCTGTCCAGAGCTGCCGGAGTCGCCCGTCTGTCCTGAGCTGCCGGAGTCGCCCGTCTGTCCTGAGCTGCCAGAGTTGCCCGTCTGTCCTGAGCTGCCAGAGCCGCCCGTCTTTCCTGAGCTGCCAGAGCCGCCCGTCTGTCCTGAGCTGCCAGAGCCGCCCGTCTGTCCTGAGCTGCCAGAGCCGCCCGTCTGTCTTGAGCTGCCAGAGCCGACCGTCTGTCCTGAGCTGCCTGTCACATTCTAATCTTAGTTATTTTGTTATGTCTTTGTTTTAGTATGGTCAGGGTGTGAGTTGGGTGGGTTGTCTATGTTCATTTTTCTATGTTGTGTTTTGTGTTTGGCCTGGTATGGTTCTCAATCAGAGGCAGGTGTCGTTAGTTGTCTCTGATTGAGAATCATACTTAGGTAGCCTTTTCCCACCTGTGTTTCGTGGGTGATTGTTTCCTGTTTTGTTCTTTGTGTCACCATTCAGGACTGTTTCGGTTTTCGTTTCCTTTGTTATTTTTGTATTTTGTCATGTTCAGTGATTATTAAAGTATCATGGACTCTTACCACGCTGCGCATTGGTCCGATCCTTGCTACTCCTCCTCAGACGAAGAGGAGGAAATCCATTACAATTTCTAAGGCTACATATAGTAATATGGGCTATTTTCAGCCCTTTCCCTGGTAGCTTATCAGAGATAGACATGATATTGAAAGAGCAGTCAAAGCAAGAGAAAAATATATAAATTCAGCATTCCATTAATCAATTGGTGTGTGTGTGTGTGCTGCGGGGTTGAGGTTACGAACCCAAAAGCCTTGGCTCTCTCATCCCTTCCAGGCTTTTGGGTGGGATAGTGGACAATGAGGATGTATGGAATGTCCTTACGCGCTCTGGTAGCTTTCATGGCGGGATCAGTTCCTCCCTGTTCTGGTGCACAGCTTCAGGATAGTCCTTGTTGAGAAAGATTCCTCTCAAGTTCTTGGCTCTTTCCAGAACAGCTACCTTGTCCTTGAACCTCAGGAACTTGACCATTATCGGCCTGGGCCTTTCACCTGGGCCGGTGGTGGGTTTTCCAGTCCTGTGGGCGCGCTCCATCTCAATCTTCCCGTGGTCCATCTTCAATTTCTCAGAGATCAATTCCCTCACTTTGTCCTCAGACTCTATCCAGGTCTCATGTGGAGATTCTGCAATTCCGTCCACAACCATATTGTTTCACCTTGATTGTTCCTCGAGATTGTCTAATTTATCTGTCATTGTTATCATGGATTCACACACAGAGCTGATGTCCTCTCTCAATGACTTACAGATTGCTGTCATCTTGCCGTTCTCCTGTTTCAACTCGTCGAGCTCACCCTTGGAGATCTGTTATTCAGGTCCTGGACCTCTCTGGTCATGTATTCCATTCATTTATTAGTAGAAACCATGAGAATTTGGACAAAACACTTGAAACTATTTTCTTGTTGTTTTGTTTGTTTAAAAGATCCTTCATGTGTGATAGAAAGACACCACTGGCACTGTCCTCAACGGTACTCCCATCGGCTTTGGTCTTTGTCATTGTAGCTAGCAAAGTATCTTAGGATGTTACTCCTCGCAGTTCCAGACAGGGCAGATCATGGGGAAAATTAAAAACAACAAACAGCAGGGATCTAGACAGCCACAAACCTGGGACAATCCGCGGTCCCAGCCACATTGGCTAACCATATCGCAGGCAGCGTTCTAGAACACCTCGCTAGCTTGATGTCCAGCTAGCTAGCAGCTAGGCTAGCTGCGACGCCAAAAAGCTCCTCAGACCCGTCCTTGGTCGGCAGGATAACTGGAAAGATACATGCAGTCCCAGCAACGGATGCCAACTGCGTTACGTGATCCAACATAAGAAGCTAGGTAGCTACAAAAAACTTTACCATATTCTTTTAAACAACTAACTTTCCAAATAAAGAAATCCAAGCTCTTCCTTATTCTCCATAGAACAGGAAGTGACTAAATTAATTATAGCAGCAGTGTAGCTGTGAGAGGGATTCTTAAATTCAGCTGTCAAAGCTGGGTCCGATGATAAAACATGCCAGTGTTTCTTGACAGCATCTCCCACTTTTGTGAGTTCAAAGTATATGTGGCGGTGAACATTACAGAGTGTTCTTCAGCTCTAATAGGTTGTTTTAGTAGAATTTCAGCTCATTTTTCCCAATGCCAAATGAAGAGCTTCACCCACACATTCTGGAAAGTAACCTATTTTTAGAATCCTATTGCGCATCTCTGCTGCTTTTTCTATATTGTCCTCTGTGGAGTGTCATATATGGCTCAGTCTGAAAAACTGGCTTCTTGAAGTCCTCTTTTTAATGCTTCAAGGTGGAAGCTGTCCCCCTGTAATTGAGTATTTATGTGTGTTTCCTTTCTATACAGTGTTGTAAACAGAGTTTCATTTGATTTCTCATTTCACATATCGAGGTAATGAACGCTTTTAGAGTCACATTCGATAGTGAATTTGAGATTGGGGTCAATGTCATTGAGTAATACCCTAAAGTCTGACAGCTCTTCTCCCATTCCTCCCCATATGCACATTTTTTGGTCAATATATCGATACCACTTCAGGATTATATTCAAAAATAGATTTTTGTTTTCATTGTTAACAAAACTATAATGTCTTAGCTCTTATTACTTATTTATATAATAAGATTCCGAATACAAGGAAGTGAACTGGAGCTTCACATTTACTAAAACGAGTTAGTACCAGAATAACATAGATCAACACTGCTCAATTCTTAATTCAGTAATTGACAGAACATAACAAAAATGTTGTTCAAAAATACCCACATAAATATTAACATAGCTCGGAGCGAATGTGGAACCCATCGATGTTCCATTCAATTTGGAGGTAGTATTCATCATCAAACCTGAAATAGTTATACGTCAAAACATATTCAGCCAGCTCTAAAATCAAGTTTGTTGGTGTGTATTCGTTGGTATCTCTGTCTCTCAAATACTGAGCTAGGGCTGTGATAAGATAATTATATTCTCCAGGTATATAACCCAATTTAATTATATTACTCTAAGCCTGAAACCCAGAGTTTGTAGGAAACTGGTTGAAATGAATCAGGCGGAGACCCAGCTACAATGGTCAAATGTTTATTCACGGGAACGTTCTAAATTCAAGAATACAAAACAATTCATTTTATACTGACTTCTCACGCCCACACATTCACACAAACATACATACACAAACATACGCACACACATACATACGCACACACAATACACACAAACATACGCACACACATGTCCTGCTACGCACACACTGTCTGTCTCACTACCCAGCCGACAGAGATAGTGACCTTGTCCTTGAGACGGAATGCTGGTATATAGACTCTTGACATCTAATATGACCAAAATGCAGTCTTCTGTTAATATCGTTATTAGTGAGATTTTGTTTATGAAGTATATAGAGTATTTTACATATGATGGAAATGCTTGCACATGAGATTTAATAAAATAGTCTACGAAGGTTGACAATGGCTCTAGCATTGAGCCTATTCCAGCAACCACTGGTCTACCCCATCACACCACTCTTATTAATCGTTACTCGAATAAAACAATGGGCCTTTATATACTCCCAGTAATTCTAAGCATGTCATTTCTGTGGATGAATTCTGCAACAATTACTGTATTGTGATGTAGATTTGTTTTTGGCATTGCTTGATCTATTTTAAATATAAAAATATGTTGGCTACGGAATTTAATTGGTGACTATGGAAACAAATAGAAATGAAATGAACAATGTTTTCAATATTCAACTTTATCCTCTGCAATACTTTTTACAGTACACTCTTTTGCTATCTACAACCTACGGTTGAAGTCGGAAGTTTACATACACTTAGGTGGGACTCAAAACTAGTTTTCCAACCACTCCAAAAATGTCTTGTTAATAACAAACTATAGTTTTGGCAAGTCGGTTAGGACATCTACTTTGTGCATGACACAAGTAATTTTTCCAACAATTGTTTACAGACAGATTATTACATTTATAATTCACTTTATCAAAATTCCAGTGGATCAGAAGTTTACATACACTAAGTTGACTGTGCCTTTAAATAATTGTAGACCTCCACAAGTCTGGTTCATCCTTAGGAGCAATTACCAAACACCTGAAGGTACCACGTTCATCTGTACAAACAATAGTACGCAAGTATAAACACCTTGGGACCACGCAGCCATCATGCTGCTCAGGAAAAAGACGTGTTCTGTCTTCTATAGTTGAACGTACTGGTGCGAAAAGTGCAAATCAATCCCAGAAAAACAGCAAAGGAACGTGTGAAGATGCTGGAGGAAACAGGTACAAAAGTATCTATAAAGCGAGTCGTATATCGACATAACCTGAAAGGCCGCTTAGCAAGGAAGAAACCACTGCTCCAAAATGTCATAAAAAGCCAGACGACTGTTTGCAACTGCACATGGGGACAAAGATCGTACTATTTGGAGACATGTCCTCTGGTCTGATGAAACAAAAATAGAACTGTTTAGCCATAATGACCATTGTTATGTTTGGAGGAAAAAGGGGGACGCTTGCAAGCCGAAGAAGCAACCCCACAAGTAGTATCATGTTGTGGGGCTGCTTTGCTGCAGGAGGGACTGGTACACTTCACAAAATAGATTGTGTGGACATATCGAAGCAACATGTCAAGACGTCAGTCAGGAAGTTAAATCTTGGTCGCAAATTGGTCTTCCAAATGGACAATGACCCCAAGCATACTTTGTGGCAAAATGGCTTAAAGACAACAAAGTCAAGATATCGGAGTGGCCATCATAAAGCCCTGACCTCAATTGCATAGAAAATTTGAAAAAACTGAAAAAGCGTGTGAGAGCAAGGAGGCCTGTTAAACAATTTAAAGCTAAAGCTAATGCTACCAAATACTGATTGAGTATATGTAAACTTCTGATCCACTGGGAATGTGATGAAAGAAATAAAACCTGAAATAAATAATTCTCTACTATTTTTCTGACATTTCACATTCTTAAAATAAAGTGGGGATCCTAACTGACCTAAGACAGGAAATTTTTACTAGCATTCAATATCTGGAATTGTGAAAAACTGAGATTAAATATATTTTGGCTAAGGTGTATGTAAACTTCCTACTTGAACTCTATATACTGACAAGAGCCTACATCTATGTTCCCTCTAAGCTGTTCCGTGTGCAGGCACTCAGTAGTCAGAGACTGCCACACAGCTCCCTGGGACTGCCATGCTGTACACAGAAGAAATATCAGCAAACTAAGAAGCAAGAGATTGAACTTCACTCAACATTCTAGAGCTTTCCCTTTTAGTTAACACTATTAACGTTTCCCTTTACTATGGCAATTGTTATCGAATCAACACATTTTTAGCCACTTTTAATGCAACATACTGAAACAAAACAACTATGGAAGAGATTTTGCTGTAGGCAGAACGCATCGCAGTAGAATTCTATTGCGCATGAATCAGCCCATACTCTACAGACCTGTGCGGCATAACCAGTTAGAGCTGCAGTATTTCATTTGATATTTTAATTAACCTTTATTTAACTAGGCAAGTCAGTAAAGAACAAATTCTTATTTACAATGATGTCCTACCCAGGCCAAACCCAAACGACGCTCATGGCCGGTTGTGATACAGCCTGGAATCAAATCAGGGTCTGTAGCGACACCTCTAGCACTGAGATGAAGTGCCTTCGATCGCTGCGCCACTCGGGAGCCCTATATGCAACTAGATAATTTCTATTTATGGATCTGTGCCATTTACTTTGAACAGGACTGTGTTTACAGCTGTGATCGTGAGTAGATGCACTTGTTTTGAGATCAAAGGTGGGGCAACAGTACCAGGCAGCAGGCAGGTTCAGGCAGAGGTCGGTAATCCAGAGGGGGGCAAAGGTACAGGGTCGGCATGGTTAGGGACAGGCAGAGTGGTCAGGCAGGCGGGCTTGAAGTTAGGACAGGCAAGGGTCGAAACCAGGAGGGTGAGAAAAGAGAGACTGGAAAAAGGAGCTGAGACACAAAATGCTGGTTGACTTGAACAAACAAGACGAACTGGCAACAGACAAATGGAGAACACAGGTATAAATACACAAAGGATAATGGGAAGATAGCCGACACCTGGAGAGGGTGGAGACAATCACAAAGACAGGTGAAACAGATCAGGGTGTGACAACCTCCTTGTTTGAAGGACAAGTGGATGAACAGGTTAATGGTCAAGCCATGCATGTTTTTTTCCCCCCAGTCTAATGGAATTTAGGCCTACATTTAACTCCACACATTGGCTACTACTGTAGGCTGAATGAAAGAACAGCTATTTCCATGTTATTAAAATGTTATGCATTTTCTCCATCGTTTTCGATGATATACCACTCTGTTAGGTCTACATTATGATCAAATAGCCATAGTAGCGTACTTGGCCACTGTTAAAACTAACTAATCTCTTCCTCTTCCTCTCTACTGCCACCACAGCCAACATAACAAGCACAGGTACCGGAGGCAGGACAGACAGTTTCCCTGTGATCGTTAACTTTGTGACTGACAGGTGCCTGTCCTGTCAATAGATCACTAGGAGATGCATTTTGTTCATTCTAGCAGGGATGGGCAACTCCAGTCCTCGGGGGCCGAGTGGTGTCACACTTTTTTCTCATCCCTAGCAAACACAGCTGATTAAACTAATTGGATTCTGGTGTGTTAGCTGGGGCTGACACCAACCGGGCCCCTAAGGACTGGAGTTGCCAATCCCAGTTCGAGTGGAAGAAGGCCCGGCTAACTTTTTTTCTGACTTGCGAATTGAAAAGTAGCCTAATTAATTTAAGTGGAAAAAATAGGCTATCCGGCTGAAAATGAGTATGTAACCTGCTGTATAGCAGACAGAAAGCGCTAGTGGAAAACACTCGTTAACACAAATATTAGCGTCTTAATTCTTATTGTGGGACTCTAAAAGCAAGTGTGAAGTTAGCAGCATTAAGCATTCAGCCTATTATAACCATTGAACATACATATTGGACTGTTCAGTCTAAACTAAAGATTGTGCTCCCATGAAATGGGGTATCAGCCTACACAACTATGTAGAGTTTACACATATTAGCATCTTAGGTCTTATTAGAGAACTTTAGCTGTGGGAAATCAGCTCACTATACAGCCTATTGAACATAGATATTTGACTGTACAGCCTAAGCTAGAGATTGTGCACCCATGAAATGGGGTGTCAGCCTACTCAGTGATACCCATAGAACACAACTGTGAAGAGTTTTCTCAAATATTAGCTTCATAGCACGTATTGTGGGACTTTGAAACTGTTGTGAAATGAGTCACATTCATAAGTCTGTCTACAATGTACTGAAAATGCATATTGCAATGTGCAGCCTTAGGTATGGATCTTGGATCCATGAAATAGGGTATCAGTCTACTCAGTGACATCCACATATTGCAATTCTGAAGAGTTTACACAAATATTAGCATTGTAGCTCATAATAGGGAACTTTAACTATGGGAAATCACCTCACTATAGACCTATAGCGTGTATTGACATTCATATTGCAATGTAGAACCTATGTATCTTGGGTATCAGCCTACTGTTCATGCAGGAACCAATGGGGTGCTTGGGGGGATTCATGCAGGTACCAATGTGATGCTCGAGGGGGGGGGTATTCAAGAGGAACAAATAAGAGATCAATCTCAGTCATTTAAGTTTTTTGCAAGGCAAGTATAAGGCCCCAAAAGGATTTGTGAAAGTATTTTGTGGTGGTGATTATTCTGGTGGTAAGACTATGCATCTGCTTCGTGTATAAACACTGTGACTGAGGCCTTGTGTGGAGAACTAAGATGTATTTACTGAGCTTAATCAGAGCAAAAATCTTTTGCCAAGTCCAAACAGTCTTTATAATTACATTTTATAATCAAGCAATAAAGCATGAGGCAGTGTGGTATGTGGCCAATATACCACAGCTAAGGGCTGTTCTTATGCATGACGGTTTGGTTTGAGTGTCATGGGACTCACAGCATCCTAGAGGTTCAAGAGACACACAAATAAAAGTATCTATCATTTTTTTGCAGATGCGACCATCACGCCGCCTAGTGATGCCAAGCCAAAGGAGCTCAATAAGTGTAACCAGCTAGAGCTGAAGGGTCTGGAGTCTATCGCCCCTCTGGTGCGGTCCGTGGAGGAGACCCCAGAGCCCATCGCCACAGAGGTGTGTGGGACCATCCCAACCTGGATCCGAGGCAGCCTCCTCCGCAACGGCCCAGGGAAGTTTGAGTTCGGAAACCAACAGTGAGTCACACCTTTAGCCACATTTTTTGGAACAACTTGCAACCATTAGACCAGTAGAATAAAACAAAAATAAGTACAAGTAGGCTACACATTGGCATAACAAGGATGGGGTTCAGAGACATACATCAACACATATCCTTTTTAGCAGTTCACCACCAAACTATTTTACATTTAACAAAAAAATATAAGGACGTCAGGCTGTTTCCAGACCTGTTTCTGCTGTCTTGCCAACTCCTGTAGTGCTATGGACAACAACCATAGGAGTTGGCAAGACAATACAAACAGATCTAGAACCACGCTATACGGATGCATGATGAATCCATTTCCACTTTATTCATGACTAATCTAATCTATCTTCACTCTCCTATTCTATCCACTAACCCTGAACCTATCCCTAACCTTTAACCCATAAGAGTCTAAGCCATGTCTAGGGGGGTGGCTAATAAGCTATATTGAATTGTTTTATGACGGTCGTACCAGGATCATTTTGCTATTTGATTTTGAATTTTGATCCCTTGAAGACCCCTGTTATTAGCCCACATGAATAACACATTGAATAACACATTCACTACATGGAACAACAGATTGTTCCCCAAAAAAATCTAAAGGAAGATTGTTCTGAAGTGTCTGCACTATATCTGAGAGATGTTTTTTAATTTTTTTAATTTACCGAACCCCTTTTTTTTTCACTAAACAGACTCCATATATCCTTCCATAAATTTTGGGGATAGGTAATTGGGGACCTTAAGACAAGTCTTGAAGCCTGTGTGCATTCTAAAGCAAAACAACCGACATGTTCGTGAGCGTCTCACCATATATTTGTTTGTAGTCCAAACAGTTCGGACACTATAGACAGACGTTGGTAGAACACCATAATGTTCATAAGAGTCTCATCTTTCCATAGATGTGTCATATTAGTTTGTAGGCTAAACAATTCGGATGCTACAAACGATTTTGTGAGAAGCCAGTTTGGTCTGACAAACACTGATCTAGAGATGTCACCTTTCTATTTTATTGAACTTTTATTTAACTAAGCAGATGTAGGGGATTGAGACGCATCCAATGCAAAAAAACAGATGTCTCTAGCTTAAATTGACAGATTTTTATGGGGATCTTTTTATTATGCTAATTAGATTTACTCAGGGGTGCAGACATCAATCTTAGGGGGTTTTAACACTTTCCCTTGCCCTTACCTATCCCCACTGTCCTTTATTCTTCAGCTACAACCACTGGTTTGATGGGATGGCCATGCTGCACCAGTTTAAGATTGAGGATGGCAAGGTAACCTACAGGAGTCGCTTCCTGCAGAGTGATGCTTACAAGAAGAACAGCGAGAGGAACCGCATCATGGTGTCAGAGTTTGGCACAGTGGCCATGCCCGACCCCTGCAAGAACTTCTTCCTGCGTTTCCTCTCTCGCTTCGAGATGATAGGTGAGTCACAGTCACAGCGAGAGTGGAGAGGGGGTGGATATAAACCAGTCAGCTATACAAATTATATTTTGAGCAACACTTTACACTTGCACTTACACCTAGTAACTTTAATTAATATGGTAACAGCATTGTCATTATACATTTCATCATAGTTTTGCAGTTGCATAGTAGTTGACCGGTTGCTGATTTCCTCAAAAATTCTTGCTTTTAGACAGAGACATAACTTACTCAGTGTGTTGTTGTACCATTCAGTGTCTATGTCTTCACTCCTAAAGTAAATGTAGGCTATGCATGCATTGCAGCTCAGGGTTATGTCAGGGTCAATGTACAATAACAAGTACAGGAGGCACATACTATGTCTAAAATGAGTTAACTCCACACCAGACTTCAGAAAGTAGGCCATGTGGATCATGCAGATATTACGGATACTGTCTAGCCTTCCCTCTGAAGCAGATACTTTTATTTAGTCAAATAGACAGTTGGCAACTCATCCCTTACAGGATTAATGGACACATTGTTAAACAAACATTACAATGATTCTTACAATTATTCATCTAGTTTTCTGCGCAGTACGCACCGCATATTAAGAAATTAAAATATCAATAAATAATAGTAGATAAGGTTATCCAAGCAATAACAATTACCCCCAAGCAGCAAAAATAAATAAACACTGATGAATAAATACAAATAAATGAAACGGAAGAAGGCATTTCAACCCAGTTGGGCCTAAAGAGAGGATTGAAGTGTGAAAGATAGGCCTACCTACATGAAAACAATCTATACATACGTGCTCTTTTATGTCTGGAGTTAAAAATGACATGACAGATAGAACACAGTGTATATCTACTGAACCTGTTCAAATCAGGTTTCCTTTATATTAATAATATCGACATGTCTCTCCAATTTTTTTTGACCTGCACTTGTATGCCGATGATAATGCTGTGTATGGCTTCGCCCCCATGGTTGACCAGGCTCTATCAGAACTACAGAAATTCTTCCTTCATTGTATTAAAGAATAACATTATTGACCTGGCCTCTTCGCGCTCTTCGGGGGAAGACCCGAAGGAAGCCCCCGAGGACGAACGCGAGGACGAACGCGAGGACGAACGCAAGGATGAACACGAGGAAGAGACGGCCTCGGCTTGAGCCCAAAGGGAAACGACACTGCTGCTGTCGAAAAATGGCAAAATCAAATGGTCCCCCGTGGCATAAGGCCGCCACCTCCGCAGGGCCAGTGCGATCTGCCACGCCGGGCCGGACGAGACTCCGGGCCCCACGGCCTACGCCGTGTCGCGCGTCCGCAACATCGCGTCCACCTTCCACCTGTTTGTCACACCGGAGATAGAAAGGATAATTGAGGGCATGACGAATCTGCACGTGGCGAGAAAATACGGCGACGACAGCTGGCGAGCCATGGTCGATTCCGACCTGCGCGCCTACGTAGGGCTGCTGATCCTAGCAGGTGTCTACAGGTCCCGAGGCGAGGCCGCGGCCAGCCTGTGGGACGCGGAGAGAGGAAGGACCGTGTTCCGAGCCACCATGCCACTCAAGGTCTTTCACAGGTGCTCGAGGCTGCTGCGATTCGAAGACTGCCGGTCGAGACCCGCGAGGTTCGCCACGGACAAACTCACAGCCATACGAGAGGTCTGGGACCTGTGGCAGGAGCGGCTGCCGGCCCTCTACAACCCGGGGCCCGAGGTGACGGTGTGTGTGTGTGTGTGTGTGTGTGTGTGTGTGTGTGTGTGTGTGTGTGTGTGTGTGTGTGTGTGTGTGTGTGTGTGTGCGTGTGTGTGTGTGTGTGTGTGTGCGTGTGTGCGTGTGTGCGTGCGTGCGGAGAGAGCTAGTATATGTATAACGTAGCACTCATTGGCCCCAACGAGCCGATTATGACACCAATCTCTTCTCCCCTTGCCAAAGGCCGCTGTCCTTTCCGACAGTACATCCCCAGCAAGCCGGCGAAATACGGCATCAAGTCGTGGGTGGTCTGCGACGCAATGTCCAGCTACGCTTGGAAGATGCAAGGCGGCCGGCGGAGGCCCCGAGAAGAACCAGGGGATGTGCGTCGTCCTCAATCTGACAACGGGACTGAGCGGTCGCAACATCACGTGTGACAATTTCTTTACCTCCTACGAACTGGGACAGCGGCTCCTCGAGAGGTACCTCACCGTGGTGGGCACCGTGAGAAAGAACAAGGCCGAGCTCTCGCCGGCGCTGCTCGAGTCAAAGAGCAGACAGGTCCTGTCCTCCAGGTTTGCCTTCACGCCCACCGCCACTCTAGTGTCCTACCTGTCTTCCACAACAACCTCGACGTGTCCTCCTACAATGCCTTTGTCATATGGCATGAGATCAAGGCTGACTGGATGCCTCGCAAGCGGAACAAGCGCAGGGTGTTCCTGGAGAAGCTGGGAAAGGCGCTCGTCAAGCCGCTGATCCAAAGAAGGCAGCATCTCCCCCGCACCGAAGTGGCGTCAGCGCTCGTCAAAGTCCTACAGGGTGCTACGGCGGCTCGTGATCAACAACCCGGGGAGCCCGCCGCTGCCCCGCGCGCTGCCCGGGCCACCGGGGCAAGTAAGAGGAAGAGGAGTCAGCTCTGCCCACCGAAAATGGACTCCAAGACACACACACGGTGTGCTGCAGGTGTAAGAAATACATCTGCAAAGGCTGTTCACACGCATACTGTCACACTTGCGCCCATTGGGCCTTTAGCCAATAAGGGACAGGGTGACCCGGAGGACTCGGGGTCTAGACACAATACGAGGATGACGGGAGGGTTAACTGACCTTCATGTCTTAAAGTAATGATGGACTGCCATTTATCTTTGCTTATTCGAGCTGTTCTTGCCATAATATGGATTTGGTCTTTTACCAAATAGGGCTATCTTCTGTATATCAACCCTACCTTGTCACAACACTAGCGTCACTCACTAGGCTGTCAGTAAGTCTCCTCAGTCCGGTAAGACCTGTTCCGGCGCCACGTACTAAGCCTCCAGCGACGGTCCCTAGCACAGAGCCTCCAGCAACGGTCCCCAGTCCGGAGCCTCCGGTTATGATCGGTGGTCTGGTTCGTCAGGCGATGAGGGGGGTACTCAGACCTGAACCCAATGGAAAATCTTTGGAGGGAGCTGAAAGTCTGTATTGCCCAGCGACAGCCCCGAAACCTGAAGGATCTGGAGAAGGTCTGTATGGAAGAGTGGGCCAAAATCCCTGCTGCAGTATATGCAATCATGGTCAAGAACTTCAGGAAACATATGATCTCTGTAATTGCAAACAAAGGTTTCTGTACCAAATATTAAGTTCTGCTTTTCTGATGTATCAAATACTTATGTCATGCAATAAAATGCAAATGAATTACTTAAAAATCATACAATGTGATTTTCTGGATTTTTGTTTTAGATTCCGTCTCTCACAGTTGAAGTGTAACTATGATAAAAATTACAAAACATGCAAAAAACATGCAAAATCGGCAGTGTATCAAATACTTGTTCTCCCCACTGTATAAGTTTTCCTTTTTCGTTTGGGTTTTGTGGGTAGTTTTTTTCTGTTTAGTGTCTGCACCTGACAGGACTGTTTCGGTTTTCCCTCTTTGTTATTTTGTTTGAGTGTTTTGAGTAATACATTTATCATAAACACTTAACACACTGCACTTTGGTCCACTCATTCTGACATGAGCCGTGACAGATGTCTTCACTATCATTCTACAATGTAGATAATAGTAAAAATAAAGAAAAACCCTTGAATGAGTAGGTGTGTCCAAACTTTTGACGTGTACTGTATATATAGAAACAGACAGACAGACAGACAGACAGACAGACAGACAGACAGACAGACAGACAGACAGACAGACAGACAGACAGACAGACAGACAGACAGACAGACAAACAGACAGACACATAAATATATATACACATAAACTCAGCAAAAAAAGAAACGTCCCTTTTTCAGGACCCTGTCTTTAAAAGAGAATTAGTTTTTAAAAAAGCCTGTAGTAACGCAGGTCCTCACCAGACATCACCGGCAATAACTTCGCCTATGGGCACAAACCCACCGTCGCTGGACCAGACAGACTGGCAAAACGTGCTCTTCACTGACGAGTCGTGGTTTTGTCTCACCAGGGGTGATGGTCAGATTCTGGTTTATCGTCAAAGGAATGAGCATTACACCAAGGCCTGTACTCTGGAGCAGGTTCGAGGGTCCGTCATGGTCTGGGGTGGTGAGTCACAGCCTCATCGGACTGAGCTCATTGTCATTGCAGGCAATCTCAATGCTGTGCATTATAGGGAAGACATCCTCCTCCCTCATGTGGTACCCTTCCTGTGGGCTAATCCTGACATGACCCTCCAGCATGACAATGCCACCAGCCATATTGCTAATTTTGTGCATGATTTCTCGCAAAACAGGAACGTCAGTCTTCTGCCATTGCCAGCGAAGAGCCCGGATTTCAATCCCATTGAGCATGTCTGGGACCTGTAGGATCGGAGGGTGAGGGGTAGGGCCATTCCCCCCAGAAATGTCCGGGAACTTGCAGGTGCCTTGGTGGGGTAACATCTCAAAGCAAGAACTGGCAAATCCGGTGTAGTCCATGAGTAGGAGGTGCACTGAGGTACTTAATGCAGCTGGTGGCCACACCAGATACTGACTGTTCCTTTTGATTTTGACCCCCCCCCCCTTTGTTCAGGGACACATTATTCCATTTCAGTTGGCCACATGTCTGTGGAACTTGTTCAGTTTATGTCTCAGTTGTTGAATCTTAATATGTTCATACAAATATGTCAAGTTTGCCGAAAGTTAATGCAGTTGACAGTGAGAAGACGTTTCTTTATTTACAGTTGAAGTCGGAAGTTTACATACACTTAGGTTGGAGTTATTAAAACTCGTTTTTCAACCACTCCACACATTTCTTGTTAACAAACTATAGTTTTGGCAAGTCAGTTAGGACATCTACTTTGTGTATGACACAAGTAATTTTTCCAACAATTGTTTACAGACAGATTATTTAACTTATATTTAACACTGATTCATAACTCCAGTCCGTCAGTAGTTTACATACACTAAGTTGACTGTGCCTTTAAACAGCTTGAAAAATTCCAGAAAATGATGTCATGGCTTTAGAAGCTTCTGATAGGCTTATTGACGTCATTTGAGTCAATTACCTGTGGATGTATTTCAAGGCCTACCTTCAAACTCAGTGCCTCTTTGCTTGACATCATGGGAAAATCAAAAGAAATCAGCCAAGACTTCAGGAAAAAAGTTGTAGACCTCCACAAGTCATTCTTGGGAGCAATTTCCAAACACCGAAGGTACCACGTTTATCTGTACAAACAACAGTACGCAAGTATAAACACCATGGGACAGCGTCATATCGCTCAGGAAGGAGACTCGTTCTGTCTGCTAGAGATGAACGTACTGTGGTGCGAAAAATGCAAATCAATCCCAGAACAACAGCAAAGGACCTTGTGAAGAGGAGGAAACATGTACAGAAGTATCTATATGCACAGTAAAACGAGTCCTATATTGACCTAACCTGAAAGGCCTTCAGCAAGGAAGAAGCCACTGCTTCAAAACCGCCATAAAAAAGCCAGACTACGGTTTGCAACTGCACATGGGGACAAAGATCGTACTTTTTGCAGAAATGTCCTCTGGTCTGATGAAACAAAAATAGAACTGTTTGGACATCATGACCATCGTTATGTTTGGAGGAAAAAAGGGGAGGCTTGCAAGCCCAAGAACACCATCCCAACCGTGAAGCATGGGAGTAGCAGCATCATGTTGTGGGGTTGCTTTGCTGCAGGAGAGGCTCGTGCACTTCACAAAATAGATGGCATCTTGAGAAAGTAAAATTTTGTGGATATATTGAAGCAACATCTCAAGACATCAGTTAAAGCTTGGTCGGAAATGGGTCTTCCAAATGGACCATGACCCCAAGCATACTTCCAAGTTGTGGCAAAATGGCTTATGGACAACAAAGTCAAGATATTGGAGTGGCCATCACAAAGCCCTGACCTCAGTCCTACATAACATTTTTGGGCAAAACTGAAAAAGCGTGTGCGAGCAAGGAGGCCTACAAAGCTGACTCAGTTACACCACCTCTGTCAGGAGGAATGGGACAGAATTTACCCAACTTATTGTGTGAAGCTGGTGGAAGGCTACCCAAAACTTTTGAACCAAGTTAAACAATTTAAAGGCAATTTTACCAAATACTAATTGAGTGTATGTAAACTTCTGACCCATTGGGAATGTGATGAAATAAATCAAATCTGAAATAAATCATTCTCTCTGCTATTACTCTGACATTTCACATTCTTAAAATAAAGTGGTGATCCTAACTGACCTTTTTTACTATGATTAGATGTCTGGAACTGTGAAAAACGGAGTTTAAATGTATTTGGCTGAGGTGTATGTAAACTTCCGAATTCAACTGTATATATACACATACACACATACATATACGTACAGTATATACATGCATACATTCATACATATACATACATATCTTTAAAAAAAATTCTTTATTATTTTCCACCCTCCCCTAATTGGACTAAACTAATGACCAACAACACTTAGACTTCTACTTCCATCTTATACATACCATATATATTTTAGACACAATCAGTTTTACAATAGTTATATTTTGTTAGTTTTTAGTCTTGTCCTTCCTCTATCCTCAACCTCTCTAATCTATTTCTGATGTCCATCTAGTTTGACATATATTTGCCATATATTTAAAACTGTGTTGTTTCACAAAATTTCTGAACCTATATACATTTTACGGACACAGTATATTATACATGGGTAATCTTGTCATTATTAGTACCACCCTTCAGCTCCATTCAACCCCTCCCATCTATCTCTTAACACCGTCCATTTTGGATTTCTATTTGCCATGTATTTTAAATGTGCTGTGATGTTTCACAAAAGATCTGAACCTTTCTATTCTCATAGTTTCTACAGATTGTAATTAAAGATAAACATTTTTGCTAAAATTATTATTATTGATCGATTGACTATGACTTTTCAAATCAACCAGTAGTGCTACAGTATCTGCAGAGTTAGCTCCAAGCAAATGTTACAATTCTTCAACCATTGCTGGACCTGTGACCAAAAACAAGCCTCATCAAATCAAATGTTTTTGGTCACATACACATGGTTAGTAGATATTAATGCGAGTGTAGCAAAATGCTTGTGCTTCTAGTTCCGACCATGCAGTAATATCTAACAAGTAATCTAACAATTTCACAACAACTACCTTATACACACAAGTGTAAAGGAGTGAATAAGAATATGTACATATAAATATATGGATGAGCGATGGCCGAACGGCATAGGCAAGATGCAGTAGATGGTATAGAGTACAGTATATACATATGAGATGAGTAATGTAGGGTATGTAAACATTGTATAAAGTGACATTACTTAAAGTGACTAGTGATACATCTATTACATCCAATTTTGAATTATTAAAGTGGATAGATATTTGAGTCAGTATGTTGGCAGCAGCCACTCAATGTTAGTAATGGCTGTTTAACAGTCTGATGGCCTTGAGATAGAAGCTGTTTTTCAGTCTCTCAGTCCCAGCTTTGATGCACCTATACTGACCTCGCCTTGAACAGGCAGTGACTCGGGTAGATGTTGTCCTTGATGATCCTTTTGGCCTTCCTGTGACATTGGGTGGTGTAGGTGTCCTGGAGGGCAGGTAGTTTGCCCCCAGTGATGAGTTGTGCAGACCTCACTACCCTCTGGAGAGCCTTGCGGTTGTGGGCGGAGCTGTTGCTGTATCAGGCGGTGATACAGCCCAACAGGATGCTGTCGATTGTGCATCTGTAAAAGTGTGTGAGTGTTTTTGGTGACAAGCCAAATTTCTTCAGACTCCTGAGTTTGAAGAGGCGCTGTTGTGCCATCTTCACCATGCTGTCTGTGTGGGTGGACCATTTCAGTTTACCCGTAATGTGGACGTCGAGGAACATAACACTTTATACCTTCTCCACTACAGTCCCGTCGATGTGGATAGGGGGGTGCTCCCTCTGCTGTTTCCTGAAGTCCACGATAATCTCCTTTGTTTTGTTAATGTTGAGTGTGAGGTTTCCTGACACCACACTCCGAGGGCCCTCACCTCCTCCCTGTAGGCCGTCTCGTCGTTGTTGGTAATCAAGCCTATCACTGTAGTGTCGTCTGCAAACTTGATGATTGAGTTGGAGGCGTGCATGGCCACGCAGACATGGGTGAACAGGGAGTACATGAGAGTGCTGAGAACGCACCCTTTTGGTGCCCCAGTGTTGTGGATCAGCGGGGTGGAGATGTTGTTTCCTACCCTCCCCACCTGGGGGCGGCCTGCCAGAAAGTCCAGTACCCAGTTGCACAGGGTGGGGTCGAGAACCAGGGTCTAGAGCTTAATGGCATGGTTGGAGGGGACTATGGTGTTAAATGCTGAGCTGTAGTCGATGAACAGCATTCTTACATAGGTATTCCTTGTCCAGATGGGTTAGGGAAGTGTGCAGTGTGATTGCGATTGCGTTGTCTGTGGACCTATTGGGGCGGTACGCAAATTGGAGTGGGTCTAGGGTGTCAGGTAGGGTGGAGGTGATATTATCCTTGGCTAGTCTCTCAAAGTACTTCATGATGACGGAAGTGAGTGCTATGGGGCAATAGTTGTTTAGCTCAGTTACCTTAGCTTTCTTGGGAACAGGAATGGTGGCCCTCTTGAAGCATGTGAGAACAGCAGACTGAGATAGGGATTGATTGAATATGTCCGTAAACACACCAGCCAGCTGGTCTGAGCATGCTCCGATGGTTAACATGTTTAAATATTTTACTCACGTTGGCTGCGGTGAAGGAGAGTCCGTAGGTTTTGGTAGCGGGCCGTGTCGGTGGCACTATATTGACCTCAAAGCGAGCAAAGAAGTTGTTTAGTATGTCTGGGAGCAAGACTTCGGTATCTGCAACGGGGCTGGTTTGGACAGTACTAAAATTAATGATCTAACGACTCTGTATTTTTGGGGCAAGAACCACGCTATAGATGGGAAGGTTGTATCCCTCATATATATACCATTCTATTGTTTGCAAGAATTTTGAATAATAATTTACTTTGAATTCTCAGTTTTGAATCCGGCGTTGTTTTGCGCATCAGTTCATAAACCATGTGCCATGAAATCGGAACATCGAAATTATCTTCCCAACTATTTTGCAATCTGTATGTCACAGCTGTACATTTTTTTATCCTTAAATGAAACTGGTATACTCTTTTATATTACACAATTTTCTTTAACAAATTTTGGTCTTTAATGCAGGGCCGAAAGACATTACTTTTCCCCCTTCCACTTTCCATATATTTTTGTTAGCTGCCTGTTTGACATAACTCCACCAGTCCTATTTATGATATAATTTACAAAGATTATACCTTTTTTTTAATCTGTTAGTATATTTGAGTTTATCCACAATATTTGTTGTCCTGTTTTTTTCTGTTGGGTTAAACTGTAATTGCAAACTACTTTCTATGACTTGTTTTAAAAATAGTGATATTTTGGAGATTATTTCATTTTCAAATAACCAAAAGTGAGATGTTGCAAACTGAATAAAGGGAAAAAGGCCATTCTGAACATGGGGTGAGACATTCTTACGCATTTTCTAGAGAACCAGTTAGGATATAAGTATAACCTTTGTATGACTGACACCTTTAGTGAGAAGTCTAATGCTTTAATATTTAATCATTTCTTTCCATCCGAATTCATATTCATTATATAAATAGGCCCTTGTCATTTTGTCTAGCTTGCCATTCCAAGTCTAATGGAATATTTTTGCTCATGTAATTTTAAAAAACAGTAATGTACAAGTTGTATTTTTTTTAGTGATCCAATACGTAATATTGTGTCATCTATCATAATTTTGTTGTAATCCAGAGAGATTAGAAAAAGTATCTGGATCCTGAATGAGGTTTTGGAGCGATTGAAATTTTACATCAGTGTACAATGACACCTTTGTTTTTAATCCCTGGATTTCTAACCCTTTGATATTGTTGTTGGATCTGATTTTAACAGCTATCAAACTAGCTATGTTTCCATTAATGTGTCCAGTGATTTTTTTTAATGATGTTCGTAACCTGTTTGTCAGCGATTGGGTGCAGAGATGTAGCGGAGTCAGGCGCAGGACAAAGGTTTGAGCAACACAACTGAGTTTACTCACAAAAATTCAAGCAATATTCCAAATCGGAAAATACATACAAACTAACAAGTACAACAACCACTAAGACACAAACAACCACGGACAGAACAGAAATGTATGCCAGAGGGTTAAATAAGGAACAAGATCTGGGAATTGAAACCAGGTGTGTGTAATACAGACAAGACAAAAAGAGAATGAAACATGGAACGATAGTGACTAGAAAGCCGGTGACGTCGACCGCCGAACACCACCCGAACAAGGAGAGGGGCCGACTTCGGCGGAAGTCGTGACAGTATCCCCCCCTTGACTCACGGCTCCAGCAGCGCGCTGACACCGGCCTCAGGGACGACCCGGAGGACGGGACGCAGGGCGATCCGGGTGGAGACGGTGAAACTCATGTAGCAATGAAGGATCTAGGATGTCCTCCACCGGTACCCAGCATCTCTCCTCCGGACCATACCCCTCCCACTCCACGAGGTACTGAAGGCCCCTCGCCCGACTCCTTGAGTCCATGATGGCTCGTACGGTATATGAGCCATCATATGGCCCCACAAACCGCGGACCCAGCTTCCGGCAGGGCAGGTGAAGGGGCAGGTTTCGGGTCGCGAGCCATACCTGATCCCCCGGTGCATACACCTCACTGCGGTGGCGGTCGACACTCGCCTTTTGCCTCCTGACGGCCCGTTGTAGCCGCACATGGGCAGCGTTCCATGTCTCCTCTGAGTGCCGAAACCATTCATCCACCGCAGGAGCCTCGATCTGGCTCTGATGCCATGGTGCCAGGACCAGCTGATAACCCAGCACACACTGAAACGGTGATAGGTTGGTAGAGGAGTGGCGGGTATGTAAACTGCCCACTCCCCCGGCCGGTCCTGGCAATAGGACCGCAGAAAACTACCCACATCCTGGTTGACTCTTTCCACCTGCCCGTTACTCCCGGGGTGGAAACCTGAGGAAAGGCTGATCGACACCACCAGGCATTCCATAAACGCCCTCCAGACTCTAGACGTGAATTGGGGAAGCCGATCAGAAACTATATCCTTAGGCACCCCGTAGTGCCAGAATACGTGGGTGAACAGGGCCTCCGCAGTTTGTAGAGCTGTAGGGAGAACGGGCAAAGGAAGGAGACGGCAGGACTTAGAAAACCGATCCACAACGACCAGGATCGTGGTGTTACGCAACGGGGGAAGATCCGTCACGAAATCCACCAATAGGTGTGACCACAGTCGTTGTGGAACGGGAAGGGGTTATAATTTCACTCTGGGCAGATGTCTAGGTGCCTTGCACTGTGCGCATACCGAACAGGAGGAAACATAAACCCTCACGTCCTTAGCTAAAGTGGGCCACCAGTACATCCCAGCAAGGCGGCGCACCATACGAAGCACAGGGGCGGAGCTTCTGTGGCGTACCCGAGCGCTGAGACAGCACAGCTCCTATCCCAGCCTCGGACGCGTCTACCTCTACTATGAATGCCAAGGAGGGATCAGGATGAGCCAGTACGGGAGCCGAGGTAAACAGAGCCTTCAGGTGACCAAAAGCCCTGTCCGCCCCAGCTGACCACTGCTGTCGCACCGGTCCCCCTTTCAGCAAGGAGGTAATGGGAGCCGCTACCTGACCAAAACCCTGGATAAACCTCCGGTAGTAGTTGGCAAACCCTAAAGACCGCTGCACCTCCTTTACCGTGGTTGGAGTCGGCCAATTACGCACGGCTGAAATGCGGTCATTTTCCATCTCCACCCCTGACGCGGAAAAGCACTGTTGGAAGAAGAGACATTTCTCCGCCTTGACGTATAGGTCATGTTCCAACAGTCGACCAAGCACCCTGCGCACAAGGGACACATGCTCGGCGTGCGTAGTGGAGTATATTAGAATGTCATCTATATACACCACTACACCCTGTCCGTGCAGGTCGTAGAAAATCTCATCCACAAAGATTGGAAGACTGATGGAGCATTCAGTAACCCATACGGCATGACGAGGTACTCATAGTTCCCAGAAGTGGTACTAAATGCCGTCTTCCACCCCCCCCCATCCGGATACGCACCAGGTTGTAAGCGCTCGAGGTCCAATTTTGTGATGAAGCGAGCCCCGTGCAATGACTCTGTCATACTGGCAGTGGGTAACTGTATTTTACCGTAATCTGATTTAAACCTCGATAAGAAACTCGAGGAGACAGGTGAAGTGGAAGGCCGAATGTATCCCTGTCCCAGAGATTCGGCGACATAAGTTTCCATAGCCGCCGTCTCCTCCTGTGACAGAGGAAACACTTGACTCCTGGGAAGTGCAGCGCCTACCAGGAGATTTATCGCACAATCCCCCTGTCGATGGGGTGGCAATTGAGTGGCCCTCTTTTTACAGAAGGTGAGTGCCAAATCGGCATATTAGGGGGGAATGTGCATGGTGGAAACCTGGTTTGGACTCTCCACCGTAGTGGCACCTAAGAAAACACCTACACACCTCCCTGAACACTGACAGGACCATCCCTTGAGAGCCCTCTGTTGCCCCTCTGTTGCACCTGTAGTGGTCGATCAGGGCCCGCTCATTCCATCTCCAGCTGCCAGAGTTCTGAAGTCCAGTGCGAACTCTTTAGCGCTCCTCAGCCCTGTGTCAGATGGAACAATCTCTCTCCCGCCACTCTCCCTTCAGGTGGATGATCAAAAACTGCCCGGAAGCGGCGGGAGAAGTCCTCGTAGTCATCCAGAGTCGGGCCTTCCCTTCCCCAGATGGCGTTGGCCCACTCCATGTCTTTTCCAGTGAGGCAGGACGGACAGAACAGAAATGTATGCCAGAGGGTACATGATATGGGAATTGAAACCAGGTGTGTGTAATACAGACAAAACTAAATGAAAATGAAACATGGATCGGTGGTGACTGGAAAGCCGGTGATGTCGACCGCCGAACACCACCCGAACAAGGAGAGGGGCCGACTTCGGCGGAAGTCGTGACACTGTTTCGTCAAATTGAGCATTAATAAATTGGCGACAGCCTGTTTGCCCTCACACCTATCCGTTTAATTTCTCAGGAGCCTGGGAACGCCGGCATAGATAGAATCCTGTAATTGGCAAATATTTGCCATATTCTAGTAATTAACATGTGCCAACGTATCGCCACGGTCCGTTCCATGGTGAAACTTACACTCCTGTAGATCTGAAATAATTTTATGGTGGAACCTGCCAGCCAATCGGAAAAAGGAAGACGAAGCAATTCAAGCATTCTTGAAAGTCAGGACAATCCTTGTCTTGCAAATAAACATAATTTTTATAGTTGAAAAAATTGATTTTGCAAGCAGTAGACATTTCGATTTCAATG
Source organism: Oncorhynchus tshawytscha (assembly GCF_018296145.1). NCBI lineage: Eukaryota > Metazoa > Chordata > Actinopteri > Salmoniformes > Salmonidae > Oncorhynchus > Oncorhynchus tshawytscha. Next base: position 3,146,885 of record NC_056458.1, on the reverse strand, counting down.
TGGAGTGGGGCATTATTGTTATGCGGTCACTTCACATGCCCCTGCGTACCTTCAAAATCATAATTTAGTCAAAGTACAGTTTCCATTATTTGTCACAATATAGAAAGATTGACAAAAGAAAAATCGACCCATGATGAACGGATACAAATGTTGTTTAGAGAATATTCTTTAAATAATTTATTCTATACTGAACAAAACTATAAATGCAACATGCAACATTTCAACAATTTTACTGAGTTACAGTTCATATAAGGACACAAATCAATTAAAATGAATTCATTAGGCCCTAATCTATGGATTTTACCTGACTGGGCAGGTGTGCAGCCAAAAGCACACACACTTGGGGGCCAGGCCCAGCCAATCAGAATCAGTTCTACCCCACAAAAGGGCTTTATTACAGACATAAATACTCCTCACTTTCATCAGCTGTCCGGGTTGCTGGTTTCAGATGATCCCGCAGGTGAAAAAGCTGGATATGGAGGTCCTGGGCTGGCATGGTTACACGTGGTCTGCGATTGTGAGGCCAGTTGGACCTAAATTCTCTCAAACAACGTTGGAGGTGACTTATGGTAGAGAAGTTATCTGGCAACAGCTCTGGTGGACATTCCTGCAGTGAGCATGCCAATTGCACTCTCCCTCAAAATTTGAAACATCTGTGGCATTGTGTTGTGTGACAAAATTGCACATTTTAAAGTGGCCTTTTATTGTCCCCAGCACAAGGTGCACCTGTGCAATGATCATACTGTTTAATCAGCTTCTTAATATGCCACACCTGTCAGGTGAATGTAACTGTCAGGTGAATGTATTATCTTGGCAAAGGATAAATGCTCACTAACAGGGATGTAAACAAATCTGTTCATAACATTTGAGAGAAATAAGCTATTTGTAAATATGGAACCTTTCTGGGATCTTTTATTTCAGCTCATGAAACATGGGACCAGCACTTTACATGTTGCGTTTATATTTTTTGTTCAGTATATATCTGCCATTTCCATTACACATGTCGCAATTATATTTTCTGTGACATTGCATTGAATAAACCTGGAGCAATGTAAAGCTGCCTATTGTCAATGTTGCAGTGCTATTTCATGGTGTAATCTCAAAATGATCCCTGTGGAGATGGTGGAGTCAGTTCCAGTGTGGTTTCTAGATTCTGCTGATCTTTTCTGTTTAACAGTGAGGAATGTGACAAATCAAGGACTTTATTCAAGATCTGGTTTTTATGAGACTATTTCAAAGAGAGTAAACACAATGCATTGAGATGTTCCTCTCTTCAAACTGTAACTCAAGCTGGTCTGCTGCCTGGGAAACTGGTTTGAGGCCTCAGGGGCTTGGCTACAGTCGACGGTTATGTAACATTTAAACAGGGGGATTGGAGGGAAGAAGAAGGGAGGCTTTTCCTCTTCTCAAGGGTTTGCAAGCCGCAACAGGGCTCTTTGCAAGCAGCACATCTTTGCAAAAACTTTAACTCTTTGCCAGAAATATGACTGTTTGCAAGCAACTTTAATCTTTAATTGGCCGTGCAAGTCATGCACAGGCTATAGTCATTTACCAAGGTTTAAAAAGAGTTTGTCCAAAAATCTATTAAGTTATTCACTCATTCCTTTTGTGCACGTCTAAATCAGAAAAGAAAATGAAGAAGTATCAACAGCAACAAGATGCAATTGCCCCCATCAAAATAGAATAATCAATTTCTACATTTTATTTCTGTTTTCTCCCTGCAGAGGCAACGGACAATGCCAGTGTTAGCTTTGTAAAGTACAAGGGAGACTGCTTTGTCAGCACTGAGACCAACTACATGTACAGGGTGGACCCAGAGAGCCTGGAGACACAGAATAAGGTACAGTGATGACATAATAATAGGAGATAAGAGACAGCCAAAGAAAACAACGAGCTCAGTGAGCAGACACATTTTACAATCATACCCTTGCACAAATGTACTGACTTACGTAAATGATGCCCTGTTTGAAATATATATTGATCATAGTGAGTGCCCAGACACCTGACCTGACATATATTGGTAACAGCTGTGTACTTTATCTGACCTGTTCTTCTACTACAGGTGGACTGGACAAAGTTTATTGCTGTGAATATGGCCACTGCGCATCCGCACACTGAACCGGATGGCACTACGTACAACATGGGCAACTCTTATGGCAGAAAAGGTCAGTCTACATAGAAGCTCCACTGGGCCCACATGCTCCTAAGTTGAAAAATGTAGGAGCACAAACAAATGTAGGAGCACAATGAAACATATGAATCATATTAAATGGTAAAAAATGACCAGCAATGACAAATTATAGGGTTAAGGAGCACCATGAAATCGTATTTTAGAGATTGATATGTAGCCTACATCTGGCCTATATATCATACATATATATATCATATATATAGGGAGGGCTTCTCCCTTTTCCTTTCTTTCTTTTCTCTGTTACTGATAAAACTGGCTTCTAGCAAACAGTTGTGGCCAATTTGCCACAAGCTCATATTTTCACATGCAAATGAGTTAAATGAGGCTAACTTTGGCGGTAATTTTGCAGCAACTTGTCAACTTCTGGCAAACAATTCTGGGAAACCTGTGGCCAACATTCTGTTAACTGCAAACTCAGTGACAATATGAAAATGAAATGAGGTTTTTGGTTACTGTGTGATAAACAACATTTCTTTAATAATAAAAAAAAGAAAACTAAATCAAACCCAGTTCATTTAGAACTATTGCCTTTTTGAGTGGACTTTGGAGAATGACGACCCTGTGGAAATCTTGCATTGTTTGTTGAATGCATGCACTGAAACAATTAGGATACTAAAAACAATTTATATTTTGGCATCTGAAAAGGTAGAAATCGGGTTATGCTTAATATGGCAATTCATATGACTTTTTATTATTATATTATTATAGAATTATTGTTACTCAAAAAATAGGTCATTTCTACAACCCAGCGCTGGGTCAATATTAATATTGGACAAACACAGCATTGGGTTAACCTTGTCACATATGACTTCAAAATATCTCTAACGGTCAGCACAGTATGAGTTTTTATGCATGTGATGTCAGAATGCGCTCATTGTTCCAAAATGTGAACGTTACGCAACAGGACAGTTAATCCGTGCAGGCCTCAAACTAAGGCATGCTGCCTGTTTTCTTTATAGGCTGTTTTAACTTGTCAATTTCAAATTATTTTCGAACAACAATTTGAATTGAGGTGTGTTCCACCTCATTAATTCACATAAAATTAGGCCATTTCACTTTTGCGGACAATTTATTTTTTAGGCATTACTGAGCCGGACAAACTTCCCCAAGCACTTCCCCCTTGTTTCTGCAGATCAAGTATGCAGACATTTGCCCATCTCCAGTCAGAACAGGAACTGCACAAACTTTTTCACATTTTCCGGCTGGTGCCCACTTCATCTTCATTGTTGTTTTCATTACTACATGATAATAACTTTGGACATTTGTGTGTTTCTATCAAAGTAAGTGCCTTATTACGTTATAATACTTCATGTATGTCGTGTTAGTTTGTGGGTAGTTCATTTCTGTTTAGTGTTATTCACCTTGCAGGACTGTTTCGGTTTTCCTTTTTGTTTATTCAGTGTTCAGTGCAATTATTAAAGATGAACAAGTACCCTGCTGCATTTTGGTCCGATGATTCCTCTTCATCCGATGAAACAAACGGGTGTGATCATTCTACAGTGGTCCCTGCAGTGTACACTCAAACCGGTGTGATTTATTTAGAACGTCCAGTTTCGATTAATGCAACAGACAGCATTTGAGCTGGCCACACTGTTTTTTCACAGAAACATTTGGCACAAACACAGTCCTTACAAAGTTATGCCCTGAATGTGAACTGTTAATTTTCCGATGCAATTTTCAGACATTCACAGAAGTAACTACAGCATAGCACAATCATCCAAACCGGAAAATGTAGGCTGTGTTTGTCCTACCACCTACTGAGGAAAAATTGATGTAACACAAGCGATCATATTTAGATAACTCTCGGCTGACAGAAACTACAATATGAACTAGCTAACAACAATTCGTATTGATCAAAATAATTCAGTTAAACACTTTCTAGAAATCAAAAGATATCCGAAGATGGGAAGTTTGTGCTTGCCGCCATGTTTATTTTTTCACTTCAACCAAAGATAAGAAGAGGAGACAAGATTAGTTTGGTCTGTTTGCAGTATGCATGTTGAAGGGGGTGTGTCGCCTACCTTCATTCCCATCCCATCATTCACTTCCAGAAGTATACTCTGAACCCTCCCTCACCATATTGTGTTATAAAATCTTTGTCCGACAGACGTTTACGTGAAACCCAGAATGCATTGTATGTCAACAAACATGGCTCCACACATAGCTTGTATTAGCTTAGCTCATCATAATAAGTACAACATTCAAAAAAATATTTTACATTACAATCTATGCAAGAATCAGAATGCATGATCCGTAACCAGAACTTGAAAACATATGAATAAAACAGGAAAACAATAAATAATTACCACACAAAGAATTTTCTGATAGCGATTTATTAATAGAAGTAGTGCGTGCCAGAAGACAATCACGTAAACTGACTCCCACTCTGAGCCATTCAGAGCTGTTGTTAATGCAAGGTTGAAGTCAGAAGTTTACACTTAGATTGGTGTAAATAAAACTTGTTTTTAAACCACTTCACCATAATCTTGTTAACAGACTATAGTTTTTGCAAGTCGGTTAGGACATCTACTTTGTGCATGACACAAGTCATTTTTCCAACAATTGTTTACAGACAGATTATTTCACTTATAATACTGTATTACAATCCCAGTTGGTCAAAAGTTTACATATACTAAGTTAACTATGCTTTTAAACAGCTTGGAAAATTCCAGAAAATGATGTCATGGCTTTAGAAGCTCAGACCTCAGAAAAAAATTGTAGACCTCCACAAGTCTGGTTCATGCTTGGGAGCAATTTCCAAATGCCTGAAGGTACCACATTCATCTGTACAAACAATAGTAACAAGTATAAACACCATGGCACCACGCAGCTGTCACACCGCTCAGGAAGGAGACACATTCTGTCTCCTAGAGATGAACGCACTTTGGTGCGAAAAGTGCAAACCAATCCCAGAACAACAGCAAAGAACCCTGTGAAGATACTGGAGGAAAAAGGTACAAACGGTATTTATATCCACAGTAAAATTAGTCCTATATCGACTTAAAAGGTCGCTCAATGAGGAAGAATCCACTGCTCCAAATCCGCCATAAAAAAGCCAGACTACCGTTTACAACTGCACATGGGGACAAAGATTGTACTTTTTGCAGAAATGTCCTCTGGTCTGATGAAACAAAAATATAATTGTTTGGTCATAATGACCATCGCTATGTTTGGAGTAAAAAAGTGGAGGCGTCAAAGTCGAAGAACACCATCCCAACCGTGAAGCATGGGAGTGGCAGCATCATGTTGTGGAGGTGCTTTGATACAGCGGAGGCTCGTGCACTTAACAAAATAGATGGCATCATGAGGATGCAAAATTATTTGGATATATTGAAGCAACATCTCAAGACATCAGTCTTGTTAAAGCTTGGTCGCAAATGGGTCTTCCAAATGGACCATGACCCCAAGCATACTTCCCTATTTGTGGTAAAATGGCTTATGCACAACAAAGTCAAGGTATTGAAGTGGCCATCACAAAGCCCTGACCTCAATCCCATAGAAAATGTGTGGGCAGAACTGAAAACGTGTGTGCGAGCAAGGAGGACAACAAACCTGACTCAGTTACACCAGCTCTGTCAGGATGAATGGGCCGAAATTCACCCAACTTATTGTGAGAAGCTTTTGGAAGGCTTACCAAAATGTTTGACCCAAGTTAAACAATTTAAAGACAATGCTACCAAATACTAATTGAGTGTATCTAATTTTCTGACCCACTGGGAATGTGATGAAAGAAATAAAAGCTGAAATAAATCATTATCATCATAATATTCTGACATTTCACATTCTTAAAATAAAGTGGTATTCCTAACTGACCTGAAACAGTGAATTTTTACTAGGATTAAATGTCAGGAATTGTGAAAAACTGAGTTTAAATGTATTTGACTAAGGTGTATATAAACTTCCGACTAAAACTGTATGCACGTGGGTAGAGTTATTAAAGTGACTTATGCATAGATAATAACAGAGAGTAGCTGCAGCATAAAAGGGGGGGAGTATGAAAGTAGTCTGGGGTAGTCATTTAATTAGATGTTCAGTACGCTTATGACTTGGGGGTAGAAGCTGTGTCTTGGACCTAGACTTGGCACCCCGGGACTGCTTGCCGTGCGGTAGCAGAGAGAACATTCTAAGACTAGGGTGGCTGGAGTCTTTGACAATTTTTAGTGCCTTCCTCTGACAAAGCCTGTTATGGAGGTCCTGAATGGCAGGAAGCTTGGCCCCAGTGATGTACTGGGCCGTACGTACTACTCTATGTTGTGCCTTATGGTCGGAGGCCGAGCAGTTGCCATAGCAGGCAGTGATTCAACCAGTGAGGATGCTCTCGATGGTGCAACTGTAGTACCTTTTGATGATCTGAGGACCCATGCCAAATCTTTTCAGTCTCCTGAGGGGGAATAGGTTTTGTCGTGCCCTCTTCAGGACTGTCTTGGTGTGCTTGGACACTGTGTTAACTAATCTCCAGACAAGCTTCAATGCCACACAACTCTCTTTCTGTGGCCTCCAACTGCTCTTAAATGCAAGTAAAACTAAATGCATGCTATTCAACCGATCACTGCCCGCACCTGCTCGCCCGTCCAGCATCACTACTCTGGACGGCTCTGAATTAGAATATGTGGACAACTACAAATACCTAGGTTTCTGGTTAGACTGTAAACTCTCCTTCCAGACTCATTAATATTAATAACATTAATAACCTCTAGTGACTCCCCATCCCGCATGAGGGAGTGTAATCATCAACTGACACTAATTAGCATAACGCAACGGACATCAATATTCCTAGAAAATATTCCTATTCATGAAAATCACAAGTGATATATATTAAGACACAGCTTAGCCTTTTGTTAATCACCCTGTCATTTCAGATTTTCAAAATATGCTTTACAGCCAAAGCTAGACAAGCATTTGTGTAAGTTTATCGATAGCCTAGCATAGCATTTTGTCCAGGTAGCAGCAGGTAACTTGGTCACGGAAATCTGAAAAGCAATCAAATTAAATAGTTTACCTTTGAGGAGCTTCGGATGTTTTCACTCACGAGACTCCCAGTTAGATAGCCAATGTTCCTTTTTTCCAAAAATATTATTTTTGTAGGCGGAATAGCTCCGTTTGTTCTTCGCGTTTGGCTAAGAAAACGACCGGAAATTGCAGTCACGAAAACACCGAAAAAATATTCCGAATTAGCTCCGTAATGTCGACAGAAACATGACAAACGTTGTTTATAATCAATACTCAAGGTGTTTTTCAAATATCTATTCGATAATATATCCACCGGGACAATTCGTTTTTCAGTAGGACCGATTGGAATAATGGCTACCTCTGTATTTTACGCAAGAATCAGGGGACCACTTGCGCAATGTAGCCGCTTAGGGGTATTCTTCAACATAAATGCGTAAAACTACGTCACAATGCTGTAGACCCCTTGGGGAATACGGAGAAAAAGTAATCTGGTTGATAGCCCATTCACTGCTCAATAGGGACGCATTGGAACGCAGCGCTTTCAAAACATGAGGCACTTCCGGATTGGATTTTTCTCAGGCTTTCGCCTGCAACATCAGTTCTGTTATACTCACAGACAATATTTTTACAGTTTTGGTAACTTTAGAGTGTTTTCTATCGTAAACAGTCAATTATTGCATATTCTAGCGTCTTGTCCTGACAAAATATCCCGTTTACTACGGGCATGTTATTTTTCCAAAAATGAAAATACTGCCCCCTAAGTCATAAGCATCTCCAATCCAAAATTAAATATAGAATTGGCTTCCTATATCGCAGCAAAGCATCCTTCACTCATGCTGCCAAACATACCCTCGTAAAACTGACCTTCCTACCGATCCTCGACTTCGGTGGTGTCATCTATAAAATAGCCTTCTACTCTACTCAACAAACTGGATGCAGTCTATCACAGTGCCATCTGTTTTGTCAGCAAGCCCCATACACTACCCACCATTGCGACCTGTACGCTCTCGTTGGTTGGCCCTCGCTTCATACTCGTCGCCAAACCCACTGGCTCCAGGTTATCTACAAGTCTCTGCTAGGTAAATCCCCACCTTATCTCAGCTCACTGGTCACCATAGCAGCACCCACTTGTAGCACCCGCTCCAGCAGCAATATGTCACTGGTCACCCCCAAAGCCAATTCCTCCTTTGGTCGTCTTTCCTTCCAGTTCTCTGCTGCCAATGACTGGAACGAACTGAAGTTCTCTGAAGCTGGAGACTCATATCTCCCTCACTAGCTTTAAGCACCAGCTGTCAGAGCCTATTTCTTGCCTTAACTCCATTATCTTACCTCATTTGCACTCACTGTATATAGACATTCTGTTCTCTTTTGTTCTACTGTATTACTGACTATGTTTTGTTTATTCCATGTGTAACTCTGTGTTGTTGTATGTGTCGATTTTGCTATGCTTTATATTGGCCAGGTTGCAGTTGCAAATGAGAACTTGTTCTCAACTAGCCTACCTGGTTAAATAAGGTGAAATAAAAAAATAAATAAAAAATGTTGAACTTGAAGCTCTCAACCTGATATTTAGACATATAACAATGGTCTACATCTGGGTCAAGTTATTTAAAACATTGTTACACAGACCACGTGTAAAATATTACATTTGAAGGTCACTCTACTAAGGACATGCACTAACAACATTTCTTAATAACTATTCAATTCATAAATCACTTTTCACAATCACGCAACCACACATAAACAAGAATGGAAAAGGACATACAGTGCATTCAGAAAGTATTCAGACCCCTTCACTTTTTCCACATTTTGTTATGTTACAGCCTTATTCTAAAGTGGATAAAAAAATATACTAATTTAATTAATTTAACATTTAATTGAATCCATTTTACAATAAGGCTTTAACGTACAAAAATGTGGAAAAATGGAAGGGGTCTGAATAATTTCCAAATGCTGTATGTGCGAGCTGTTGGCTGGAGCGCATGTTCCAAGACCAGAGTGGGCATATTTGCTATATAACATAGCAGTTTGTTACAAAACCATCAGTACAGTTGAAAATGCAATGGGAAAATGCTCATATAGTTTAATGCAGATTTTAGAATATTCGCATGAAAATCTGTCGCAAATTGGAAGGAAACCTACCTAATGTCTTAGAGTGTGCAGTTATGTGAAACATATTTTGCTGTTCCTGAATGCTGTTCCTTCGTTCAAGTATTACAAAATGTCATCATCTAATTTCCTATCAATCTCTATGCCTATTCACTATTTAAACGTACAGGCTAAGTAAGTCAATGAAGGACTTTCTGGTCTCATTGAAGCTGGATCAGAATGTCTTCCTGCCTATCTTGTAGACTGGTGTTGGGAGGACCACTGGCAGATACCTTAAAGAGATGTCGCGTGTATCTGGAGAGAAGAATGTTTAGTGAAGAACTTTATTGTTTCAGGCTAAAAATAAATGAGCGTCTGCGGCACCACCAGCAGGGTCATTTCAAACTATACCTGCATTTCGGAAAGAATATCTTGAGCCTGCTTCTCTCTGGGTTGGCAAAGGAAAGTTTTTTGTCCTTGAAGACCAAGTGAGTATTCACGAGCAGTCCGGTTTTTAAAGGTAGAAGTCCTGAGCAATCTGTAGTAAAGCAGACAATAACATTTTTATGGTACTTTTTATTTTACTTTTTTTTAAACAAAAAATAGACAACATTTACATACTGCACATATCCACAAGCATTAATGACACACTTGCTCAGATCCACATGTTCCCACCGTATTCACACACAATGCTGTTTCTAATGCTTGTGAGACTGCCCCATATGACTTCAAATTGCGTTATGTTGTAGCCAGACAAACAATTACTTCTCCATTGCAGTTAATCAATGGTCTGGCTAACACTTAATTCTGATTCACTACTAGTGGCAAAAGTTGGCAAACTTATTTTGTGGCACACTATTTAGTTTGCAGCATATTTCCCACAAACACATTTTTGTGAAGGAGCTACTAAATGTTGTGTGATTTTTTTCTAGTTGCACTGGTGCTCCCAAATAAAAATTCCAGGTAGCACAGCAAAATATTTAGGAGCATATGCAACCAAAATGGTAGCACTGTAGAGCCGTGATTGGTTTTTCATCAAGCTCAATGTAAGGGGCACTTCACCACTTCTTAACTTTGACAACATTGGAGGTCATTTTCTTAGAACCTTTTATTCCAAATGTAGAAAATTACTGTTTCCACGTATGTAGACACTGGTATGGTGCAGGAGACATAAAATGTTGAAGTGTCTCTTTAATGAAAATATTGTAATATACATACGGCACCTTAAACCTCAGTGTGACGAGACAGAATTAAGTGTGGATTTAAACCGGTAAGATATATTTTACAAGCTGTATTTACGTTTTGCCTATCTCAAATGGGTGAGGGGGTAACGATCTTCCTCAAACATACCAAGCTGTCATGAAAACCCCATAGACAACAGTGGTTTTTGTGTTGAATAATGAGCACACTGGGTCTTAATTTCCGAGAGCATATTATTTACTGTAATCTCTGTGAGATACTTATATACAAGTATTTCTTGTTTAAATACAAGTGTGTGTTTTACGTGACTCTGACACAATATCACAGGGTGACAGGTTGTGTAGAAAGTGTTCCTGTGAGTTTAGGTGATTATTTATTGCATTCACCAGTGTTGTGACACAGTATTACAACACTGTGAGAGGTTGTGTACTAACTATGTCCCTGTCATTTTAGGTGCCTTGTATAACATAATCAAAGTGCCCCCTATGAAGAACAACCCCGAGGAAACCCTGGAGGGGGCCAAAGTGCTGTGCTCTATTGTCCCTGCAGACAAGGCCAGGCCCTCCTACTACCACAGCTTCGGTAAACCTATCAAACACTTGCAATACCTATGCAATTAGAGCCAAAACAAACTCATGTCTGTGTCCCAAATAGCACCCTTGTCCCTTTATAGTGCACGTATATTGACAAGAGCTGGTCAGAAGTAGTGCACTATATAAGGTATAGGTTGCAATTCGGGATGCAACCATTACTTACTGTCACTGTACATCTCTATCATATCCGTATGATACATATCCATGTACCCATATGATACATATCCATGTACCCTGACATTAGTGTCTCATTTTAACTTGTGAGGGGGGTGATGCTATTTTATTTAGAATTTTAGGATCCCGTTCAAAATAAAATATATATTTTTTAAAGGCCATAAAAATGCATTGAATAATACCTTTATAAATGGCAAAAAAGGACAGTCAAAAAAAATAAGAAACAAGGTTTTGAAGTGTCTGTCCTAAATCTAGGAGATATAAAATAAAACTTTGTAAATATATGTATATAATTTTTGACACTTATTTAACCCCTCTTTTGGGGAAGACACAAAACTACCTTTATGCTCCACCGGTTACCTTCACATGAGTTCCGTGACACTTATGGGGGTCTTAGTGCAAGACGAAGAAAACCATCATGTTCATGAGAATCTCCCCTTTCCACAGTGGGTTCCCATTAGTTTGTAGCCCAAATGGTCCAAACGTTTGCAAACAGAAGTTGGCACATCGACGGTACCGACTTCAGACATGCCCCCTGACACTTGTGTTCATGAGAGTCTCCTTTCCATAGAGTAGTCATAATAGGTTCTAGGTCAAACCGATCGGACGCTACAGACGTTTTCAGGATACTGATTTTCGGGGTGTCTCATGGTCTGACAAACACTGTAGCTCAGCAGCCTTTCACTGGAAGTGCGAGTTTGGCAGATGTGGTGGATTGAGATGCATCCACTGCAACAAAAAAAATACAGTACCAATCAAAAATTTTGATTTTTCTACTCATATCTACTAACCACTTGTTTGGTTACTACATGATTCCATATGTGTTATGTTATAGTTTGGATGACTTCACTATTATCTTAGAATGTGGAAAATAGTAAAAAATTAAGAAAAACCTAGGTGTGTTCAAATTTTTGACTGGTACTGTATCCCTAGTTTAAACTGACGGATTTTGATGGGGATTTATTTGTTATGTAATTTAGATTGACATATCGACTCTAGGGGGCCCTTAACCCTTTGACCTGTATGATCACATATTTGTGATCATTGTTGTGTGGTCCCTGCAGTGTACCATCACAAATATGTGATTGGAACAGCAGCAACAGAACTTATGATGCAAAATATGCGACTTAACACCATTGTTGTCTGAACAGAAATTTACATTTTTTTTGTACTGATTTAAAATAAAGGTCTTAACCTTTATTACACAGTTTTACCCTTTATTGTAAAAGATAAATGTGAACTTCATCACCCAAGCATTACACGGAACACATCCACAGCCATGTTTGTTTATGTTTGACAAGTGAAAAACGTTCTAATCCCAGAATGCCATTTACTATAATGCCGCATTCAAAACAACTGAGAACTCGGATTTTTTTTGCTCCAACTGGGAATAATTGATTTGAGAGGTCAACCAACTCGTAATTCCAACTCTGGAACTCAGACCTCTTTATAGAGCTCCGACTTTCCGACCTGAAGATCACTGATGTCATGATTTTACCTTCTATTTTTCAGAATTCCCAGTTGTGTTGAACGCGGCATAAGAGGCAAATAAACAAAGTCAAAGATGGCTGAGCCCATTGCCCAAAAAATATCAACTTAACTTTGGTCACTTTTCAGCAGCTGCATGTGAATGTTACAGTGTATACTAGAACCGGAGCACATGACTTGACATGTTGTTTACAGTTTAAACATCAAATAAAATGTTATCGCCTCACAGATCATCGCCCAAATACAAGCCCACTGCCTAGCCTAACCGTAGGGCGACCAGGGTTGCCAGATTTGGTTGAAAACATTTTATGGGTGTTTGTGGAGGGGCTAATGTCATTTGTGGGGTGGGGGTTCAAGTGCATGGGGGTGGAAATGGGGGAAGGTATCGTGGGGGATATGATGGAGGAAATATTACTATGATGGGGAATTTATCAATAAATGGGGGGTCTGGAAAGGGGGTCTGAACTGGCAGCCCATGGTAAACATAGTTACAAAAAATTTAACTCTTGACACTGATAGCCACTGATTATAGAGATAATATCCGCTTTCAAAAGGAAATGCCTCACTGAAGAGGAGATACAATAAATATTTTGTCATTCTGATGACGAATCTGTGTATGAGAGTGAGTCGGATCAATCAGATAGTGACGAGGAATATTGCCCCCCCCCCAACCTTCTGGACTATGAGCGTGAGATGTCTGAGGAAAATGGTGTCCACCTCTACCTTGCATGCAATAAGCATCCCTTACCTCCCCAAGATGCTGGTGCTGCTGCCAATCTTATAGGCTGTGAGGGAGGTGGTCCCTGCTGCTTGAGATCCTGTCTCTTCACACCATCAGAGATAGACTTCAATGACACCCTGTCTGGCGTACAAAGCACTGTTCCTTGATGAGGAATTGGTGGAGAGTGTGGTGCAGGAAACCAACCGTTTGCCCATTGTAATCTAACAGAAAAACCCAAGGCTCTCTTCAAATGAATCAAAATTCAGAATTCCTTTAGCCTATTAAATATGCATATTTGTTTGCAGGTATTCTCATGAACTGAAAGAGAAGACTGCCCCTAGCGTAAAAGGGTTACACTACTATCAGTATAATGTATACCTTCCTGGTCACGGTGCTGCTGATGGGGCTAATGAAAAAGGGCTCTGTGAGGGACTAATGAACCTCTGACCCCATGCTGCAGACCCATTTTTTCCCAACCTTTATCTCCCAGGACCACTTCCTTGTCTTGCTGACAGTGCTCCACTTTGAGAACAATGCCACTGCCAACCTTGCTGACCCCCATCACAAAATTAGGAATGTCCTGGGCAGGTTCACCAGGGCATTTAGAAGAGTATTTGTGCCTCACAGTCCATTGATTAGTCTCTCATGGCTTGGAAAGAAAGACTTTCATTACGCCGTACTCAACAGCTACATTGTCCACTGGCAGGTCACAGAACAGGTGATCTCATAGCAGCTGTACAGGATAAACCTGATGCGGCAGCTCCTTGAGGACCACCACACTCCTCATTGTCTGTCTGCTGGGGGCCGTCCTGCCTCTGACAATCCTCTACGCCTCATTGAACACCACTTTCCTAGCGATGTCCCTCAGACCATCCTGCAAGGAAAAAGTACAAGGAGGCATTGCAAGGTCTGCCTAACATCAACCCGATGACAGAAACAAAGGAAGTTGACCAAGTACATGTCTGAGCTATGTGACACAGCAGTTCCTTGCTTTGACGAGTACCACACCCTGAAGCACTACTAAGTGGAAAGTAGGCTTATAGTGGCTGATCAATTGTTGATTTATGCTGATATTTAAAAATGTTTCATTGGAAAATGTATTGCAATGTATGACTTGAGGTGTTTGACAGGGAGGATTGGGGAAATGTTCCCCCCCAAAATAGATGTTTGTTTACCATTTACATATGTTTGTTTACCTGAACTGAAATAATTTGTTGGACTCCTGGGTTCTATTTCTGAAATAAAACAGAACAGCAAAAGAATGTAATCAACAATTGTAAAATGTGTTATAATGTATGACTTTATGCGTTTGATGTGTAGTGGGTGAGGGGGGATTGGAGAAATGTTCTTTAAAAAAGACAAAAAAAGATAGAAAAGTAACATATGGGTGTTTACTTTGTTTGACTCCTGGGTGAAATAAAACAGAAAAGGAAAAGTATGTAACCAACTTTTCTTATTCTTTGATTTGTAATGCATTCTCGTAATTATATTTGATCATTTTGCCAAATAGTTGTTGCTTGGGAAAATATGATTTGATTATTTCAATCAAATCATATATTCCCTAGCAAACAACCTTTAGCCTAACCTGTAGACTACTGTAGACTAAAGAGAATGATTTGAGTTGTTACATTACATTTGCGTTGTCCTAGAGATATACTTTATAGTTAGTAATACTTGAAGTTTGTACAAATGTAACCACGTTTTCGAAGGAGAGTGATAACTGGTCCACCTACATAACATTCAGCCCCAAAAATGGCGCCAAAGCATAGACCTACATAATCCTGTTTAGTGACATAGTTTAATATATCTACAACATCGCTTCCCTCATACCAAGGTCTCTGCATACAATATAGCTGATTACACGCATGTACCATTCAATCTGATCACCCGCACAAACTATTTCACTTTGTTGTTTACATATGACTTTGTCCACCACCCTGTTCTCATTATCCTATGTCTCGACCAGTCTAAAACCTAACCAAGCCATAATACTCATCGCATTTGATGAAAAATATATTCCTTGCTTGGTGACAAGGCAGGCATCTGTAGGCTACATGTCCAGTGGTGATAATACGTTGACATGGTTACGAAATAAAGCCACTGCTGTAGACTAGTTTTTCCAGGGGAGAATAAATGAAATACAATTTTTTTAAATTAAAATGTTTTTAGGATCCCAACGTTTCCCAGCCTTAACCATGGTCGGCATATGTAATATATGCTCATACCCTGCTCACACTTTGTTTGTTCGCCACTATTGTATCAAATACACCAGATTTAGCGCCTCAGGCTTCCCGCCCTATCTCACATGCGCAGCCCCTCAGACAGGCTAATACTAGAGCCTCTTTCAGATGATAATACATGTAATATAGATGATAATAATTATAAACTAGGTGGTTCGAGCCCTAAATGCTGATTGACTGACAGCCATGGTATATCAGACCGTATACCACGGGTATGACTTAACATTTATTTGTACTGCTCTAATTACGTTGGTAACCAGTTTATAATAGTAATAAGACATCTTTGGGGTTTGTGGTATTTTGGCCAATTAACCACGGCTAAGGGCTGTGTCCAGGCACTCCGTGATGTGTTGTGCCTAAGAACAGCCCTTAGCCGTGGTATATTGGACATATACCACACCCCCTCGTGCCTTATTGCTTAATTATACAATTATCAATAATACTATACAGTAGATACTTGCTGCTACTACTATAGCAAGAAAGTTTTATTAACCCTCATATGAAGTAGACATTGTGGTGTCGATACAATGAGGAGTGTAGAGAATAGTGTCAAAATGCAACAATCTAAATCTAGAACAGCAGCATAGAATTATGGAAATGCGTGCAAAAATAACTCACGATGTAAGGGCCGTTATTAATATTTAGAACTTAAGCGTTAAAAGGCTAACTCTCCCTGTACCCATGTACACACAATCTCACAAATCACTACACAACCGTATCTCAGCAATGACAATCATTGTGAAAATGCCTTGTGTGTTTACAGGTATATGTACTTTATCTCGTCCTCTCTTTCTGAAGCAAAAAAATAAAATCTATGAAAGTCAATTCAGGAAGTGATTTGAATAGAAAAATGGATAAACCTTCAATTCAAATTGATCCCAACCCTGATAAAAACAATGTATTTGACATATATTTTCCCTTTTTCCTGTAGCAATGTCAGAGAACTATGTGGTGTTCATAGAGCAGTCTATCAAGATGGACCTACTGAAGATTGTCACAGCTAAACTGAGGGGAAAGGGAATCAGTGAGGGGATCTACTGGGACCCCAAACAAGATACTGTCTTTCACCTGGTAGACAAACACACGGGACAGGTGAGAGGTGGACAGGACAAGGATTTTAAAGGCCTTTATGATGCAAATAAATAACTAACGTGGTTCTATTACGAAGGTTCTATTATGAAGCCCAAAGCAACAAAAAAATATATACAAACGTAGAGTTTGAATTCTCTCATTTGAACATCTTAGTATCTCATTCGAAACGACTTAGTATCTCATTTGAACGAATTAGTTTTAAAAAAGCCTACAAATAATGTCACAATTCCTAAGTCGTTTCAACTACTTATCACATTTGAACTACTTAATTGTTCTTTTGTCTAATTAGGCCTCATTCGTTATGCAGCTTGTCAGACTGTGCAAAGTTGCTGCAGCCATTCATTCACTGATTCTATCCATTTGATATGATTATTTATTGTGTTTTTTGATAGCCTAAAGCAGGGCTGCTTTTGAATGCCAGAGCATGTAAGTGGGTGAGTGTGGAATGAGGAGCAGAGCATAAATCGAGCATTTAAAAAAAAAAATGTGTCTGCCTTCTCTCCCTCTCCACTTTTGCTCTAGTAAAGTTCATCTATAAGCTCTGGTCGTGCTCTGCCTAGCTATTTTCCTTTCCGTTCCTCACTATTATTTTTCTTACTGTGACCCCACCCACAGTAGCCTATATCTAGTGTATATTCTACTTTCTAAAAGTAGGATATGAAGTTTCAATTTTGAAGGACTTCAAATGTATTAACAGATATTTTAGGTTGGCAATTCATAGGCTACTTTTTTAAATTATTGGAATTAAAACAATAGAAATAAATGTAATTAAGCGAAAAATATCAGAAATAAATCTGTATTAGCCAGTATTAGCTTCTTTTCATAAATAAAAGCGAATAAATATTCTCAAACTGCAGAGGTCAAAAGAATTGCGCACCCCCGTGTGTGGATGCTATTTCTCCACATAAAATCATATTTCCTACAGCGTTTTTTACAATTTGATTGGAGAAAGAAAACCAAAAATGAAGGTACATTTTACAGTAGCCTATCTAAAACATGTTAATACATTTGATGTCCTTCATAATAGAAACTATCCTAATGTTAGAAATTAGAAAATTAACAAGATATACACTAGGCAATTGTGGGTGGGGTCACATTAATTAAAAGAACAATGATAAAGGAAAAAAAATGCTTGGCAGAGCATGTCCAGAGCTTGTGGCTGAGCAGCACCGGCGTGAAATTGGAGCAGGAGAGAAGGCTGACACCATTTTTAAATCTGCTGGAATTATGCTCTGCTCGTCTCTACACACTTGTCCACTTGCATGCTCTGGTGTTCAGAAGCAGCCCTGCTTTAGGTTATCAAAGAACTGTCAATGAATAATAATTTCAATGGATGGAATCAGTGAATGAATGGTTGCATCAACAATTACACAGTCTACCTGTGACAAGCTGCATAAGAAATAAGGCCTAATTAGACAAAGGAACGATTACAGTACTGTGAAAAGTATTTTCTCCCTTTCTAATTTTCTCTTCTTTTGCATATTTTTGGAACTGAATGTCATCAGTCCTTCAACCAAAACCTGATATTAGATGAAGGGAACCTGAGTGAATAAATAACACAACATCTTTAATTTATTTCATTTAAAAAAATTATGCAACACCCAATGCCCCTATATGAAAAATAATTCCCCCCTTACACTCAATCACACTTCCACCACCATGCTTGACCGTTGTTGTAAGGTTCTTACTGTGGAGTGTAGTGTTTGGTTTTTGCCAGGCATAATGGGACCCATGACATCCAAAAAGTTATACTTTTGTCTCATCTGTCCATAGAACATTATTCCAAGAGTCTGGATGATCATCCAGGTGCATCCTGGCAAACTTTGGTAAACTTTTTGGGTGAGATCGGTCCCATTATGTATGGCGAAAACCAAACAAGAATCTCATACCAACGGTCAAGCATGGTGCTGATAGTGTGATGGTTTGGGGATGCTTTGCTGCCTCAGGACCTGAACAACTTGCCTTAATAAAATGAATCATGAATTCAGCTCTGTATCAGATCATTCTACAGGAGAATGGCAGGCCATGCATCTGTGAGCTGAAGCTGAAGCACAGCTGGATGATGCAGCAATCAAGACACAATCAAGTCGACATGAAAATGGTTAAAAAGCAACAAATTTGAAATTTTGGAATGGCCCAGTCATTATGCAAGAGTGGGACAGAATTTCTCCACAGCGTTGTGAGAGACTGATCTCTTGTAGCCTTGTGGTTAGAGCATTGGACTAGCAACCAAAAGGCTGCTAGATCGAGTCCCTGAGCTGACAAGGTAAAAATCTGTCGTTCTGTCCCTGAACAAGGCAGTTAACACACTGTTCCCAGGCCGTCATTGTAAATAAGAAATTGTTCTTAACTGACTTGCCTGGTTAAATAAAATAAAATAACTACAACTACATTCCAACTAAAGGTGGCACAACCAGTTATTGAGTGTAAGGGGCAATTACTTATTCACACAGGGCAATTGGGTGTTGCATAAAAAAAAGCATCCATTATTTTTTGTTGTATTTGTAAACTCAGGTTCCCATTATCTAATATATGGTTTTGGTTGAAGATCTGATAACATCCAGTATCAAACACATGCAAAAATAGAGAAAATCAGAAAGAGAGCAAATACTTTTTCACAGCACTGTAAGTCGCTCAAACAAGATAATAAGTAATTCAAACAACTTAGTATCTAGTTTGATTGACTGGTTTGAAAGACTTGAACGACATTTGAACAACTTTGAATGACATTTGTATTTTTACTAAGTAGTTCAAATGAGATACTAAGTCATTTGAACGAGAAACTAAGTCGTTCAAACAAGATAATTCCAAGAGTCTGCATTTATTTTATTTTTTGGCCTTGGGCTTTGGTATTTTTCACATGAAAAGATAGTTGCTTCACTCTATGGGAAGTACAAAAGCGCTAATCTTTGATACTGTATCATAACTTGTCTAATCTATTATAAAAGTAGCACATATAGCAGTCATGTTCACTAGTGAGTAATAGTAACTAAGCTACTTACTAAATTGCTAAATGACCAGTAAATTATCTATTTATTTTATCAAGCTTTGTCCCATGTTCTATTATCTCCTCTAGACCAACTCAGTGAAGTAATTTGTCTTGCTTTCTCTCCTCTGTCTCCACCAGACCAGCTCAGTAATGTTTGTCTCTCTCTCCTCTGTCTCATCTAGACCAGCTCAGTAAAGTTCCACACCAAGGCTCTGTCAGTGTTCCACCAGATCAACGCTTATGAGGAGGACGGCTTCCTGATGCTGGACATGTGTTGCTCTGATAATGGAGAGGCAATCAACACCTACGTCATCCAGAACCTACGCAAGTCAGGGGAGGCTCTCGATCAGGTCAGCATGGAAATACAGTGCCTTAAGAAAGTATTCACATCCCTTGACTTTTTCCACATTTTACAGCCTGAATTTAAAATTGAGATGCTTTGTTACAATACCCCATAATGTCAAAGTGGATTTCATTTTATAAATATATATATATATTTTTTTTTACAAATTAATAAAAAATGTAAAGGTGAAATGTCTTCAGTCAACAAGTATTCAACCCCTTTGTTATGGCAAGCATAAAAAGTTGGAGTAAAGTCACAAAATAAGATGAATGGACTGTGCAAGAAGGGCACCTATTGTGTAAGAGGTGCGTATCTGGTGGCAGGGAAGTCAGATGCAGGACGGCAGAACTGGGTAATAACCGGAGCAGTTTAATATACAAAACCAATGGCATCCAGAATAACAAAATATGGGTACAAAACCCGTCGCACACCAGTCACAACGTGCACAAGCACTTACAACAAACAATTTCACACACAGACATGGGGGGGGAACAGAGGGTTAAATACACAACAAGTAATGAGGGAAATGTGAACCAGGTGTGTGGGAAAACAAGACAAAACAAATGGAAAATGAAAGGTGGATCGGAGATGGCTAGAAGACCAGTGACGTCGACCACCGAACGCCGCCCGAACAAGGAGAGGAACCGACTTCGGCGGAAGTCGTGACATATTGGAAGGGCACCTTTTGGTAGATGGGTAAACATGTAAAACATGTAACGTAAAAAAAGCATACATTGAATATCCCTTTGAATGTGGTGAAGTTATTAATTGCACTTTAGATGGAGTATCAAGTATAAATACACCCATCAATACAAATATACAGGCGTCCTTCCTAACTCAGTTTCTGGAGAGATAGGAAACAGCTCAGGGATACCACAAGGTCAATGGTGACTTTAAAACAGAGTGTAATGGATGTGATGGGAGAAAACTGAGGATAGATCAACAACATTGTAGTTACTCCACAATACTAACCTAATTGACAGAGTGAAAGTAAGGAATCCTGTAAAGCAGGTATTCCCAAACTGGGGTACTGGGGTACCCTCAATGCCGTCAGTGGTACGCCAAATAAAAATGTGATTCACATTTTACACATTTTCCAACAGTACATTTATATTTTCCAACAGGGAAAGATTTGGGTAAGTTTTTTCTCTCGCCTGAGTAGCCTCATTTCACTGGGAAAAATAATATTAAACCATCTAGTGTAGCTGACCATATAAGACGTTCCCTGGGTGCCCAGCGAAATAACAACACAATGTCAAATTGTCACAATTGTCTAATTGAGCGGACCAAGGCGCAGCGTACATAGAGTTCCACGTCTTTATTTAAATGAAACTCACCAAAAAAACTATGAATAGCAAACAAAACGTGACGTCTGGAGTGCTCACAGGCACTACACAAAAACAAGATCCCACAAACAACAGGTGGGAAAAAAGGCTGCCTAAATATAATCCCCAATCAGAGACTTCGAAAGACTCTGATTGGGAACCATACCAGGCCAACATAGAAATACAAAAAACTAGAGTACCCACCCTAGTCACACCCTGACCTAACCAAAATAGAGAATAAAAAGGCTCTCTAAGGTCAGGGCGTGACACAAATACAGTTAGCCTAGTCAAATAATTAACATCCAATCACATGAACCATTACGCTCTCGCAGAAAATCTTCACTCTTGCGCAGACATTTAGAAACCAAACATGACCATTTGAAAAATAAGCCACGGGAGTTTTTTGAGTGAGAATAAAGAAAACTTTTGAGTAGTAAGACACGTGTAAAAGCAACAGATACCATTAATAAGTGTCTTATATGGTGAGCTACCGAGTGGCTAGGACAGGCAAGCCCCATACTGTTGTGGAGGACTTAATTCTTCCTGCTGCTGCGAATATGGCTGGGACAATGCTGGGGGAGAACGCCCCAAAAAAACTATACAGACAATGCCTTCATGAAACAACACTGTTTCACGACGCATTAGTGACATGGCAGGAGATGTTTTGAATCAATTACTGCTTCGCATACAAGCCAGTGAATTATATGCTTTACAGCTGGATGAGTCAACTGCTCCTGGTATATTACGTTTATGGGGGGTCAATTAAGGAAGACATCCTCTTCTGCAAACCACTGGAAACCAGCACAACATGAGAGGATATTTTTAAAGTACTGGACAGCTTTGTGACATCAAATGGACGTTGGTGGTCAGGATATGTTGGTATCTGTACTGATGGTGCAAAAGCCATGACAGGGAGACATAGTGGAGGGGTAAGGCACGTGCAAGCAGTTGCTCCCGAAGCCACTTGGGTACACTACAGCATCTTCCGAGAGGCTCTTGCTGCCAAGGGAATGCCTGACAGCTTGAAAGACATTTTGGACACTACAGTGAAAATGGTTACCTTTGGTAAAGCAAGGCCCCTGAACTTGTGTATTTTCTGCCTTATGCAATGATACTGGCAGTGACCATGTAACGCTTTTACAACATACAGAAGTGCGCTGGTTATCAAGTGGCAAAGTATTGACACATTTTTTTAAATTGAGAGACAAGCTTAAAGTTTTCTGACCATAATTTGTCTGACCGCTTGGATGATGACGAGTTTCTCACACGACTGGCCTGTCTGGGTGATGTTTTTTCTCACCTGAATGATCTGAATCTAGGATTACAGGGACTCTCCACAACTATATTCAATGTGCAGGACAAAATTGAGGCTATGATTAAGATGTTGGAGCTCTTCCCTGTATGCATTAACAAGGACAACACAAAGGTCTTTCCATCATTGTATGATTTTTGTGTGCAAATGAACTCAATCTTACGGACAATGTCAAATGTGATATAGCGAAGCACCTGAATGAGCTGGGTGCATAATTGCGCCGGTACTTTCCCGAAACGGATGACACAAACAACTTGTTATCCCTTTCATGCCCTGCCTCCAGTCCACTTACCGATATCTGAACAAGAGAGCCTCATCGAAATTCCAACAAGCGGTTCTGTGAAAATTGAATTTAATCAGAAGCCACTGCCAGATTTCTGGATAGGTCTGCGCTCAGAGCTGTTAAGACACTGATGCCCTTTGCAACCACGTACCTATGTGAGACCCTGATTCTTGGCCCTCACTAGCATGAAAACTAAATACAGGCACAGACTGTGTGTGGAAAATTATTTAAGACTGAGACTCTCTCCAAAACAACCCATCCTTTTTTGCTAGAGGTGCTAAAGTAATACTGCAAAACGATAAACTTTTTGTCATGAATACAAGGTGTTATGTTAGGGGGAATCCAATAAAACACATTACTGAGTACCACTCTTGTCAAAGCTTTCTTCCTCCTCTTCTGAAGAGGAGTAGTAGGAAGGATCGGAGGACCAAAATGCATCGTGGTATGTATCCATAATGTAATTTAATTAGAATGAATACAAAAAGAACAAGAGAAACAAAATGAAAACCGAAACAGTCCCGAATGGTGCAAACACTGAAACGGAAAATAATCACCCACGAAACACAGGTGGGAAAAGGCTACCTAAGTATGATTATCAGAGACAACTAACGACACTTGCCTCTGATTGAGAACCATACCAGGCTAAACACAAAAACACCACATAGAAAAAGGAACATAGACAACCCACCCAACTCACGCCCTGACCATACTAAAACAAAGACATAACAAAAGAACTAAGGTCCGAACGTGACAACTCTCCATATTTTCAAGCATAGTGGTGGCTGCATCATGTTATGGATATGCTTGTAATCAGTGGTGGTTCCAGCTTATATGGCTCCCTGGGCAAAACCCCCTTCAGTGCCCCCACCCAAATTGTGTACTGATCCTTGCGACTTGGGGCAGTGTATTATCATGCTGAAACATGAGGTGATGGGGGCGGATGAATGGCACGGCAATGAGCCTCGGTATCTCTGTGCAATCACATTTCCATCGATAAATTGCAAATGTGTTTGTTATCCGTAGCTTATGCCTGCCCATACCACAACACCACAGCCCCCATGGGGCACCGTGTTCACAACGGTTCTCCTATGGGGACAGCCGAAGAACCCTTTTAGGTTCTAGATAGCACCTTTTTTTCGAAGTGGGTACACACACCAACGCATGCATGCACGAACACATGCAAACACACACAACACACAGAAACTCAAAACACACCCATTGTTACCGCACATTTATACTGTGACCTTGTGATGTTTTGATGTTCACGTTCGCTGTATTTGTTCCTCAGGCCTACAACAACATGTACAGAGCGTTCCCCCGGCGCTTTGTTCTGCCCCTCAATGTGACCAACGACACACCGACAGGTGTGAACCTCAACACACGTCCCGCCAGCTCTGCCACTTCTTTCAAAACAGCCATAGATAAGGTATGCTGAAAATGTTGATGTTAGTGCTAGTTTGGTATTTTAGAAATGTGCATGTTTCTGTTATCTGTATGTGTTGTTGTTAGTGCTAGTTTGGTATTTTAGAAATGTGCATGTTTCTGGTATCTATGTGTTGTTGTTAGTGCTAGTTTGGTATTTTAGAAATGTGCATGTTTCTGTACTCTGATTGTGTCCTTGTTTTTCTGTGTTCTTTGTGTTTGAAAGATATGGCCACGGGGGGATGAGTTGTCATCACCTTTTGTTCATGTGTGAGAACGATCAGGGTGGGGCGGAGTTACTGTACTTAACTGCCAATGTATTTTTCTTATTTTTGTATATGTTTTCGACCTTCTCAAGTGTGACAACAAAATAAGTGTTTGTGGAGAGTTCCAGTGTACTTGTTATTGTACTGTGGTGATTGTAGGTCAACCTATCTACATGCTCTGGAACCTTTCCCCAGCCAAGTCTGGTTGTTGATGACAGTTTTTTGCAACATGATAGTGGTTCTCAACATTACAGTTATAAGTTTGGACTTATTCCAAGTACTATAGCTCCATAACATATATGACCTACAGACAAACAAACAAACAAATATATATATATATATATAAACAAATATATATGCACTTACACAAATGACTGATGATTGGCTGAGAGAAATTGATGACAAAATGGTTGTGGGGGCTGTCTTGTTAGACTTCAGTGCAGGTTTGACATTATCGATCATAGTCTGCTGCTGGAAAAAACGTAAGTGTTATGGCTTTACTTGTCGCACAGAACACAGAGGCTGTTCTTTAATGGAAGCCTTTCATTCATATTCCAGATTGAATGGTTATGGGTCTGAATAAATAAAATGATATAGCCTACCGCCATCGCGCGTTCACTCTTTCAAATTACCTATGAGTTCTATTGGGCTGCTGTTTTTAACATTCAGCAAAAAAAGAGCTTGCATCCCTCTTCGCATAGTCTTTTGGTATAAGAAAGGAGAGTTTTCTAAGTAGAAGCCTGAGGAGCACAGGTGTTATTATAATTTATTATAATTTACCTGTTTCTCTGAGTTATTTATCCCGGGAAAGGGGAGTGGTTTTGGGCAGTAAATCCCAGTAACCAGGTTCCTGCCATTCAACCCTAGTATGGAGACAGTTATGATATACAGGTAACTGCCAAAATAAAGGATACACCAATATAACGTTTCTTAATGGGGTGTTGGGCCACCACGAGCCACCAGAACATCTTCAATGCACCTTGGTATAGATGTGTCTGGAACTCTATTGAAGGGATGCAACACCATTCTTTCAAGATGAATTACCACATTTGGTGCTTTGCTGATGGTGGTGGAAATCGCTGTCTCAGGCGCCACTCCAGAATCTTCCATAAAGTGTTCAATTGGGTTGAGATCAGATCCCTATACTATGAATCAGGTTTGAGGAGTTAGCACGGTAACTTATGCCAACTCTTGAGTAACACTCGGGATAACCGGTACCACAAAAGTTGCTCACCTTTCAGCCAGGTACATTTCTATGGCAACGAAACCTTCGGAACTAACCTGCTTCAAGTAGGATAACTCAAGACTAACTCCATGTATCCTGAATGAAGTGATTGAGTTGAGGAGCAATTATATCAGATACCCTTCCTCTTGCAAAGATTGTGTCATCATACCCTTAATTTGAGGACGACGACTGATTATTAAAATATTTAAATCACATGTTTTTTGGTGTGTAAAAATAATATTAATGTTAAAATTACTATCACTTTACACATTTAGTAATGATGGCATTTGCATTCCATGCAGTACAATTTTTAAATGATTGTATTGAGAAATCTGTGAAAGGCAAACTGACAACTGCAACCAACCATAGCCATACACTGAGTATGTTTACATGCACACTAATAATTTTCTAATAAACTAATTATGGCAGTAGGCTGAGTATGGCAATAGTCATGTAAATACTTCATCTTAATCGGATTAAAATCAAAATTGAATCAAATCTAATTTTATTTGTCACATACACATGGTTAGCAGATGTTAATGCAAGTGTAGCGAAATGCTTGTGCTTGTATTTCCGACAATGCAGTAATAGCCAACGAGTAATCTAAACTAACAATTTCACAACAACTACCTCATACACACAAGTGTAAAGGGATGAAGAATATGTACATAAAGATATATGAATGAGTGATGGTACAGAACGGCATAGGCAAGATGCTGTATATGGTATCAAGTAGAGGTCGACCAATTAATCGGAATGGCCGATTAATTAGGGCCGATTTCAAGTTTCAATGACGGCCTAGGAATGCTGGGTTAACTGCCTTGTTCAGGGGCAGAACGACAGATTTTCACCTTGTCAGCTCAGGGGATCCAATCTTGCAACAGTACAATTAACTAGTCCAACGCTCTAACCATTGCACTCCACGAGCAGCCTGCCTGTTACGCGAATGCAGCAGAAGCCAAGGTCAATTGCTAGCTAGCATTAAACTTATCTTATAAAAACCAATCAATCATAATCACTAGTTACAACTACCGTAATATCCGGACTATAAGCAGCTACTTTTTTCCCAGGCGTTGAACCTCGCGGTTTATACAATGACGCGGCTAATTTATGGATTTTTCCCGCTTTCACAAGATTCATGCCGCCAAAAAAACTGAGCACCGTCACATAATGTGACGTAAATCGAGCGCGCTCAAACTTCCCGTCATTCTGATTACGGTAGTCATTTTGTCTTGTCACCCTCATCATGGCAAAGACACAGAGAAATGCATATGATGCAGCTTTCAAGTTGAAGGTGATCGATCTGGCTGTTGGAAAAGGAAATAGAGCTGCTGACAGCATGGAGCATTGTCAAAAAATCCACTATCATTAACGGGTTTCGAAAGGCTGGACTGCTGCGTGTTGAAGAGGGCAGCGATCCAACATCGGATGAAGCAATTCTGAGGCTATTCAACTCAGACACCGAAGGAGATGACTTCAGTGGTTTCAGTGCACAGGAGGAGGAAGATAGTGACCAATGACTTTCTTGGTAGGCTACTGTTTCATTTTTGTTACAATCCGTGTTTCGTTAAAGCCTATTTATTTTTGTTACAAGCCGTGTTTCGATTAATAAAGGCAGTGTAAAGTTAATTTGTTTCAATGTACCGGTAGGCACCTGCGGCTTATAGACATGTGCGGCTTATTTATGTACAAAATACATATTTTTTAATAATTCAGTGGGTGAGGTTTATATTCAGGTGCGCTTAATAGTCCAGCAATTACGGTACTAATCCAGTTTAGCAGGCAATATTAACCAGGTGAAATTGTGTCATTTCGCTTGCGTTCATTGCACGCAGAGTCAGGGTATATGCAACAGTTTGGGCTGCCTGGCTCATTGCGAACTAATTTGCCAGATTTTTACGTAATCATGACATAACATTGAAGGTTGTGCAATGTAACAAGAATAGTTAGACAGGGATGCCATCCGTTAGATAAAATACAGAACGGTTCCGTATTTCACTGAAATAATGATCGTTTCCGGATTTGACCATATTAATGACCAAAGGCTCGTATTTCTGTGTGTTATTATGTTATAATTAAGTCTGATTTGATAGAGCAGTCTGACTGAGCAGCAGCAGGCCCATAATCATTCATTCAAACAGCACTTCCGTGCGTTTTGCCAGCAGCTCTTCGCAAGCACAGAGCTGTTTATGACTTCAAGCCTATCAGCCTAATGGCTGGTGTAAACCAATGTGAAATGGCTAGCTAGTTAGCTGGGTGTGCGCTAATACCGTTTCAAATGTCACTTGCTTTTAGATTTGGAGTAGTTATTCCCCTTGCGCTGCATGGGCCGCGGCTTTTGTGGAGCGATGGGTAACGATGCTTCGAGTGTGGCTGTTGTTGATGTGTTCCTGGTTCGAGCCCAGGTAGGGGCAAGGATGGGGACGGAAGCTATACTGTTACACTGGCAATACTATAGTGCCTATAAGAACATCCAATAGTCAAAGGTATATGAAATACAAATGGTATAGAGAGAAATAGTCCTATAAATACTATATTAACTACAACCTAAAACCTCTTACCTTGGAATATTGAAGTCTTATGTTAAAAGGAACCACCAACTTTCATATGTTCTCATGTTCTGAGCAAGGAACTTAAACTTTAGCTTTTTTACATGGCACATACATGGCACATATTTTACATATTGCGTATTGCATATTGGCACATATTACTTTCTTCTCCAACACTTTGTTTTTGCATTATTTACACCAAATTGAACATGTTTCATTATTTATTTGAGGCTAAATTGATTTTATTGATGTATTATATTAAGTTAAAATAAGTGTTAATTCAGTATTGTTGTAAATGTCATTATTACAAATAAATAAATAAAAATCGGACGATTAATCGGTATCGGGTTTTTTGGTCCTCCAATAATCGGTATCGGTACCGGTGTTGAAAAATCATAATCGGTCGACCTCCAGTATCGAGTACAGTATATACATATGAGATGAGTAATGTAGGGTATGTAAACATATAAGTGGCATTGTTTAAAGTGGCTAGTGATACATGTATTACATAAAGATGGCAAGATGCAGTAGATGGTATAGAGTACAGTACATACATATGAGATGAGTAATGTAGGGTATGTAAACATTATATTAAGTGGCATTGTTTAGAGTGGCTAGTGATACATTTTTTACATCAATTTTTCAATATTAAAGTGGCTGGAGTTGAGTCAGTATGTTGGAAGCAGCCACTCAATGTTAGTGGTGGCTGTTTAACAGTCTGATGGCCTTGAGATAGAAGCTGTTTTTCAGTCTCTCAGTCCCTGCTTTGGTGCACCTGTACTGACCTCGCCTTCTGGATGATAGCGGTGTGAACAGGCAGGGGCTCGGGTGGTTGTTGTCCTTGATGATCTTTATGGCTTTCGGGTGGTGTAGGTGTCCTGGAGGGCAGGTAGTTTGCCCCCAGTGATGCGTTGTGCAGACCTCACTACCCTCTGGAGAGCCTTACGTTTGTGGGCGGAGCAGTTGCCGTACCAGGCGGTGATACAGCCCGACAGGATGCTCTCGATTGTGCATCTGTAAAAGTTTGTGAGTGTTTTTGGTGACAAGCCACATTTCTTCAGCCTCCTGAGGTTGAAGAGGCGCTGCTGCACCTTCTTCACAGCGCTGTCTGTGTGGGTGGACCAATTCAGTTTGTCCGTGATGTGTACGTCGAGGAACTTCAAATTTACTACCCTCTCCGCTACTGTCCTGTTGATGTGGATAGGGGGGTGCTCCGCGACAGGGCTGGTCCGCGACAGGGCTGGTTTTCTTTTTGTAATCTGTGATTGACTGTAGAACATGCCACATACCTCCTGTCTGAGCCGTTGAATTGCGACTCTACTTTGTCTCTATACTGACGCTTAGCTTGTTTGATTGCCTTAGGGAGGGAATAGCACACGTCGATTTAAACACCTAATTTTCTTTCAAATTATTAGTACATGTAAACAGCTTAATTGGCATTCCAGTGCTGTATTTGATCTGCATATTTGCCAGCACCAGTAGCGCAAGCGTCCTTCTTATGTGCGGGTTTATGCATATTAGAAGTAATTTTCACATACAAACTTTATATGTCCGAACTCAGAATAAAATATGCTTTGCAAAGATAGCATAGTCGCTGTGACAGAAAGTTTATTTTGATTTGTGATTTTCTGTATTTATTTAAGTCCCATCAGGTTGCCTGTTTTCAGAAGTGAGCATGTAAACAGGGCTATTATGGAAATCGTTCTTCTTGCAAAGCATGCAAACATTTTAAACAAACTATTATATTAATCTATCCAAAATAATCATATTATTGTGTGCATGTAACTGTACTCACTGAGTGCTCAAACATTAGGAACACCTGCTCTTTTCATGACAGACTGGCCAGGTGAATGCTATGATCCCTGATGTCACCTGTTAAATCCACTTCAATCAGTGTGGATGAAGGGGAGGAGACAAATTAAAGAAGGGGTTTTAAAGCCTTGAGACATGGATTGTGCATGTGTGCCATTCAGACAGTGACCTGCGCCCTAGGACCGTGCCCCAGGACTACCTGACATGATGACTCCTTGCTGTCCCCAGTCCACCTGACTGTGCTGCTGCTCCAGTTTCAACTGTTCTGCCTTATTATTATTCGACCATGCTGGTCATTTATGAACATTTGAACATCTTGGCCATGTTCTGTTATAATCTCCACCCGGCACAGCCAGAAGAGGACTGGCCACCCCACATAGCCTGGTTCCTCTCTAGGTTTCTTCCTAGGTTTTGGCCTTTCTAGGGAGTTTTTCCTAGCCACCGTGCTTCTACACCTGCATTGCTTGCTGTTTGGGTTCTTAGGCTGGGTTTCTGTACAGCACTTTGAGATATCAGCTGATGTACGAAGGGCTATATAAATAAATTTGATTTGATTTGAGTGGGCAAGACAACATATTGTGCTTTTGAATAGGGTAGGGTAGCAGGTGCCAAGCGTACTGGTTTATATGTGTCAAGAACTGCAATGCTGCTGGGTTTTTCAAGCTCAACAGTTTCCCATTTGTATCAACATTGGTCCACCACCCAAAGGACATCCAGCCAACTTGCCACAAATTTGGGAAGTTTTCTACGCCCCAAAGAATTGAGGTGGTTGTGGTCAAAAGGGGGTCCAACTCAATATTAGGAAGGTGTTCCTAATGTTTGTAAATGCAGTTTATAATCCATATATGGCAGTTCCCTTTCAAGTCAAGACTTGCAGCCATTGCTAGTGTACAGTCAAATTGCCAGGGTTAGAGTTTCCAAAACCATTCTATGGATTATATGTCTATGGCCACAACACAACAAGCTGTTCCACAGATAGAAGGAGCAATAGGGAAAAAATGGTGGTTGTGCATTGCACATCAAAGACTGCATTAATGATAAGCAATAAAATAAAGACAAAACATCTAAAAGCTTACCACACCATAGCTTGCTGAATTTGCAAAAATACGTCACTGACTCACCCATGGATTAATTGTCTCAATGAAGAGTCCTGCGTTCGACTAGCCATGTGTGACATGCATGCACAGTTACAAGCCTGCTAGAGTTAGTTGCAGGCGGGCGAGCAATATCCACTGTCGTAATGCGGATGAAGCCTGACCTGGAATGTGAAGCTAACTGAAGTGGTATCGCTTTACAAAAGCCTCAGTAGATCTAGCTTGCTCGTAGTACACAACTCTGGCGACTGAGACACACACGGTTTAAACCCCCTGTTCTCCTTTAAGACCCCTTGATCACCCCTTGATTGTGCATTTACATGCACTCAAAAAATACTATATTAAACTGATTATGGCAGCAGGCAGATAATACAATAGTAATGTAAACACCTTACTATGCTTATCTTAATCAGCGTAAGGTCAAAGTCAAAGTAAGCGTACACCGATTTTGCAAACATCTGGTTTTCTAAGCAATCTTTCAAATTATTTGGACATGTAAACACCTTAATGGGCGTTCCAGTGATGTATTTTGATCTGATCATTTACTCAAGTGTTTCCTTTATTACCATTACAGTACATGTACACTTCTGTGGGAACCGTAAATAGCCCCTCAATCACTGATGAAGATGCTTGTGTTGAAAAGTGTCAGCATTCTTTAAATCATTGAAGGGGATTAAGTTTCCAGCTTTTACCTTTATTCAGCTCTTGTTCAGCTTTGTCTCTTTGCGTACTGGTCAGGTGGTGTGCCAGTTTGAGGATCTCCATGGAGAGGACCTTTATGAGTACGGAGGCCTGGAGTTCCCCCAGATCAACTACAGCAAGTTCAACACGCGGCCCTATCGCTACTTCTACGGCTGTGGCTTTAGGCACCTGGTGGGAGACTCACTCCTCAAGATTGACCTGGAGGGAAAGAAAGTCAAGGTGAGTTTTGTAACAAATGTAATGCTACTCTGTCACAGCGAGAGTTTCTTTTGGACAAATTCAGGTATGTTTATCCCCAATTTTGTTCTGTTCACTTCTGTTTAAGAAAGTTTTTCAACAGCATTGGCGGAATGAATACACCTCTGATCACCGGTAAATGCAGTTCAGTTTCATAGCAGCCACTTTGTATACATTATGCGCCCTTCTCCTTTCACCTCTTCCCTTCACCTTTGGAGTTCAATGCACAAACTCATCAGCAGTAAATACCAGGCAAAAAAACTTTCCAAGCCAAACTCCTACACACAGCCTACATCGTTGTTACCATAATAACTAAAGTAACGTCATAGTCAGCATAGCTAATAGAACTAACGCGTTAGTAAACCCACTACAACCATGCTGTAACGTTAGTTAGGGGAGGAGACAAATTAAATAAGGGTTTTTAAGCCTTGAGACATGGATTGTGTTTGTGTGCCATTCAGAGAGTGAATGGGCAAGACAAAAGATTGTGCTTTTGAACAGGGTATGGTAGCAGGTGCCAAGCGTACTGGTTTGTGTCTGTCGAGAACTGTAATGCTGCTGGGTTTTGTCAGAGTAGTACAGTAAGTAAGCTGCCGGGCCACGGTGACAATAAATTAGTCAAACGAAAAGCTTACCTTGACTTGGAATAGTTTGTGTTGGATAATCATAGCCAGCTAGCAAACATAGCATCCCTCTGTTTGAGCAGGGTGTTTCAGTAAGCAAAACTAGCTAGCTGCATTTGCTAGCTAAGTGACTCTGAAAACAAATACTGTATTTCTTTACTTCTTCATTTGGAAGAAATTAATTTCTTAAACAGTTTCTTTCTCTCAGTTTGAGTCAACTACTGACCACATTTGATGCACTGCAGTGCTAGCTAGCTGTAGCTTATGCTTTTGGTACTAGATTAATTCTCTGATCCTTTGATTGGGTGGACAACATGTCAGTTCATGCTGCAAGAGCTCTGATAGGTTGGAGGACGTCTTACGGAAGTTGTCATAATTACTGTAAGTCTATGGAAGGGGGTGAGAACCATGAGCCTCCCAGGTTTTTGTATTGAATGTACCCAGAGGAGGAAAGAAGCTGTCTGTCCTCCGGCTACACCATGGTGCTATCCTACAGTGCTGTTGTGGCTACTGTAGTCCTTCATCGCAAAATAGTGTGATTATATTTAGTATAGTTTTATCTAAAAAAGGCAGACTTTTTTAATGTTTTACCATTTTAATTTTTTATGAAATACACTGAGGATTGTCCTCCCGTTTCTCCTCTAAGGAGCCTCCACTGCATTGAAGCTGGGTCGGAATATCTTCCTGCCCATCTTGTAGACTGGTGTTGGGAGGACCACTGGCAGAAGTCTTAAAGCGATGTCACCTTGTGTATCTGGAGAGAAGAATGTTAAGTGAATGACTTGATTGTTTCAGTCAAAACATTAATTGGCATCTGAGGCTCCAGCACGGTAATTTCAAACTATACCTGCACTTTAAAGAGAAGATCTTGGGCTTGCTTCTCTCAGTTTTGTCCTTGAAGGCCATGATCCAGTTATCAGTGAGTTTCCCCAAGCAGTCCGGGTTTGAAATGTAAAAGTCCTGAGCAATCTGTAGTAAAGCAGACAAACAATTAAATATTTAACAATAAAAAACATAATTTGACAAAAACAATAGACTTAGCATTTACCAACATTGATGACATCACACTTGCTCAGATCCACATGTTCCCACCATATCCACACACAATCCTTTTCTAATGTTTTTGAGACTCTGCCCCATATGACTTCAAATTGTGTTATGTTGTACCAGACAAACAAGTACTTTTACTTTGCAGTTAGTCAATGGTTTTGCTAACACCTAACTCGTAAAGTCCTCCTGACTTACAGTGCCTTCGGAAAGTATTAAGATCCCTTGACCTTTTCCACATTTTGTTATGTTACAGCCTTATTCTAAAATTGATTAAATAGTTTTTTTTCCCTCAATCTACACACAATACCCCATAATGACATAGCAAAAACAGATTTTTAGAAATGTTTGCAAAAGTATAAAAAACTGATCATTTACATAACTCTTCAGACCCTTTACTCAGTACTTTGTTGAAGCACCTTTGGCAGAGATTACAGCATTGAGTCTTCTTGGGTATGACACTACAAGCTTGGCACACTTGTATTTGGGGAGTTTCTCCCATTCTTTTCAGCAGATCCTCTCAAGCTCTGTCAGGTTGGATGGGGAGCACAGCTATCTTTAGGTCTCCAGAGATGTTCGATCGTGTTCAAGTCCAGCCTCTGGCTGGGCCACTCAAGGACTTTCAGAGACTTGTCTCGAAGCCACTCCTGCATTGTATTGGCTGTGTGATTAGGGTTGTTGACCTGTTGGAAGGTAAACCTTAGCCCCAGTCCGAGGTCCTGAGTGCTCTGGAACAGGTTTTCATAAGGGATCTCTCTGTACTTTGCTCTGTTCATCTTTCCCTCAATTCTTACTAGTTTCCCAGTCCCTGCCGTTGAAAAACATCCCCACAAAATGATTCTGCCACCACCATGCTTCACGGTAGGGATGGTGCCAGGTTTGCTCCAGACGTGACGCTTGGCATTCAGGCCAATGAGTTCAATCTTGGTTTCATCAGATCAGAGAATCTTGTTTTTCCATGGTCTGCGAGTCCGTTAGGTGCCTTTGGGCAAACTCCAAGCAGGCTGTCATGTGCCTTTTACTGAGACGTGGCTTCAGTCTGGCAACTAACATAAAGGCCTGATTGGTGGAGTGCTGCTGAGATGGTTGTCCTTCTTGAAGGCTCTCCCATCCCCACAGATGAACTCGGGAGCTCTTTCAGAGTGACCATCGGGTTCTTGGTCACCTCCTTGACCAAGGCCCTTCTCCCCCAATCGCTCAGTTTGACTGGGCAGCCAGCTCTAGGAAGAATCTTGGTGGTTCTAAAATTCTTCCATTGAAGAATGATGGAGGAAACGGTGTTCTTTGAGACTTTAAATGCTGCAGACATTTTATGGTACCCTTCTGCAGATCTGTGCCTCAACACAATCCTGTCTCGGAGCTCTACGGACAATTCCTTCGACCTCATGGTTTGGGTATTGCTCTGACATGCACTGTCAACTGTGGGACCTTATATAGACAGGTGTGCCTTTCCAAATCAGGTCAAATCAATTTAATTTACCAGGTGGATTTACAGGTGGACTCCAATCAAGTTGTAGAAAAATCTCAAGGATGATCAATGGAAACAGGATGCACCTGAGTTCAATTTGGAGTCTCATAGCAAACCAAATAAAGTTGTATTGGTCACATACACATGGTTAGCAGATGTTATTGCGAGTGTAGCGAAAGGAATGTGCTTCTAGTTCCGAGAGTGCAGCAATATCTAACATGTAATCTCACAATTCCACAACAACTACCTAATAGACACAAATCTAAGTAAATTAATGGAATAAAAATATATACATATAAATATATGGATGAGGAATGACAGTGGCATAGGCAAGATGCAACAGATGGTATAAAATGCAGTATATATAGTACATATGAGATGAGTGATGCAAGATATGTAAACATTATTAAAGTGACCAATGATTTCTAGTCTGTATGTAGATTTGTAGTCTGTATGTAGGCAGCAGCCCCTCTGTGTTAGTGATGGCTGTTTAACAGTCTGATAGCCTTGAGATAGAAGCTGTTTTTCAGTCTCTCGGTCTCAGCTTTGATGCGCCTGTACTGACCTCGCCTTCTGGATGGTTGCGGGGTGAACAGGCAGTGGCTCAGGTGGTTGTTGTCCTTGATGATCTTATTGGCCTTCCTGTGACATTGGGTGCTGAGGGTTTCCTGGAGGGAAGGTAGTTTGCCCCTGGTGTTGTGTTGTGCAGACCGCACCACCCTCTGCAGAGCCTTGCGGTTGTGGGAGGTGCAGTTGCTGTACCAGGCGGTGATACAGCCCGACAGGATGCTCTCGATTGTGCATTTGTAAAAGTTTTTGAGAGTTGGGGACAAGCCAAATTTCTTCAGCCTCCTGAGGTTGAAGAGGCACTGTTGCGCCACTGTCTGTGTGGGTGGACCATTTCAGTTTGTCCAGCATGTGTACACCAAGAAACTTAACTTTCTACCTTCTCCACTGCTGTCCCATCGGTGTGGATAGGGGGGCTGCTTCCTCTGCTGTTTCCTGAAGTCCACAATCATCTCCTTTGTTTTGTTGACGTTGAGATTGAGGTTATTTTCCTGACACCACACTCAATGGGCCCTCACCTCCTCCCTGTAGACCGTCTCGTCGTTGTTGGTAATCAAGCCTACCACTGTAGTGTTGTCTGCAAACTTGATGATTGAGTTGGAATTGTGCATGGCCACGCAGTCATGGGTGAACAGGGTGTACAGGAGAGGGCTGAGAACACACCCTTGTGGGGCCCCAGTGTTGAGGATCAGCGGGGTGGAGATGTTGTTTCCTACCCTCACCGCTTGGGGGCGTCCCGTCAGAAAGTCCAGGACCCAGTTGCACAGGGCAGGGTCAAGACCCAGGGTCTCGAGCTTAATGACAAATCTGGAGGGTACTGTGGGGTTAAATGCGGAGCTGTTTCAATAACCGCTTCATCATTTGCTGTACCTTTTTCTACAAACAACTGCTGTTTTTCACCACTACCCCAACAAGTTAGACAAAAAGTTAGAGGGAATAAAATGTTCCCCTACTTCTCTGCTTTTAAAACCCGAAAATGGATTAGGAATAACGTTTACCAATCAGTAGATAGAGCTGTTTAAGTAACCCATCAACTGCTCTCTTTCTAGCTGCAGTTAGTCATGTCAGAAGCTCGGATATTAATTATTTACCAACAACAGCTGCAAATTATGTTTTGAAGTTAACTTTCCTTGCTTTGTCTAACAACACTATCATGTAAGTTCTGTGGGTCAGAGTGCAGTATTTATTTAGTATTAAAGCATAAATGTACTGTATGTTAGCAAACATCTGGCCCACATCTAGCCTGATTCAAGCATTCCAGATCTAAAACTGCTGGCCGGGTCTGGCTGCTGGATCAGGCCTGAGTCAGGTAGTAATGTCTTAAATGTAGGTAGTAATATTGCAGCTATCAACTGAACCATGAACAACAAAAGACATGACATTTCTCATTTTATTTAAATAGATTAAATTGATTTTGTGTCTGTGTTATCCCTCAACCGTGGAATGGATGTATCCAAATAAATGTCACTAAAAAACAGATTAAACAAATACAAATGCTGCAACTTTGATATTCTTCAGTGCATCCGGAAATGATTCAGATCCCTTGACTTTTTACACATTTGTTACGTTACAGCCTTATTCTATGATGTATTTTTTTTAATGTTTTCTTCATTTACCTACAATTTTGCAAATTTAGATTAAAAAAAAGATGCCTTAGGTATTCAGACCCTTTGCTTATGAGGCTCTAAATTAAGCTCTGGTGCATCCTTTTTCCATTGATAATCATTGAGATGTTTGTAAAACTTGATTGAAGCCTTCCTGTGGTAAAATCCAATTATTGGACATGATTTAGAAAGGCACAAACCTGTCTCTATAAGGTCCCACAGTTGACAGTGCAAGTCAGAGCAAAACCAAGCCACGAGATCGAAGGAATTGTCCTTAGAGTTCCGAGACAGGATTGTGTCGAGGCACAGATTTTTCGAAAGGGTACCACAAAATGTCTGCAGAATTGAAGGTCCCCAAGAACCCAGCTCTCTCCCCAAGTACACAGTTTGAAACCACCAATACTCTTCCTAGAGCTGGCCGCCCGGCCAAACTGAGCAATTGGGGGAGAAGAGCCTCGGTCAGGGAGGTGACCAAAATCAGATGGTCACTCTGACAAAGCTCCAAAGTTCCTCTATGGGGATGGGAGAGCCTTCCAGAAGGACAACCAATTCTGCAGCACTCCACCAATCAGGTCTTTATGGTAAAGTGGCCAGACGGAAGCCACTCCTCAGTAAAAGGCACATGACAGCCTGCTTGGAGTTTGCCAAAAGGAACCTAAAGACTGTCAGACCATCAGAAACTAGATTCTATGGTCTGATTGAACTCTTTGGCCTGAATACCAAGCGTTACGTCTGGAGGAAACCTGGAACCATCCCTACGGTGAAGCATGGTGGTGGCAGCATCATGGTTTGGGAATAGGTTTGCAGGAGTGGCTTCGGGACAAGTCTCTGAATGTCATTGAGTGGCCCAGCTAGTGCCCGGATTTGAACATGATCAAACAGCTACAGAGAGACCTGACACTCCCCATCCAACCTGATAGAGTTTGAGAGGATCTGCATTCATGAATGGTTGAAATTCCCCAAATGCAGGTGTGCTATGCTTGTAATGTTATACTCAAGGCTGTAATTGCTGCCAAAGAACTGCAACAAAGTACTGAGTAAAGGGTCTGAATAGTTGCGTAAATGTGATATATAAAACAACTGAAATATAAACATTTGCAAAAATTCCCCAAAACCGGTTATTGCTTTGTCATTATTGGGTATTGTCTGTTGATTGATGATAAAAATTCAAATTGTATACATTTTAGAATAAGGCTGTAATGTAACAAAATGTGGAAAAAGTCAAGGTGTCTGAATACTTTCCGAATGCACTGTATCTGCAGAGTTGACTTGACTGTATCAGCCACAGATGGCTAGCTAGCAAGCAAGGGATAAGAACATTGCCAGGCTGCATAGCAATCAAACAAATAAAATGAACAATAAGTCCACTTCTCTAGCAACTTAACTGATAGAACTAACAACCAAGTGAGAGTGGAAGGATGAAATGGTATCAATTTGTTTCTCCTGACAGCACCTTTTGAGTAACAGAAAAAAAGACCAAAAGAAGTTGTTGCAACAATCATTCAGATTTTGACACCACACAAAAATCATAGGAATCACAATCCAGACCTCTCATGGGAAGCACATCAACATGTCACAATAACCAGAGGTTTTCAATTTCAGCACGGAGTCAAACAGATCAAAAGAGATAAATATGTGCCTGTTGTAGCGCCACCGTGTGGTCAATCTAAATCTGCTTGCATATGTTGAGTCTTGACAGAGTTAAGAACATGTTTACCACACAAATGTCTGTCTGATTTATATGTATGTATGTGCCAGACCATGCCCACATTAATGTTTATTGGTCAGTTGTTTGACATACTAGTCTGGAAAATGTTGCATTGAAAGACATTTATCCATAGATGCCGTTTATCAGGGTTTAATCCAGATCGGCCCTGTGGCTCCGGAGGAGATGTCATTTAAGTGTTTTTCAGGAATTCAAATTGGCAGAAAATCCATCATGGCATTCTTTGTGGGTCCTTGAGGCAAATTTGTTCCTTGTGCGAAGAGGGAACTATGCACAGAATTTCAAGATTCTAGGTCAGGGATGGGCAACTCTGGGCCACGGGCCGCAAAGGCCTGGGGTCAATTTCCCTGGGAATATAACTATTTTCTGTGATCTATTGTCAGGCTATGTCATACAATTATTATTCCTAATTCTATGGCCAGGCCACTGTCTCTCTCACACTAGACTCTCATCTCATGCCCCTGCTCAGTATTCATGGATACAGATAAACAAATAAACATGCGGTCCATGCTATTCAGCATCCTTTGGATGTCCCTACCCCATTGTTAAAATAGTTAAGGTTAGGTAAGGGATTTGGTTATGTGTAAGAGTTAAGGTTAGGGTTATCGTTTAGGGTAGGTCCCAAGGATCCGTGTTAGCACTGACCATTAAACTTATAGGAGTTATGGATGCAAGGACTTATAGTTTGAACCATGTTTTGAGTCTATATGTTGTTTTCAGTTAAACAGGCCTATATTTGGTTCTGATGGAGAAGAACAGTTAAACTAAGCTCGACAAGAATGTATAATTTATTTTCTTCAAGAATCAATGGCCTAGTGAAAGTCAACACACCCTTAAACAGTTTTCACATTTGAGATTGACTCCTTTACTGTCCGGCCACACCAGCTCAGGTTCAGGGTGCAAGCCTTCAGATTCACATTTTGAGAATTTGGCGCACAGTGGTGGAAGGAGACAGTCCATCAGAGAGGCTGAGGTTGGAGAGACAGAATCTGCTCGTAGAGGGGAAAACAAGAAAACATACAATAAGGGTCAGTTTTTAGAACAGCTACTCATTCAAGGGTTTTTCTTTATTTGTACTATTTTCTACATTGTAAATAAATGCATTTATATTTGAGATTTGTCAAATAGACACCCTTTAACTTGATGACAGCTTTGCACAATCTTGGCATTCTCTCAACCAGCTTCATGAGGAATGCATTTCAATTAACAGGTGTGCCTTCTTAAAAGTTAATTTGTGGAATTTCTTTCCTTCTTAATGGGTTTGAGCCAATCAGTTGTTTTGACAGGGTAGGGGGAGTATATAGAAGATAGCCCTATTTGGTAAAAGACCAAGTCCTTATTATTGCAAGAACAGCTCAAATAAGGAAAGAGAAACCAAAGTCCATCATTACTTTAAGACATGAAGGTCAGTCAATATGGAACATTTCAAGAACTATGAAAGTTTCTTCAAGTTTAGTCACAAAAACCATCAAGCGCTATGATGAAACTGGCTCACATGAGGACCGCCACAGGAATGGAAGACCTAGAGTTACCTCTACTGCAGAGGATAAGTTCATTAGTTACCAGCCTCAGAAATTGCAGTCCAAATAAAGGATTCACATAGTTCAGCTGTTCAGACAAGACTGTGTGAATCAGGCCTTCATGGTCGAATTGCTGCAAAGAAACCACAACCAAAGGACAACAATAATAAGAAGAGACTTGCTTGGGCCAAGAAACATGAATCAAATCAAATCAAATGTTATTTGTCACATGCACATGGTTAGCAGATGTTAATGTGACTGTAGCGAAATGCTTGTGCTTCTAGTTCCGACAATGCAGTAATAACCAACAAGTAATCTAGCTAACAATTCAAAAACTACTATCTTATAGACACAAGTGTAAGGGGATAAAGAATATGTACATAAAGATATATGAATGAGTGATGGTACAGAGCGGCATAGGCAAGATACAGTAGATGGTATTGAGTGCAGTATATACATATGAGATGAGTATGTAAACAAAGTGGCATAGTTAAAGTGGCTAGTGATACATGTATTACATAAAGATGCAGTAGATGATATAGAGTACAGTATATGCATATACATATGAGATGAATAATGTAGGGTATGTAAACATTATATTAGGTAGCATTGTTTAAAGTGGCTAGTGATATATTTTACATCATTTCCCATCAATTCCCATTATTAAAGTGGCTGGAGTTGAGTCAGTGTGTTGGCAGCAGCCACTCAATGTTAGTGGTGGCTGTTTAACAGTCTGATGGCCTTGAGATAGAAGCTGTTTTTCAGTTTCTCGGTCCCAGCTTTGATGCACCTGTACTGACCTCGCCTTCTGGATGATAGCGGGGTGAACAGGCAGTGGCTCGGCTGGTTGT
This sequence comes from Oncorhynchus tshawytscha, assembly GCF_018296145.1. Classification (NCBI taxonomy): domain Eukaryota; kingdom Metazoa; phylum Chordata; class Actinopteri; order Salmoniformes; family Salmonidae; genus Oncorhynchus; species Oncorhynchus tshawytscha. The sequence continues at coordinate 3,105,183 of NC_056458.1, read as the reverse complement.
TGTCCTTGATGATCTTTATGGCCTTCCTGTGACATCGGGTGGTGTAGGTGTCCTGGAGGGCAGGTAGTTTGCCCCCGGTGACGCGTTGTGCAGACCTCACTACCCTCTGGAGAGCCTTACGGTTGTGGGCGGAGCAGTTGCCGTACCAGGCGGTGATACAGCCCGACAGGATGCTCTCGATTGTGCATCTGTAGAAGTTTGTGAGTGCTTTTGGTGACAAGCCGAATTTCTTCAGCCTCCTGAGGTTGAAGAGGCGCTGCTGCGCCTTCTTCACGATGCTGTCTGTGTGGGTGGACCAATTCAGTTTGTCTGTGATGTGTACGCCGAGGAACTTAAAACTTACTACCCTCTCCACTACTGTTCCATCAATGTGGATAGGGGGGTGTTCCCTCTGCTGTTTCCTGAAGTCCACAATCATCTCCTTAGTTTTGTTGACGTTGAGTGTGAGGTTATTTTCCTGACACCACACTCCGAGGGCCCTCACCTCTTCCCTGTAGGCCGTCTCGTCGTTGTTGGTAATCAAGCCTACCACTGTTGTGTCGTCCGCAAATTTGATGATTGAGTTGGAGGCGTGCGTGGCCACGCAGTCGTGGGTGAACTGGGAGTACAGGAGAGGGCTCAGAACGCACCCTTGTGGGGCCCCAGTGTTGAGGATCAGCGGGGTGGAAATGTTGTTACCTACCCTCACCACCTGGGGGCGGCCCGTCAGGAAGTCCAGTACCCAGTTGCACAGTGCGGGGTCGAGACCCAGGGTTTCGAGCTTGATGACGAGCTTGGAGGGCACTATGGTGTTAAATGCCGAGCTGTAGTCGATGAACAGCATTCTCACATAGGTATTCCTCTTGTCCAGATGGGTTAGGGCAGTGTGCAGTGTGGTTGAGATTGCATCGTCTGTGGACCTATTTGGGCGGTAAGCAAATTGGAGTGGGTCTAGGGTGTCAGGTAGGGTGGAGGTGATATGGTCCTTGACTAGTCTCTCAAAGCACTTCATGATGACGGAAGTGAGTGCTACGGGGCGGTAGTCGTTTAGCTCAGTTACCTTAGCTTTCTTGGGAACAGGAACAATGGTGGCCCTCTTGAAGCAAGTGGGAACAACAGACTGGGATAGGGATTGATTGAATATGTCCGTAAACACACCAGCCAGCTGGTCTGCGCATGCTCTGAGGGCGCGGCTGGGGATGCCGTCTGGCCCTGCAGCCTTGCGAGGGGTGACACGTTTAAATGTTTTCCTCACGTCGGCTGCAGTGAAGGAGAGTCCGCATGTTTTATTTGCAGGCCGTGTCAGTGGCACTGTATTGTCCTCAAAGCGGGCAAAAAAGTTATTTAGTCCGCCTGGGAGCAAGACATCCTGGTCCGTGATGGGGTTGGTTTTCTTTTTGTAATCCGTGATTGACTGTAGACCCTGCCACATACCTCTTGTGTCTGAGCCGTTGAATTGAGATTCTACTTTGTCTCTATACTGACGCTTAGCTTGTTTGATTGCCTTGCGGAGGGAATAGTTACACTGTTTGTATTCGGTCATGTTTCCAGTCACCTTGCCCTGATTAAAAGCAGTGGTTCGGGCTTTCAGTTTCACGCGAATGCTGCCATCAATCCACGGTTTCTGGTTTGGGAATGTTTTAATCGTTGCTATGGGAACGACATCTTCAACGCACGTTCTAATGAACTCGCTCACCGAATCAGCGTATTCGTCAATGTTTTTGTCTGACGCAATACGAAACATATCCCAGTCCACGTGATGGAAGCAGTCTTGGAGTGTGGAATCAGATTGGTCGGACCAGCGTGGGAGCTTCTTGTTTTAGTTTCTGTCTGTAGGCAGGGATCAACAAAATGGAGTCATGGTCAGCTTTTCCGAAAGGAGGGCGGGGCAGGGCCATATATTCGTCGCGGAAGTTAGAATAGCAGTGATACAAGGTTTTTCCAGCCCTGGTTGAGCAATCGATATGCTGATCAAATTTAGGGATTCTTGTTTTCAGATTAGCCTTGTTAAAATCCCCAGCTACAATGAATGCAGCCTCCGGATAAATGGATTCCAGTTTGCAAAGAGTCAAATAAAGTTCGTTCAGAGCCATCGATGTGTCTGCTTGGGGGGGAATATATACGGCTGTGATTATAATCGAAGAGAATTCCCTTGGTAGATAATGCAGCTGTTTGTCAGAGTTTAGAATTTCAAAAAATGGCTAGCTAATGTATTCTAACAGCTCTGTGTCATCATTGGGCAGCCCAAACGGAGCCTTCGCTAAGGCTACTCACAGACGAAAAGAGAGCAAAAATTATGACACGGGTGAAGAGGGACCACAATTACTGACTACAACCACACAGCTGAACCACACAACTTCAGACCACAAGCACACAACTACTGACCACAACCACACAACTACTGACATCACAATTACTGACCACAACCACACAACTACTGACTACAACCACACAACTGCTGAATAAAACTACTGATCACAATTATTCACCTAACCACACAACTACCGACCATTCAACTACTGACCACAACCACACAACTTCTGACCACAGATCAAATCTCCATTACTACTGACCACCACAACTACTGACCACAACCACCTGGCCACAACTACTGACCACAACCACACAACTTCGGACCACACAACTACTGACCATTCAACTACTGAACCACAACAACTGACCGCTACTGACCACAACCACACAACTGCTGAAAACATCTGGTGACCACAACCACACAACTTCTGACCACACAACTGCTGACAACACATCGAATCACCATAACTACTGGCTGCCACAACTACTGACCACCCAACCACTGACAACAACTACTGACCACTGCTGAAGATAACTACAGACCACAAATACTAACCACAACTACTGATCACAACCACACAACTACTGCTCTGGTCTGCCCAAGCTCTGGTTCAGCTCAGGTACTGGATGTAGCTAGCTACATTAGCTCTGGCTCGCACTACCTCTGGTCTGTGCTATAAATTATAACTACTCAAATGTGCATAAGATTTGCATATCATAGCAACAATAATTTATCATTTCAAACTTTCACAGGTTCATGCTATCATAACTTCATATTCTTTAAAACTTTGATAAACTATAGTGTATTTATAAAGCCCTTTTACATTACATCAGCAGATGTCACAAAGTGTTTATACAGAAACCCAGCCTAAAACCCCAAACAGCAAGCAATGCAGATGTAGAAGCATGTGGCTAGGAAAAACACCCTACAAAGGCAAGAACCTAGGAAGAAACCTAGAGATGAATGAGGCTCTGAGGGGTGGACAGTCCTTTTCTGACTGTGCCTGGTGGAGATTATTATTTGCATAAATTAGAATAATATTTCTCACCAACAGTTATTCTTGAACAGTTCAACCTAGATACACCAAACTAAATTTCACATGTTTAAGGCTATCCTAAATTCTAATTCCTTAACTTGTATTCATTCTAAGCCATTGGGGAAGGGAGGTGGTGTGCTGACATATCTGACATATGGAATTGTCTGACATATGGAATTGTTTTAAGATAGCTAAATGATCCAGTATGACTATTTTATTTAGAATTTTAAGACCCGTAAGGTAACCCCAAAAAATACACAATTTGAAAGAATATTGATGTTGGCCTTTACTACTAAAACCTATAGAAGTACATCGAATAACACATTCATGAATGGCAAAAAGGACATTCAAAAATAAATCATAAGAAACAAAGATTTGAAGTGTCTGTCCTAAATTAAGGAAAAAAAATTTTTAACTCAGGAAATATATACCACTACCATTAAAAAGTTTGGGGTCACTTGTTTTCCATGAAAGCATACGTGAAATTAGTTGCAGAATGAATAGGAAATATAGTCAAGACTTTGAAAAGGTTATAAATAATTATTTTTAATTTAAATAATAATTGCGTCCTTCAAACTTTGCTTTCGTCAAAGAATCCTCAATTTGCAGCAATTATAGCTTGCAGACCTTTGGCATTCTAGTTCAAATCAACTGTATTTATGAAGCCCTTCTTACATCAGTTGATGTCACAAAGTGCTGTACAGAAACCCCACCTAAAACCCCAAACAGCAAGCAATGCAGGTGTAGAAGCATTGTGGCTAGGAAAAACTCCCTAGAAAGGCCAGAACCTAGGAAGAAACCAAGAGAGGAACCAGGCTATGAAGCCAGACCTCTTCTGGCTGTGCCGGGTGGAGATTATAACAGAACATGGCCAAGATGTTCAAATGTTCATAGATGACAAGCAGGGTCAAATAATAATAATCACAGTGGTTGTTGAGGGTGCAACAGGTGAGCACCTCAGGAGATAAACGTCAGTTGGCTTTTCATAGCCGATTATTCAGAGTATCTCAACTGCGCCTGCTGTCTCTAGAGAGTTGAAAACTGCAGGTCTGGTGAACAGGTCAGGGTTCCATAGCCACAGGCAGAACGGTTGAAACTGGAGCAGCAGCACGGCCAGGTTGACTGGGGACAGCAAGGAGTCATTAAGCCAGGTAGTCCTGGGGCATGGTCCTTGTGCTCAGGTCCTCTGAGAGAGAGAGAGAAGAAAGAAAGAAAGAATTAGAGAGCGTACTTAAATTCACACAGGACACCGGATAAGACAGGAGAAATACTCCAAATGTAACAGACTGAACCTAGCCCCCCAACACATAAACTACTGCAGCATAAATACTGGAGGCTGAGACAGGAGGGGTCGGGAGACACCATGACCCCATCCGACGATACCCCCGGACAGCGCCAAACAGGCAGGATATAACCCCACCCACTTTGCCAAAGCACAGCCCCCACACCACTAGAGGGATATATCCAACCACCAATTTACCATCCTGAGACAAGGCCGCCACGGCACAACCCAAGGGGGGCCCCAACCCAGACATGAAGATCAGGACAGTGACTCAACCCACTCAAGTGACGCACCCCTCCTAGGGACGGCATGGAAGAGCAGCAGTAAGCCAGTGACTCCACCCCGTAATAGGGTTAGAGGCAGAGAATCCCAGTGGAAAGAGGGGAACCAGCCAGGCAGAGAAAGCAAGGGTGGTTCGTTGCTCCAGTGCCTTTCCGTTCACCTTTACACTCCTGGGCCAGACTACACTCAATCATAGGACATACTAAAGAGATCAGTCTTCAATAAAGACTTAAAGGTTGAGACCGAGTTTGCGTCTCTCAAATGGGTAGGCAGAACAATCTATAAAAATGGAGCTCTATAGGAGAAAGCCCTGCCTCCAGCTGTTCGCTTAGAAATTCTAGGGACAGTAAGGAGGCCTGTGTCTTGTGACCGTAGTGTACGTGTAGCATACCTGCCTACTCATCTCTTCAGTACAATTTGTTGTCAATTTGTTGAGGTTATCTGAAGAGATTTCACCCCATGCTTCCTGAAGCACCTCACACAAGTTGGATTGGCTTGATGGGCACTTCTTACGTCAAGCTGCTCCCACAACAGCTCAATAGGGTTGAGATCCGGTGACTGTGCTGACCACTCTATTATAGACAGAATACCAGCTGACTGCTTCTTCCCTAAATAGTTATTGCATAGTTTGGAGCTATGCTTTGGGTCATTGTCCTTTTGTAGGAGGAAATTGGCTCCAATTAAGTGCCAAAGGGCATGGCGCTGCAAAATGGAGTGATAGCCTTCTTTCTTCAAGATTCCGTTTACCCTGTACAAATCTCCTACTTTAACACCACCAAAGCACCCCCAGACCATCACATTGCCTCCACCATGCTTGACAGAGGGCATTAAGCACTCCTACGGCATCTTTTCATTTTTTCTGCAACTCATGAATGATCTTCTTTGTGATCTGAACACTTCAAACTTAGATTCGTCTGTCCATAACACTGTTTTCCAATCTTCCTCTGTCCAGTGTGTCTGTTCTTTTGCCCATCGTAATCTTTTCTTTTTATTGGCCAGTCTGAGCTATGGCTTTTTCTTTGCAACTTTACCTAGAAGGCCAGCAACCCGGAGTCGCCTCTTCACTGTTGACGTTGAGACTGGTGTTTTGCAGGTACTATTTACTGAAGCTGCCAGTTGAGGACTTGAGGCGTCTGTATCTCAAATTAGACACACTAATGTACTTGTCCTCTTGCTCAGTTGTGCACCGGGGCCTCCCACTCCTCTTTCTATTCTGGTTAAAGCCAGTTTGCGCTGCTCTGTGAAGGGAGTAGTACACAGCGTACACAATTTCTCGCATGGAATAGCCTTCATTTCTCAGAACAAGAATAGACTGACGAGTTTCAGAGGGAAGTTTTTTTTCTGTACAGTTTGAGCCTGTAATCGAACCCACAAATGCTGATTCTCCAGATACTCAACTAGTATAGAGAAGGCCAGTTGTATTGCCTAATCAGAACAACAGTTTTCAGCTGTGCTAACATAATTGCAAAAGGGTTTTCTAATGATCAATTAGCCTTTTAAAATTATAAACTTGGATTAGCCAACACAATGTGCCATTGGAACACAGGAGTGATGGTTGCTGATAATGGGCCTCTGTATGCCTATGTAGATATTCCATGAAGAATCAGCCGCTTCCAGCTACAATAGCCATTGACAACACTAACAATGTCTACACTGCATTTCTGATCAATTTCATGTTATTTTAATGGACACAAAATGTGCTTTTCTTTCAAAACAAGGACCCCAAAGTGACCCCAAACTTTTGAACAGTAGTGTACACAGTACCAGTCAAAAGTTTGGACACTCATTCAATGATTTTTCTTTAATTTTTTACTATTTTCTACATTGTAGAATAATAGTGAAGCCATCAAAACTATGAAATAACAATGGGCCCTTTACTTGTTCTGTATTAGCGGACCGATATAGCAATATATAGAACGGGATAGAAATCAATGCGTGTGAGTGTGTAAAGAAAGTCAAATACTTGTCTCACGGCTAGTGTGTGAGAGTTGGCAGTACTGCTTTCTGAAATCAGTTGATGATAGAATTTAGACACGTTGTAAATGCAACAAGTACTAATATTGTATCATATAATAGCATTCACAGCTTTTCAAGAAAACAAATCTGAGACATTTATGTTATGTTTACATGTTGTTTAGAGGCAATTTATACAGGAAAAGTGTATAAAACCCATATAAACTGCATTTTTTTAGGTTGATTATAATTCTAATGCCTTACTTTTTTTTGTAATTTTTTTTCCCTGCATAAGTAAAAGCAGGAAATGCATCACCTGTGCTTTACTGCCATACATTCGTTTTAGATTCATTTTTGGATTTCTCTCTGTGTAACGGTTTTCTAGTGGTGATGAAAGAGAGTCGGACCAAACTGCAGCGTGTCGATTTTATCCATGTTTAATATACCAAAGAAACACGAACTTACAAAAAAAACAATAAACGAAACCGAAACAGCCTATCTGGTGCAAACTAACAACGAGTACACATAGGACACTAAGGACAATCACCCACGACAAACTCAAAGAATATGGCTGCCTAAATATGGTTCCCAATCAGAGACAACGATAAGCACCTGCCTCTGATTGAGAACCACTCCAGACAGCCATAGACCTTGCTAGACAACCCACTAAGCTACAATCCCAATACCACCACCAAAACCCCAAGACAAACACACCACAATTACAAAAACCCCATGCCACACCCTGGCCTGACCAAATACATAAAAATAAACACAAAATACTTTGACCAGGGCGTGACAGAACCCCCTTGCGGACTCCCGAACGCACCTCAAAACAATAGGGAGGGTCCGGTGGGCGTCTGTCCATGGTGGCGGCTCCGGCGCGGGACGTGGACCCCACTCCTTTAATGTCTTAGTCCCCTCTCCCTTCGTCCCTGGATAGTCCACCCTCGCCGCCGACCATGGCCTAGTAGTCCTCACCCAGAACCCCACTGGACTGAGGAACAGATCGGGACTGAAGGACAGCTCGGGACCGAGGCAGCTCGGGACTGAGGGGAAGCTCGGGAGTGAGAAAAGCTCAGGAGTGAGAGAAAGCTCAGGAGTGAGAGAAAGCTCAGGAGTGAGAGGAAGCTCAGGAGTGAGAGGAAGCTCAGGAGTGAGAGGAAGCTCAGGAGTGAGAGGAAGCTCAGGAGTGAGAGGAAGCTCAGGAGTGAGAGGAAGCTCAGGAGTGAGAGGAAGCTCAGGAGTGAGAGGAAGCTCAGGCAGGTAGATAGACCTACCAGCTCCTGGCTGGCTGGTGGTTTCAGCAGATCCTGGCTGACTGGCAGATCCTGGCTGACTGGCAGATCTGGAAGAGTCTGGTTGACTGGCAGATCTGGAAGAGTCTGGTTGACTGGCAGATCTGGAAGAGTCTGGTTGACTGGCAGATCTGGAAGAGTCTGGTTGACTGGCAGATCTGGAAGAGTCTGGTTGACTGGCAGATCTGGAAGAGTCTGGTTGACTGGCAGATCTGGAAGAGTCTGGTTGACTGGCAGATCTGGAAGAGTCTGGTTGACTGGCAGATCTGGAAGAGTCTGGCTGACTGGCAGATCTGGAAGAGTCTGGCTGACTGGCAGATCTGGAAGAGTCTGGCAGACTGGCGACGCTGGGCAGACTGGCGGTGCTGGGCAGACTGGCGGTGCTGGGCAGACTGACGACGCTGGGCAGACTGACGACGCTGGGCAGACTGGCGGTGCTGGGCAGACTGGCGGTGCTGGGCAGACTGGCGATGCTGGGCAGACTGGCGATGCTGGGCAGACTGGCGATGCTGGGCAGACTGATGACGATGCTGGGCAGACTGATGACGATGCTGGGCAGACTGGCGATGCTGGGCAGACTGGGGGCACTGGCGGCGCTGGGCAGACTGGCGGCACTAGCTGCTCCATATAGGCTGACAGCTCTGGCGGCTTCTTACAGACTGACCGGTCCGTGCAGACTGACAGCTCCGTGCAGACTGACAGCTCCGTGCAGACTGGCTGCTCCATGCAGACTGGCTGCTCCATGCAGACTGACAGCTCTGGCTGCTTCATGCAGACTGACAGCTCTGGCTGCTCCATGTAGACTGGCTGCTTCATGCAGACTGGCAGCTCGGGCTGCTTCATGTAGACTGACAGCTCTGGCTGCTCCATGCGGACTGACAGCTCTGGCTGCTCCATGTTGACTGCTTCATGCAGACTGGCAGCTCGGGCTGCTTCCTGTAGACTGACAGCTCTGGCTCCTCCATGCAGACTGACAGCTCTGACTGCTCCATGCAGACTGACAGCTCTGGCTGCTTCATGCAGACTGGCAGCTCTGGCTGCTCTATGTAGACTGGCTGCTTCATGCAGACTGGCAGCTCATGTAGACTGACAGCTCTGGCTGCTCCATGCGGACTGACAGCTCTGGCTGCTCCATGCAGACTGACAGCTCTGGCTGCTCCATGTAGACTGGCTGCTTCATGCAGACTGGCAGCTCGGGCTGCTTCATGTAGACTGACAGCTCTGGCTGCTCCATGTAGACTGGCTGCTTCATGCAGACTGACAGCTCTGGCTGCTCCATGCAGACTGACAGCTCTGACTGCTCCATGCAGACTGACAGCTCTGGCTGCTTCATGCAGACTGGCAGCTCTGGCTGCGCTGAACAGGCGGGAGACTCCTGCAGCGCTGTGTCGGAGGAAGGCTCTGGCTGCGCTAAACAGGCGGGAGACTCCGGCAGCGCAGGAGAGGAGAAAGGCTCTGGCTGCGCTAAACAGGCGGGAGGCTCCGGCAGCGCTGTAGAGGAGGAAGGCTCTGGCTGCGCTAAACAGGCGGGAGACTCCAGCAGCGCAGGAGAGGAGAAAAGCGCTGGCTGCGCTGAACAGGCGAGGCACACTGAAGGCCTGGTGCGTGGTGCTGGAACTGGTGGTACTGGATCGAGGACACGCACAGGAAGCCTGGTGCGGGGAGCTGCTACCGGAGGGCTGGGGTGTGGAGGTGGTACTGGATAGACCGGACCGTGCAGGCGCACTGGGGCTCTTGAGCACCGAGCCTGCCAACCTTACCTGGTTGAATGCTCCCGGTTGCCCTGCCAGTGCGGCGAGGTGGAATAGCCTGCACTGGGCTATGCAGGCGAACCGGAGACACCGAGCGCAAGGCTGGTGCCATGTAAGCCGGCCCAAGGAGACGCACTGGGGACCAGATGCGTAGAGCCGGCTTCATGGCATTTGGCTCGACGCTCAATCTAGCCCGGCCGATACGCGGAGCTGGAATATACCGAACCGGGCTGTGCACCCGCACTGGAGACACCGTGCGCTCCACAGCATAACACGGTGCCTGCCCGGTCTCTCCAGCCCCCGGTAAGCACAGGGAGTTTGCGCAGGTCTCCTACCTGGCATAGCCATACTCCCTGTAAGCCCCCAAGAAATTTTTGGGGCTGACTCTCGGGCTTCCATCCGCTCTGCCGTGCTAGCTCCTCATAATGCCGCCTCTCTGCTTTTGCTGCCTCCAGCTCGGCTTTGGGGCGACAATAATCTCCAGGCTCATTCCAGGGTCCTTTACCGTCCAATTCCTCCTCCCATGTCCATAACTCCAGGTGGTGCAACTCCTTTTCGGCTGCTCCTGCCTGTTGACACGCCGCTTGGTCCGTTGGTGGTGGGTGATTCTGTAACGGTTTTCTAGTGGTGATGAAAGAGAGTCGGACCAAACTGCAGCGTGTCGATTGCGATCCATGTTTAATATACCAAAGAAACACGAACTTACAAAAAACAATAAACGAAACCGAAACAGCCTATCTGGTGCAAACTAACAACGAGTACACATAGGACACTAAGGACAATCACCCACGACAAACTCAAAGAATATGGCTGCCTAAATATGGTTCCCAATCAGAGACAACGATAAGCACCTGCCTCTGATTGAGAACCACTCCAGACAGCCATAGACCTTGCTAGACAACCCACTAAGCTACAATCCCAATACCACCACCAAAACCCCAAGACAAACACACCACAATTACAAAAACCCCATGCCACACCCTGGCCTGACCATACATAAAAATAAACACAAAATACTTTGACCAGGGCGTGACACTCTGACCAAGATTGCTGCCATTTTATCCCCATTATTGAACTTTGAGGGTTTATGACCAATCCCCTCTTGTAATTTTAATTTGATCTCTAAGGTTTAAGCATTGTTGTGGACTTAGAACATCCAATTTGGTTTTGTTCACATTAAAAAATGGTGATTATGAGAGTGAAAATCTGAAAAATATCTCAAACCTGGAAAAACAAAACCAACAAAAAGTAATTTGGCAAAAAAAAAAGATGTGATTGTGCCTTATGTATTCCTTTCTGGGAAGACTGAGATTATCGTTGCATGTCATGATAAACCTTAAACGCAGACCAAAGAGCCCAACCCCCCCGTTCCCCGGGACACTATTTTCTCTGTCTATTGTGTTTTGGGAAGTTAGGAGTAACAGAGATGGCCGCCTCGCTTCGCGTTCCTAGGAAACTATGCAGTTTTTTGTTTTTTTACGTGTTATTTCTTACACTAGTACCCCAGGTCATCTTAGGTTTCTTTACATACAGCCGACAAGAACTACTGAATATAAGATCAGCGTCAACTCACCATCAGTACGACCAAGAATATGTTTTTCGCGACGCGGATCCTGTGTTCTGCCTTACAACCAGTGTAACCGAGTGGATCACATGCAGCGACCAAAAAAAAAACGACTCAGAAAAAGAGGGAAACGAAGCGGTCTTCTGGTCAGACTCCGGAGACGGGCACATCGTGCACCACTCCCTAGCATTCTTCTTGCCAATGTCCAGTCTCTTGACAACAAGGTTGATGAAATCCGAGCAAGGGTAGCATTCCAGAGGGACATCAGAGACTGTAACGTTCTCTGCTTCACGGAAACATGGCTAACTGGAGAGACGCAATCCGAAGCGGTGCAGCCAGCGGGTTTCTCCACGCATCGCGCCGACAGAAACAAACATCTTTCTGGTAAGAAGAGGGGCGGGGGCGTATGTCTTATGGCCAACGTGACATGGTGTGATGAAAGAAACATACAGGAACTCAAATCCTTCTGTTCACCTGATTTAGAATTCCTCACAATCAAATGTAGACCGCATTATCTACCAAGAGAATTCTCTTCGATTATAATCACAGCCGTATATATCCCCCAAGCAGACACATCGATGGCTCTGAACGAACTTTATTTAACTCTCTGCAAACTGGAAACGATTTATCCGGAGGCTGCATTCATTGTAGCTGGGGATTTTAACAAGGCTAATCTGAAAACAAGACTCCCTAAATTTTATCAGCATATCGATTGCGCAACCAGGGGTGGAAAGACCCTGGATCATTGTTACTCTAACTTCCGCGACGCATATAAGGCCCTGCCCCGCCCCCTTTCGGAAAAGCTGACCACGACTCCATTTTGTTGATCCCTGCCTACAGACAGAAACTAAAACAAGAAGCTCCCACGCTGAGGTCTGTCCAACGCTGGTCCGACCAAGCTGACTCCACACTCCAAGACTGCTTCCATCACGTGGACTGGGAGATGTTTCGTATTGCGTCAGACAACAACATTGACGAATACGCTGATACGGTGTGCGAGTTCATTAGAACGTGCGTTGAAGATGTCGTTCCCATAGCAACGATTAAAACATTCCCTAACCAGAAACCGTGGATTGATGGCAGCATTCGTGTGAAACTGAAGGCACGAACCACTGCTTTTAATCAGGGCAAGGTGTCTGGTAACATGGCTGAATACAAACAGTGCAGCTATTCCCTCCGCAAGGCTATCAAACAAGCTAAGCGCCAGTACAGAGACAAAGTAGAATCTCAATTCAACGGCTCAGACACAAGAGGTATGTGGCAGGGTCTACAGTCAATCACGGACTACAGGAAGAAACCCAGCCCAGTCACGGACCAGGATGTCTTGCTCCCAGGCAGACTAAATAACTTTTTGCCCGCTTTGAGGACAATACAGTGCCACTGACACGGCCTGCAACGGAAACATGCGGTCTCTCCTTCACTGCAGCCGAAGTGAGTAAGACATTTAAACGTGTTAACCCTCGCAAGGCTGCAGGCCCAGACGGCATCCCCAGCCGCGCCCTCAGAGCATGCGCAGACCAGCTGGCCGGTGTGTTTACGGACATATTCAATCAATCCCTATACCAGTCTGCTGTTCCCACATGCTTCAAGAGGGCCACCATTGTTCCTGTTCCCAAGAAAGCTAAGGTAACTGAGCTAAACGACTACCGCCCGTAGCACTCACATCCGTCATCATGAAGTGCTTTGAGAGACTAGTCAAGGACCATATCACCTCCACCCTACCTGACACCCTTGACCCACTCCAATTTGCTTACCGCCCAAATAGGTCCACAGACGATGCAATCTCAACCACACTGCACACTGCCCTAACCCATCTGGACAAGAGGAATACCTATGTGAGAATGCTTTTCATCGACTACAGCTCGGCATTCAACACCATAGTACCCTCCAAGCTCGTCATCAAGCTCGAGACCCTGGGTCTCGACCCCGCCCTGTGCAACTGGGTACTGGACTTCCTGACGGGCCGCCCCCAGGTGGTGAGGGTAGGCAACAACATCTCCTCCCCGCTGATCCTCAACACTGGGGCCCCACAAGGGTGCGTTCTGAGCCCTCTCCTGTACTCCCTGTTCACCCACGACTGCGTGGCCATGCACGCCTCCAACTCAATCATCAAGTTTGCGGACGACACAACAGTGGTAGGCTTGATTACCAACAACGACGAGACGGCCTACAGGGAGGAGGTGAGGGCCCTCGGAGTGTGGTGTCAGGAAAATAACCTCACACTCAACGTCAACAAAACTAAGGAGATGATTGTGGACTTCAGGAAACAGCAGAGGGAACACCCCCATCCACATTGATGGAACAGTAGTGGAGAGGGTAGCAAGTTTTAAGTTCCTCGGCATACACATCACAGACAAACTGAATTGGTCCACTCACACAGACAGCATCGTGAGGAAGGCGCAGCAGCGCCTCTTCAACCTCAGGAGGCTGAAGAAATTCGGCTTGTCACCAAAAGCACTCACAAACTTCTACAGATGCACAATCGAGAGCATCCTGGCGGGCTGTATCACCGCCTGGTATGGCAACTGCACCGCCCTCAACCGTAAGGCTCTCCAGAGGGTAGTGAGGTCTGCACAACGCATCACCGGGGGCAAACTACCTGCCCTCCAGGACACCTACACCACCCGATGCTACAGGAAGGCCATAAAGATCATCTAGGACATCAACCACCCGAGCCACTGCCTGTTCACCCCGCTGCCATCCAGAAGGCGAGGTCAGTACAGGTGCATCAAAGCTGGGACCGAGAGACTGAAAAACAGCTTCTATCTCAAGGCCATCAGACTGTTAAACAGCCACCACTAACATTGAGTGGCTACTGCCAACACACTGTCAATGACACTGACTCTACTCCAGCCACCTTAATCATGGGAATCGATGGGAAATGATGTAAATATATCACTAGCCACTTTAAACAATGCTACCTTATATAATGTTACTTACCCTACATTGTTCATCTCATATGCATACGTTGATACTGTACTCTATATCATCGACTGCATCCTTATGTAATACATGTATCACTAGCCACCTTAACTATGCCACTTGGTTTACATACTTATCTCATATGTATATACTGTACTCGATATCATCTACTGTATCTTGCCTATGCTGCTCTGTACCATCACTCATTCATATATCCTTATGTACATATTCTTTATCCCCTTACACTGTGTATGACAGTAGTTTTTTTTGGAATTGTTAGTTAGATTACTTGCTCGTTATTACTGCATTGTCGGAACTAGAAGCACAAGCATTTCGCTACACTCGCATTAACATCTGCTAACCATGTGTATGTGACAAATAAAATTTGATTTGATTTGATTTGAAGAAAAACATTATTATATTTCACTTTTCAAAGATTGACCATGTTTACCTTTTGGGGTCCTGTATTGCATCTCTGCTCTCTCTCTGTTTCAAGGTGTGGTACCAGAAGGGTTTGTTCCCCTCAGAGCCTGTTTTCGTTCCCTCGCCGGACGCCGTGGAGGAGGACGATGGGGTCATCCTGTCCGTGGTGGTCACGCCCACTGAGGTAAAGGTCATGGGTCATTATATCGCACACATGACTAGCGAAATTATAAAATATGATCTTACAGAGTTAGGCTTTCACAAGGAAATTCCGAGAAGCAGATTGTAATTTTGGTGTGCATAGAATGGAGTCATGAGTGCATTCTGATGTGTGGTCTGTAGCAAATTTTCCTCACAATAAAACAAACAGGCTGTTCTGTTCAGGACAACCCAGGGTATAACATCATGTCATCTTGTAACTGTACATGAAAGGTAGTGATCATAAACGTTACATAAGTTTTATGATATGGAAATGTGAAATGCGCATTTGGACCCATGCTTGTATCATCAAATCTGTGTTTATTATAATCCTCAACATCTTATCTTCCAAAATGCACAGAGTCCTTGTAATTTACAGCATTTTACTCACTCAGACAACAAAATTCAGGCCAACCGATATGGGATTTTAGGGAGGCAAAAGTCACATATTACCAATATATCTACTATCTATATCTACACAAACCATCTTTATTACACACATCTTTATTACACAATGTGCTCCAAATTATCATTTATTAACTAAATATTCTAATTTAAATGGAAAAGTATATTTTATTTGTGGTTTACATGATAACCACCAAAAAGCAACTATAGTGCCTTCCGGTCCTTGACCTTTTCCACATTTTGTTGTGTTACAGCCGGAAAGGTTGTGTACAATACCCCATAATACCCCCTACATACAATACCCCATAATGTTGTAGTGCAATTCTGTTTTTAGAAATGTTTTACAAACTAATTAACAATGAAAAGCTGAAATGTCTTGAGTCAGTAAGTATTCAACGCCTTTGTGACGGCAAGCCTAAATAAGTTCAGGAGTAAAAATGTGCTTAAGTCAAATAATAGGTTGCATGGACTCACACTGTGTGCACTTATAGTGTTTAACATGATTTTTGAATGTGTGTCCCACACATCTTTGTGTCCCACACATACAATTATCTGTAAGGTCCGCCAGTCGAGCAGTGAATTGCAAACACAGATTTCACCCACAAAGACCAGGGAGATTTGCCAATACCTCGCAGAGAATGGCACCTAATAGTAGATGGATAAAATTAAAAAAGCGGACATTGAATATCCCTTTGAGCATGGTGAAGTTATTAATTACACTTTGGAGGGTCTATCAATACACCCAGTCACTCCAAAGATACAGGTGTCCTTCCTAACTCCGTTGCTGGAGAGGAATGAAACCGCTCAGGGATTTCACCATGAAACCAATGTTGACTTAAAAACAGAGTTTAATGGCTGTGATAGGAGAAAAATTAGGATGGATCAACAACATTGTAGCAGTTACTTCACAATACCAACCTAAATGGCACAGTGAAAAGGAGGAAGCCTGTACAGAATACAAATATATTTGCAATAAGGAACTAAAGTAAAACCGCAAAAAAAATGTGACAAAGAAAATAAATGAATGTCCTGAATAGATGTTTGGGGCAAATCCAACACAACACGTCACTGAGTACCACACTTCATATTTTCAATCAAAGTGGTGGCTGCATCATGTTATGGGAATGATTATCATCAGCAAGGACTAGGGAGTTTTTCAGGATAAAAATAAAAGGAATAGAGCTACGCACAGACAAAATCCTAGAGGATATTCCGGGAGACAAATTCACCTTTCAGCAGGACCATAACCATACATTGGAGTGCCTTACCAAGATGACATTGAATGTTCCTGAGTGGCCTAGTTACAATATTGACTTATTTTGGCTTGTAAATCTAACCAACTTGACAGAGCTTGAAGAATAAAAAATGTAATTATTGTACAATCCAGGTGTGCAAAGCTCTTAGAGACTTGCCGATAAAGACTCACAGTTGTAATCACTGCCAAAGCTGATTCTAACATTAATTGACTCAGGGTTGTGAATACATATGTAAATTAGATGTCTTTATTTAATATAATACATTTTCAAAAATGTCCTACAAAACATGTTTTCACTTTGTCATTATGTGGTATTGTGTGTAGATGAGTGAGATCTATTCAATCGATTTTGAATTGAAGCTGTAACAATACAATGTGGAAAATTAATTAACTTTATATAAAAATACAAAACACTTGTTCAGTTTACCTTCTTAGACACATTTTTAAGTTGTACCTATTTTTGGCAGTGGATAAGAATGCAGAAGTGTTTATGCTGAAGCACCACAAGCGCACTAATAAACAAGAAGGGCTGAATGAATTAAACTTTGTCTCAAAGTAAATCTGAAACTGCGCCAAATTAAAACTATGCAGTAACATGCAGTTCCTAATGTCACCACTAGACCACTACTGTGCTTCACAACAGTCAAAGGTCATGTAAAGAAACACTTTATGGCAACCTTGCAACAACAGCTTGTTACGATAAGCACAGGCTAACTGTTCATTATGAAAATGTTTTCTAACTGAAATCATAATGTAAATTACACTGTTATTCAATACAAAATGTATTGGCTATATTTTTCAAGCGGAGACTCTGAGCTCTAACATCACGTAAGGCATGTTACTGTACAGCCGCTGCGTTCAATTGAGGTGATTTTCATTTTTTTTTATCCTTATACAGGTACAAGTGTAAAGGGTTACAGAAAATTTGAAAAACACTTAAACAGGGTGGTTTTGACAACCATTGTCATCGGGATATTTTTCAAAACTTGTCATCAATAATATTCACACAACGAGCCTGTTCAGGTTGTTCACCTTTCTCATCCACTCATTAGGGTCAAATGGCGATATTCACTGGGTAGCAACCAGTATTTTAGACACAAGTTACAGCATTTCAGAAACGTGCCATACGGATATGGTATTAATAGAGATTAGTTTGGAATGTTGATAGAGGTTAATCTAGAATGTTCTACAGTGTTGATGTAGATTAATCTGGAAGCTTCTATCTCTCTGTGCAGGATAAGAGTACATTCCTCCTGGTTCTGAATGCCAAGACATGGGAGGAGCTGGGGAGAGCCGAGGTGCCTGTCAATATTCCCTACGGTTTCCATGGTACCTTCAACCCGACTGCCTAGATCAGCATTACTGACCTAACAATCACCCATGCCTTCCTTCCTCCCTCCCTCCCTCCCTCAGATTATTTTGTGACCAATACAAATTAATGGTAAATAATGTAGTGTGTCATTATGGAGTCACTTTTATTGTAAATAAGAATATAACAGGTTTCTAATCACTTCTACGTTACATGTTAAAATGTGGATGCTACCATGATTACAGATATTCCTGAATAAATTGTGAAAAATGATAAGTGAGAAAGTTAGATGCAGAAATAGCATACCCCCCCCCCAAAAAAAATGATAACCTCCTCTGTTATTGTAATGGTGAGAGTCTTTTGTGTGTCTTTTGTGTGTCTGTAACTTTCTCGCTTGTCATTATCTACGAATCATTCAGGATTTTCCATTTTCACGGTAGCATCCACAATAATGTACAATGGAAGTGCTTAGAAACATTCTATTCTTATTTCCAATAAAAGTGACTCCAAAATGACCATACATTATTTACCATTCAAGTCAAGGGGTCTGAATACGCTGTATACACACATTTTACATATACATTTTACACACATGGTACTTTTATATAGAGCAATCACATAATAATAATAATAATAATAATAATACATTACCAAACACAAGCTCTTTAAATCACACATGAATTTTGAACCTTTCTCATCGCAAATTCTCCACAGATTGTAAGCTAA
This sequence comes from Oncorhynchus tshawytscha, assembly GCF_018296145.1. NCBI lineage: Eukaryota > Metazoa > Chordata > Actinopteri > Salmoniformes > Salmonidae > Oncorhynchus > Oncorhynchus tshawytscha. Next base: position 3,086,489 of record NC_056458.1, on the reverse strand, counting down.
AGATGAAAACCTTTCCTATGATAATTCTTATATTATTGATTGATTGACAATGGCTTTCCAAATTGCCCAACACTGCTCTTTGTAAGGTTAATGTTAAGTCAATGTTGCTACAGTACATAGGGGCAATACCATAATAAATGATCTCTTCGCAGAAAAATATACAGTGCTAAGATTGTTGTATGCCCTATATATATATAGCATGAAATTGGTGGCAAAAAAGTCAGTCTTGAATCAAATTTTGTTTTTTGTATCAGTTCATATACCATGTTTCATGGAATCGGTACATCGAAAATCTCTCCCCATTTATTTTGCAACCTGTATGGCGCAGGGTCAACATTTTTGCCCTCAAATGAAACTGCTATATTTTTATAATTATGCCAATCATTTTCAGCCAATTTTGTATCTTTAGTATATGGCAGACAAACAAGTTCCAAACATTCCCCCTCTTCCCCTTGCCCTTGGTAATGCTGCAATCAATTGGTTGTAACTTTGTAATTGTGCAGACATTCCCATATATTTTTGATAGCTGCATATGTTACTTAACTTCACTATCTCTATTCATAATATCAATAATAAATATAATACCATTTTAAAACATTTTTTCCATAAAGAATGTTTTTTTTAAATGAATCAGTATTTGAGTTTAACCATAATATTTGTTCTGTCTTTTCTGGAGGTAAAATTGAAATTGTAACCAGCTTTGTATGGCTTGTTTATGAAAGGGCACACTTTAAACAAAGTTAAATTTTCAATTAGTCGGAAATGAGAATTTGTAATCTGTATAAAGGCAATTTTTGAACAAAGGATTAACCTTTCTTAATAATCTACTGGAAAACCATTTTGGTTTTAAGTGTAATCTATGTATGAGTGAAGCTTTTAGTGAGAGGTTTAATGCTTTAATATTTAATATTTTTAGCCCCCTAAACACATTAATTATTTTGTCTGGTTTAGCTTTCCAAATTAAGTGAACTATTTTTTGCTCATATGATTTTAAAAATACAAGTCGCCTGGAATAGGCAATGCCATTATTAAGTAAACTGTGATAGAACCAAAGAGTTAATAAATGTGATTTATGGTTGCAGAATCTTATCTATTTTTCCAAACTTTCTATTGAAATTGGTTGTGGTAAGTTAATTTATATTTTTTGAGATATGAATACCAAGTATGTCTACTTCATCTTCCGCCCATTTTATTGGCAAACTACAAGGTAGTGTAAAAACTGACTTTTAATGATCCAATACATAATCTGGTACACTTTTCATAATTAGGTTTTAGTCCAGAGAGGCTAGAAAAGTGATTAAGATCTTCAATGAGATTGTGCAGGGATCCAGATTGCAGACCTAAGAGAGAACTTGAGTCATCGGCATACATTGACACATTTTTGTTATTAACCCCTTGATGTTCTTGTTGGATCAAATTTTAATAGCTAGCATTTCGATGGCCATAATAAATATATATGGAGACAATGGACAGCCTTTTACTCCTCTTAAAAGCTCAATACTTTCTAAGTAACCATTGCTGTACATAACTTTAACCCAATGTATATGAGAGTCACCGAAATTAAAGTAATCCAGGCATTTATGTGTCAATTCTAATTGTACTTTATCAAACTCCTTTTTGAAATGAGAGAGACTGTAAGTGTGTCCATTCACTACAACAAATATCTATGTTCAAGTAACTTCAATCGTTATAGATCAGGATACATCATGCAATTTAGTTTCAAAAGTTAATAAACAGTTAAGTATTTACAACTTAAGAAGACCATATGGGTGGTGATGTCACTTTATTACTTTAAGTATTGAACACTGAAATACTCTGAGTTGGGTCACTCAAATGGTTCTAGGCAACTGGTTTCCACATAAAAAAATTGTTAGCAGAACTAATTACTTTATACAGTGCAGAATCTGATGCCTTAGTTTACATTAAGTTACGCATGCATATCCACTAACAATCTTTTGTATTTTTTGTCAATTTTATACAAATTGTTTACTATGTTCTGTGGTACATTTCTAATTAAAAAGTGATACTATAAAAGTTTCTAATTTGTTTTCTGACCTTTATCAGTCATTGATATTATTGATATATAAATGGAATTAAATGTAGTTGATAGTAAAGCCACCAGGGCCTGGGGTGGTCTAGCCGCTCTAACGGTCTAAGCTGCTTCCTCTAGAACGCTATGTACCACTGAGAGTCTTAGAGCATGATTTGAAATCTGACCAAGGGTCTTTCAACACACTCTGCTTTCCTCTCCTGTCTCTCTCTAGCCAATCCAATAAACATACAAACTCTGTTTTCAGTCATCCTATGGTCCTACCTTGAGTTCCAGTGGGTGTATTATTGTACAGTGCTGAGTTTTCTGCCAATCAACCTACATGCATGCAAATGTAAATAAAAGTAATCATATTTCTTCTAGGATTCTCAGGTATTATGAGAAGCCTTGAGGGAGTGTTAGTGGTCCAGGTGTAACAGGTTTACAAATGTCCCTGTAAGTTGTGACTTTCTCCAAAATGATTTGTTTTTCATGTTATTCATGTGATATGAGTGATCTCTACTGGCGTAATGTGGTACTGCAGTTCGGTGGTTGCAAAGACCAGGATGTCATCTCCAGATAAAAGGCTCTGCACAATCCAATGTCTGAAGTGGCCGTACAGAATGTACTGCAAAAAGGCCTCCGCAGACATCAGGGCTTTCATACGAAGCCTCCTACAACATTTTTGGATCAAGCATAAATTGGCTTTTAATTTAATTTACCATAGAACCCGACAGTGGATGCATCATAATACACATAAAACCTAGCAGTCAAACATGTAAATGGTCCCAATTATTTTTCATACATTTTTCTCATAGGGGATATTAAAACCACTTCAAACAAGGTGTGTGTTTCATGTAGGCTTTCCTTGGCGTTATATTTTGATAACTGTTAATCTCTCTCGGACAAGGAGACTTTTATCAATATATTCGGCTCTACAGTGGCTTGCAAAAGTATTCATCCCCTTGGCAATTTTATATTTTGTTGCCTTACAACCTGGAATTAAAATGGATTTTTGGGGGGGTTTGTATATTTGATTTACACAACATGCCTACCACTTTTAAGATGCAAAATATTTTTTTTTTGTGAAACAAAAAAAAAAAATAAGACAAAAAAACAGAAAACTTGAGAGTGCATAACTATTCACCCCCCCTCAAAGTCAATACTTTGTAGAACAACCTTTTGCAGCAATTACAGCTGCATGTTTCTTGGGGTGTCTATATAAGCTTATTCAAGGCAAAATTGCTCCAGCTCCTTCAAGTTGGATTGGTTCCGCTGGTGTACAGCAAGTCATACCACATATTCTCAATTGGATTGAGGTTTGGGCTTTGACTAGGCCATTCCAAGAAATGTAAATGTTTCACTCGATTGTTGCTTTTGCAGTATGCGCAGGGTCATTATCCTGCTGGAAGGTGAACATCCGTCCCACTCTCAAATCTCTGGAAGACTGAAACAGGTTTCCCTCAAGAATTTCCTTGTATTCGGCGCCGTCCATCATTCATTCTATTCTGACCAGTTTCCCAGTCCCTGCCGATGAAAAACATCACCACAGCATGATGCTGCCACCACCATGCTTCACTGTGGGGATGGTGCTCTCGGGTTGATGGGAGGTGTTGGGTTTGCACCAGACATAGCGTTTTCCTTGATGGCCAAAAAGCTACATTTTAGTCTCATCTGACCAAAGTACCTTCTTCCATATGTTTGGGGAGTCTCCCACATGCCTTTTGGCTAACACCAAACGTGTTTGCTTATTTATTTCTTTAAGCAATGGCTTTTTTCTGGCCTCTCTTCCATAAAGCCCAGCTCTGTGGAGTGTACGGCTTAAAGTGGTCCTATGGACAGATACTCCAATCGCCGCTGTGGAGCTTTCCAGCTCCTTCAGTGTAATCTTTTTTTTCTTTGTTCCCTCTCTGATTAATGCCCTCCTTGCCTGGTTTAGTGGGCAGCCCTCTCTTGGCAGGTTTTATTGTGGTGCCATATTCTTTCCATTTTTGAATAATGGATTTAATGGTGCGCCGCTGTATGTTGAAAGTTTAGTAGATTTCTTTATAACCCAACCCTGATCTGTTCTTCTCCACAACTTTGTCCCTGCCCTGTTTGGAGAACTCCTTGATCTTCATGGTGCCGCATGCTTGGTGGTGCGCCTTACTTAGTGGTCTTACAGACTCTGGGGCCTTTTAGAACAGGTGTATATATACTGAGATCATGTGACAGATCATGTGACACTTCGATTGCACACAGGTGGACTTTATATAACTAATTATGTGACTTCTGAAGGTAATTGGTTGCACCAGATCGTATTTAGGGGCTTCATAGCACAGGGGGTATATGATAGCACAGATATAGCACAGATATATGCACCACTTTTCCACTTTTTATTTTTGAGAATTTTTAAAACATGTTATTTTTTTCCAATTCATTTCACCAATTTGGACTATTTTGTGTATGCCCATTACATGAAATCCAAATAAAATCAATTTAAATAACAGGTTGTAATGCAGCAAAATAGGAAAAACGCCAAGGGGGATGAATACTTTTGCAAGGCACTGTATTAACTCTCCAATTTGAAAATGCTAATTGGCGTCAAAGTAGACATCATGCATAACTACAAATCCCTGCAAGCTCCTGCACATCTTTGCTGTCAGCTAACTAGCTACTATCGACCTTGATCCAAAAAGAAAGATATTGAGCATTTTCATATGTTCCATATTTTATTTAAGTATTTTTTTTTGTCTTATTTATGCATTTGGTCTGGTACAGAATACTATCCTAGTAGCAGTCAGATATATGCAATGAATACTAGGTTAGCGTGTCACAAAGAAGCTAGCTCGCTAGTTACAATAGCTACTTACCGAGATGTTAGCAACATACCCTTATTTTACCAGATCCTCTTCTCCTTCTGCCAGTCATCTAAAGTTTGGTCACACCTACTCATTCAATGTTTTTTCTTTATTTTGAATATTTTCAACATTGTAGAATAATAGTGAAGACATCAAAACTATGAAATAACACATATGGAATAATATAGTAACCAAAAAAGTGTTCAATCAAAATAGTTTCTTCAAAGTAGCCACCATTTGCTTTGATGACAGCTTTACACACTCTTGGCATTTTCTCAACCAGCTACAACTGGAATGCTTATTTCATAGTTTTGATGTCTTCACAATTATTCTACAATGTAGAAAATTGTAAAAACAAAGAAAAACCTGCAGCATTCCAGCATGACAATGACCCAAAACACACAGCCAAGGCAACAAAGGAGTGGCTCAAGAAGAAGCACATTAGGTCCTGGAGTGGCCTAGCCAGTCTCCAGACCTTAATCCCATAGAAAATCTGTGGAGGGAGCTGAAGGTTCGAGTTGCCAAACGTCAGCCTCGAAACCTTAATGACTTGGATAAGATCTCCAAAGAGGAGTGGGACAATATCCCTCCTGAGATGTGTGCAAACCTGGTGGCCAACTACAAAAAACGTCTGACCTCTGTGATTGCCTGGAACTGGACACAAGATGTCCAACTTGTTTTCAAGGTAATCTAAACTCCCTCCACAGATTTTCTATGGGATTAAGGTCTGGAGACTGGCTAGGCCACTCCAGGACCTAATGTGCTTCTTCTTGAGCCACTCCTTTGTTGCCTTGGCTGTGTGTTTTGGGTCATTGTCATGCTGGAATACCCATCCACGACCCATTTTCAATGCCCTTTTACAAAACCAGCAGGGGATCAAATACTTTTTTCCTCACTGTATCTTTGACGACCATCCAATTTGATTTCTCTTTGCCATATATTTTTAACTGTTCTGTTTAACTAAAGTTCTGAAACTTTATACATTTTACAGACACATTATATTTTACATTAGTTATCTTGTTGTTTTAGTCCCAACCTTCAACCCCACTCAACCCCTCCCATCTATCTCTTGACATCATCCATTTTCTTATTTCTATTTGCAGTATATTGTGTGCTGTGTGTATATACTGTGCTGATGTTTTACAAAATGTGAACATTTCTATTCCCATAGTTTCTACAGATTGGGAAATGAAAGATAAAACATTTGCTAAAAGTATTATTATATTATTGATCGATTGACTATGACTTTTCAAATCACCCAGCACTGCTATTTTCAGAGTTGGCTCCAGGTAACTGTTACAATTCTTCAACCATTCCTGGACCTGTGACCAGAAACAAGCTAAATATGGACAGTACCAAAACAAATGATCCACTGATTCTGTGTTTTCGCAGCAAAATCTGCAGCACTGGGATGGTTGTATCCTGCACAAAAATAACATTCTATTGTTTGCAAGAATGTTTTGAATCCAGTGTGGTCTTCAGTTCATTAACCATGTGCCATGGAATCGGTACATCGAAACTCTCTTCCCAACTATTTTGCAAGCTATAAGGAACAGCTGTCAATTGTTTGGTCCTTAAATTAAAGAGGATACCTTTTTTTCTTTATCACACTTTTCTTTATCCAATTTTGGTCTTTAATGCAGGGCCGGCAGACAAGTTCCTTACTTTTTCCAGTTACAACTTGCTTCTTCTATTTTTACGATAATGATGCAATTTGTTGGTTGTTATTTGGGGTAGAACAGACAATTCAATATATTTTTGTTAGCTGCATGTGTCAGATCATTTCATTCTTTCGGGATATTAATACTGAGTATGTCCTGATCATTTCTTTAGACCACTGTAAATCAAATCAAATTGTATTTTATTTGTCACATACACATATTAATGTCAGTGTAGCGAAATGCTTGTGCTTCTAGTTCCGACAGTGCAGTGATGTCTAATAACTAATCCAACAATTCCCCAACAACTACCTAATACATACAAATCTAAAGGGGTGAATGAGAATATGTACATGTAAGTCTATGAATGAGCAATGGCTGAGCGGCATAAGCAAGGTGCAAAAGATGGAATAAAATACAGTATATAAAGTTGAAGTCGGAAGTTTAGCCAAATACATTTAAACTCAGTTTTCCACATTTCCTGACATTTTATCCTGGTAAAAATTCCCTGTCTTAGGTCAATTAGGATCACCGCTTTATTTTAAGAATGTGAAATGTCAGAATAATAGTAGGGAGAATAATTTATTTCAGCTTTTCTTTCTATCATCACATTCCCAGTGGGTCAGAAGTTAACATACCCCTCAATTAGTATTTGGTAGCATTACCTTTAAATTGTTTAACTTGGGTCAAACGTTTCAGTTAGCCTTCCACAAGCTTCCCACAATAAGTTGGGTGAATTTTGGCCCATTCCTCCTGACAGAGCTGGTGTAACTGAGTCATGTTTGTTGGCCTCCATGCTCTCACACGCTTTTTCAGTTCTGCCAAAAAATATTCTGTAGGATTGAGGTCAGGGCTTTGTGATGGCCACTCCAATACCATGACTTTGTTGTCCTTAAGCCATTTTGCAAGTATGTCATTGTCCATTTGGAAGACCCATTTGAGACAATTATTTAACTTCCTGACTGATATCGCTTCAATATATCCACATCATTTTCCTGCCTCATGAGCCATCTATCTTGTGAAGTGGACCAGTCCCTCCTGCAACAAAGCACCCCCACAACATTATGCTGCCACCCCCGTGCTTCACGATTGGGATGGTGTTCTTCGCCTTGCAAGCTTCCCCCTTTTCCTCCAAACATGGTCATTATGACCAAACAGTTCTATTTTTGTTTCATCAGACCAGTCTGGTAGCAGCAACAGTTTCACCACCGTTTTGGTGGTTGTGGATACATTTTCCAAATCCTGTTGTTTCAACCTTCTCTCTGGTATCTCTACTACTCTCCAGGTCGCTGAGTCACTGTTCCAGCAGATCTTCCAGCATTATTGCCTTCCGGAGGACATTGTCTCTGACCATGGCCCCAAATTCACATCACAGGTATGGAAAACCTTTATGCAGAAGCTTGGAGTCTTGGTCAGCCTCACTTCAGCGTAAACAGGCAGGTGGAGAGGATGAACAAGGAGCTGGGGAGGAGTCACTGCCAGGCCCGGCAGGGAGAGTGGGCCCGATTCCTTCCATGGGTGGAGTGCGCACACAATTTGTTAAGTTACTCCTCCACTGGGCTGACTCCCTTCCAGTGTGTCCTAGGTTTTCAGCTGTTCCTGGCTCCGTGGACCCCGGAACAGACCGAAGCTCCTGTGGTGGTTGAGTGGCTCACGTGAGATTCCAGCATGCAGGCGGCCACCGCAGTGAGACTCCAGTGTTCCATCCTGGGGATCGTGTCTGGCTCTCTACCAAGAACCTCCCACTCCGCCTGCCCTGCAAGAAGCTGAGCCCCTGGGTTTGTGGGACCATTCATGGTTCTCCGGAGGGTCAACGAGGTGACTTATAGGTTGCAGCTTCCCAGTGACTACCGTATCTCACCTTCTTTTCATGTCTGTCTTCTCAGGCTGGTGGTTCCTGATCCCCTGGCTAATGCTGTTCCCTAAGACACCCCTCCGGCCCCCCTGGACACCAAGGGAGGTCCCGCCTATGCCGTCAGATGCCTACTGGACTACCTACGTCGTGGGGGTTGGCTCCAGGACCTGGTGGACTGGGAGGGGTACGGCCCAGAGGAGCTGACGGCAGAGGCGGGACCTCCCTTGGTGTCCAGGGGGGCCGGAAGGGGTGTCCTGGCCGATGTCGTCCTGCGGCTGGAGCCGCGCGTCAGGGGGAGGGTACTGTCATGTCTATTTCCGCTCCTCCCCTCCGACGTTCTACGTCACCGGTTTACTAGCCACCGGCCCTGGCAACCATCATTACGTGCACCTGGCATCAATCATTACGCCCACCTGCGCTTCATCATGAGGCACACCTGGACTCCATTACCTCTCTCTTTACCTTCCCTTTATCTTACACTCTCTTATGTTCTTTCCCCAGGCAGTATTGTTTCTCTGATTCATGTCAACACACTACTCCTATCGTTCCATGTTCTTTGTTACAGTGCCTTGCGAAAGTATTCGGCCCCCTTGAACTTTGCGACCTTTTGCCACATTTCAGGCTTCAAACATAAAGATATAAAACTGTATTTTTTTGTGAAGAATCAACAACAAGTGGGACACAATCATGAAGTGGAACGACATTTATTGGATATTTCAAACTTTTTTAACAAATCAAAAACTGAAAAATTGGCCAAGAGGGACGCTACCATCCAACATATTCCACATATAGGCTGTATGCAAATGTCCCACTTGGCCAATTGCCAGGGAAAATTCAGAGCACCAAATTCAAATACCTCATACAAGTACTTGGGAGTATGGCTAGTCAATACACTCTCCTTCTATCAGCACATATCAAAGCTGCAGGCTAAAGTTACATCTAGACTTGGTTTCCTCTAAAGTAATCGCTCATCTTTACCAACTGCCAAATTAACTGTCACGTTCCTAATAAGGACGGGACCAAGGTGCAGCGTGTGTTGAGTTCCACATCTTTATTTGCAGTGAAACTTTTAAAAAATAAAAAAATAAACAAGCAACGAAACCTAACCTCAGTGGTGCTACAAGCACAAACACAAATAATATCCCAAAAACACAGGTGGAAAAAATGTCTACCTAAGTATGATCCCCAACTAGAGGCAATGATTACCAGCTGCCTCTAAATGGGAACCATACAAAACACCAACATAGAAATATTGAGCTAGAACACCCCCTAGTCACGCCCTGACCTACTACACCATAGAGAACCAAGGGCTCTCTAAGGGCTCTCTATGGTCAGGGCGTGACACTAACCCTGATTCAGATGATCATCCTACCCATGGTAGATTACAGAGACATCAGTTATAGATTGGGCCTCACTCCCCCAATTCTGAGATATCTACTGCAGCCCTCTTCCTCTACATACAACACCTGTTCTGCCAGTCACATTCTGTTAAAGGTCCCCAAAGCACACACATCCTTGGGTCGCTCCTCTTTTCAGTTCGCTGCAGCCATCGACTGGAACGAGCTGCAACAAACAATCGAACTGGACAGTTTTATCTCATTCTCTTCATTCAAAGACTCAATCATGGACACTCTTACTGACAGTTCTGGCTGCTTCACGTGATCTATTGTCTCTACCTTCTTGCCCTTTGTGCTGTTGTCTGTGCCAAATAATATTTGTACCATGTTTTGCGCTGCTACCACGTTGTTGTCATGTTGTGTCGCTACCATGCTGTGTTGTCATGTGTTGCTGCCTTGATATGTTGTCTTCGGTCACTCTTTATGCAGTGTTGTCTCCTGTCGTGATGTGACCTAGATTATATTTTATGTTGTTTTAAAAAAAATCCTGCCTGTAGGAGGCCTTTTGCCTTTTGGTAGTCCATCGTTGTAAATAAGAATTTGTTCATAACCGACTTGCCTAGTTAAATAAAAAAATCTATAAAATGAACAAGCCCACAGAACGGGACCGACGAGTGCTGAAGCACTGTCCTTGGTTGCAACACTCACTACAGAGTTTTAAAAAATGCCTCTGGAAGCAACATCAGCACAATAAATATTTGTCAGGAACATCATGAAATGGCTTTCCATGGCTGAGCAGTCGCACACAAGCCTAAGATCACCATACGTAATGCCAAGCATCAGCTGGTGTGGTGTAAAGCTCGCAGCCATTGGACTCTGGAGCAGTGTAAACGTGTTCTCTGGGGTGATGAGTCACGCTTCACCATCTGGCAGTCCGACGAACTAATTTGGGTTTGGCGGAAGCCAGGAGAACACTACCTGCCCGAATGCATAGTGCCAACTGTAAAGTTTGGTAGATAACTTCTTTGAAAATAACTAGCTTAGTATTCATGGAACATTATAAATATCTGACTGCTACGAGGATAGTATTCTATACGTTACACAAGTCCTAATGCATAAATAAAACAACAAATATTAGTTCCTTGTACAGAAAATTAAAATCAATATATCTTTCATTTTGGATCAAGGAAGCTAGCTGACAGTAAAGGTGTCAGCTGGAGATGACATGCAGGCGCTTACAGGGATTTGTAGTCTTGCATGATTTCTACTTGAATTAGCATTTTCAAATCTGAGAGTAAACAGAGCAGAATATATTTATAAAAGTCACCTTGTCCAAGTGAGATTTACAAGGTTGTCAAAACATCACACTAAGGCAAGCCTACACAAAACATAGCCCTTATTTGAAGTTTTTGGATCAATTGAAAGGTGAAAAACGATTGGAACCATTTCCGTGTTTGACCGCCAGGTTTTATGGGGCTCATTGGCTGCTTGGTAATGTGATGTAATAATTTCCATGGTAATGTAGAATGTTAATTCAAATTATGTTAATTAACTGATGGGGCTCATGCAAAATAATGTATTCTTTGTAATGTCAGTTGAGTTTAATCAACAAATCACAGCACATACAGTCTTGGCCAAAAGTTTTGAGAATGACACAAATATAAATTTTCAAAAAGTCTGCTGTCTCAGTTTGTATGATGGCAATTTGCATATACTCCAGAATGTTATGAAGAGTGATCAGTTGAATTGCAATTGATTGCTAAGTCACTCTTTGCTATACAAATGAGCGGAATCCCCCCAAAAACATTGCCACTGCATTTCAAAAAGGACCAGCTGACAGTGATTCTCTCGTTAATACAGGTGTGAGTGTTGACGAGGACAAGGCTGGAGATCACTCTTTCATGCTGATTGAGTTTGAATAACAGACTGGAAGCTTCAAAAGGAGGATGGTGCTTGGAATCATTGTTCTTCCTCTGTCAACCATGGTTACCTGCAAGGAAACACGTTCTGTCATCATTGCTTTGCACAAAAAGGGCTTCACAGGCAAGGATATTGCTGCCAGTAAGATTGCACCTAAATCAACCATTTATTGGATCATCAAGAACTTCAAAGAGAGCAGTTCAGTTGTTGTGAAGAAGGCTTCAGGGCGCCCAAGAAAGTCCAACAAGCACCAGGACCATCTCCTAAAGTTGATTCAGCTGCGGGATCGGAGCACCACCAGTACAGAGCATGCTCAGGAATGGCAGCAGGCAGGTGTGAGTGCATCCGCACGCACAGTGAGGCAAATACTTTTGGAGGATGGCCTGGTGTCAAGAAGGGCAGCAAAGAAGCCACTTCTCTCCAGGAAAAACATCAGGGACAGACTGATATTCTGCAAAAGGTACAGGGATTGAACTGCTGAGCACTGTGGTAAAGTCATTTTCTCTGATGAATCCCCTTTCTGATTGTTTGGGGCATCAGGAAAAAAGCTTGTCCGGAGAAGACAAGGTGAGCACTACCATCAGTCCTGTGTCATGCCAACAGTAAAGCATCCTGAGACCATTCATGTGTGGGGTTCCTTCTCAGTACCAACACATCCTCCAAGAACAACTTCTCCCAACCATCCAGGAACAGTTTGGTGACAAACAATGCCTTTTCCAGCATGATGGAGCACCTTGCCATAAGGCAAAAGTTATAACTAAGTGGCTCGAGGGGGCAAAACATTGATATTTTGGGTCCATGTCCAGGAAACTCTCCAGACCTTAATCCCATTGAGAACTCAAGAGGTAGGTGGTCAAAAGAAAACAACTAATTCTGACAAACACAAAGCATTAATTATGCAAGAATGGGCTGCCATCAGTCAGGACGTGGCCCAGAAGTTAATTGACAGCATGCCAGGGCGGATTGCAGAGGCCTTGAAAAAGAAGGGTCAACACTGCAAATATTGAATCTGCATCGACTTCATGTAATTGTCAATAAAAGCTTTTGACACTTATGAAATGCTTGTTATTAATACTTCAGTATTCCATAGTAACATTTGACAAAAATATCTAAAGACACTGAGGCAGCAGACTTTGTGAAAATTAATATTTGTGTCCTTCTCACAACTTTTGGACACGACTGTACAGTTGAAGTCGGAAGTTTACAAGGACCTTAGACAAATATATTTAAATTTAATCCTAGTAAAAATCCCCTGTCTTAGGTCAATTAGGATCACCACTTTATTTTAAGAATGTGAAATGTCAGAATAATAGTAGAGAGAGTGATTTATTTCAGCTTTTTTTTCTTTCACCACATTCCCAGTGGGTCAGAAGTTTACATTCACTCAATTAGTATTTGGTAGCATTGCCTTCAATGTGTTTAACTTGGGTCAAACGTTTCGGGTTGCCTTCCACAAGCTTCCCACAATAAGTTGGGTCAATTTTGGCCCATTCCTCATGACAGAGCTGGTGTAACTGAGTCAGGTTTGTAGGCCTCCTTGCTTGCACACACTTCGTCAGTTCTGCCCATTCATTTTCTACAGGAAATTGCACTTCACAAAATACAGGGCTTTGTGATGGCTACTCAAATACCTTAGCTTTGTGATGGCTACTCAAATACCTTGACTTTGTTGTCCTTAAGTCATTTTGACACATCTTTGGAAGTATGCTTGAGGTCATTGTCCATTTGGAAGACCCATTTGCGACCAAGCCTTTAATTAACTTCTTGTGACTAGCAATCCCGGATCCGGGAGCGTAATCATAGCCTCAAACGAATTAGCATAACGCAGTGGACATAAATATCCCTAGAAAATCTTCCTATTCATGAAAATCACAAATGAAATATATTGAGACACAGCTTAGCCTTTTGTTAATCACACTGTCATCTCAGATTTTCAAAATATGCGTTACAGCCAATGCTAGACAAGCATTTGTGTAAGTTTATCATGGCATAATGCTATGCTAGGCTCTGCTGGCAGCAGGCAATATTTTCACGAAAATAAGAAAAGCAATCAAATTAAATCATTTACCTTTGAAGAACTTCGGATGTTTTCACTCAGGAGACTCCCAGTTAGATAGCAAATGTTCCTTTTTTCAAGAAAAAAAAATGTAGGCGAAATAGCTCCCGTTTGTTCGTCATGCTTGGCTGAGAAATCGACCGGAAAATGCTATCACTACAACACCGAACTTTTTTCCAAATTAGCTTCATAATATCGACAGAAACATAGCAAACGTTGTTTAGAATCAACCCTCAAGGTGTTTTTAACATATATTTTCGATAATATATCCGTCGAGGCAATTGGTTTCTCATAAGAAGCGATTGGAAAAATGGCTACCTCAGTATATTACGCAAGATTTTCTGCGGGAGACATCATGTGACCACTTGCTAAATGTGGTCCCTTACGGCTATTCTTCAACAGAAATGCGTAAAAAGACGTCACAATGCTGTAGACACCTTGGGGAATACGTAAAAAACGTAAGCTCATTCGTAGCTCATTCACAGCCATATAAGGAGTCATTGGCATGAGGCGGTTTAAAAAAATGTGGCACTTCCTGATTGGATTTTTATCTGGGTTTCGCCTGTAACATCAGTTCTGTTGCACTCACAGACACTATCTTTGCAGTTTTGGAAATGTCAGAGTGTTTTCTATCCAAAGCTGTCAATTATATGCATAGTCGAGCATCTTTGCGTGACAAAATATCTTGTTTAAAACGGGAACGTTTTTTATCCAAAAATTAAAATATCGCCCCCTAATTTCATGATTGATGTCTTGAGATGTTGCTTCAATATATCCACATAATTTTCCTGCCTCAAGATGCCATGTATTTTGTGAAGTGCACCAGTCCCTAATGCAGCAAAGCACCCCCACAACATGATGCTGCCACCCCCGTTCTTCACGATTGGGATGGTGTTCTTCAACTTGTAAGCCACCCCCCTTTTCTTCCAAACATAATGATGGTCATTATGACCAAACAGTTCAATTTTTGTTTCATCAAACCAGAGGACATTTCTCCAAAAAGTATGATCTTTGTCCCCATGTGCAGCTGCAAACTGTAGTCTGTCTTTTTTATGTCGATTTTGGAGCAGTGGCTTCTTCCTTGCTGAACGGCCTTTCAGGTTATGTCAAAATAGGACTCGTTTTACTGTGGATATAGATACTTTTGTACCTGTTTCCTTCAGCATCTTCACAAGGTCCTTTGCTGTTGTTCTGGGATTTATTTGCACTTTTCCCACCAAAGTAGGTTAATCTCCAAAGTACATTCATCTCCAGGAGTCAGAACGCGTCTCCTTCCTGAGCTGTACGATGGCTGCGTGGTCCAATGGTGTTTATACTTGCGTACTATTATTTGTGCAGATGAACGTGGTACCTTCAGGCATTTTGGAAATTGCTCCCAAGGATGAACCAGACTTGTGGAGGTCTACAGCTCTTTTTCTGAGGTCTTGATTTATTTCCTTTGATTTTCCCATGATGTCAAGCAATGAAGGTAGGCCTTGAAATACATCTACAGGTACACATCAAATTGACTCAAATGATGTCAATTAGCCTATTAGAAGCTTTTAAAGCCATGACATAATTTTCTGGAATTTTCCAAGCTGTTTAAAGGCACAGTCAACTTAGTGTATGTGAACTTCTGACCCACTGGAATTGTGATACAGTGAGTTATAAGTGAAATAATCTGTCTGCAAACAATTGTTGGAAGAATTTCTTATCAGTAGATGTCCTAACCGACTTGCCAAAACTACAGTTTGTTAACAAGAAATTTGTGGAGTGGTTGAAAAACAAGTCTTAATAACTCCACCCTAAGTGTATGTAAACTTCCGACTTCAACTGTACCTATATTTTAGCACATACAGTGCCTGTTGAAAGTCTACACCTTCACATTTTGCTGCTGTAAATTCAATCTAAAATTAAATTACATGTTTTTCCCTTACAGATCTATACAAGCTACTCCACATTTTTAAAGTGAGAGAAAGTTATAGAAATTTTCCAAATTAAGAACAAATTTTAAAAAATGAAATATCATAATTGGATAAGTCTACACTCCCCAGAGTTAATACTTGGTGGATGCACCTTTTGTCGCCATTACAGCTGTGAATCATTTTCATTAAGATTCTTCCAACTTTGCACAACTCTTAGGCAAACGTGTCTATTGTTTTTGTCAAATTTGCTCAGGCTCAGTAAATTTGGTTTTGGATCATTGATGGACAGAAAATTTAAGTCAGGATTGAGACTAGACCTCTCAGGAACACTCAACTCCTATTGGAAAGCCATTGTGGTGAGTCTTTGACATTAAAATGTTTGTTATTGTCTTGATGGAAAATTTTCAGGTTTTCAGAAGGTTTTCAGAAGACTAAGGTGGGTTTTCATATTTTTACCTAGGCTTTCGAACTTTCATATTTCTTTTGATCTTGACAAACTCCCCAGTCCCTGCCGATGACAAGCATACCCATAACATGACATGTTAAAAAATCCACTCCAAGTCATTCATTCCGTTTGCAACAAGGCTGTTAAATAATATTGCAACACAACACGATAAATACATGTACCTTTGGCCTAAATTAAAAACTAAAGGGTTGGGCCAAATCCAATACAACACAATACAGAGTGAACATGTCACCACAATACTTGCAAATAGAGACGTTTTCACTCTGTGTTCTGTTGTATTGGATTTGGCCCAGCCGTGTAGTTTTTAATTTAGGCCAAAAGGTACAGCTGTGTTGTCTTGCAGTATTACTGAAAAGCCTTGCTGCAAGCAGAATGAATGATTTGGAGTGGATTTTTTTAATACTTTATTTTCACTTTGTCATACAGGCCAGTAATATGGAGGGAATGCAATGTTGTTGATCCCTTTGTATTTTGATGCCTTTCCTCCTACAGGTACACGCGCAATGGCTGCTAGAAATGTAGGGGTTCAGTGCACATAATTTTGCCACTTTAACAAGTCTTTATTCAGACCACAGGCTGAAATAAAAAAAATTGCGTCTGCCCATCAATTTTGAGATTTGTTGGTATTTTGGTCTATTAATATGAATCTTTCAAAAGATCAAATATTAAAAATTAAAAAACTTGATTAAATTTTTTTGGTTTTCTTTAGTTTAGCATTTTAAAAAATGTATTTAAAATTGATCCGTTATTTTACCAGGTAAGTTGAATGAGAACACGTTGTCATTTACAGCAACGGCCTGGGGAATAGTTACAGGGGAGAGGAGGGGGATGAATGAGCCAATTGTAAACTGGGGATTATTAGGTGACCGTGATGGTTTGAGAACCAGATTGGGAATTTAGCAATCATACTACGGTCATCAACATTTTAAAGAATTTGAACCACTTGAAAATGGACATTCATCCATAATTTCAAAGTTCACTACATAAAATAGCACATAATTTAAAAGCCGATTTCATAGTGTTACATACTAAACTATATTAATAACTAAATTTTAAAATATGGTGATTGGGTCTAAATAGGCATTTGTGGTTTGGTAGTCTAAAATCAGTGTACTTGTCATTAATGCCATTTCCCGAAAGTCAGACTCTTCCTCCACAAAAACACATTTTTCTCAGCTTTAGAAGCATCTGCATTCACCAAATGTTGTGTTTGTCTCAACAAAATGTAACCAAAAGATTTAGCCTGACTTCAACCAGTCCCCAAAAATGGATTTGTGCAATTTGCAAGTATGGGCATATTTAATATAATATTTTTTTATAAAAACATTTCTGATATATGTTATACAAATATGCAAATGAGGCAATAACATATTTCAGCATAATTTTTTATTAAAAAATATTATAATTTTGTTTACATTCAACTAGTAAAAGGAGATTGTGATTTGATTAAGGGGGGTAACAATGAGGGTGTGGTGCCTGGTCTTACTTTAACAGTCTTTTGAAATTCAATATTGGTGCACAATTTCTACTTAAAATATCATAGGCGCTCTTTTTGTGGAATGACCAAGGACTAAAGAGTCAGTCTCCTCTATTCTGTACATCCATTTCTAAACAGTGCTTCTTTTTTTCCCTAGTTATTTTGAGTTCTCACTGTCACCCATATATCAGAATGCAGGCTACAAACACAGACAGACAGGCAAACAGAAACAGGGTGTTGGGTTGAGTCAGAACTGAGCCTTGGTTGCACACTACCATCTATCTACATCATCAAAGATATGACAGAGTGACAGACAGACAGAGACAGAAAGGTGCTGTTGTTGACATCGGGCAAAAAGGTTGCCTATCTTTTCCCCCCTACATTCACAACTTCCATACTCAATCAACACATTATAAATAACAATCAAAGACTCCAACAACCCTAGTCATTGATTGTTTCTGCTACCGCATGGCAAGATATACCAAAGAGCCAAGTCTAGGTCCAAGAGGCTTCTAAACAGCTTCCCCGCCAAGCCATAAGACTCCTGAACATCTAATCAAATGGCTACTATTAGCATTGCCTCCCCCCCTTTACATTGCTGCTATTGTCTGTTTTTATCTATGCATAGTCACTTTAATAACTTTATCTACATGTACATATTACCTCAATTACCTCGAATAACTGGCGCCGAAGCACATTGACTCTGTACCGGTATCCCCTGTATATAGCCTCGCTATTTGTATTTTACTGCTGCTCTATAATTATTTGTTACTTTGATTTCTTTAATCTTAAGGTTTTTTATTTTTTATTCTAGTTTTTTAAATTATTTTTTTTAACTGCATTGTTGATTAGGGCTTGTAAGTAAGCAATTCACTGTAAGGTCTACACCTGTTTTATTCAGCACATGTGACAAATACAATTTGATTTGATTTTGATTTGAAAAACATTCATTCCAACTCATTACTTCATGAAAGCTGCTAATATCTGTGCTAACATGCGTCCTTTGTCCTGATCCACATTCTGATTGTGCTCACATTTTTGGACACAATCAGAATGTGGACAAAATCAAGACACCAGTTTTAAATGGGGCTATGGATAAGTTCTCAGTGAAAACCCATTTGAATCTAAGCTCAGGATCCTACAGTAGAAAATATAAATTACCATAGTGTGATTCACTGCATAGCCAGTAGAGGTCAGGGTGGGTGAGCAGATGTGCAGGGTTGATGTCCGTAGTGTGGAGAAGATCAGTCAGTGCCTGTAAGTCTGACTAGAGAGAGAGAGAGAATTAAATAATTAATAATAAAAGGAAGCAGAATGAGGTTCAGGATCTGGTGGTAAAGCATGGAGGAGGTGAGGCGAGAGGAAACCACAGCTCTGTGTGTGTGTTCGTGCCCTGCAAATCCCCTCCAAACACCTGCACTGGGAGCCACCCCTGCCGTCTTACCACCACCACCTCTCTCTCTCTCTCTCTCTCACACACACACACGCACACACACACACACACACACACACACACGCGCGTGCGCACGCGTCTCGCCGCACAGGACAGAAGCACATGACCACAGAGGAGAGAACAAAAGAAGAGAGAAAAGGGATTGAACGATTTCTCTCGTTTTCCTCACCGCTAGTTTAAGCTCTGGAACACAACCACTTAAGAAGCAAAGCTCTAAATCTAGCTAATAACGCTGGCTGCATCCTTTCTGCCAAATAAGCACATTCACTGTTATCTGCCATTCAAACTTTGGGGAGTGCTATAGAAATGTGCCTAGACTGTAGCTTCTTAGAACAGAGCACACACACGTTATTACAAATAATAACCATTTATTCTTTGTTTAGAGTGATTATATTGCTGTTATGCTACTATATGATTTTATTCCACATACAGTATATTGGCATAAAAATAATTTCTAGCAAGACTGAATAATATACAACATTTGTAATGTAATTGTACAAGGACATATAGTCCTGTTCTGTATATGGGGAAGGAATAGTCAGGTGATTTTACTGAGACAGGCACATGTGACCTCATGGCCTTGACCCTGATCCCTAACATACTACCCTTGACCTTTCAGACAGTGAGAGCTGTATCTGTCTCACATAAGGGGTGTTGCCATGGTGATGCTTAGGTGGACACAACACACAAAACTAGTTAGGAGTAATTGGAGTACATCTACACTCTTGTGGGAAAAAAAGGTATATCTACAACCTAAAAGGTTCCAGAACCCTTTCAATTGAGGGTTCAACATGGATCCAAAGAAGGTTATTTTTTAACCCTTTTAGGAACACTTTTTCGAAGGACTCGTGTCTCTCTGTAAGAGGGTAGCTTTGGGAATGAGCAGCACTCACTCCAAGGTCAATATCACTATCATTACGTGACTTTATAAAAATCAAGTTAGGAAAATAGAACAGTACCAGCTTGATGAGAGTTATATAAAAATGGCAATAAAATGCTTCTTAGACGCTGTAAGTAGAGGGATCTGTAATATACACACAGGCAGTCCAATGTATTTTCAAACTGAAAACAGGGCTTAATGATTATACTTACAACTCTAAGTTTAAAAAAGGATACAAGTCTGTGATATATTGTTACTATCCAGGCCTTAGTGACATACAAGGTTGAGAGTGAGGTCTTCATCACACTGAGAGCTATAGCCAACCAACTTGTCTTGTAGCCCAGTTGGCCCTGAGGTGTATTCTGTTGGAAGGAATTGTCCATGGACATAGACCAGAGCTGAGCTACCCAGAGGGATGTGGATGTGTGCTCAGAGATGAAGGCGCCAAACCCAAAGAACTTTAAGAGTATAAATGGAACTTTTCTAAATAAGGTTGATGAATAATCAGGGAGGTTTTTCGACCCCATGTGCCTCCTTTCTCGTTTAGGCAAAGGCATCTCGATATGGCCATGCAGCTCTGTCAGTGCGATAACACGAAAAATATAATTACTCACAAAGCACATGACCTAATGCTCATGATTTGACATCTGTGTCTCTTTGTACAGCAGAGACTCACGACTAAGCTCATGTGAGGATCCCAGCCATGACACAGTATAGTAGTGTGCGTGTAGGCGTGAGTGCCTGCGGTACATGTACGCGTGTATCAGCCTTCGTGTGCCTATATGTGTTAGCTCTTTTGGAAGTACATAAACCCAGGTTCTCCACAAGCACTCGGGAACATGGACATGCATCCAAACACACCTACACTTACAAACTGTAGACACACACATATGTACATCATTAGGTCAAGGCACACTGTACATACATGCATGCACTCCTAAAACATCCCATGCATACGCTTGCATGTACGCACACACACACACCATCCCTCCCTACCGCAGTCTTTTCAATACATCTAGTCTCTGATTCACTATAACACATAAAACACGTCTGACATATTAATCAGGTCTGCATGTGCAGGCTGCTCTGCTCCACTGTCCTACTGATGCTGGGGAAGGCTCTCATTGGGCCATTGAACGCTTCCTGGTGGCCAATGAGAGAAGGCTGCGCCTCTCCTCTCCTAGCAACAATAATCCTTTTCTCTGCAAGTGGTGCAGTGAGCAAACCGACACCCATAATATTACCACATGAATAATGGCAACTTAACAGCTTTGTAGTGGGGGGCAGGGAAGGAATGAGCTTCTCTTTTCCCTCTCTCCCTCCCTTACTGGACTCTTTCTGTCTCTCTCTCAATCTCTCTTCCTCTCTCTCTCTCCATCTTGGCTGCCTCTGTGTCTCAGTCCAAGTGCATTCAGTTGACTCCTGTTTCAGCGTCTTAAAGGAGCAGCACTGCATATTCAAATTTAGGCTGCGCCAGAGGTAATGGGTAACTTGTGGGTAATGGTCTGCACTCGTTGACCCGATGGTGCTGCACCGCCATGGGGCCTCTCTCGGGAGGAGGAGGGGGATGGAAGGGAAGAGGGGGAGGAGGAGGGAAGGAGAGAGGGAAGAGGGTGGAAGGAGGAATGCTGAAATGCGGTGCAGGGAAGGCTACCAGACAGCCAGCACTGCTGGAGAAGGAGGGAGGAGGGCAGTAGGCGCTCTCTCAATACACAGTTAACATTACAGGCTCATTCCACTTCTCATGCAGGGTTGTATGATTTGTAATATTGACCACAAAACATGCCCCGGCGGATAAACACACTGTAAACCCAAAGGCATTTTTAACTCAAATACTTCTAGTAAGTTGAACTCAAAGTCAATGAAAAGTCATCTTGAATGATAGTGCAACATTTTGATTTCTTCCTTAATAGACATACTCAAACATAATAATTGTTCATGAATTGGCCATAAACAATAACTGGTACAATTGCATAGTTTTAGAAAGGTCTAGAACTTTTACCTGTCTGGTAAAAGTAGTTATCAATTGCTGAGGTGTACTCACTTTTGATGACACAAGCTCAAACGTAGTACAAATATTATGAAAATATGAAAAATCTAATCATAACTTATGTTTTTCCAATTCAACATAAGTGAATTTAATTACTGTAAAATAAATATGATCATACTTAGTGACAGTAAAATATTGGCACTATTTCATATAACTGACGACAGGGAATTTTCTCCTCAATGTCCACTGAGCGGCACAGAAACACCATTCAAATGTGTGTAGACTCATTACAACTTCAGCTTTAAGCAGAAGGTGATTTTGTCTGTCTGTGACCAGTTCTATGAAATTATTTAGTATTTTTTCATGTTGAATGTGGGGTCTCAAAATGTGGGGTAGATTTAAAAAAATCATTTTTAATGTTTTTGCATGTACATTGAGTTATTGATTAATTCATCTTATGCTACACAAAGATAAATAACATATATATTTTTTAACAAATCCAATCATTTAAGTTAGATTTCTTTGCACCCGTGCGTCAATCTAAGTAACATAACATTTTTGCATGGGCTGCGTGTCAATCCACCGCATCCACTTATATTGGCCTTTTGTGTCTGCAGTGAAAGTGGCCGACCAACAGCAGTGTCTGTCTGTCAGACCGTGAGACATCCCAAACATAGGTCTTCTCAGGTCTGTAATCGTCCGAATGGTTTGGCCTTCAAACTATTATGACCACTCTCGCAAACACAATGGTGTTCTCCATCTTGCTCTTCAACTTGTCTGAAGGTAACCCATACAAATAAATGGAAGTACAGAGGTAGTTTTGTGGCAACAAAAATAAGGGGTTAAAAAATACATATATTTCCTGAACTTCAAGTTATAGGACAGAGACTTCAAAACCTTATTTCTTATGATTTATTTTTTGACTGTCTTTTTTTGCCATTTATGAATGTGTTATTCAATGTGTTTCTATGGGCTATAGTATTAAAGGCCACATTCAACGGCTTAGACTTTTAGAGGTTAATGAAATGGTTGTTCCACAGTTCTAAACCCTGGCAGTCATTATTAATGCAGGTTGTGGGTGAATAAAAATTTAAACTGTTGGATTTCCTATCTCTGGCTGGATTCCAATCGGAATTACACATTACTTTGCAAAACTCACTTGCAAATTACCAGGTTTTCCAGAAATCCCAATTGGAAGATTCCTGGAAATCATTCTGAACATTTTGCTAAAGTTACTGGAATTGTTCAACCCTACTGGCAGGCCTAATGTGGCCTGTAAACCATGAGTTTAAGGCTACTCAAAATAAGGCCTTGTGAGATATATTTAAGGAGTTGAATTATAATGATAATATTCACCTAGGAACTCACTTGGTTAAGGCCATGTCTCTGTTGCTAACAAATACAGCCATGGTCGTAACTACAATTCACTTGAAAAGGCAAGGCATACTGGAAAATTATATTGTAGCCATGGCTTAGTGGGGGGCTTTACTCAATATTCTCTGATACAACTCAAATATGGACCCCCTACAGCAGGGATGGGCAACTCCAGTCCTCGGGGGCCAGAGTGGTGTCACACTTTTTCTCCATCCCAAGCAAACACAGCTGATTAAACAAATTGTTAAATCGGGGGTTCAAGTCCGGGCTCCAGCTGTGCCACTCAAGGACATTCAGAGACTTGTCACGAAGCCACTCCTGCATTGTCTTGGTGGGGGCTTAGGGTTGTTGTCTTGTTAGAAGGTAAACGTTAGCCCCAGTCTGAGGCCCTGAGGGCTCTGGAGCAGGTTTTCATCAAAGATAACTCTGTACTTTCCTCCGTTCATCTTTCCCTCAATCCTGACTAGTCTCCCAGTCCTTGCCGCTGGAAAACATCCCCACAGCATGATGCTGCCACCACCATGCTTCACCATAGGGATGGTGCCAGGTTTCTGCCTGATGTCACACTTGGCATTCAGGCCAAAGAGGTCAATCTTTGTCATTATCTTTGTCATTAGTCCACAGAATCTTGTTTCTCATGGTCTGAGAGTCTTGGTGGTTTTAAACAACTTCCTTTTAAGAATGGTGGAGGTCACTGTGTTCTTGGGGACCTTCAATGCTGCAGAAATATTTTGGTACCCTTCACCAAATCTGTGCCTCAACACAATCCTGTCTCAGAGCTCTTGGACAATTCCTTCGACCTCATGACTTGGTTTTTGCTCTGACATGCACTGTCAACTGTGGGACCTTATATAGACAGGTGTGTGCCTTTCCAAATCATGTCCAGTCAATTGAATTCACCACAGGGGGACTTCAATCAAGTTTTAGAAGCATCACAAGGATGATCAATGGAAACAGGATGCACATGAGCTCAATTTCGACTCTCATAGCAAAAGGTTTGAATACTTATGTAAATAAGGTATTTCTGTTCTTTATTTTCAATATATTTGCAAATGATATATAAACCTGTTTCCACTTTGTCATTATGGGTTATTGTGTGTTGATTGATGAGGAAAAAACATATTTAATCAATTTTAGATTAAGGCTGTAATGTAAAATACAGTATGTATAAAAAGTCAAGGGGACTGAATACTTTCCGAATGCACGGTATATTTAGGGTTATACACTGCAAGGGAAAATAAGTCTGGTTATATTTTTATGACAGATGTTTTTTGCTGCTTTCACATGAATCAGAAATTGTGTCTTATTTTTCAAGGTAACTGTTCTTCTGAAAGACTCCCTGTTTGTTTGTCAGTCCGTCCATCTGTCCACCTGCACATCTGCCTACCTGCCTGTCTGGACCCACAACTCTGCCTGGCTGGCTATGGCCCCACCACTCTGCCTCTCTGCCTGCCTGCCCATCTCCCTCTGTGACTGGGGAGTGCTATACTCTTGTTGGAGGCCTGCCTTGGCCTATAGTACCAAGGGTCTGTCATGTCTTTTGGCTGGTAAGTCAACTAGCACCAATCGCTGTTAATGTAGCAGCACTCAGCAAGTCCTTGTCACCTCTTTCATGCCCCTGTGTGTGAAGCTGTGTTGTATTCCATGAGTCTCATACTGTACTGTACTGTGAACTGCCAAACACCCCACAAGGCCAGAGACAAGCTATCCTTCACATGCAGTCACAACTAGGCTAGCTTTTCTGGCTAGCTTTTCTGCTGGTGGGATCTATGCTGGTGCTTTGCTGTTTGTACTACAATACTACCATGTGGTATTATCTGGCTCTGCTAATACACGTACTGTATACTGTACTGTATACAATATATGTATATTGCTATACTGTAAATGTAGTATAAAACTATCTGTGTTTTGAGAATGGACACAGTGTAACTTACATACAGTGAGAAGTTGAACTTGGTGTTTGCTGAGCTCTGACCCTCAGTGTCAATGACAATTTATTGGTACAAAGACTGCATTGAGGGGCCAGTCTTATTGGCCTGGAATAAGAGCACACTGTAGTCTCGTAGACGTCTGACAAAGCCTCATACACTAGACATCAGTAACTCACCTCTGTCCCCCATACCCACTATTGTCTGTGCTTTTCACCTCTGCTCTCCCTCTTTCTTCTCCCCCTTTCTTTCTCTGATCAGTGGACATGCCCGAATGCCCATACTAGCGTCCTAAATAGTAGGCTGTTTGAGTATATGAAAAAAAAATGTTTTTATAGTATGTGACATTTCGATAATCAAGTATACTTTAAATGCCCGGATGTCATACCCATTTCAGCTTTGACAACAGCTGATAAATTAGATATGGGGATGACATTTCCGAAATAAACAAAAAGTGGAAAACAACGCAATCACCCATGACAGTATGCGAAAATAAAAAGTTTAGTAGTATGCAACATTTCAAAAATTGAGTATGGTTTAAATGCCAGGATGTTATACTCATTTCGGATCTTTAGCTAATAGAATTCGATGTACACTTTTCAACAATGCATTGGAAGTGGTGGGATAGGCTCTGGTTCTCTTCAAGTAGCCAAACAACAAAACTAGGCTACTTAATTGGGAAGTTGCCCAAAGCTTATGTGGTGGTGTTAAAATCACAGGAGGTTGGTGACACCATAATTGGGGAGGATGGGCTCATGGTAATGGCTGGAGCAGAATCAGTGGAATGGTATCAAATACATCAAACATATGGTATCCATTCCAGACATTATTATGAGCCATTCTCCCCTCAGTAGCCTCCACTGGTTCAAATGTAGGCTAAATCGTTTCTGTTTTCCTTAAAATTATCACGAGTATTGCATTATGTGCTACATCATATGCTACAGGACAACAACCTCTCCCTCTATGTGAACAAGACAAAGGAGCTGATCGTGGACAACAGGAAAAGTCGGGCCAAACAGGCCCCCATTAACATCATTGGGGCTGTACTTGAGCGGGTTGAGAGTTTCAAGTTCCTTGGTGTCCACATCACCAATGAACTATCATGGTCCAAACACACCCAGACATTCGTGAAGAGGGCACGACAATGCCTTTTCCCATCAGGAGAGACTGCTGAACAATTAATCAAATGGCCACCAGACTATTTACATGCACTCCCCCTCCCTCCATTTGTTTTGTACACTGCTGCTACTCGCTACTCATTATCTATGCATAAGTTTTATTTTTTACTTTCGTTTATTTGGTAAATATTTTCTTAACTCTTCTTGAACTGCACTGTTCGTTAAAGGGGCTTGTAACTAAGCAGTTCACGGTAAGTCTACACTTGTTGTATTTGGCGCATGTGACAAATAAAGTTTGTTTCGATTTTGATCTGTCACATCTGTTTCACCTGTCTTTGTGCTTGTCAACACCGACCTCCAGGTGTTGGTGTTGACATTTTCCCCATTGTCCCCAGTGTACTTATAGCTGTGTTCTCGTTCGTTTTGTTTTGTCAATTCTACCAGCGTTTTCCCTGTGCTCCTGTCTTTCTCTAGTTTCTGTTTTCTAGCTTTCCCGGGAACTACAGACGGATCTCGACTCGCTCATTGCCATGACCATCCGGATCGATCAGCGGCTTTGAGAACGTAGGAAGGAAAAGAGGTCCGATTCCACTTGCCCACCCAAGGATTCCAAGGATTCTACCCAAGTTCCCCCGATTGTCTCCGAAGTCTGCCGATTCA
Source organism: Oncorhynchus tshawytscha (assembly GCF_018296145.1). Classification (NCBI taxonomy): domain Eukaryota; kingdom Metazoa; phylum Chordata; class Actinopteri; order Salmoniformes; family Salmonidae; genus Oncorhynchus; species Oncorhynchus tshawytscha. The sequence goes on along the minus strand of NC_056458.1, from coordinate 3,059,544 downwards.
CATCGTCCCGAGCCGATGCAACTAGGCAGAGCTAGGCTGTCCCCGGCCGAACGTCTACACCGGTTTCTCACAAAGAGTTGCCTGTGTTGTGGAACTGCTGGTCATTTTGTTTCCTCCTGTCCACTAAAAGACCAGGCTCACGGATAGTGGCAAATACTCTGGTGGGCAATAAATAACTTTTTCTCTCCCTTTTCTCACACCCCTTTTCATGCCATCCTACTGTCGGTGAACCAGTCAAATTTCTCTGGGTTTCCAAGCTGGGCATCCCCACTCAGCCCCTCTCCATTCCCATTGACATTAGAGTGCTGGACGGGTGCTCTATTGGCCGGGTCACCCACAATATCACTCCCATCAACCTATGAGTGTCAGGGAACCACAGAGAGGCTATCCAATTCATGCTAATTACGTCTCCTCAGGTTCCCGTGGTGTTGGGATTCTCTTGGCTTCAGTGACAGAATCCCCTCATTGACTGGACTGCTGGTGCCATAATGGGCTGGAGCATATTATGCAATGCCCATTGCCTGAAGTCAGCACAGGCTGCCCCTGGACATTTTCCAGTGGGCTCGGAAGTTGCACCGGACCTCTCCAACATTCCCCCGGAGTACCAAGAAACCCAGGGAACAATCGAAAGGCGAGAGACCAGTGGCAGAGCAGGGGAGGGTGTTGCAGGCGTATTCAACCCACACGAGTTGCTGGCTCCAGCTTGTGGGGTTGGCGGCGACAAGGCAGCGATGAGTTGTCTCCAGGTCTTGATTGGCTCGCTCCGACTGGCCGTTGGACTGAGGGTGGAACCCGGAGGACAGGCTGGCCGACGACCCAATGAGTGTGCAGAACGCCTACCAGAACCGGTACGAGAACTGAGGACCCCGTTTGGAGACCATGTAGCCAGGGGGCTATAGCGGAATGACAGCGCATCCTGCTTGATAATCTTGGATCCCGGTCGGTAGGATAGGGAGACGGTCGATCCCCAGTCATAGGGTCGGTGTGGAGGAAGTGAAGTGGCCCTCTTGAGATCTGCCCCTCTGGGTGAAGTCCCGCATACTTTCCCCTCTTTTTATCGTCCCCTTTCCCCATTTCCAAGATTATCATCCCCTCTGCTGTTTGTCTTCTGTTGCCCCGTACCCTCCGTGTATATCCCACTTTTCATGTGTCCAGGATTAAACCTGTCTCACAGCCTTTTGTCTCCTGTTTCTAGGCCCACCCCTCTTCCTGTGTCATCGAGAGCCAACCGGCGTGCACGGTGAGGCGCATCCTGAAGGTTCGACTGTGGGGCAGGGGATTCCAGTACCTGGTTGACTGGGAAGGTTATGGCCTGGAGGAGAGGTGCTGGGTCCAACGCCGTCATTCCGGTCAACCAGGTATGTGCCCAGGTAGGATGCCAGGTGGCACCCCTTGGGGGGAGGTACTGTCACACCCTGATCTATTTCACCTGTCTTGTGCTTGTCTCCAACCCCCCTCCAGGTGTTTCCCATCTTCCCCAATTTCTGCAGTGTACTTATCCCTGTGTTCTCTGTCTGTTGCCAGTTTGTTTTGTTTTGTCAAGCCTACCAGCGGTTTTCCCATGCTCCTGTCTTTCTCTAGTTCCTGTTTTCTAGTTTTGATCATTCTGCCTGCCCTGACCCTGAGCCTGCCGTTCCGTACCTTGTCACACCACACTGGATTACTGACCTCTGCCTGCCTGCCATGCTTTACCTTTCGGACTATGCTCTGGACTACTGACCTCTGCCTGCCCTTGACCTGTCATTTGCCTGCCCCCCTGTATCTGTAATAAACTTTTGTTACTTCGAAGATGTCGGCATCTGGGTCTTCTCCAGAGCCTTGATAACATCTTTGAAAACAAATGTTTTTCTTTTAGTTTTTTTTTTACCCAAAATGTGATTTATGTTTTCTCACTGAAGTGTTTATTGTTCTCTTGGCCATCGTCAGAGCTTTTAAAGTAAATGAAACATGTTTGATTTCTGAACGTGTCGGCACCAGGGACTCGGCTGTGGCTGCGTTATTGATGTCATGTTCATCAGGCCTTTTGATTTGAACATATGTATTGTTTTAGTTTAAGTATTTAATTTATGGATCAAGTCTTAGCAGTCATTCTGATCTCGTTCCCAATGATCATTGTGTTTGTTTATTATGTTGCTGTCCAGCGGTTTTGAATGTGCAATTCCCACTATTGTCACCATTTTTCTATGCAACAGACTTTTGATTTGAGCATTTGAAAAGTTTTGGTATGTGTACTTGGCTATTTGATTCAATTGTATAGATGTTACAACACTTTGGGTTCACTAATAAATATGTTGAAATAGAACCAAATTATACATTTCTGTCTTCAGTCCTTTTTAAATAGGATAAATGGGCTATGTGGTCTACAGCCTGAGTAGACCTATTACACCATTCTTATTATTTTCAGAGATTAGAGAAATTAATCATATTGGAAATTAGCTATGAGGCTGGTTAATGCGATGTCTGGTTAATGCAATGTCTGAATTTTTTTTAATTCACCCGCACTCGGCCCCGCCCCACCTACTCAGCCAAACAGGAGCCACTACTGCGTTGCGGCTGTGGCATATTGCATGCTTTTTACTAAATGACATGTGCTAAATAGTATGTGACAAGGAGTAAATAGTATGCAGTTTAATTAAGTATGTAGTACACTAGTATGGGTATCCAGACACTGACATTGGTGACACCACCAAGACAATGAGTCACTCACTCCATCTGTCACACTACCTGCCCTGTGAAAACTAGGAGAGAAGAAGGATAGAACTAGCAGGATAACAGGTTTAAAATGAATCAGGATGTATATCTTGTGACTGGGACACTTTTGTAGTAGCATGCAGAAATAGTTTGGGAAGTAGAATTGCAGTATACCTGGCCTGCCCGCCACCCGCCGCTCAACCTTAGCTGTCCCCCAGCCTCTCAACCTTCCTCTCCCCTCCCTGCCTGTGCTCTGCCCTCCTCCAACCTCTGGAGGAATTCTGTCATTGGGGGTTTTAATATTCCACGGCCCTGCATGCCCTCAGATTTGGCTGTGCGGCGTTAACACAAGCTGACACCACAGATTAGCCGCAGACATCAGGAATGCGGCTTCCCTTTTGTGCTACGTGGAGCCAGGCCAAAAGAGCCCCGGGTCGGTTGGACGGACCGTAGTGCAGAAGACCTCAGAACAAATACAGCCCTCCTTAACCAGCACCAGGGAGGGTCTCTTTGGGGCCATGGTCAAAAGTAATGCACTAAAAAGGGAATAGGGTGCCATTTGGGAAGCAATCCCGGTGAGTGCCAAACTGATTACACCCTCCACTGGTGAAGCCATAATACATTAATTTTACATAAAGGCAGGAGGGAAACGAAGTCTGGTATATACACAGCACAAGGTGTTCAAGTTCATGGAAGTATCTTGAGAAGGCACAATCTTCTACCCGACAATGCTTTTACCCCACATAAACCATGGCGGTATGGTCAGACTTCAGACTACATTTTTTCTCAAAATGCAGACATTTCTCCATCTGCATGGTCCTCTGCCCAGAGTGGTGTGAAAATGTGGTCGAGTGGCGTACCCTGTTCTATCTCTAATCCCTGATCTAGGGAGGGCAGGGGAGGCTTACAGGGGTATGGGGCAGCATGGGAACCCCTTCATTGATGGGTGGGAAACCCCACTGTGCCTGAAGCATGGAACCCAGACACCTGGCATTCTGTTGGTGGTCAGGGTTGCCATGGTTACTCAGAAAACTTACCTTGATCCCTCAACCACTGGATTCTTGGCTGTTGCTGGAATACGTGACTGGGCGGAAGTGTGGGTATGTGTATGCGTGTGAAAAAACGGTTGGCTGGTATGCCCTCACTCGTCTGAGTGGTCGGCTGTGAATGCCTTCACCTGCTAGTACACTTATGCTGACTTTGACTTGGGTTCTGACACTACAAGATGTCCGATAAGAACAGGTGGATGCTTCTCCTTTCAGGGTTTTAATTCCCCCCCAATAATAAACCCACTGCAATTTACAGCTAGATGAAACACACTACATTCCAGAGCATTCATAATAATGTTTACACTAATAAGGTTATGACTTCACTCATTAAATGATTACTCACTGGTCTGAGTGGGCGGTTGTAGTGTCCAAACGTGTGTTTTCAAAAACTCTGATTGGTTGGAGATAGCAGGGCTATCCTTATAAACCAAAATGTGTCTAAATGGTCGGTCTAACGTGTTCAGGATATTGTGGCATGGTTCCCTGGAGGTTTTGTCTAGTTCCCGGTTTGTCCCGGGGCCGTCCTCGCCGACATTTTTAGGACGTTCTTGAGATGTTGTGTCATGGTTCCCTGGAGATTTTGTCGAGTTCATGGTTTGTCACAGAGAAGTCACTACCATAATAGTCTCTTTATATCGTGATATGTCATTTCTAATGTAGCACACTGTAGGTAGCTATTTATGGAGCATAATGCATTCTGTGTTTATTCCTTTATAACCACTGACATGTGAGGTAGCAATTTCATAACCTTTATGGTGTTATATTCAATTGTGGTCAATTGTACTCATGCTGTCAATGCAACTTGATAATTTTTATAGCAGGGTTATTTATGTTACTTCATTGTAATATTGTTTTATTGCTATATCTTGATATTGGATTATAATGACTATTAGTGAATGTTGACATTGCATTTCCATATGACTTAACCAAGAGGTAGAGTATGAAGTGAAAACAATAGTTGTCCTAAAACGGTACCTTGAGGAACTCCGAAACGTACAATCTTTCTGACAGATAAGATCTAAAGCAGGCAATTACTTGTTTATGTAAACCAATTAGCGTTTCCAATCTCTCCAAAAGAATGTGGTGATCGATGGTATCAAAAGTGGCACCAAGGTCTAAGAGCACAAGGACAGACGCAGAACCTTGGTCTGACCCATTAAAAGGTCATTTACCACCTTCACAAGTGCAGTCTCAGTACTATGACGGGGTCTAAAACCAGACTGAAGTGTTTTGTATGCATTATTTGTCTTCAGAAAGGCAGTGAGTTGCTAAGCAACAGCTTTTTCTACAATTTTTGAGAGGAATGGGAGATTCAATATAGGCCAACAGTTTTTACAGATTTGTCATTTTCAAGAGAGGCTTTATTACTGCCACTTTTAGTGAGTTTGGTACAGGATAGCGTTCAAGACAGGGAGGGAGCAGTTTATTATGGTTTGTGTGGTAATAATGTATGTATTTACTGTTTTATTCACGTTTTCAAGTACCAGTGACAAATCTTGTATTTCAATTCTTGCATAGATTGTAATGGACAAACAAGCCTTCAGAAAGTATTGACTTTGACTTTTTCCACATTTTGTTGTGTTAGCCTGAATTTAAACCTGATTACATTTTGATTTTGTCACTGGTCTACACTCAATACCCGATAATGTCAAAGTGGAATTATGTTTTTAGAAATGTTTACAAATTAATAAAACATTTAAAGCTGAAATGTCTTGAGTCAATAAGTATTCCATCCCTTTGTTATGTTAAGCCTAAATACGTTCAGGAGTTAAAAATTGGCTGCACAAGTTACATAATAAGATGCATGGACTCTGTGTGCAATTCTAGTGTTTAATTAACATAGTTTTTGAGTGATTATCTCATCTCTGTACCCCACAAATACAATTATCTGCAAGGTCCCTCAGTCGAGCAGTGAATTTCAAACACAGATTCAACCACAAAGACCAGGGAGGTTTTCCAATGCCTCACAAAGAAGGGCACCTATTGGTAGATTGTCAGAGAGGAAGGAAACTCAGGGATTTTAGCATGAGGTGAATGGTGAGTTTAAAACAGTTACAGAGTTTAATGGCTTTGATAGAAGAAAACTGAGTTTAGAACAACAACATTGTAGTTACTCCACAATAGTAACCTAAATGACAGAGTGAAAAGAAGGAAATATTCCACAACATGCCAAAACACACATCCTGTTTGCAAAAGGCACCAGACTACAACTGCTATAAATGTGGCAAAGAAATTCACTTTATGTCCTGAATAGAAAGTGTTGTGTTTGGGGCAAATCCAACATAATAATGTGCAAATATTGTACAATCCAGATGTGCAAACCTTCGAGACTTTTACACAGAAAGACTCAAAGCTGTAATCGCTGCCAAAGGTGATTCTAACATGTATTGACTCAGGGGTGGGAATACTGATGTAAATTAGATAGTTCCTATTTTTTTTTCAATGCATTTGTAAACTTTTCTAAAAACATGTTTTTACTTTGTCATTATAGGTATTGTGTGTGTAGATGGGTGAAATAAACATAATATTGAATACATTTTTAATTGGCTGTAACACAACAAAATGTGGAATAAGTCAAGGGGTATGAATAGTTTCTGGAGGCACTGTATGATGTGTGTAAAAATACTTTTTTGAAGGTTTTACTGATTATGATGAGTCAATACTAAGTTAATTGCCAGCTATGTGTGAAGCCATATTTGTTGACATCATACAACACTTTCTGGGTGTCAAGTAAACATTTGTCTGACCAAAGATGTTACAACAAAACAAGAATGAATGATGTTTCACTAGTCTTTCGAGTAAACTTCCAGAAGTGAATAATGGAAGATGACACACCCCCTTCAACATGCACACTGCAATCAGACCCAACTCATCTTGTCACCTCTTCTTATCTTTGGTTGATGCAGAAAAACAAACATGGCGGTGCCCACAAACTACCCACTATCGGATTACTTTCAACGTTTAGAAAGTGTTTTACTCAATTATTTTGATCACTGGGGGCTCACCCGTGATGTGATGAATTATAAATAGTATTTGCTATTAGCTAATTCATATTATGTTTTCTGTCACCCGAGAGTTAGCTAAATATGACCGCTTGTGTTAGCTCACTTTACTCCATTAGCGCTAGAACTAATGTAGCCTTCCTTTCCGATTTGGACGAGAATTGTGTTGCTACGTCTGTGGTTGCCTGAACATTGCAACCAAAAACACATTGAGGACATAACGTAGTAAAGAATATGTTTGTGCAAAAAAACAGTGTGGCGAGCTCAAGCACTGTTGGTTGCATATGATGCAGTGACCACTGTGGAATGATCATGCACATGAAAAGATTAACATACAGTGTTTCAGCTAACATATTTGATTACATTGTGTATGTTTATATAAAGTCATTATTGTTCAGCATGTCCTCACTTGGAATTTGAACTCACAACCTCATGGTTTGCAGCATTCAGAGCTTCCTGCTATGTCTGTGTTAATGATTGATTTCACCTATATTCCTACATTTTGCACTTCAAAGTGACTCTCACCTCTGTTGAAAGTGCAGCGATGTATCATAGGTAAGATCCGTGTTCTCCAGAGGTTGTGAGTTCAAATCCTTGGTGGAGTCATTGAAAAGTCAAAACTAAGTGATCATTTCAAATGTATTCATGTTGTCATTGACTTCTTCGGGATCGGTGTCCTGTCCACGGGACGGTTGCACTAACGTGCAATTAGCATGAGGTTGTAAGTTACAAGAAAATTTCCCAGGACATAGACATGTCTGATATTGGCAGAAAGTTTAAATTTGTGTTAATCTAACTGCACTGTCCAATTTACAGTAGCTATTACAGTGAAAGAATACCATACTATTGATTGAGGAGAGTGCACAATTTTGAACTTGAAAAGTTGTTAACTTCACTAGGGTAGGGGGCAGCATTTGGAATTTTGGATGAAAAGCGTGCCAAAATTAAACTGCCTGCTACTCAGGCCCAGAAGATAGGATATGCATATAGTGTCACGCCCTGGTCTTAGTATTTTGTGTTTTCTTTATTTATTTGGTCAGGCCAGGGTGTGACATGGGTTTATTTTGTGTTGTGTTTATGTATTGGGGTTTTTCGTAGGTTTTGGGATTGTGGCTTAGTGGGGTGTTCTAGCAGAGTCTATGGTTGCCTGAGGCGGTTCTCAATCAGAGGCAGGTGATTCTCGTTGTCTCTGATTGGGAACCATATTTAGGCAGCCATATTCTTTGAGTGTTTCGTGGGTGATTGTCCTTATGTCTGTCGTGTAGTTGTTTGCACCAGTATTAGGCTGTTTCGCTTTTCACGTTACGTTTATTGTTTTTGCATTTTGTTCCGACTCTCTTTCAACGGAAGAAAACCGTAACATATAGTAGATTTGTATGTTAGTAGATTTGGATAGAAAACACTCTAAAGTGTGTCAGGGAACAGTGAGGCAATCCAATTTATGCTTATTAAGTCTCTCCAGGTTCCCGTGGCATTGGGATTCGCTTGGCCCCAGCGACACAATCCCATCATAGACTGGACTGCTGGTGCCATTATGGGCATGGGGACGAGTGGAAGTCTGCCTTCAAGTGGCCACTACGAATACCTGGTCATGCCATTTGGACTTACCAACGCCCCTGCTGTGTTCCAGGCCTTGGTTACTGACGTTTTACGTGACATGTTGAACCGGTGTGTTTTCGTCTACCTCGATGACATCCTCATTTTCTCCCACTCAGCCCAAGAACACGTGCTCCACGTCCGACAAGTAATCCAGCACCTCCTGGAGAACCAGCTTTTTTGTGAATGCTGAAAAATGCAAATTCCATCGCTCCAGGTGAGAGCGGTGGAGGATTGGCCCCAGCCTATCTCCAGAGTACAGCTGCAACGTTTACTGGGATTTTCCGACTTCTATTGCCGCTTTATCCGGGGTTACAGAACCCTGGCTTCCCCCCTGTCTGCACTCACCTCTCCCAAGGTTCCATTCACATGGTCCCCAGCTGCTCACCGGGCGTCTATGAACATCAAGCACCGCTTCACCACTGCTCCCATATTGGTTTATCCTGACCTGTCCCATCAGTTCGTGGTAGAGGCTGATGCTTCGGATGTCGGAGTGTGGGCTGTCCTGTCCCAGCGTTCTGCCCTGGACCTCAAGTTACAACTCTGCACCACCTTCTCCCATCGCCTCAAAGCCACAGAGAGGAACTACGAGGTGGGGAATCGTGAGCTTCTCGCGATGAAGAAGGCATTGGAGGAATGGAGACACTGGTTGGAGGGGGTGGAACATCCGATCATTGTGTGGAAAGACCAGAAGAACCTGGAATATCTACGCACCGCCAAGTGTCTCAATTCCAGGCAAGCTAGATGGGCCCTGCTTTTCACCCGGTTTAACTTCTCGCTCTCCTACCGACCAGGATCCAAGAACATCAAGCCGGATGCTCGGTCTCCTCCAGACTTACCTGCTACCCGGGCTCCTCCTCCAAGCTCTCCTCTTGAGCTTTTTGGAGGGAAGACGGCCCTGATGGTGAAGGTGGCAGTTCTAGGCATCGACATTGCTTCTGGGACTGTCATATCTGTCAGAGTAAGATCTCTTAATCAAAGAGATTCTAAAGTCCCTGATAATCTATCTCACGATTCTGTTCTGCACTGCGTAGACTCATTGCCAGCATATTATGCAAGCAGTTGTTCCTGTTGGCGGTGCAACTCGTCATTCTCACCTTTTTCTGTCCGTCTCAGGATCTCAATGATTGGTTCCTTGCTGATTGAAGATGACAACAGTCACGGTCCTCAGCTCTCCGCCACACTTGGCAGTCCGCCGCTTCCTCTTCAGTGTGGCGGCTTCGTTGGTGTGGTGGTGACCTCCCCCTCGTGCGGCTCTGGTCTGTGAAGTTATACACCGCAAGGTGTGCAGGAAGAGTCCTCTGCCTCCTGGGGCAAGAGACAAGGCTCATTAACCCCTTTAGGATAGGGGACGCTCACGTCCTACTTGGCAAAAAAACAGGGAATTGCAGCGCGGCAAATTCAAATAAATTGATATAAAAATCGAACTTTTATTAAATCACACAGATAAGATACTCAATTAAAGCTACACTCGTTGTGAATCCAGCCAACATGTAAGATTTTAAAAAGGCTTTTCGGCGAAAGCATAAGAAGCTATTATCTGATGATAGCACATACTGTAAGTAAACAAAGAGGGTAGCATATTTCAACCCTGCAGGCGCTACACGAAACGTAGAAATAAAATATAAAACATGCCTTACCTTTGACGAGCTTCTTTTGTTGGCACTCCAATATGTCCCATAAACATCCCAATTGGTCCTTTTGTTTGATTAATTCCGTCCATATATATCCAAAATGTCAATTTGACACGTTTGATCCAGAAAAAACAGCTTCCAAAATGCGCAACGTCACTACAAAATATTTAAAAATTTGCCTATATACTTTGCCAAAATATTTCAAACTACTTTTGTAATACAACTTTATGTATTTTTAAAAGTTAATAATCGATCAAATTGAATACGGGTCTATCTGTTTTCAATAGAGGATGAGAGGAAACTTAACTTTTCCTGTCTTGGCCAACTCTCAACAGTGTTACTCAGTTCCTAGATGGCATACTTCTTCATTGCACAAATTAATAACCTCAACCAAATTCCAAAGACTGGTGACATCCAGTGGAAGCGGTAGGAACTGAAAACAGACCTAAAACAAAAACAAAACAATTCTGAAAGGTTAGTCCTCTGGGTTTTGCCTGCTACATAAGTTCTGTTATACTCGCAGACATGACTCAAACAGTTTTCGAAACTTCAGAGTGTTTTCTATCCAAATCTACTAATAATATGCATATCTTATATTCCTGGCATGAGTAGCAGGAAGTTGAAATTGGGTACGCTATTTATCCAAAACTGAAAATGCTGCCCCCTATACCTTAAGAAGTTAAAGGATATGAAACCATCCTACCTGTAGTTGGTCGTGGATACCTTGAAGGACCATGAAAACAGGTTGGCTAGTATGCCCTCACCCGCTAGTACACTTATGCTGACTCTGACTTGGGTTCTGACCCTACAGGATATCTGATTAGAACAAGGTGGATGCTTCTCCTTTCAGAGTTTTTATACCTTTTTTTTCTTCACCCCCACCACCACACATTAAGCACACACTCACACACACTTTTGTGACATACAATGGATCTTGATTGGATTGATAATTGGACTTGGAATAGCAGTAGTGAACTGTTGTGGTTCTATATGGCAAAGATATGCACAGCATACAAACAGTAGTACGGTGTTATAACTGTGCAATATAAATAGCTTATATGCATGAAATAATGGCATATGGCATTACAGTTATAACACAAATATAAAGGGCTATAAACACAGCAGCATAAACATTAACCTAAACATTCACATCTCGCTGAAGAGAGAAAAACGTATTACTGAGATAGACAAGAGAAGATTTATGACAGCCTCTCCCTCCGACTGGGTGCAGCTCTGAATCTGCCTGGCTGAGATCATATCTGATCTGCCTGGGTGCAACATGACAGAGTCATAAACCACTCTGAGCATGCAAACTCCTGAGAACCATCATTGAAACCTTACTCGAAGCTTCCAGAAGTTCGCACATGATAGTGCAATAAAACACTGTGGTAAAGGCCACTGAAAAGCACTGCGGTAGCCTGCACATACTGTATGCAAGTCTGGAACTGGTACTTAATTATAATCGCACAGCACTGCGGTAGTGTGTACATATAAAGGGCTGGTACTGGTGCTTAATTATAACTGCACAGCCCCCCCCCCAATAATAAACCAGCTGCAATTTACAGGTAGATGTACGCACAACATTCCAGAGCATTCTTAATAATGTTCACACTAACAATCCTTAGAATAAAGTTACTCCTTCACTCCTCAGACTGCGATTAGTCTCTGGCCTGAATGAGCTAGTGCTGTGTCCAGATGAACATTTCCAAGCGCTCTGATTGGTTGGGATAGCAGGGCTATTATGGGTGAGTGACAACTAAGGTAGGCTGAGGAGCTTCAAACTTCAAATTAGTGGATTCGCCTACATCAGCCACACCCGTTGCTGACAGGTGTATAAAATTGAGAACATAGCCATGCAATCTCCATAGACAAACATTGGCAGTAGAATGGCCTTACTGAAGAACTCAAAGTGGCACCGTCATAGGATTACAACATGTCAGCTTGTGAAATTCCTGCCCTGCTAGAGCTGCCCCGGTCAACTGTAAGTGCTGTTATTGTGAAGTGGAAAAGTCTAGGAGAAACAACTGCTCAGCCGAGAAGTGGTAGGCCACACAAGCTCACATAACGGGGCCGCTGAGTAATGAAAAGCGTAGAACGTAAAAATTGTCTCTCCTCGGTTGCAGCACTCAATACTGAGTTCCAAACTGCCTCTGGAAGCAATGTCAGCACAAGAACTGTTCGTTGGGAGCTTCATGAAATGGGTTTCCATGGCCGAGCAGCCGGTCACAAACCTAAGATCACCATGGGCAATGCCAAGAGTGGGCTGGAATGGTGTTAAGCTTACCTCCATTGGAAATGGTTTGTCGAGATCGGTGTGGAAAGAACTTGACTGGCCTGCACAGAGTCCTGACCTTAACCCCATCGAACACCTTTGGGATGAATTTCCAACTCCATATTAATGCCCATGATTTTGGAATGAGATGGTCAACAAGCAGGTGTCCTTAGACTTTGTGACACGACTTCCACCGAAGTTGGTGCCTCTTCTTGTTCGGGCGGCGTTCGGCGGTCGTCGTGATTGGCTTTCTAGCTGCCACCGATCCACGTTTCTTTTTCCATTTGTTATGTCTTGATTGTACACACCTGGTTCTCATTACTTTATTATTATTTCCCTATTTAACCCTCTGGTTCTCATTATGTGTTGTGCGTGATTGTTCCTGGTTTTGTGTTAGTCTTTTGTGTTAGGGTTGGTTATCACTGCGTGGATTTATTGGCTGATTACTTTTCAGAATAAAGTATTATTTTACTCAGTTCTGTGTCCTGCGCCTGACTCCGTCCTCACATCTGCACAACTGACACTTGGGTAGTGTATTTACATCTGTTCATCTGTTGACTCTCTCTTTTTGCACAGGTGTCTATTGTGTATAGAGCATTTACAGCACCTGCAAGAGAAACAGAGTTTACCACTTCATTGTTTTATTTGATGCCCTCCTAGACCTATCACTTCACTGGGCAATTCACTGGCAGGTCCTGTCATCGTGTATGATTAGACAGAGAGAGGAGACAAGGAGGCTGAGGAAGAGAAGGAAGAGGAGGAAATAGGAGGAATCATGTATGGGAGTATAGAGTAACAGGAGAGGAAGAAATTATGGGTTGATGGAAAGGTACAGTAATGAAAGAAAAATAGGTGGGCACAGAAGTGTTAAAGAGGTGTGGGGAGGGTGGGAATAAGGTAGGGAGGGCATTGTGAGAACATGGGGGGGGGGCGGGGGCGGAGGGGGTAGAGACTGGGGAGGAGGAAGAACGGAAGCGGTTTGCAGATTTTGGAGAGTAATGAAAAGAGAAGGCAATCGAGTTCAACTAGATGAAAGAAGTGGGAGAAAAGAAAGGAAGGAAAAAACAGGGGGAAGAGGAAAAATAGAATTGAGGGGGCCAGAAAGAGGAAAGAGGAAAGAGAGGACTCAGAGGTGGGAGAGATGGGAGAATGAGAGCTGCAATGCAGTGATACGCTCTCTTCCAACCAGCCAAGGAAAACATCCAGGCAGACACAAAAACCCAGGCAGTTTGTTACATTTGTTGTGTTTGTTGTTCCTAAATGTTGCTAAATGATTATAACTAGCTAACGTTGTCCTTTAACTGTGTTTTTTAATTTTTTTATTTCACCTTTATATAACCAGGTAGGCCAGTTGAGAACAAGTTCTCATTTACAACTGCGACCTGGCCAAGATAAAGCAAAGCAGTGCGACAAAAACAACAACACATGGGATAAACAAATATACAGTCAATAACACAACAGAAAATTTTTATTTACAGATGGGCTGTTTACAGATGCAGCGATCGGTAAGCTGCTCTGACAGCTGATGCTTAAAGTTAATGAGGGAATATAAGTCTCCAACTTCAGTGATTTTTGCAATTCGTTACAGTCATTGGCAGCAGAGAACTAGAAGGAAAGGCGGCCAAAGTAGGTGTTGGCTTTGGGGATGACCAGTTAAATATACCTGCTGGAGTGCATGCTTCGTGTGGGTTTTGCTATGGTGACCAGTGACCTGAGATAAGGCGGAGCTTTACCTGGAAAAGACTTACAGATGACCTGGAACCAGTGGGTATGGCGGCGAATATGTAGCGAGGACCAGCCAACGAGAGCATACAGGTAGCAGTGGTGGGTAGTATATGGGGCTTTGGTGACAAAAGGTCAGTGGTGGTCAGTGCCGTTTAAGATAAGGGAGGATGATAATTTTTTTCATGAGCTTGGCCTTATTTCTATTACGCCATGTTGGATGACTGTCATTCATATTCCATTCACCCAGTTAAATGTATGGTTGCTACAACCTATGAATGAAAGTTTACAACGTAGGAGCACACAGGTCAAGAGAAAAATTTGAGGTGACAGACTGACACATGGGCAGACAGTGACATTCAATACCGCCATGCACACACTCTTGCCTGCATCTAGCTAATATAGTTTGTGATCCATAGTCAAACAGTTGCAAACAAGTTTCTATTGGACAAATTCAGCTATGTTTATCCCCGTTTTGTTCCGTTTGCTTCTAGTTAACTTCTCTAGGATAGGGGGCAGCATATGGAATTTTGGATGAAAAGCATGCCCAAATTCAACTGCCTGCTACTCATCCCCAGAAGATAAGATATGCATATTATTAGTAGATTTGGATAGAAAAGACTGAAGTTTCTAAAACTGTTTGAATCATGTCTGTGAGTATAACAGAACATATGTAGCAGGCGAAACCCAGAGGACAAACCATTCAGATTATGGGTAAATTCAAGCCTATACCTGGTCCTCTGAAGCGCAGTTGGTAAACAGTTGGTAAAAAGGTCATTGGCCATAGATTGAATGACATGAAATCACATTATATCTACAGTAGCTATGATTGGACTGATACAGTCAACATATTACTTTCAAAGTCATAGCTAGCAGTCATCAGTTGTCATCAAGTCAACAATCTAATGGCAAATCATTTTTAATCCTTGAGAAATTATATACAAAACATATTGGTGCTCATTGACCATTGTACATAAATATTACACAACAAGTTGGAAATCGCAAATTCAACAATGAGTCGTTTGGAAGGAATCAGTGGCTGCAAGCGTTGCAAAGAAACCATGTGAGATAACGCAAACTCGGTCTCAACCTTTAAGTCTTTACTGAAGACTCATCTCTTCAGTGGGTCATATGATTGAGTGTAGTCTGGCCCAGGAGTGTGAAGGTGAACGGAAAGGCTCTGGAGCAATGAACCGCCCTTGCTGTCTCTGCCTGGCCGGTTCCACTCTTTCCACTGGGATTCTCTGCCTCTAACCCTATTACAGGGGCTGAGTCACTGGCTTACCGGTGCTCTTTCATGCCGTCCCTGGGAGGGGTGCGTCACTTGAGTGGGTTGAGTCACTGATGTGATCTGCCACAACCCCCCTTGGGTTGTGCCGTGGCGGAGATCTTTGTGGGCTATACTCGGCCTTGTCTCAGTTGGTAAGTTGGTGGTTGAAGATATCCCTCTAGTGGTGTGGGGGCTGTGCTTTGGCAAAGTGGGTGGGGTTATATCCTTCCTGTTTGGCCCTGTCCGGGGGTATCATCGGATGGGGCCACAGTGTCTCCTGACCCCTCCTGTCTCAATCTCCAGTATTTATGCTGCAGTAGTTTATGTGTCGGGGGGCTAGGGTCAGTTTGTTATATCTGGAGTACTTCTCCTGTCCTATCCGGTGTCCTGCGTGAATTTAAGTATGCTCTCTCTAATTCTCTTTCTTTATCTCTCTCGGAGGACCTGAGCCTTAGGACCATGCCTCAGGACTACCTGGCATGATGACACCTTGCTGACCCCAGACCACCTGGCCGTGCTGCTGCTCCAGTTTCAACTGTTCTGCCTGTGATTATTATTATTTGAACATGCTGGTCATTTATGAACATTTGAAAATCTTGGCCATGTTCTGTTATAATCTCCACCCGGCACAGCCAGAAGAGGACTGGCCACCCCACATAACCTGGATCCTCTCTAGGTTTCTTCCTAGGTTTTGGCCTTTCTAGGGAGCTTTTCCTAGCCACCGTGCTTCTACACCTGCATTGCTTGCTGTTTGGGGTTTTAGGCTGGGTTTATGTACAGCACTTTGAGATATCAGCTGATGTACGAAGGGCTATATAAATACATTTGATTTGATTTGATGTTGGATTTGAATTGAGGTAGTATGTACATGTAGGTCAAGTTAAAGTGACTAGGCATAGATGACAACAGAGAGTGGCAGTGGTGTGTGTGTGTGTGTGTGTGTGTGGCTGGGGGGGGCATAGAGAGGCTTTAGAGAGGCCATAGAGAGGCTTTGCCCTGGCATAGAGAGGCTTTTATTCTCTATTTTGGGTAGGCCAGGGTGTGACTAGGGTGGGCATTCTAGTTTCTTTATTTCTATGTTTTCTGTTTTCTGTTTCTATGTTTTGGCCGGGTATGGTTCTCAATCAGGGACAGCTGTCTATCGTTGTCTCTGATTGGGAATCACACTTAGGAAAATTGGCTGCCTTTGTATTTTGTGGGTAGTTGACTTTGTTAGTGGCACTATAGCCCTAGTAAGCTTGATGGTCGGTTCTATGTTTCTTGATTAGTTGGCGACAATTATATAAATCAAAGGAAAATGTACGCTCATCATGCTGCACCTCGGTCCCGTCATTTCCACGACGACGTCTGTGACAATTTGACTAGATATTCAGGAGTCTTATGGCTTGGGAGTAGAAGCTGTTTAGAAGCCTCTTGGACCTAGACTTGGCCCTAGACTTACCGCTTTCCGTGTGGTAGCAGAAAGAACAGTCTATGACTATGGTGGCTGGTGTCTTTAACAATTTTTAGGGCCTTCCTCTGATACCGCCTGGTATAGAGGTCCTGGATGGCAGGAAGCTTGTCCCCAGTGATGTACTGGGCCGTTCGCACTACCCTCTGTAGTGCCTTGTGGTCTGAGGCCGAGCAGTTGCCATACCAGGCAGTGAGAGCAACCATGCTCTCGATAGGGCAGCTGTAGAACTTTTTGAGGATCTGAGGACCCATGCCAAATCTTTTCAGTCTCCTGAGGGGAAATAGGTTTTGTCGTGCGTGCTTCACGACTGTCATGGTGTGCTTGTACCATGTTAGTTTGTTGGTGATGTGGACACAAAGGAACTTGACGCTCTCAACCTGCTCCACTAAAGCCCCGTCAATGAGACTGGGGGTGTGCTTGGTCCTCTTTTTCCTGTAGTCCACAATCATCTCCTTTGTCTTGATCACATTGAGGGAGTGGTTGGTGTCCTGGCATCACCCGGCCAGGTCTCTGACCTCCTCCCTACAGGCTGTCTCGTTGTTGTCGGTGATCAGGCCTACCACTTGTGTTATCAACAAATTTTACGATGGTGTTGGAGCCGTGCAGTCATGAGTGAACAGGGAGTAAAGGAGGGGGCTGAGCACGCTCCCCTGAGGGGCCCCTGTGTTCTTGCCTACTCTTACCACCTGGGGGCAGCCCGCCAGGAAGTCCAGAATCCAGTTGCAGAGGGAGGTGTTTAGTCCCAAGGTCCTTAGCTTATTGATGAGCTTTGAGGGCACTATGGTGTTGAACACTGAGCTGTAGTCAATGAATAGCATTCTCACATAGGTGTTCCTTTTGTCCAGGTGGGAAAGGGCAGTGTGGAGTGCAATAAAGATGATGGTGTTGATGTGAGCCACAACCAGCCTTTTAAAGCACTTCATGGCTACAGACGTGAGAACTACGGGTCGGTAGTCATTTAGGCAGGTTACCTTAGTGTTCTTGGGCACAGTTACTATGGTGGTTTGCTTAAAACATGTTGGTGTCACAGACTCGGACAGGGAGAGGTTGAAAATGTCAGTGAGGACACTTGCTAGTTGGTCAGCGTATGCTCGCGGTACACGTCCTGGTAATCCGTCTGGCCCTGCAGCCTTGTGAATGTTGTCTAAAGGTCTTACTCACATCGGCTGCGGAGAGGGTGATCACACAGTCTTCCAGTACAGCCGGTGCGCTCATGCATATTTCAGTGTTATTTGCCTCAAAGCGAGCATAGAAGTAGTTTAGCTCGTCACTGGTCAGCTCTCGGCTGTGCTTCCCTTTATAGTCTGTAATGGTTTGCAGGCCCTGCCACATCCGACGAGCATCAGAGCTGGTGTAGTACTACTCGATCTTAGTCCTGTATTGATGCTTTTCCTGTTTGATGGTTCATCGGAGGGCATAGCGGGATTTCTTATAAGCTTCCAGGTTAGAGTCCTGCTCCTTGAAAGTGGCAGCTCTAGCCTTTAGCTCAGTGCGGATGCTGCCTATAATCCATGGCTTCTGGTTGGGTATGTACTTACGGTCACTGTGGGGACGAAGTCATTAATTGACTTATTGATGAAGCCAATGACAGATGTGGTGTACTCCTCAATGCCATTGGAGGAATCCCAGGACATATTCCAGTCTGTGCTAGCAAAACAGTCCTGTAGCTTATTATCTGCTAAGCTTAGCATCTGACCACTTTGTTATTGATCACTGGTGCTTTTTTTTGCTTGTAAGCAGGAATCAGGAGGATGGAATTATGGTCAGATTTGCCAAATGGAGGGCGAGGGAGTGCTTTGTGTGCATCTCTGTGTGTGGAGTATACGTGGTCCAGAGTTATTTTCCCTCTGGTTGCACATTTAACATGCTGATAGAAATTTGGTAAAACTGATTTAAGTTTCCCTGCATTAAAGTCCCTGGCTACTATGAGCGCCGCTTCTGTGAGAGCGTTTTCTTGTTTGTTTATGGCGGAATATATCTCATTCAGTGCTATCTTACTGCCAGCCTCTGACTGTGGTGGTACATACACAGCTATAAAGAATATAGATGAAAACTCGCTCGGTAGGTAATGTGGTCTGCAGCTTATCATGAGAAACTCTACCTCAGGTGAGCAATAGCTCGAGATTTCCTTAGATATCGTGCACCAGCTGTTGTTTACAAAACTACATAGACCGCCGCCCCTTTTTTTACTAGACGGCGCTGTTCTATCCTGCCAGTACATCGTATAACCAGTCAGCTGTATGTTGATGTTGCTGTCGTTCAGCAACGACTCTGTGAAGCATAAGATGTTACAGTTTTTAATGTCCCGTTGGTAGTTGTCAATTTTATTTTCCAAAGATTGCATGTTGCCTTACAGAATTGAGGGAAGTGGGTTATTTGATCGTCTCCGACTTCTCAGCAGGCAGCCCGCTCTCCGGCCTCTCTTTCTCCGCCTCCTCTTCACGCAGGTCACGGGCCTCTGGGCCTGTTCCCGAGGGAGCAGTATATATCCTCCGCCTCGGACTCGTCAGAATCGTGAAAGATTTGGCCGAGACGCGTGCTGACAAAACGATGCATCAATCTCAGTTAAAGCATTCTAGCGAAACAATGCCTATCTGTCTCAGTATGTGTAGACCATGTATCTGATATTGTCTGGACCGAACAAGTATGGCATGTCATATTATTTCTGGCCAGACAGCATGAGATACATGTAGAGGGGCGTTGTTTTGCTCCCTTGGATGATTTCTCTGGTGATAAAGTTTCAGTGGAGAGGAAGAGGCGAAGCGATAAGGCTCTCGCCCAAATCTGTCTAGTATAAGCCCAATGTGTTTCTATGGGAATAATATGCAGATCTAAGCTTGTCGCCTCCTCCTGCCTTTGGGACAGGACTACCATTGTTAGGGTGGAGACATTAGAGTCTTCTCATTACATACAGATCTATGGTTTAAACCACTTGTGATTGGAAAAGAAAGTTGGATGCTGAATCACCCTGAAGTGAATTTATGTTTCGTTTTGTCATTTTACTTCTGATTTGTATGATTAACCAAATGACAATTATTTTGTGAAACTAACACATTTTTATTAAAATAAAACTGTTCCATGAAAATGGGCATATTAATATTCATAACTGGCACGTACAGTGCATTCGGAAAGTATTCAGACCCCTTATTCTAAAGTAATATATAGATAAAAATTAACATCAATCTATACACAATACCCCATAATGACAAATCGAAAACATGTTTTTATACAATTCGGAAAATTTCTAAAAAACTTAAAACAGAAATACCTTATTTACATAAGTATTCAGACCCTTTGCTATATAGCTCGAAATTGAGCTCAGGTGTCACGCCCTGGCATTAGTTATTTCGTTTTCTTTATTATTTTGGTTAGGTCAGGGTGTGACATGGGGGATTTATGTGTTTTTCTGGTCTAGGGGTTTTGTATGTTTATGGGGTGTTGTCTTGTCTAGGTGTTTATGGAAGTCTATGGTCGCCTAGATTGGTTCTCAATTAGAGGCAGGTGTTTATCGTTGTCTCTGATTGGGAACCATATTTAGGCAGCCATGTTCTTTGGGTATTTTGTGGGTGATTGTCTTCTGTCATTGTGTCATTGCACCAGATAGGACTGTTTCAGTTTTCACATTTGTTGTTTTGTATTTTGTAGTGTTCTCGTGTATGGTCTTTATTAAACATGTTGCACTCTAACCACGCTGCATTTTGGTCCTCCTCTCCTTCAGCGGAAGAAAGCCGTTACATCAGGTGCACCCTGTTTCCATTGATCATCTTTGAGATGTTTCTACAACTTGATTGGAGTCCATCTGTGGTAAATTCAATTGATTAGACATGATTTGGAAAGGCACACACCTGTCTATATACAGTCCCACAGTTGACAGTGCATGTTTTCAGCATTGAAGGTCCCCAAGAAAACATTGGCCTCCATCATTCTTAACTGGCAGACGTTTTGAACCCCTAACACTCTTCCTAGAGCTGGCCGCCCAGCCAAACTGAACAATTCGGGGAGAAGGGCCTTGGTCAAGGAGGTGACCAAGAACCCGATGGTCACTCTGACAGAGCTCCAGAGTTTCTCTGTGGAAATGGGAGAACCTTCTAGAAGGACAACCATCTCTACAGCACTCCACTAATCAGGCCTTTATGGTACAGTGGCCAGACGGAAGTCACTCCTCAGTAAAAGGCACATTTCAGCCTGCTTTGGGGTTTGCCAAAAGGCACCTAAAGGACTCTCAGACCATGAGAAACGAGAATATCTGGTCTGATGAAACCAAGACTGAACTCTTTGGCTTGAATGCCAAGGCTCAAGTCTGGAGGAAACCTGGCACCATCCCTTAGGTGAAGCATGGTGGTGGCAGCATCATCCTGTGGGGATGTATTTCAGCTGCAGGTAATGGGAGACGAGTCAGGATCAAGGGAAAGATGAAAAGAGCAAAGTACAGAGAGATCCTTGATGAAAACCTGTTTTGAACGCTCAGGACCTCAGACTGGGGCTAAACTTCACTTTCCAACAGGACAACGAACCTAAACACACATCCAAGACAATGCAGGAGTGGCAGATACGTCTCTGAATGTCCATGAGTGGCCCAGCCAGAGTCCAGACTTGAACCCAATCAAACATCTTTGGAGAGACCTGAAAATAGCTGTGCAGCGAAGAATGGGAGCAACTCCCCAAATGCAGGTGTGGCATGCTTGTCACATCATACCCAAGAAGAATTGGATAATTTGCACACATTTATTTGTATGCTAATAGATTTCAGTTTGTATTGACTACGATAGTTTGTAGGTTAAATGGACACTTCAAATGCAGCTGTCCTACAACATATTCTTATATTATTCTTGATCCCAATTGCATTGTGTCCATGTTCTGTCCTATTAGAATTTCAAAGTAAGAGAAAATGTGTCAAAGAATAGTCTTACAAGCATTTAAAAATATATTAGATGTCACCTAGAAATGTCCTTGTTTTTGAAAGATTTCTTTTTTGTCAATTAAAATAACATAATAACATAATTGATCAGAAATACAGTGTTGCCATTGTTAATGTTGTAAATTACAATTGCAGCTGGAAATGGCTGATTTTTAATGGAGTATCTACATAGGTGTACAGAGGCCCATTATCAGCAACCATCACTCCTGTGTTCCAATGGCACGTTGTGTTAGCTAATCCAAGTTAATAATTTAAAAGGCAAATTGATCATTAGAAAACCCTTTTGCAATTACAGTTGAAGTCGGAAGTTTACATACACTTAGGTTGGAGTAATTAACTTGTTTTTCAACCACCACAAATTTCTTGTTAACAAACTATAGTTTTGGCAAGTCAGTTAGGACATCTATTTTGTGCATGACAAGTAATTTTTCCAACAATTGTTTACAGACAGATTATTTAACTTATAATTCACTGTATCACAATTCTATTTGGTCAAAGTTAACATACACTAAGTTGACTGTGCCTTTAAACAGCTTGGAAAATTCCAGAAAAAAGTTTCATGGCTTTAGAAACTTCTGATAGGCTAATTGACATCATTTGAGTCAATTGGGGGTGTACCTGTGGATGTATTTTAAGGCCTAACTTCAAACTCAGTGCCTCTTTGCTTGACATCACGGGAAAATCGAAAGGAAATCAGCCAAGACCTCAGAAAGAAAATTGTAGACCTCCACAAGTCTGGTTCATCCTTGGGAGCAATTTCCAAATGCCTGAAGGTACCACGTTCATCTGTACAAACAATAGTACGCAAGTATAAACACCATGGGACCACACAGCCATCATAACGCTCAAGAAGGAGACGCATCCCGTCTCCTAGAGATGAACATATTTGGTGTGAAAAGTGCAAATCAATCCCAGAACAACAGCAAAGGATCTTGTGAAGATGATGGAGGAAACAGGTACAAAAGTATCTATATCCACAATAAAACAAGTCCTATATCGACGTAACCTGAAAGGCCACTCAGCAAGGAAGAAGCCACTGCTCCAAAACCGCCATAAAAAAGCCAGACTATGGTTTGCAACTGCACTTGGGGACAAAGATCGTACTTTTGGAGAAATGTCCTCTGGTCTGATGAAACAAAAATAGAACTGTTTGGCCATAATGACCATCATTATATTTTGAGGAAAATGGGGGAGGCTTGCAAGCTGAAGAACACCATCCCAACCATCAAGCACAGGGTTGGCAGCATCATGTTGTGGAGGTGCTTTGCTGCAGGAGGGACTGGAGCACTTCACAAAATAGATGGCATCATGAGGAGGCAAAATTATGTGGATATATTGAAGCAACATCTCAAGACATCAGCAGGAAGTTAAAACTTGGTCGCAAATGGGTCTTCCAAATGAACAATGACCCCAAGCATACTTCCAAAGTTATGGCAGAATGGTCTAAGGACAACAAAGTCAAGGTATTGGAGTGGCCATCACAAAGCCCTGACCTCAATCACATAGAACATTTGTGGATAGAACTGAAAAAGTGTGCGCGAGCAAGGAGGCCTGCAAACCTGACTCAGTTACACCAGCTCTGTAAGGAGGAATGGGCCAAAATTCACCCAACTTATTGTGGTGAAGCTTGTGGAAGACTACCCGAAACGTTTGACCCAAGTTACACAATTTAAAGTCAATGCTAATTGAGTGTACAGTCTGTGAACTAAATAAAAGCTGAAATAAATCATTCTCTCTTACTACTATTCTGACATTTCACATATTTAAAATAAAGTGGTGATCTTAACTGACCTAAAACAGGGAATTTTTACTAGGACTAATTGTCAGGAATTGTGAAAAACTGAGTTTAAATGTAATTGGCTAAGGTGTATGTAAACTTCCAACTTCAACTGTACGACCTTAGTTGTAAAACATAGTAATTTTTCTGGGAGAGAGAGGGAGCTTGCTGTTTTTTTCCCTTTACAATCGTCGGGCCTTTCCGACGTGACATTGGAATTTTGGGTAATTATTGTTGAATTTCCACTCTATAGTAGTATTGAAAGAACTTTGAATTGATTTTTTTTTAAATTTGTGTTCAATGAATATACATGCCATATGACAGCTTGAGTATGCTAGCTTGCCTTTAAACGCATAAAAAGTGTCTAATGTTTGTTGATTTCAATGAATACATTATTTAAATGTATGCAGTGTCATGACACACCTATGGATTTAGCTGTTTCCTTTTTCCCCCCTTCTTATTTTTTTCATATTCACTGTCAGTGGATGACGAGCCGTCTGAGCTTGAAAAATCTGAGCTATTGTCCGACTCACACATCTTGTCAACATTGTCCCCTGAAACATAAAAGCAGTTACTCATATGTTACAGAACAAACCTTTTCCAGTTACACATGAAGATAAATATGCTGAACCAGACTGTGCGGCTAGACAAGTCATTTTTTCCCCACATGGTTTGTGTTAAGGTAATTAAACAATAGGGCTATCAAGGCATTGAATTGAATCCCTACATTTCCCACTCACACACATGCTACGGTTTGGTATTGATAAAATTGAACTTATTCCTATACTTAACAGAATCATTGAGGAATTGGATTGTTAACGGTTATGTTTTATTTTAAAGACTCTTAACGGCTCTGGAAAGATAAATGGAGTATCTAGCTTAAACAATGAGCAGGTGCCGATGTAACCACATATCTCCCATATAATTCCATTCATTGGTAGTTGGGGTATTTAGGGTAGTGAAAGATATAAAGAAAATAAATGGTATCAAAATGGGTGTAAAGCAGCCCTTATTAAAGAAGACAGCATCTGCTTGAATTTGAAATTACAAGAGATCGAATTCAGCAGACTTAACAATGGCCAGTTTGGAATGTTGAGGAAATTGAATAGGAGTCTATGGGAGCTTTGGGGTATTAAAAAGTATGTAACATAAAAAGTAAAAGTAGTATGAAGAAGAAAAGTCATAGCTTGGAAATAGCATGTAACCCTGGACTGAATACAGTGGTGATAATAGTTTAAGCTGTTTTTAAAGTAGATAGGGAGCACAAGAAAGTGGACGGTAGAGGAATAATAAAAATAAGAATGCGGCATAACAAGCACAGCAAGCACACTTATCATAATACCTCCATTATATTAACAAACATCCTTTGTGCATGAATGCAGCCAAGCCAATCAGGCAGTAGTCTACACAGGCAGCACATTTCTGCCAATTTTGTTTATCATGAATGAATGCGTTTGCGTACCTGGGCCCGCCCCTTTTGTGATGTGAAATGACACATTTTTTAAAATATTTTTTTTAACCTTTATTTTACTAGGCAAGTCAGTTAAGAACAAATTCTTATTTTCAATGACAGCCTAGGAACAGTGGGTTAACTGCCTGTTCAGGGGCAGAACAACAGATTTGTACCTTGTCAGCTCAGGGATTCGAACTTGCAACCTTTTGGTTACTAGTCCAACACTCTAACCACTAGGCTACCCTGCCGCCCCATTCATGACTAGCTGTGCTCATGTCGCATACTCAGAGTCATATTTGCCTAATTTGGCGTAAGCAAAACCAAGACATTTACGAAGACTAATTAAAACCTGTCTGAGGAAACAAGGTCAGAGGAATGATTTAACAGCTAGTAAGGTTTAGAGACACAGCTCTAGAGTCGGACTTGTAGCTATCATCATGATCATCATCTTAAACAAAACTGTAAAGATGCCATTAAACAATGCAAACAAACTTAGCGACAGAAGAGGCAGGACTTGGTCCTAGGGAGAGTCTGACCCCTTGTCCTACAGTAAAGGAAGAAATAAAGAGAACATTCAGGCAAATGTCAACCAAAAAATGATAGGTTACATCAGGGATCCCCAACCACTAGGCAGCGGACCGGCCTGACATTTTTATAATTTATAGCCTGGCTAATACACACATCTGTAATACACACAAACAGATCAGATAACCATTCTTTCCTCCGCAATACTCAAAACACAAACAACCAAGATGGATTTAGGGCCTGCCTAATAACACGTGTAAAACAAGGGTGAGCCGTTGGTCTTGTATGGGTCGATCTGTGTTCACTGACGCATAGCCTAATGTCCAAGCGCAACAGCACTACTTGTGTGCTGAACAGGTGTTTTCCATGAACGGCCCTGCATGCTTATTACCTTTGTCGTAGGTTTAGTATGAATGGATCTGACACGGGTTTAACCCACTTCAAATTTACAGGGTGAAACCCTAGGTTTTTCTGTGAAAGGGGTATAAGTATTTGCATAGGGAGAGGCTCCCACCACCCTTTCTTATCAATTAATTGTTGCCACACTTCTGAACTAAAATATGAACTGAAGCTTACTGTCAAAAGGTTCTACCTACTAGCTAGCATGTCGCAGTGTCAACATTACAGATTCGTCACAAACAATATCAAAGAGCCAGCAGAGTCTGGTACTTTTGTCAGATCAAATATTTAACTTTCTCCCCCAAATAATTGTATTGTTGTTTCAACTGGAACCAAAAATGATGATGAATCAAGCAATACTTACCATCTATGGGAGGTACATAATCATCTACAGCAACCACAGTTGGTTCCCATACCTCTTACTTAGGGATCTCAACATCTACCAATTCAGTTATGACATCAATCTCTGCTGATGAGGCCATCTTCTTGCATTGTTTGTAAGACTAGCGGTATTTATTTGAGAGGGGTAAAGATAAAGATTTTGTTCTGGCGCCAGGCAGGTATTAACCATGCCGAAAGGAAAAGAGTAGAATAGAGAGAGTACCACTACCAGACCCACACACATCAGCAGAAGAGACTGCCTAGAGTGTAGCCTGTTTACCAGATAGCCAGTGTAGAGAAAAGAGAATACACACCCTATAAAACCCAGATCACAGCACAGGGGTAACCGCACCAAGAATACTTCATACAATAATAATAAATGGCAGAGCAATTGAACAGCAACTTCATACAAGAAAGAACCCAGTCATCAACAGAGGATTTGCAATAATCTGTATTATCTTCCAGTGGAGGAGTGCATAAGGTATGAATGTGGGGGGTGTTCATAGACACAGAGGCCTTAAAAATGTCCACAATCTTCTCGGCCACATGTCATTAGCACACCCCACCTCAATACAGTTCAAATAACAATACACAACTTACAAGCAACCTCACCTTTAACTAAAAGGTCCACCCAAATACTTCTGGCAGGGCAATAATAGTCCAGCTCTAATGAACTTCAATGGGAATTTGCATTTGAAAAATAGAAAGTCTGGTTGCAGGGTAAAGCACTGGAACAATAGCGGGAAGAGAAAGAGAGAAAGAGAACAAGAGATATCTTAGCTGTGGTCTTCAGGCGTGCCAGTGTACTGTCTGACCGTTTGATTGTTTGTATGTCAAAGCTTCGCAACAATGTGTGGCCACGCACGCCTCCAACTCAATCATCAAGTTTGTGGACGACACTACAGTGGTAGGCTTGATTACCAACAACGACGAGACGGCCTACAGGGAGGAGGTGAGGGCCCAGGAAAATAACCTCACACTCAACGTCAACAAAACAAAGGAGATGATTGTGGACTTCAGGAAACAGCAGAGGGAACACCCCCCTATCCACATTGATGGAACAGTAATGGAGAGGGTAGTAAGTTTTAAGTTCCTCGGCGTACAAATCACAGACAAACTGAATTGGTCCACCCACACAGACAGCATCGTGAAGAAGGCGCAGCAGCGCCTCTTCAACCTCAGGAGGCTGAAGAAATTCGACTTGTCACCAAAAGCACTCACAAACTTCTACAGATGCACAATCGAGAGCATCCTGTCGGGCTGTATCACCGCCTGGTACGGCAACTGCTCCACTCACAACCGTAAGGCTCTCCAGAGGGTAGTGAGGTCTGCACAACGCATCACCGGCGGAAAACTACCTGCCCTCCAGGACACCTACACCACCCGATGTCACAGGAAGGCCATAAAGATCATCAAGGACAAGATCACTGCTATCATCCAGAAGGCGAGGTCAGTACAGGTGCATCAAAGCAGGGACCGAGAGACTGAAAAACAGCTTCTATCTCAAGGCCATCAGACTGTTAAACAGCCACCACTAACATTGAGTGGCTGCTGCCAACACACTGACTCAACTCCAGCCACTTTAATAATGGGAATTGATGGAAATTGATGTAAAATATATCACTAGGTTAAACAATGCTACTTAATATAATGTTTACATACCCTACATTACTCATCTCATATGTACTGTATATGTATATATTGTACTCTATATCATCTTCTGCATCTTTATGTAATACATGTATCACTAGCCACTTTAAACTATGCCACTTTGTTTGCATACCCTACATTACTCATATCATAATGTCTATAAGGTAGTAATTTTGGAATTGTTAAGGTTAGATTACAGTCAAGAACTAAATATGCATATGCAAATAAATGGACATTTTGGAGGTATAACGACAGAATTTATCGAAAGTACCATTTGTGATGTTTAATGGACATATTGGAGTGCCAACAGAAGATCTTCAAAGGTAAGGCATGAATTATATCGTTATTTCTGACTTTTGTGTTGTGCTTGGCGGGTTGAAATGTGATTTTCATGTGTTTGTTTGATGAGGTGCTGTCCTCAAACAATAGCATGTTTTTTTTACTGTAATAGTTACTGTAAATTGGACAGTGCAGTTAGATTAACAATAATGTAATCTTTCTGCCCATGTAAGATATGTCTATATCCTGGGAAATGTTCTTGTTACTTACATGAGGCCAAAGGCCAAAAAAGGTCTAACCATAACCTTAACCCTAACCTTAACCAGACTGCTAACCTTATGCCTAACTCTAACTTGAAATGAAGACCAAACAGACAATTTTGACTTTGTGGTTGTGGAATCCAACTTCGTTTCTGTGTTATCTAGTGTAAACCGGTTATGTGTTCTATCCTAGTGACACTTTTGAAAGTTGACGTTTGGAGAGATATAGACAAAAGTCAAATTTTGCAGTAGGTATTTGTTTTTGGATAAATGTGGACAAACGTCATCTAGTTTTGCAGTGAGACTGTGCAAGCTTGTTGACATTCACATACCCTCCCTACTCTAGAAACACTACATCTGTGCGCAAGTGTGTATGCTAGTGATTTTGTCTGCATGTTTAAGTGTGTTACGCTATAGGCAGAGCAAATACCACACCTGCACTCACACACACACAGACACACAGAGGCCCCTGCAGCAGGGGTGTTACTGTGGTCTCGTCTGTCTGCTGGGCTAGAGGGATTACAAAATCTATTAAATGTATTTTTTCTCACCCATCTACACACAACACCCCATAATGACAAAGTGAAAACGTTTTTTAAAATGTTTGCAAATGTATTGAAAATGAAATACAGGAATATCTCATTCACATCCCTGAGTCAATGTTAGAATCACCTTTTGCAGCGATTACAGCTGTGAGTCCTTTTGAGTAAGTCTCTAAAAGCTGTCCACAACTGAATTGTGCAACATTTGCAAATTAATCTTTTCAAAATTCTTCAAGCTCTGGCAAATTGGTTGTTGATCATTGCTAGCTTCTTAGGGATAGGGGGCAGTATTCGAAAGTTTGGATGAATGAGGTGGCCAAAGTAAACTGCCTGTTACTCAGGCCAGGAAGCTAGGATATGCATCTAATTGGTAGTATTGGATAGAAAACACTCTAACGTTTCCAAAACTGTTAAAATAATGTCTGTGAGAGTATAACAAAACTGATATAGCAGGCGGAAACCTGAGGAGAATCCATCCAACAATTTTTTTTGAGGTGACACCATTTAAAATGCCTGTCTATGGGGAAATCAATGGTACTCCTCCCAGAATGCAGTTCCTAGGGATTCTAGTAGATGTCAACAGTCTTTAGAAAGAGTTTCAGGCTTGTTTTTTGAAAAATTAGCTAGAATTTGTAGTTTTCCTAAGTGGCTCCCATTTTGGCTGTAGTGTTACGACATGCATGGATGAGAGCACGTACTTTGTTAATTATCTCCGGTAATGAACATACTATTCTCCGTCTTAAATGTTATCATTTATTTACATATTAGGGTACCTGAGGATTGATTGGAAATGTTGTTTGACTTGTTTGGACGAAGTTTATTGGTAACGTTTGGGATTAATTTTGTATGTATTTTGAACGAGGGAAACCGGTGGATTGAATGAAGCGCGCCAAATAGACCGACTTTTTTTGGATATAAAGAAGGACTTTATCGAACAAAATGGCAATTTGTGATGTAGCTGGGACCCTTTGGATTTCAAACAGAGGAAGATCTTCAAAGGTAATTGATTTATTTTATCGCTATTTCTGACTTTCCTGATGCCTCTGCTTGGTTGGAAAATGTTTTTAATGCTTTTGTATGCGGGGCGCTGTCCTCAGATAATTGCATGGTATGCTTTCGCCGTAAAGCCTTTTTGAAATCTGAAACCGCGGCTGGATTAACTACTTGACACACCCTATCCCGTTAGCGGGATCATTTTCATCAACACCCGCTGAATTGCAGCATGCCATATTCAAATAAAATTAATACAATTATTTAATTTTCATGAAATCACATGTGCAATATAGCAAAACACAGTTTAGCTTGTTGTTAATCCACCTGTCGCGTCAGATTTTGAAAATATGCTTTACAGCGAAAGCAATCCAATCGTTTGTGTGAGTTTATCGATCACTAGACAAAACATTATGAACACCTAGCATCAAAGTAGCTTGGTCACGAAAATCAGAAAAGCAATACAATTAATCGCTTACCTTTGATGATCTTCGGAGGTTTTCACTCAGGAGACTCCCAGTTACACAATAAATGTTTCTTTTGTTCCATAAAGATTATTTTTATATCCAAAATACCTCCATTTGTTTGGCACGTTATGTTCAGAAATCCACAGGCTCGAGTGGTCACGACATTGCAGACAAATTCCAAATAGTATCCATAATGTCCACAGAAACATGTCAAACATTTTTTATAATCAATCCTCAGGTTGTTTTTAAAATATATAATCGATAATATATCAACCGGGACAATCACTTTTTCCATAGGAGAGGGAGAGACTAAATACTGCCCTCTACACTCAACAAGTTAACAAGAAGTTAAGCTTTTAACTGATGTATAACACTTATATTTTCATGAACGTTTAATATTACAAATGTTGTATTTTGAATTTTGCGCTCTGCAATTTCCCCAGATGTTGTCGAGGCCGGGCGCTGGCTGTACCCCTTTCCCAAAGAGGCTAGACAACCCTTTTCAGGTCTATCAGATTTTAAAGAAGATGTAAGTCCAAACTGTAACTCGGCCACTCCGGAACATTGGCCTTGTGTTTTAGAGATTTGGCCTTGTGTTTTAGATTATTGTCCAGCTGAAAGGTAAAATCATCTCCTAGGGTCTGGTGGAAAATAGACCGAACCAGGTTTTCCTTCAGGATTTTGCATGTGCTTAGCTCCATTCCGTTTATTTTTTATCCTGAAAAACTCACAAGTCCTTAACGATTACAAGCATACCCATATTATGATACAGCCAAAACTATGCTTGAAAATATGGAGAGTGGTACTCTGTAATGTGTTGTATTGGATTTGCCCCAAACATACCACTTCGAATTCAGTACGAAAAGTTAATTGCATTGCCAAATTTTCTGAAAGTGGCTTCTTATTTAGTGGCTTGTTGCAAACAGGATGCAGATTTTGGAATATTTGTATTCTGTACAGGCTTACTTCCTTTCCCTATGTCAATTAAGTAATTATTATCCCATCTGGTTTTCTTTTAGTGGGACTATCATTTGTTTTTCAACAAGACAATGACCCAAAACAC
Source organism: Oncorhynchus tshawytscha (assembly GCF_018296145.1). NCBI lineage: Eukaryota > Metazoa > Chordata > Actinopteri > Salmoniformes > Salmonidae > Oncorhynchus > Oncorhynchus tshawytscha. Next base: position 3,028,151 of record NC_056458.1, on the reverse strand, counting down.
ACCTCAAGGCCGTGTAAGTGTCACGTCCTGACCTTAGTTCCTTTGTTATGTTTCTTGTTTAGGTTTGTCAGGGCGTGAATTAGGGCGGGCATTCTATGTTTTATAGTCTAGGTTTTGTATTTCTATGTGTTTGGCCTGCTATGGTTACCAATCAGAGGCAGCTGGCAATCGTTGTCTCTGATTGAGAACCATACTTAGCTAGCCTGTTCCCACCTGTGTTTGTGGGTAGTTGTTTTCTGTTTTGTGTGTTTGCACCTTACAGGACAGTTTCGTTCACGTTCTTTGTTGTTTTCTTATTCAGTGTTCAGTTGATTTATTAAATATTAACATGGACACATACCACACTGCGCATTGGTCCGATCTTGACTACTCTTCCTCAGATAACAAGGAGAACTGTTATAGTAAGAACTATTTGACCAAGAAGATGAGTGATGGAGTGCTGCATCAGATGACCTGGCCTCCACAATCACCCAACCTCATCCCAATTGAGATGATTTGGGATGAGTTGGACCACAGAGTGAAGGAAAAGCAGCCAACAAGTGCTCAGCATATGTGGGAACTCCTTCAAGACTGTTGGAAAAGCATTCCAGGTGACAACCTCATGAAGCTTGTTGAGAGAATGCCAAGAGTGTGCAAAGTTGTCATCAAGGCAAAGGGTGGCTACTTTGAAGATTCTAAAATATATGTTATTAGTTTAACACTTTCTTGCTTACTACATGATTCCATATGTGTTATTTCATAGTTTTGATGTCTTCACTATTAGAAAATATTTAAAAAATTAAATTAAAACCCTTGAATGAGTAGGTGTATCCAAACTTTTGACTGGTCCTGCATGTCAGGTTTGGAATTACCATGCCAAATGTTTTTTCCCCAGGCAGCAGGTAGCCTAGTGGTTAGAGTGTTGGGCCAGTAACTGAAAGGTTTCTAGATCGAATCCCTGAGCTGACAAGGTACAAATCTGTTGTTCTGCCCCTGAACAAGGCAGTTAACCCACTGTTCCTAGGCTGCCATTGTAAGTAAGAAGTTGTTCTTAACTGACTTGCCTAGTTAAATAAAATAAAAAACAATAAGGACATTCACCTATGATGGATGAGAACCTTTGACCAAATGCTCAAGACAGTCTTCATTTAAACTCCTGCCTGCTAACTAGTTTCTTTCATTCATGAATGTCCTTTGTTTAATTTAATATCTTACCCTACATTGAGGGTACTCCTATATTGTAATTAAATCTGAAAAATATATTATTTATTTGCATCCATGATTGAGGAAGATGTTTTCAATGAGCACACCAATGATCACAAAAGAAAATTCAGTACATTTTCATGGGTAGCAGTGGAAGTTTTAAAGCCTAATGTGAAAACAGTGTAATGTAAAATACATAATTTAACCTATTACTTTCATCACTTCACAGGGCAATTTTGAAACATGTATCTTGCATTTTTTGCTATTTGATTAACTGGTTGTTAAAACTTCTAAAGTTGGAAGATTTCCTTATGTTGTGTTTTAGTGATTAAACCAATGTATTCATTATATTTCACAGTCAATTTATTTTTTGGATCAATGGTTGTGTGGTGAAAGGTGTCTACAAAAAAAATGAATGCACAGGTTTTGAACATAAGACTGGCTGTGTTACATGTGTGACTAGTTCGGAGGTTTGTACTAAGAGTTTTGAAAATTCACCACATACTTGTGAAAATAGTACCTAAGTGAGGAAAAAAAACTGTAAGGGGACACCTCTCTCCTCCTCTCTCAATTCTGTTCAATTCAAGGGGCTTTATTGCTATAAGAAACATATGTTTACATTGCCAAAGCAAGTGAAATGGATAAACAAAAGTGAAATCAATAAAGTGAACAGTAAATATTACACTCACGGAAGTTCCAAAAGAATAAAGACATTTAAAAGATCAAATTGTCTCCATATACAGTGTTGTAACGATGTGCAAATAGTTACATTTAAAAAGGGAAAATATTGTATTTACAATGGTGTTTGTTCTTCACTGGTTGCCCTTTTCTTGAGGCAACAAACATTGCTGCTGTGATTGCAAACTTTGTTATTTCACCCAATAGATATTGGAATTTATTCAAATTTGATTTGTTTTCTAATCCTTTGTGTGTCTGTGTAATCTGAGGGAAATATGTGTCTCTAATATGGTCATACATTTGGCAGGAGGTTAGGAAGTTCAGTTTCCACTTCATTTTGTTGGCAGTGTGCAGTGGTCAGATATTCTGCCACTGTGTACTCTGTTTAGGGTTACATAGCATTCTAGTTTGCTCAGTTTTTGTTAATTCTTTCCAATGTGTCAACTAATTCTCTTTTTGTTTTCTCGTGATTTAGTTGGGTCTAATTGTGTTGCTGTCCTGGAGCTATGTAGGGTGTGTTTGTGAACAGAGCTCCAGGACCAGCTTGCTTTGGGGACTCTTCTCCAGGTTCATCTCTCTGTAGGTGATGGTTTTGTTATGGACGGTTTGGGAATCACTTTATTTTAGGTGGTGCTCTCTCCCTTCATTTGAGACTCTAAGAATTTATAGTCTGTATGTGTGTGTTTGTGTGTGTACCCTGACCGTGTGTAAAGGAAGGGGCATGGAAGAGTTTGCCCTTGAACTTGAGATAAAACTATTGTTTGAGTACCTTGACATACTGTATTCTAAGGTAAGACACAGATGCTTGGAGTATCATCTAGGAAAGAACAAACATAATTTAGGACGAACACAGTAACAAATTCTGAATTATTAAAAAACGTTATTTATACTTAATTTAATTTAGAATATTACTTTATTTCATTTAACATATTTAACATTCAATATTTTGTATGGTTTTAAACACCAAAAATGAGGCAGAAAAATAAGACTTTTTTGCCTTCACACACACACACACACACACACATACACATTCTCCTGGGGAAAAATGTTTCTGTGTCTGTCAGAAAACCAGCAGCAGGAGCCTTCTCTCTCTCTTTCTCTCGCTCTGTATCTCTCTCCCTCTGCCCACTTCTCTGGAAGGAGGAAGAAAGGAATTAAATATTGAACACTTTCATGGATGGACCTTTTCTTTTGAACATAACAACACAAGTGTGAACTCACACACGAACGAACACACGCACACGCGCACATACATACAAAGCAATTAGCAATACCACATTACATCCAAAATAAGAACAAGACCTTGAGCCTTGTGGATCACTTATTCATTTCAATGTTTCTTAATTTGTTACATCAGACAATTCTTCTAGTACTATTACAATTGTATTTTTATTTTTAATCTAAATCTGTTTTTGAAGCTGAGCGCTTTGTGACAGTGGTACAATCGTACGAGGATGGGTATCAAAAGAAAGAGTGGCCGTGGGGAGATTTAATACAACAGTCTTAGGATGACATGCCATGATATAGTTATCATTGTATTTTAATTATAGCGCTCGGGGTACTGGGTTCATCTATTACAGTTTCTGGTATTTTTTAAATACAAAGCAAGAATACACAAACGCACAATCCAGCTAGCACATAACGTTCTGAGAACCATATGTTTCTTGGTCAGAGCGTGTCAGTGCGTGTTGTCCTGTTGTTATTTTACATACAACCTTCCCACAACTTTCTGTGAATGGTGCAGGATATTTGCTTGGCTTTGGAGCATTCTCATCACATTTCAGAAACTTGACAAAAACAGAAAAAAATGATATATTCTTGGTATTTCATTACTTTTAAACCAGACCCGGTAAGTTCCAAATAAAATATAATATATATATTTTTTTAAATTGGAAAATGAATAGATAAAATGATTAATTTGCTATTTGTGTCACTTCAAAGTGATAACAAATATGTTTTTACAAGTCATAAATACAAATAGGCCTATCTATATCCCTCGCATTATAAACAAGACTCATTATAAATGAGAGTTGAGTTGTACAGAATAAAAGTGTAATTTAGCTGGCAAATGCTTGTGGTAAAGGTTTATAAATTGGCTCTGGCTGTTGATAGATTCTCATACCCATTGCTAAATGTGCATACCAGTGGTGTAGCCTACTCCTGCCAAAAACACTTACGTGCACTTACTTGCAAACTTTCCTGGAGATGTTAGCTGGCTAACTGTTTTCCTTTTTGTAGTTATGTTTACCTTTGCAACCTTTTGAATGAAAATGTATTTTATAATTCAACATAGGACAGCTAGTTGCTGACCCAGCAAGAACATAATGTTCTAAGAACTATACATTGCATGGAGCTTGGTGACGAATGGTTGTCTTATGGTTATTTGCATACAACATTCCTGCATCTTTCTGGAAATGGTTCACCAACCTCTTCGCTGAGAGAGTTCAGTGTATCAAATCAGAGGGCCTGTTGTCCGGACCTCTGGCAGTCTCTATGGGGGTTAATTGGTTTTGGAACATTTCCAGCACATTTAAACCCTGTAGAGTTGATTGACGCACCAGTGTGTCAGTCTAAGTAACATAATAAAATAATGCCCATCAAAATCCATTAGTTTAGACTAGAGATATAACTTTATTGCACTGGATGCATATCAATCCACCGCATCCGCCTGTCACACTTCCGCATCTGTGGTGAAAGGTGGCAGAGCTAGAGCAGTTTGTCAGACCATAAGAATCGGTCTTCTCACGAAAACTTCTGTAGCTTCCAAACAGTTTGACCTGAAAAATATCATGACTAATCTATGGAAAGGGGAGGCTCATGAACACGATGGTTTTTGCTCTACGATCCCCACACAGACTCATCTGAAGGTAACCAGTACCGGTTTATAAAAATGAATGGAAATATGAAGATAGTTTTGTGCCTACTCAAAAAAAGTGGTTAAATATGTGTAAACCATTATTATTTTTTACAAATAAACAGTACCAGTCAAATGTTTGGACACACCTACTCATTCAAGGGTTTTTCTTTATTTTTACTCTTTTCTAAATTGTAGAATAATAGTGAAGACATCAAAACTTTGAAATAACACAAATTGAATCATGTAGTAACCTGACCAAATCCATGTTATGACAAGAACAGCTAAAATAAGCAAAGAGAAATGACAGTCCATCATTAAATTAAGACATGAAGGTCAGATGGCAACATTCGTGCAAAATGGAAAGCGTAAACCACCACATTTAACCACTGTAAAGTGACTGGAAACATGGACGTGTTACAAACAGACTGCCTATGACCTCCGCAAGACAATCAAAGAGGGAAAAAAAGACAAAAAGTATAGGGACAAAGTGGATTCACAATTCAACAGCTCAGACACAAGAGATGTGGCAGGGACAACACAGAGCCACCGACGTGGGCCCCCTCTGCTCACGAGGACTGCGGGCTCCCAATTTCTGTAGCTAACATGAGTAAGACATTGAAGCATGTTATCCCTCGCAAGGCTACCAGCACAGACAACATCCCAAGCTGCATCCTCGGAGCATGCGCAGACCAGCTGGCAGGAGTGTTCTATCACAGAATGTTGTCTCCACTTGCTTCAAGATGGCCACCATTGTTTTTGTACCCAAGCAAGCCATTGTAACTGAACTAAATAACTATCACCCCATAGCACTCACTTTTTATTTATTTTTTAATTCACCTTTATTTAACCAGGTAGGCTAGTTGAAAATAAATGTTAATTTACAACTGCGACCTGGACAAGATAAATCAAAGCAGTTTGACACATACAACAACATAGAGATACACATGGAATAAACAAACATACAATCAATAATATAGTACAAAAACACTAAAAACTGTGTGTGCAAATGAGGTAAGATAAGGGAGGTAAGGCAATAAATAGGCCATGGTGGCGAAGTAATTACAATATAGCAATTAAACACTGGAGTGCAGAGATACTGGGGTGCAAAGGAGCAAGATAAATAAATACAGTATGGAATGAGTTAGTTGGATGGGCTATTTACAGATGGGCTATGTACAGGTGCAGTGATCTGTGAGCTGCTCTGACAGCTGGTGCTTATAGTTAGTGAGGGAGATATGAGTCTCCAGCTTCAGTGATTTTTGCAGTACGTTCCAGTCATTGGCAGCAGAGAACTGGAAGGAAAAGTGGCCAAAGGAGGAATTGGCTTTTGGGGTGATCAGTGAAATAATACTGCTGGAGCATGTGCTACAGGTGGGTGCTGCTATGGTGCCCACGAGCTGAGATAAGGCGTACCTAGCATAGACTTGCAGATGAGCTGGAGCCGGTGGGTTTGGCGACGAGTATGAAGTGAGGACCAGCCAACGAGAGCGTACAGGTCACAGTGGTGGGTAGTATATGGGGCTTTGGTAACAAAATGGATGGCACTGTGATAGACTGAATCCAATTTGTTGAGTAGCGTGTTGGAGGCTATTTTGTAAATGACATCGCCGAAATCGAGGATCGGTAGGATGGTCAGTTTTACGAGGGTATGTATGGTAGCATGAGTGAAGGATGCTTTGTTGTGAAATGGGAAGCCGATTCCAGATTTAATTTTGGATTGGAGAAGATTAATGTGAGTCTGGAAGGAGAGTTTACAGTCTACCCAGACACCAATGCATTTGTACTTGTCCACATGTTCTAAGTCAGAACTGCCAAGAGAAGTGAAGCTGGACAGGTGGGCAGGTGCGGGCAGCGATCGGTTGAAGAGCATGCATTTCGTTTTACTTGCATTTAAGAGCAGTTGGAAGCCACGGAAAGAGAGTTGTATGGCAATGAAGCTAAACTGGAGTTTAGTTAACCTCTCTTGGGTAAGGGGCAGTATTTTCACGTCCGGATGAAAAGCGTGCCCAAAGTAAACTGCCTGTTACTCAGGCCCAGAAGCTAGGATATGCATATAAAATAATGTCTGTGAGTATAACAGAACTGATATGGCAGGCGAAACCCAGAGGACAAACAACCCCCCCCAAAAAAAAAAAAAAAAATTCAGCCTACCACTATTTTCAATGGCTGTCACTTTTATATTAAGGCGAAGTCCTCCCAGATTGCAGTTCCTAGGGCTTCCACTAGATGTCGACAGTCTTTAGAAAGAGTTTCAGGCTGGTTTTTGGAAAAATTTGTCAGAAATTGTAGTTTTTCTAGGTGGCTCCCATTTTGGCTGTAGTGTTTCCAAGCGCATGGAAGAGAGCGCGTTCTTTGGTATTTTTCTCCGGTAAAGACAATAACGATTCTCCATCTTAAATTTGATTGTTTACTTACGTATTAGGGTACCTAAGGTTTGATTATAAACGTATTTTGACTTGTTTGGAAAAGTTTATTAGTAATGTTTGGGATTCATTTTGGATGCATTTTGATGGAGGGAAACTAGGTGGATTATTGACTGAAGTGCGCCAGCTAAACAGAGTTTTTATGGATATAAAGAAGGACATTATCGAACAAAAGGACCATTTGTGATGTAACTGGGACCTTTTGGAGTGCCAACAGAAGAAGATCATCAATTATTATATCGCTAGTTCGGACTTTCGTGTCGCACCTGCCTGGTTGAAATATGTTTTTCATAGTTTTGTATGCAGGGCGCTGTCCTCAGATAATTGCATGTGGTGCTTTCACCGTAAAACCTTTTTAAAATCTGACACCGAGTCTGGATTAACAAGAAGGTAAACTTTATTTTGATGTATTACACTTGTGATTTTATGAAAGTTAAATATTTATAATTCTGTAGTTTGTATTTCGCGCTCTGCAATTTCACCGGATGTTGGCCAGGCCCATAAGAAGTTAACACAGTGTCCAAAGAAGGGCCAGAAGTATACAGAATGGTATGGTCTACGTAGAGGTGGATCAGAGAATCACCAACAGGAAGAGCGACATAATTGATGTATAAAGAGAAAAGAGTCTGACCTAGATTTGAACCCTGTGGCACCACCATAGAGACTGCCACAGGTCCGGACAACAGGCCCTCTGATTTGACACACTGAACTCTATCAGAGAAGAAGTTGGTGAACCAGGCGAGGCAGTCGTTTGAGAAGCCAAGGCTATTGAATCTGCCGATAAGAATGCAGTGATTGACAGAGTCGAAAGCCTTGGCCAGGTCGGTGAATACTGCTGCACAGTGTTGTCTCTTATTGATGGCGGTTATGATATCGTTTAGGACCTTGAGCGTGGCTGAGGTGCACTCATGACAAGCTCTGAAACCAGATTGCATAGCGGAGATGGTGGGATTCGAAATGTTCGGTAATCTATTTGTTAACTTGACTTTCGAAGCAGTAGCAGTTTGGGTCTAGAGTGTCTCCCCATTTGAAGAGGGGGATGACCGTGGCAGCATTCCAATCTTTGGGCATCTCAGACGATACGAAAGAAAGGTTGAACAGACAAGTAATACGGGTTGCAACAATTTCGGCAGATACTTTTAGAAAGAGAGGGTCCAGATTGTCTAGCCCAGCTGATTTGTAGGGGTCCATATTTTGCAGCTCTTTCAGCTATCTGCTTTTGGGTGAAGGAGAAATGGGGAGGCTTGGCTAAGTTGCGGTTGGGGGTGCAGGACTGTTGACCGTGGTAGGGGTAGCCAGGTGGAAAACAATGCTTATTGAAATTCTCAATTATAGTGGATTTATCGTTGCATATCACGGGGGCTATTCTATATTAATGCAGTACTCCACAGGATGTTTTTGTGCTGGTCAAGGGCAGTCAGGTCTGGAGTGAACCAAGGGCTATATCTGTTCCTGTTGGTCTTTTGAATGGGGCATACTTATTTAAGATGGTGAGGAAGGCACTTTTAAAGAATAACCAGGCATCCTCTACTGACGGGATGATGTGAATATCCTTCCATGGCCGGGTCAATTAGAAAGGCATGCTCGCTGAAGAGTTTTAGGAGCGTTTGACAGTAATGAGGAGTGGTCATGACTGTATGCAGACCCATTACGGATGCAGGCAATGAAGCAGTGATCGCTGAGACCTTGGTTGAAGACAGCAGGGGTGTATTTGGAGGGCAAGTTGGTTAGGATGATATGTATGAGGGTGCCCGTGTTTACGGATTTGGGATTGTACCTGGTAGGTTCATTGATCATTTGTGTGAGATTGAAGGTATCAAGCTTAGATTGTAGGGTGGCCGGGGTGTTAAGCATGTCCCAGTTCATGTCACCTAGCAGCACGAGCTCTGAAGATAGATGGGGGGCAATCATTTCACATATGGTGTCCAGGGCACTGCTGGGGGCAGAGGGTGGTCTATAGCAAGCGGCAACGGTGAGAGACTTATTTCAGGGAAGGTGGATTTTTAAAAGTAGAATTTTGAATTGGTTGGCTACAGACCTGGATAGTAAGACAGAACTCTGCAGGCTATCTCTGCAGTAGATTGCAACACCCGCTTTGGCAGTTCTATCTTGTCTGAAAATGTTATAGTCAGGGATGGAAATTTCAGAGTTTTTGGTGGACTTCCTAAACCAGGATTCAGACACGGCTAGGACATCCGGGTTGGCAAAGTGTGCTAAAGCAGTGAATAAAACAAACTTAGGGAGGAGGCTTCTAATGTTAATATGCATGAAACCAAGGCTTTTACGGTTACAGAAGTCAACAAATGAGAGCACCTGGGGAATAGGAGTGGAGCTAGGCACTGCAGGGCCTGGATTAACCTCTACATCACCAGAGGAACAGAGGAGGAGTAGAATAAGGGTACGGCTAAAGGCTATAAGAAATGGTTGTCTATTGCGTTCAGAACAGAGAGTAAGAGGAGCAGTTTTGTGGGCGCGATAGAATAGATTCAAGGCATAATGTACAGACAAAGGTATGGTAGGATGTGAATACAATGGAGGTAAACCTAGGCATTGAGTGATGATGAGAGAGATATTGTCTCTAGAAACATCATTTAAACCAGGTGATGTCACCGCATGTGTGGTAGGTGCAACTAAAGGGTTAGCTAAGGCATATTGAGCAGGGCTAGAGGCTCGACAGTGAAATAAGACAATAATCACTAACCAGAACAGCAGTGGACAAGGCATATTGACATTAGGGAGAGGCATGCGTAGCCGAGTGATCATAGGGGTCTAGTGAGTAGTTAGGCTGGCTGGAGACATGGCGATTCAGACAGCTAGTGGGTGCTTTGTGCTTTGAAAGGACCCTATCACCTCTACCATACCCCAAAATGTAGATCTACTACAATTTACATACCACTGCAACAGATCCACAGATGACACATTAACCATTGCACTGTAAACTGACCTATCCCACCTGGACAAGAGGAATACCTACACTACATGGCCCTAAATATGTGGACACCTGCTCGTCGAACATCTCATTCCAAAATCATGGGTATTAATAGGGTGTCGGTCCCCCTTTCCTGCTATAACAGCCTCCACCGTTCTGGGAAGGCTTTCCACTGTTGGAACATTGCTGCAGGGACTTGCTTTCATTCAGCCACAAGAGGATTAGTGAGGTCGGGCGCTGATGTTTGGCTATTAGGCCTGGCTCACAGTCAGCGTTTCAATTCTTCCCAAAGGTGTTCGATGGGATTGAGGTCAGGGCTCTGAGCAGGTCAGTCAAGTTCTTCCACACCGATCTCAACAAACTGTTTCTGTATGGACCTCGCTTTGTGCAAAGGGCCTTTCCCAAACTGTTGCCACAAAGTTGTAAGCACAGGCTGGTAGCATTCTCCTGGCATCCGCTAAACCCAGACTTGTCTGTCGGAGTGCCAGACGGTGAACCACGTTGTGTGAGCTTGTGTGACCTACCACTTTGCAGCTGAGCTGTTGTTGCACCTTGACCTGTCCACTTCACAATAACAGCATTTACAGTTGACTGGAGCAGATCTAGCAGGGCAGAAATTTGACGAACTGACTTGTTGGAAAGGTTGTATTTTGTGCACAAAATTGGAGAGAAATACGTTTTTGTGCATATGGACAATTTCTAGTATATTTTATTTCAGCTCATGAAACATGGTACAAACCAACACATGTGGGTTTATATTTTTCTTATCATCCTGAATGGAGTATGGATAAACTTCCTATTGTTGGGAGTTTTGAAAGGGTTTTTCCATCCAGTGCGAGGTTGAGGTGACTGAGAATATGATCTGCTGGTGTAGTACCAGCATTGTGGAGGAGTTATGTATTTGTTGTTGTATTTTCCATCATCTTTGTATAATCCCGTATGAGGATTAGGCTGTATGTGTGTCATAGCAGCAGGATCAGGCTGCCACCTCTGTGTGTGTGTGTGTGTGTGTGTGTGTGTGTGTGTGTGTGTGTGTGTGTGTATCTGTCTGTGTGTGTACGTGCCACTGTTTTGGTTGGAGTGTATGTGTGTCTGTCTGTTTGTGTGTGTGTGTGCGTATTTCTATGTGTGTGTGTGTGTGTGACAGACCCAGTCAGTTGTGTCCAGAATCAGATCACTGTCTGTCTGGGACACACATAGCACATACTCCCACTCCACTCTAGTAAAGCCTGGCGCCCCACAGCTACAGCAGTTCACTCTAACTTTACTGTACACTCACACACTCGTCCCTCTTTGACATGGAGCCCAAGATAGGGTCAAAATGATTGGCAACCCTGCTATCAATACTCTGCCACCCTCCCCTTTCAAGAATAACAGCATTGATGCTCTTTGTAAAAAAAAAAGAGATTAAAGAACATTTATTTGTGGATTTTGGTGTCTTTTGATTTTGAAGTCTTTTATTTCTTTATTATTTTACCGTTATTTAACTATGCAAGTCAGTTAAGAAGAAATTCTTATTTTACAATGACGGCCTACACCGTCCAAACCTCATCCCGTCTGTAGAGGATGCCTGGTTGCTCTTCAAAAGTGCTTTCCTCTCCATCTTAAATAAGCATGCCCCATTTAAAAATGTAGAAATAAGAACAGATACAGCCCTTGGTTCACCCCAGACTTGACTACGCTTGACCAGCACAAAAACATCCTGTGGCGTTCTGCATTAGCATCGAATAGCCCCTGCCATATTCAACTTTTCAGGGAAGTCATGAACCAATATACTCAGTCAGTTAGGAAAGCTAAGGCTAGCTTTTTCAAACAGAAATTTGCCGCACTGCTATACTTTATCTTGGCCAGGTCGCAGTTGTAAATGAGAACTTGTTCTCAACTGGCCTACCTGGTTAAAACCTCTTACAGCTACTACCCCCCTACTTTTTTTCAATTTCCACCTGAAGACATACCCTAATCTAACTGCCTGTAGCTCAGGCTCAGAACCAAGGATATGCATATTATTGGTTTCATTTGAAAGAAAACACTCTGAAGTTTGTGTAAATGTGAATTGAAAGTAGGAGAATATAACACAATAGATCTGGTTTAGATAATACAATGAAAAAAACATACGTACCCAAGTACGTATGGCTGTAGCCAGCAAGCTCCTTGATGAGCAGCTCTCTGAAGGCTAGCTTTGAGATGGGGGGCTTTCCACAGCTCTTAGCCATTTCCTTGTTTAGGATGAATGCATTCACCACAGCAATGTCGATGAAATTATAGAAGAAGGTCTTGTAACATTTCATCGTCTTATGGAGAACATTGTAATAGCCTATCAGCGCATCTGATAGGTCCACACCGCCCATGCTCTTGTTGTAGTCCTTTATTGCAATTGGAATGGGGACATTTTTGCGGTCCATGCCCCAGTAGCGCTGAGACAACAGGTGTCCGGCTGGATGAGCCAGCTTCAGTGGGGAATGGACACCTTGGCACTGGGGGTTCCCATTCGGAGTCAGTGTCACTGTGAAAGAAAATGTTCAGTTAGAATAGTTTCACATATGAGCCCTGTATCAGGTATAATAAACAGATATATATAGAGTACAGGGAACATACGGTTGAATATATTATTATAGACCTGCTAGATTTACTGTCTCATTTATATTATGACAGACCAGCTAGATCTACTGTCTATTTTATATTATGACATTTCAGCTAGATTTACTGTCTCTATTATATTATGACAGACCAGCTAGATCTACTGTCTCCATTTCACTTTGGCCATTGTTGTTGGCCTGCCCTCCCCTCAACAGCCTCAAATAGGCTATTTCATATGGGGGTGGAGTGGGGTGGAACGGCAGACACACGCATCTTGGCAATGCTCCCTCTAATCCACAATATGGATATATACACACACAAACATAGGCTATGGGTCATACACATACATGCAAACATAGGCTATGGGTCATACACATACATACAAACATACCCCCACCCACAATGTATAGCCAACGTGTACTTTACACATTTCATCACATTTTTATATATTGCTACTAAAACATTTTAAAATCACAAATAATATTTTAGATTATCAATTTCAAACAACGCCATTAGCATGAGAAGAACTTACCAGTCCAAAGCGATGTCCTCTCCGTTCAAAAAATATTCCTACATTTGGGGATTAAAGCTATGCTAGCTAAATGAATCGTCCTCCAACAATCTCTCTCACTTTCCCGATCAATTTCTTCTAAAATTGTGTGTACATCTGTATATCTAGACTTAGATTTAGCTTTCCCTGACTTAGTCACCATACTGATTGATATATAAACAGCTGAAGATGCGCTTTACCAAAATAGTGCTGTCCGTAACACACGTGGCTCCTTCCAGTATGAATTTTCAATGGTGAATGACCCTCTTTACGCCGGAGTTTACTACATGGGTTGGTCTTCCAACAAAGAAACATTACATATCGCCGTTTACCTCAGCTCATTGGCTATCGACCAAGCTAGATTTCAAGACGATCAGTGGTCCTTGGGTTAAAATACAGTCAATCAATGAAACAGCGGTCATATCATTGGTGCACAATGATGTCATTACTTGTTGTCTTCAAATCGGTTTCTTTCAGTCAATATGTCTCGCAAAATGACCCATCACGTTTGGTTGTGTTACAAACAACCAGTTGATTGCAATGAAACCAAACATGACTGGAAAAGTCACGTTTAGCGTGTGTATTTACATCGAATGTGTCATTGAAAATTGAATGAGACCGAATTCACGACACAAGCGGTTCACAAAATGTTTCGTGTCAGGCTATAAAAATTACTTTTTTCAACAATGAGCATTGGGATTGCAAACAGAGGAAGATCGTCAAAGGTAAACCATTCATTTTATTGCAATTTGTGATTTTGTTACGTCTGTGCTGGTTTATTTTAAAAAATTTTATGGGGCTCTGTCCTCAGATAATCGCATCATATTCTTTCGCAGTAAATCCTTTTTTAAATCTGACAACGCAGTTGGATTAGCAAGATTCTAGGCTTTCGAAACATGTGAGACACTTGTATTTTCATGATTGTTTAATATGACTATTTATGTAGCGATCACATTATGTTGTCGAATTTAATCCCGGTTCGGTGCGCAGAGAGGTTAAATAAAGGTTAAAACGCTTTTTTGCCTAACTCGGACGACGTTGGGCCAATTGTTCATAGTTCATACTGATTAGACAGTGCCACAGTAGCCTAACGGATAAGGCACTTGACTTCTTAGCCAAGGATTGTGGGTTAAAGTATCATCTGGGGTGGTTGAAAGCAGTGTGGAGGAGTGCTGGGCCCATCACCCAGCAGTGTTCTTTGAAAACAGTTTTTACAAGCATTTCGCTACACCACATGCATTTCGCTACACCTGCAATAACATCTGCTATACACGTGCTTGTGACCAATACATTTGAATTGTGTTCCGCCCTTTGGGACTGCCGATCAAGGCTGGTTGTGGGGTTATTGTCTTGCTGGAAGATTGACTTGTGGCCAAGTTTTTTTATGCTAAAATGTCATGGTACTTGGTCAAGTTCATGATGCCTCTGACCTTTTAACCTACTATTTTACAGTAGATATGAGGTTATTTTCCGTATGCATCTTTTTTTATATTGGAAAATGAAATACTGATACTGGAAAATACATTTTGGGAGGTTTTATGTACTGTGATGTAAGTTTGATGTACCTACTGTCGTTATTGTAATTCGTGTTACATATATTTCTAAATCCCACATGGTGATCTCATGGAACCTTGCTCTTTTTATGTCTTAGCCATTAGGGGAGGTACTATTTTTATTCTGCATTAGGCTAACAGGAAATACAGAAAAAAGCAGGGAGTACTCAGACTTACATTAGCTTACAACAAGGTTGACTAGGTGTTTTCGAGGTAAACTTTTGGCTCCAATGGGTCGTATAAAGCAGAAAACGATCTTTGGGGGAACCATTTGCTACAGGATGTGGGAAGGGGGAAAAGCACAGACAGTGACAGAACAATTTAGTATGCAACTGGGAGGGGCAGATTTTGTCTTTGAAACACAACCTTTAGAACGATGGGTTCCAGAAAGTGTCTTTAAATGTGTCAACAATGCATAAAAATGTTGTCCTCTTTTTTTACAGTCTTCAATGCGAAGCAAGACTGCTCAATGTGTGCTTTGCATCACCCAGAGAAAAATTATGATCCTCTGACCAACTGGGTTTGTCTTTGTGTTATATAGCAGTAGGCTATGAAAACTCATGTAGTTTCATCCTTCAAGATGTTTAGAAGTATGAAACTTTGTCTTGAAACTTTTTCATCGGGGTTATCCTTGTGTTATTGCTAGGTTTGCACATTTTGGGAAATATTCAGAGGTGGCAACTTTCAGTGGGAATTAAAGGGAATATATGGGAATTCACAGAAATATATGCAAAATAATGTTAATACCATTTAAAAGAAGATGTTTTTTTTGCGTTGGATATATTTACCATATCATATGGAGACAGAAAAATAGACCTTTTACCTTATCATAAGTAGACAAAAGGCTAATTATTAAATCATTCCAATAGAAGAAATATATATTTTAGTTACGAATTGAACTTTAATTAAATGAGTTGACTCTTCACATGGGATGATCTCGCTGAACAACAAAATAAAGGGAATATTGAATAATCCCCAATGATCCATTGCATCTCCCAAAAACATTGTCAACATACATCTGTAAAACATACATCTGTTTCAACATATTGTACATCTGTCTAGAAACTAAAGCATTAGTTGTGTTCTTCTCAGGCTTCCATGTGTTCTCCCTGGACCTCCTCCTTGGACCTCTTCAATGTCTTGAACATCAGACTCTGAGGCCTCATCTTCACTGTCACCTTCCAACCTTGTTGAGGATGGCTCGTTGTCAGGCTCAAAAAGCCCAAATTTGCCTGGATGGCAATCAATTTTTCAACTCTTGTATTGGTCAGCCTGTTCAATGCTTTGCTGTGTGTGTTCCCAAACAAGGACCAGTTGCTCTCTGAGGCGGCTGATGTTGGTGGGATTTAGAGGATGATGGAGGCAACAGGGGAAAGAGCCTCAGATCCACAAAGTCCCTTCCACCAGGTGGCTGATGAGATATGTTGGCATGAATGCCATATTGCATCTCCATCCCAAAGCCCTTACTTGGAAGTGTACTTCGCCAGACTGCCAAGAACCTTGCCCTCGTCCAGGCCAAGGTGACGAGACATGATAGTGATGACACCATAGGCCTTGTTGATTTCTGCACCAGACAGGATGCTCTTGCCAGCGTATTTGGGGTCCAACATGTATGCTGCGGCATGTATGGGCTTCAGGCAGAAGTCTTCACGCTTTTTGATGTATTTCAGAACTGCAGTTTCCTCTGCTTGGAGAAACAGTGAATTGGGCAGGGCAGTATGGATTTCTTCTCTTACATCTGCAAGCAGAGTCTTAACATCAGACAGGATGGCATTGTCTCCCTCAATCTATGCAATGGCTACTGCTATAGGTTTCAGGCTGCTCACCACTCTCTCCCAAAATACATCACCCAGGAGAATCCTCTTGATGGGCTGTCCATATCGGAAGATTGTGATATGGCCATTTCTTGGAGAGACTCCTTCCCCTCCAGGAAACTGTGAAACATGATGACAACAAACCCCCAATGGGTGTTGGTGGGCAGCTCCGATGTGGTACACTTATTCTTCTCACTTTGCTTGGTGAGGTAGATTGCTGCTATAACTTGATGACCCTTCACATACTTGACCATTTCCTTGGCTCTCTTGTAGAGTGTTTCCATTGTTTTCAGTGCCATGATGTCCTTGAGGAGCAGATTCAATGCATTAGCAGCACAGCCAATGGGTGTGATGTGGGGGTAGGACTCCTCCACTTTAGACCAAGCAGCCTTCATGTTCGCAGAATTGTCTGTCACCAGTGCAAATACCTTCTGTGGTCCAAGGTTATTGATGACTGCCTTCAGCTCTCTCTGGAATGTAAAAACCAGTGTGTCTGTCCCTGGTGTCTGTGCTCTTGTAAAATACTGGTTGAGGGGTGGAGATGATGTAGTTAATTGTTCCTTGCCCACAAACATTTGACCACCCATCAGAGATGATTGCAATACAGTATGCTTTCTCTATGGTTTGCTTGACATTCACTTGAACTCTTTTGAACTCTGCATCCAGCAAATGAGTAGATAAAGCATGTCTGGTTGGAGGGGTGTGAGCTGGGCAAAGAACATTTAGAAATCTATTCCAATACACATCGCCTGTGAGCATCAGAGGTGAACCAGTTGCATACACAGCTCGAGCAAGACATTCGTCAGCATTTCTCTGACCATGTTCCCCCATTGAGTCAAAAAAACGTCTGATTCCAGGAGTACCATGAGCTGTTGCTGTCGATAAGTGTCTGATCCATAATTTTCAACTCGAATAGAATGTTGCTACTTAAGACTGAATCCAGGTGGTGAGTCACATATTAACAAAGATATTGTTACTAAGCTCCTTCTATGTCAGATATTAACAGTTGAACCGCAGTCAAATATTTATATTTCTTTCTGCCTTCTTGTCCCAAGGCTCCGGAGAGGATATTTAGATTGATGTGATTGGGTAAGGCACGGCCACTTGTATTTGCATATAACCACGCAATTGGATTAGACGGGGCATTAGTAGAGGTGGGCATTGCTTTGAGAGAGCGTGAGAAAGAGAGGTTCCTGAGTTAAAGAGGCCGCTGCGCCCGGGTTGATTTTTTAAAGCTGTCTAAAAATAATTTACTTTTATATAACAAAATGCGATGTTGTCCAGTCTGGATTGACCCTTCTCTGGGTCCAAAAGTAGGTGTTAATAATGTTTTGTACACTCAGTGTATAATAAGGTCATAACGAAATTTTTAAAAAGTGTCTCATTAAAACAAAATTCTTGCTTGATAAATCAAATGCATTCAAAGGGATGCTGTTTATTCTCATGATTCAACAGTAGCCTAACCCGCACATTTCAAAGGGAAATACATTTAGGTTTACCTTTACTTGTAAATGAATTCCATTTGTCTTGTGAACTTCTCAGTGACAGCGTTGTAGAAGAAGATTTTTTTTCTGCATGCACACAGCAGGGCAGCCACCAAAGTAGAATGGTTGTAGAGTAGTTAGTAACACCATCTTGTAGAAGCCAAGGCATTGAGTGGCGAGAAAAGCCCCATTCCCATTACATCCACAAAGCAAAAGTAAATCCAAGATGTGTAAAAGTCTGGGTAAAAAGTACTCATTGGTAATGACATTTCAGACACTGGAATCATGTTCAGCCTGCCTGACAGCTGGCAGTGAGGGAGATGGTGGTTGCCTTGCCTGTCTTTAACTCTTCAAAGTGTCCAAATAGCAAATTTGTTACATTATTTCAACTCTGAATTTATTTTGAGGTGCAGTAGTAGTGTCCATTTGTCTAGTTGTTTTTTCTAGCTAGCTAGCTTTATTTAGTTCAAGGGATGCAAGCCCCAAGTTATGTAGACATTCCCAAATGTGCACAGCTTACCCTAGGCAATACCCACACAAGATGTTTAGCGAAGCACAATGCGCAAAATATGAAGTCGTCTCAATGCAATGAAGATACATCAAGCTAGGCAAAGCAGTGCAATGAAGGGACACTAACCCTGTCCATTAACAATGACTGGAGTCAGGAAAGGCAGCGTGCCTCATAGATTTCAATTGATTGGAATGGATGGAACGAAAGGCATGAATACCCTGGGCTCTTAACTGAGGTTCTGAGGCAGTTTTGACAGATTTTTAGGTTTTGAGCATAAAAACCCCCAGAATTTTTGAGAAAAAACATTTGGCTTTTCACAACAGCTTTTTATTGTTAGATTATCACAGGGTCATCATTGCCTACCCTGCCTACACTGACTGCATGTCACTGCTTGAACATCAGTATTTATTCACTTGCTAGTAATCACTTCTTTCATTTAAAAAAATCATAAAACAATGGTTAATTACAATTTTTTTCAACATTTGTCCATGTGAAATACAGGGAAAACCCATTAAATCAGACACATTAACGTTAGGTTTATGATGTTACCATTGTGTGTCTCTATACCTGCAGCTATGGTTGGATTATTTGATGGACAGCAGCACAGTTGGTCTTACTGAAAATTGTCTCATTTGCATCCCATATTAGGAGTTTATAAAACCATGTTAATAGAAAAGAGGATGTGTACTGCCTTTCTCTAATGTTTTTTCCTTGACGTTTTGCCGAATTTACAAGTTTTCTAACTAGCAAAAAATACAGGAGGAAAGGTCTTCCAGAGAAAAGGCGCTTTGCTCTCTGCATGTGTGAAGGACTTCACTCTGCTTGCTTAGCGAGTACCACATCCTCCCGATTCGGCCCATACCTGGCGCAAACTCGGGACCTCGACTTAGCACACGGGACTTGCTAGCACAAGTGACCACCCTCCTGAAGCGTCTTACTCGTCGGTGCCACACTAAAAGCTAGCTAGCTTGCACAAGTGGGGACATTTCAGGCTGAGGAGTAAGTTAGGGAGTATTGAGAGTGTTACTTTTTTCACCACAACCAGCAATCAGAGTTTACCCACCTATTGTTTTACCACTACAACACTGGTCAAGACACACACACACAGCTGTTGGGGGCTGCAGAAATGCCGCTATGGAGCACAAAATGCGGTAATGACTGCGGTGCAGCAGAACTAATTTTCAATGGCAGACAGCACGGAAAGCTTGTGATCAAACGTCAAAATGCATTCAAAAGTTAAAGGCCTCGATATTGCTGTCCGACCCAGACCCATGACTTTACTAGCCTGTTGAGTCCTGGTTAGGTTTACATTAATTTGATAAAAGCTATAAAAATACACAGTTTTAAAACAACAAATATTTCACACATGGCTGTATAACATATAACTAATCTGGAACTAACTAACGTTAGCTATCTAAACGTGGCTGACTGAGGTACGTCTAGATAGCTAATGTTAGCTAGCCTTGGCCAACATTAGCAAAGAAAGAGTTAAAATCATATATTGATGGAAACTGTTTCAACAACAACAACAAAAATGACACAAAGTGTGTTAATGGTAATGTACTCACCAAATGCTGAAATTCATGGTTAAATCACCACGAAATCAGACCACAGTGAACCCGAGAAACAAAGATGGTGGATAACCTCAAATTTCAAATTTGAATTCCACATACGGATAGTTTTGAGCATCCACTAGCAAGATATTCAGAGATTTCATTGAAGTTCAGTCAACAATTATTGGTTAATTCACTGGGCAACATTACTCCTTCAGTCAACATCTCAACATCTTCAGAATTTTTCAGTTGAGCTGATGTTGGAAAATGAGCTGAAACAACTAAAAGGCTAAATTACTTTTTACAATACAGTCAAATGTCATCGATGACAGACTGCTAGCAGGATTAATGCTTCTTCCAGTTCAGCCAGGTATCAGATAATAAGCATCAAATTGTGAATGTTTTGCAAAAATACCAGTGATGACTCCTCTCAGCATGGTGTAAATTGTGTCACGGTTCAGAATGATTACAATCATCATCGTCTCTCTCCTGCAGGGAATATTATAGTGGCTGACATACCAATAAGCACAGAGCTGTGTCTACCAGACATTTTTGGTCAAAAGGCAATGCCATTGTCCCTTCTTTCATTTATTCTGAAACCAGGCAAGGCCAAGAGAGGGTTAGTGGAGAGGAGCCTACCTCCATGGAAATGTCCTCTGATTAGCAGATAAGAAGTGTATTCCAGTGGAAAGGTGATGTGATGTACGTACTTGCATGGCAAGAGGATTAAGACTAGCACTGAAGGGTGAACACTGTGTGTGCTTATCCGTCCGTGCATGTGTGCGTGTGTGCATTTGTGTATCCGCGCGTGTGAGGACACTGGAGTATAAGACACATTGAGTGACTGTAAGTTTAGGCTTAGACATAGAGACTGGCAAAACATAAACACACAAGACAAACAGCCATTGAGCTAGATGTGTCCAGATTTACCTTTATTCCCAACAGAGTGATGGAGCTTTATAATCTGTAGGCTTGAAAAGACAAGAGGCTGACATGGTGACTTGGTTATATGATTTGGTGTGAGGTGATGAGATGACTGGTGACGATGATGTGGTGGAGGTAACGTCATGGACTATGGGTGGTTTGGGGGAGAGAGTGAGAGCGGTGTGGGGTGAACTCTATAGGGTGCAGTCACGCTTGAGACAGGTATGATGTCAAGCTATTGTGTGTGTGTGTTGAGATTTGAATGAAGCAGGTAGGGTAGCTACCTTGTGGTATGGTTATGTGAAATTACAATACATTTTTGCAACATCAACAACATTTTGATTCATGATTTATACATGAAGCACACATGAGGACATTTTTCTCTGAGACAATTTCCTAATAAATGTTTAGCCAGAAGTAAAATGTTCCTGTTTTGACTAATTTAATAGAGTGGGTTAGGTCTGCTCTATATCAAATTAGCATACCCCCCTGAGACTCTGTTTCACACCTGGTAGATTGGTGGATGGGAGTACCAGCTCTCTGTAACCTAGAGGGCAACCAGTGAGTCCGTCTCCTCTATATCATGTTTCTTGTAGGATGACAATATCTGTATTTCCAATTTTTTTGATGAAGTCTGTGTTCCAGCTCTTTAGGCCAAAGGCAGATGACCTCGGGCCTTGAATATTCCATTATGAGATTGAAAAGCTTTATGTTCCATAGTTTCCAGTGTTGTTTTTGTGTGGTTTAGGTTTAGGCGATTACAGTAGGTGTGAGCAGAGCATGTTAAGCATCTGATAAATACCTTTTAGGTTGCAGGATTGGGCTTGGGCAGGTGTTTTAGTGGGGGTTGGGCCTGTTGCTCTGCTCACGGTCTGGGCATACAGTGGGGCAAAAAAGTATTTAGTCAGCCAAAAATTGTGCAAGTTCTCCCACTTAAAAAGATGAGAGAGGCCTGTAATTTTCATCATATGTACATTTCAACTATGAGAGACAAAATGAGGAAAAAAAATCCAGAAAATCACATTGTAGGCTTTTTAATGAATTTATTTGCAAATTATGGTGGCAAATACGTGTTTGGTCACCTATAAACAAGCAAGATTTCTGGCTCTCACAGACCTGTAACTTCTTCTTTAAGAGGCTCCTCTGTCCTCCACTCGTTACCTGTATTAATGGCACCTGTTTGAACTTGTTATCAGTATAAAAGACACCTGTCCACAACCTCAAACAGTCACACTCCAAACTCCACTATGGCCAAGACCAAAGAGCTGTCAAAGGACACCAGAAACAAAATTGTAGACCTGCACCAGGCTAGGAAGACTGAATCTGCAATAGCTAAGCAGCTTGGTTTGAAGAAATCAACTGTGGGTGCAATTATTAGGAAATGGAAGACATACAAGACCACTGATAATCTCCCTCGATCTGGGGCTCCACGTAAGATCTCACCATGTGGGGTCAAAATGATCACAAGAACGGTGAGCAAAAATCCCAGAACCACACAGGGGGACCTAGTGAATGACCTGTAGAGAGCTGGGACCAAAGTAACAAAGCCTACCATCAGTAACACACTACACTGCCAGGGACTCAAATCCTGCGGTGCCAGACGTGTCCCCCTGCTTAAGCCAGTACATATCCAGGCCCATCTGAAGTTTGCTAGAGAGCATTTGGATGATCCAGAAGAAGATTGGGAGAATGTCATATGGTCAGATGAAACCAAAATATAACTTTTTGGTAAAAACTCAACTCGGCGTGTTTGGAGGACAAAGAATGTTGAGTTGCATCCAAAGAACACCATACCTACTGTGAAGCATGGGGGTGGAAACATCATGCTTTGGGGCTGTTTTTCTGCAAAGGGACCAGGACGACTGATCCGTGTAAAGGAAAGAATGAATGGGGCCATGTATCTTGAGATTTTGAGTGAAAACCTCCTTCCATCAGCAAGGGCATTGAAGATGAAACGTGGCTGGGTCTTTCAGCATGACAATGATCCCAAACACACCGCCCGGGCAACGAAGGAGTGGCTTCGTAAGAAGCATTTCAAGGTCCTGGAGTGGCCTATCCAGTCTCCAGATCTCAATGCTATAGAAAGTCTTTGGAGAGAGTTGAAAGTCCGTGTTGCCCAGCAACAGCCCCAAAACATCACTGCTCTAGAGGAGATCTGCATGGAGGAATGGGCCAAAATACCAGCAACAGTGTGTGAAAACCTTGTGAAGACTTACAGAAAACGTTTGACCTCTGTCATTGCCAACAAAGGGTATATAACAAAGTATTGAGATAAACTTTTGTTATTGACCAAATACTTATTTTCCACCATAATTTACAAATTCATTAAAAATCCTACAATGTGATTTTCAGGATTTTTTTTCTCATTTTGTCTGTCATAGTTGAAGTGTACCTATGATGGAAATTATAGGCCTCTCTCACCTTTTTAAGTGGGAGAACTTGCACAATTGGTGGCTGACTAAATACTTTTTTGTCCCACTGTATGTGCGGCTGTCATGTTGAGGTCCTTGTTGCATGGGCAGGGAGCATGGGTGGGGGGGGCAGAAGGAATTGGTTGTGGCCGGGGTTTGTTTTTTGTGTGAGGGGGTCTCTGCTGGTTGGGGTGGGGATGTGGCTGGTGATGCTGTGGTCTGGGTGTAGGTACTCTTGGCGTGGGTTCTCTCGGTGTAGATCCTTCGGGAGGGAGTCTCGCAGGTCTGAGAGGGTGATTTGTTGGTCTGGGCAGGGTGTCTGTTGATCTGTTGCTCCTGTGTGAGGTGCTAGGCTGCAGTTGAGGGTCACGTCCTTCAGGGTCCTGGCAAAAGTTGGGACTGCTGTCTTTTAGAGGTGGACCTGGTGGTAAAGGCTGTTAAAGTCCAGGGTGGAGTGGTGGGCCAGCTAGACATTAGGTTTTGAGGCACAGTCCTGGAAAATGCTTGCGTTCACCCGCTGTATGGTGGCAGGGTGAAATACTTTTCATGGTAGCAGGGTAGAGATGACCACTTGTGCGTTGGGGAAAGTGGAAGCTTTTGCAATCACTCACTTGAGTGCTTTGGCCAGTCTTTTCTGCTGGGCTCTGAGGTCATTTGTGCCCATGTGAATTAGGATGTGGCTCCATGGCATGCCTAGTGTTTGGGCACCAGATTTTAGCCACTTTTGTTTGGGAAAAAGTTTATTCTCTTGAATGTATTTACCCATTTCAGTCAATGAGGAGCACAATCTGAGTTGTCAGGGGGGCTATTGGGGGAACTGACAGGGGGCTGTTAGGAGGGGGTGGGATCTGTTGGGTTGGTGGGTCCTGTGTTGTCTTTCCCATTGTGGTATTAAGGCTGTGGCCCGGGTCTGAGGTGGGCTGTTCTGCTCGGCTTTCTCACCTCCTTCTTCAGGGCTGTTAGCTGTGCCACGTGTTCCTCTCCCTCCTCCTTCAGTGCTGTTAGCTGGACTGTGTATTCCTCTCTCTCCTCCTTTGGCGCTGTTAGGTGGGCTGTTTGCTCCTCTCTCTCTTGCTTGATTTCTCTCACCTCAGTCCGGAATACACCCAGTTCTCTCAAACAGCCGTCTATCTCCACCTTCAGCCCCCCCGGGTCTTGTTGGAGGGGAGGGGGTGTTGTTGTGCAGGTCTGTTTTGTGGGTCTGCTCTGTCTGGAGTGTGTGGACTAGCTCTTTAACCTCCACCATCTCTCTCTCAACAATGGAGGAGCAGTGCGGTTGTGGGACCTGGGCCTGTTCAGCGCTGAGGGGCTGATTCTCCTCTTGTGGCTTCTCGTCTGCAGGGCAGTTGGATCAAACTCACTCAGGATGGCGGAGTCATCACAGAGGGAGAGCTTTTCCTGCTGTGCTCTCTCTTTGATTCCGTAAAAGTCCTGCTGAAAATTCATGAGGATGCCCTGCACCATTACTGTCTAAGACTTGTACATGTTAACGGAGGTTGTGTCAATTTCCTCAGTGTCTAGTATTCTGAATTTCCACCCAGGGCCAATACCCTCTCTCTTAACATAGGGATAGTGTGCTCTTATAGCACTGTGCCATGCCAGGGGAGGGTCTGTGTGGAAAATGAAGTTACTTACATTCCCCTCATTTTAGCAGCCAGCAAATAGTGTCTCTGGATTGTATTTGAGGAGCTTTTTTTGTACTTATTGAATGCAGTGTTATTTTTTTATATCCATGGGGCACTGTGCTGTGGTGACCTCTGCACAGCAGGAAGCCATGGAGTAGGGAGCTTCAAAGGCCTCTGCATTTGGGTGGGGGAGGCTGTGAAACTCTGCTGCCATTGTTGGGCTCACACTTCAGTGCTAAGTCAAATCAAATCTAATTGTATTGATCAAATGCACATATTTAACAAATGTTATTGCGGGTGTAGTGAAATGCTTGTGTTCCTAGCTCCAACAGTGCAGTAGAATCGAACAATTCACAACAATACACATAAATGTAAAAGTAAAACAATGGAATTAAGAAATATATAAATATTAGGACGAGCAACGTCGGAGTGGCATTAACTAAAATATGGTATAATAGCATACAGTATACTATACACATATAAAATGAATAAAACAGTATGTAAACATTATTAATAACTTCTAGTGACACCCCTTCCCGGGTCCAGGAGCTTAATCATCGACTGACACTAATTAGCATAACGCAACGGACATAAATATTACTAGAAAATATTCCTATTCATGAAAATCACAAGTGAAATATATTGAGACACAGCATAGCCTTTTGTTAATCACCCTGTCATCTCAGATTTTCAAAATATGCTTTTCAGCCAAAGCAAGACAGGCATTTGTGTAAGTTTATCGATAGCCTAGCATAGCATTATGTCCAGCTAGCAGCAGGTAACTTGGTCACGAAAATCAGAAAAGCAATCAAATTAAATCGTTTACCTTTGATGACCTTCGGATGTTTTCACTCACAAGACTCCCAGTTAGATAGCCAATGTTCCTTTTTTCAAAAAATATTATTTTTGTAGGCGAAATAGCTCCGTTTATTCTTTACGTTTGGCTGAGAAATCGACCGGAAATTGCAGTCACGAAAACGCCAAAAAATATTCCAAATTAGCTCCATAATATCGACAGAAACATGGCAAACGTTGTTTATATAAAATCCTCAAGGTGTTTTTCAAATATCTATTTGATAATATATCCACCGGGACAATTGGTTTTTCAGTAGGACCGATTGGAAAAATGCCAACCTCTGTATTGTACGCGAGAATCACTCTGAGAGCCATCAGGTGATGGCTGTAGCCGCTTAGGGGTATTCTTCAACATAAATGTAAAAAACTAAGTCACAATGCTGTAGACACCTTGGGGAATACGTAGAAAAAGTAATCTGGTTGATAGCCCATTCACTGCTCAATAGGGACGCATTGGAACGCAGAGCTTTCAAAACATGAGGCACTTCCGGATTGGATTTTTCTCAGGCTTTCGCCTGCAATATCAGTTCTGTTATACTCACAGACAATATTTTTTACAGTTTTGGAAACTTTAGAGTGTTTTCTATCCTAAGCTGTAAATTAAATGCATATTCTAGCATCTTGTCCTGACAAAATATCCCGTTTACTTTGGGAACGTTATTTTTCCAAAAATGAAAATACTGCCCCCTAGTCAGAGACTACTGTTCGATTATGAAAGTGACCAGTGATTCCATGTGTATGTATATAGGGCAGCAGCCTCTAAGGTGCAGGGCTGAGTAACCAGGAGGTAGCCAGCTAGTGATGGCTATTTAACAGTCTGATGGCCTTGAGAAAGAAGTGTTTTTTCAGTCTCGCAGTCCCAGCTTTGATGCACCTGTACTGACCTCGCCTTCTGGATGGTAGTGGGTGAACAGGCCGTGGCTCGGGTGGTCGATATATTTGATGATCTTTTTGGCCTTTCTGTGAAATTGGATGCTGTAGGTGTCCTGGGGGGCAGGCAATGTGCCCCCGATGATGTGTTGGGCACACCGCACCACCATCTTGAGAGCCTTGCGGTTGCGGGCTGTAGAGTTGCAGTACCGGGTGGAGATACAACCCGACAGGATGCTCTCAATTGTGCATCTGTAAAAGTTTGTGAGGGTCTTAGGGGCCAAGCAAAATTTCTTCAGCTTCCTGATGTTGAAAAAGCGCTGTTGCGCCTTCTTCACCACACTGTTTGTGTGGGTGGACCATTTCAGATTGTCAGTGATGTGTACACTGAGGAACTTGAAGCTTTTAACTTCTCCATTGCAGTCCAGTTGATGTAGATAGGGGTGTGCTCCCTCTGCTGTTTCCTAAAGTCCACGATCAGCCGTTAATTCTGTTGATGTTGAGGGAGAGGTTATTTTCCTGGCACCACCCCACCAGGGTCTTCACGTCATCCCTGTAGGCTGTCTCGTCATTGTTGTGGCCTACTACTGTTGTGTCATCTGCAAACTTGATGATTGAGTTGGAGGCGTGTGTGGCCATGCAGTCATGGGTGAACAGGGAGTACAGGAGTGGACTGAACAAGCACCTTTGTGGGGCCCCTGTGTTGAGGATGGAGGTGTTGTTTCCTACCTTCACAACCTGGGTGCGGCCCGTCAGGAAGTCCAGGACCCAGTTGCACAGTGCGTTGTTCAGACCCAGGGTCCCGATCTTAATGATGAGCTTGGCGGGTACTATGTTGTTGACGGCTGAGCTATAGTCAATGAACAGCTTTCTTACATAGGTATTCCTCTTGTCCAGATGGGATAGGGCAGTGTGCAGTGCGATGGCGTTTGCATCATCTGTGGATCTGTTGGTGCGGTATGAAAATTCAAGTGGGTCTAAAGTGTCAGGTAAGGTAGAGGTGATATGATTCTTTAACTAGCCTCTCAAAGCACTTCATGATGACAGAAGTTAGTGCTACGGGACAATAGTCATTTAGTTCAGTTACCTTTGCTTTCTTACAGGAACAATGGTGGACCTCTTGAAACAAGTGGGGACAGCAGATTAGGATATTGAGAGATTGTATATGTCCGTAAACACTCCAGCCTGCTTGTCTGCGCATACTCAGAGGACGTGACTAGGGATGCCGTCTGGGCCGTAAGCCTTGTGAGTGTTAACATGCTTAAATGTCTTACTCATGTCGGCCACAGAGAAGCCCACAGTCCTTGGGAGCAGGCCGCGTTGGTGGCACTGTGTTATCCTCAAAGCAGGTAATGAAAGTGTTTAGCTTGTGTGTGGTTTTCCCTTTGTAATCCGTGATGGTCTGTAGACCCTGATACAAATGTCTCATGTCTGAGCCGTTGAATTGCGACTTCGTTTTGTATCTGTAATGATGTTTTTCCTGTTTGATTGTCTTATGGAGGGAATAACTACACTGTTTGTCTTCAACCCTATTCCCTGTCACCTTGCCATGGTTAAATGCTGTGGTTCACGCTTCCAGTTTTGTGTGGATTTTGCCATCTAGCCACGGTTTCAGGTTTGGGTAGGTTTTAATAGTCACAGTGGGAACAACATCCCCTGAACACTTCAGTTTGTGTAAACGTCAACGTTATTCTCAAAGGCTACCCTTAACATATCCCAATCCGCTTGATCAAAACAATCATGAAGCATGGATTCCAATTGGTCAGACCAGCATTGTATAGACCTTAGCACAGGTTCTTCCTGTTTGAGTTTCTGCCTATAGGAAGGGAGGAGCAAAATGGAGTCGTGATCTGATTTGCCGAAGGGAGGGCGGGGGAGGGCATTGTAGGCATTCCCGGAAGGGGGAGTAGCAATGGTCTAGTGTTTTAGCAGCGCAAGTTCTACAGTCAATGTGTTGATAGAACTTTGGTAGCGTTTTCCTCAAATTTGCTTTGTTAAAATCCCCAGCTACAATAAATGCAGCCTCAGCATTTGTGGTCCACTGAAGTTTCTTGAGAGTCGTTGTGGGATCGGCTTGAGCGGGAATATACACGGCTGTGACTATAACCGTAGAGAATTCTCTGGGGAGGGATTACGGTCGGCATTTGATTGTGCGGTATTCTAGGTTGGGTGAACAAAAATACTTGATTTTCTCTACTTTATCACAATTACTCCATGAGTAGTTAATCATGAAACATACACCACAGACTTTCTTCTTCCTGGAGAGGTTTTTATTTCTGTCTGTGCAATGTACTGAGAACCCAGCTGGCTGTATGGACGGGGACATTATAAATAGCCATGATTCCGTGAAACAAAGTATGTTACAGTCCCTGTTGTCTCTCTGGAAGGAGACCCTCGCCCTGAATCAATTATTTTATTGTCCAGAGACTGAACATTAGCGAGTAATATACTCAGAAGCGGTGGATGGTGTGTACGCCTCTTGAGTCGGACTAGAAGTCCACTCTGAATACCTTTTCACCGCCGGTGGCACCTTGGAGATGCCTCTGGAATAAGTTTGATTTCCCTGGGGGGTACGAACAAAAGATGCAATTTAGGAAGATCGTATTCCTGGTCATAATGCAAGTGAGTCCCCATCGATCTTATATCCAAAAGTTTTTTGCGATGTACAGTGGGGCAAAAAAGTATTTAGTCAGCCACCAATTGTGCAAGTTCTCCCACTTAAAAAGATGAGAGAGGCCTGTAATTTTCATCATTAGGTACACTTCAACTATGACAGACAAAATGAGATTTTTTTTCTCTAGAAAATCACATTTTAGGATTTTTAATGAATTTATTTGCAAATTATGGTGGAAAATAAGTATTACAGGCCTCTCTCATCTTTTTAAGTGGGAGAACTTGCACAATTGGTGGCTGACTAAATACTTTTTTGTATGTGTGTAATGACACAAAAAACTTTCTGAGCTAATAATGTAAGAAATTGCTATTCAAAAAAACTGAATACTGCAAAGTTGCTTAGGCGCTAGAAGCAGTTGCCATGTCTGTTGGTGCCATCTTAATCTGAAGTTGCAGCAAGGTCTGTTCTGTCCTAGCAGCTTGGTAGCTTAGTAGCCTTTTCTTACTTAGATATATATATATATATATATATAACAAAATTACCTAGAGATTATTTTCTTAAACTTTTTGGCTTCAGAAGTAGCTTGACACTGAACATTACCCACCCCGTTTTGGGTTGGATGGTATTTCCAGGTTTCTGCAGTGTTTCTTCAGCAGGTTTTGGTTTGCTAGGTGTTTATTATTGATAGTCCTTGGTAGTAAGAATCCTTCCAGGTAATTTTGTCCAAAATCAAGGTTCTAGGTTTGATATTTGGGTTTGGAGTGAAAGTTTTGATGAAGAGGGTAGTATCCTATATAATCCACATTGATCTAAACTCAGCAACAAAAGAAACGTAGCTTTTTCAGGACCCTGTCTTTCAAATATAATTCGTAAAAATCCAAATAAGAGATCTTCATTATAAAGGGTTTAACTTCATAGGGATCCCTTAAGCTCGAATACCGCTCGAATCCCATTACCAGGATAGATTTGAAATTGCAGGGCGCCAAATTCACTACAGACATATAAATATTTAAAATTCATATAAATACAGTGTAAAACATCAAAATAAGGCTTAATCCAGCCGCTGTGTCAGATTTCAAAAAGGCTTTACGGCGAAAGCACATCATGCGATTATCTGAGGACAACGCCCCACATACAAAAACATAAAAAACATTTTGCAACCAGGCAGGTACGACACGAAAGTCAGAAATAGCAATATAATAAATTCCTTACATTTGAAGATATTCATCTTTTTGCAATCCCAAATGTCTCAGTGACACAATGAATGGTCGTTTTGTTCGATAAATTCCTTCTTTATATCCCCAAAAGATACATTTATTTGGCGCATTTGATTCAGAAATACACTGGTTCCAACATGACTACATAGTATCTAATAAGTTACCTGTAAACTTGGTCCAAACATTTCAAACAACATTTCTAATCCAACCTCAGCTACCTTAAAATGTAAATAATCACTAAAATTTAAGACGGGATAAACAGTTTCCAATACCAAAGAAAAACAACACGGAGCGTGCTTTTGTTCACGCACACCAAAGGACTAGAGATCTTCTGAGTGACACATTGAAAGAATATGACTACTTCTACTTAATTTCTCAAAAGAAAAACATTAACAATTTCTAAAGACTGTTGACATCTTGGTGGAATCCATAGGAACTGCAATCTGGGCCCTAATAAATCAGGTTTTCCATAGAAATGCATTGGAAAACACAATGACCTCAAAAAAAATTCCCTGCATGGATTGTGCTTGGCCTGCCAAATCAGTTCTGTTCTACTCACAGGCATTATTTTAACAGTTTTAGAAACTGTAGAGTGTTTTCTATCCAATAATACCATGCGTATGCATATCCTAGCTTCTGGGCCTGAATAACAGGCAGTTTACCTTGTGCATGCTTTTCATCCGGATGTGAAAATACTGCCCCCTAGCTAAAGAGGTTTTAACCTCTTTGGCATAGGGGGCAGCATTTTCACTTTTGGATAAATAGCGTGCCCAATTTCAACTTCCTGCAACTCATGCCAAGAATATAAGATATGCATATTATTAGTAGATGTGGATAGAAAACACTCTGAGGTTTCTAAAACTGTTTGAATCATGTCTGTGAGTATAACAGAACTTATGTAGCAGGCAAAACCCAGAGGACTAACCGTTCAGAATTATTTTTTTTAGGTCTCTGTCTGTTCAGTGAGTTCTCGTTGGCAAACGATATTCCTTAGGAACTGGTTTTCAGTTCCTACCGCTTCCACTGGATGTCACCAGTCTTTGGAATTTGGTTGAGGTTATTCATTTGTGCAATGAAGAAGTAGGCCATCTAGGAACTGCGTAACACTGTTGAGAGTTGTGCAAGATGTGAAAAGTAGCATGGTTTGTTGTCTTCCTGTATTGAACACAGATAGACCCGTCTACAATTTGAGCAATTATTAACGTTTAAAAATACCTAAAGTTGTATTACAAAAGTAGTTTGAAGTATTTTGGCAAAGTTTACATTACAAACAGCCAGCAGCAAAGTAGATTGGTCACGAAAGTCAGAAAAGCAATAAAATGAATCGCTTACCTTTGATGATCTTCGGATGATTGCACTCACGAGACTCCAAGTTACACAATAAATGTTCCTTTTGTTCCATAAAGAACAAATGAAAATTCCAAATAGTATCCGTAAAGTTCGTAGAAACATGTCAAACGTTTCATTTGGGTACGTTTTTCATCCAAACATCAAAATACACTCAAGAGGTTTTTAAAACACTAACAGCTTACAGATAGTAGGTAATTAAGGTCACAGTTGTGAAAACTTAGGACACTAAAGAGGCCTTTCTTCTGACTCTGAAAAACGCCAAAAGAAAAATGACCAGTATCCCTGCTCATCTGCGTGAACATGCCTTAGGCATGCTGCAAGAAGGCGTGAGGACTACAGATGTGGGCAAGGCAATACATTGCAATATCCTTACTTTGAGATGCCTAAGACAGCACTACAGGGAGACATGATGGACAGCTGACTGTCCTTGCTGTGGCAGACCATGTGTAACAACACCTGCAATGGATCATCACACTTGCTGGACAGGCACAGGATGGCAACAACAACTGCCCGAGTTACACCAGGAACGCACAATCCCCCCATCAGTGCTTGGACTGTCCACAATAGGCTAAGAGAGGCTGGACTGAGGGCTTGTAGGCCTGTTGTAAGGCAGGTCCTGACCAGACATCACCGGCCACAATGTCGCCTATGGGCACAAACCCATCTTCGCTGGACCAGACAGGACTGGCAAAAAGTGCTCTTCACTGACAAGTCGTGGTTTTGTCTCAAAAGGGGTGATGGTCGGATTTGTGTTTAACGTCCCAGGAATGAGCGTTACACCGAGTCCGGTACTCTGGAGCAGGATCAATTTCGAGGTGGAGGGTCCATCATAGTCTGGGGCTGTGTGTCACAGCATCATCGGACAGAGCTTGTTGCCATCACAGGTAATCTCAATGCTGTGCGTTACAGGGACGACATCCTCTTCCCTCATTTGGTATCCTTCCTGCAGGCTCATCCTGACATGACCCTCCAGCATGACAATGCCACCAGCCATACTTCTCGTTCTGTGCGTGAATTCCTGCAAGACAGGAGAGCCCGGATCTCAATCCCATTGAGCACGTCTGGGACCTGTTGGATCGGAGGGTGAGGGCTAGGGCCATTCAACCTCAGAAATGGAGCTTGCAGTTGCCTTGGTGGAAGAGTGGGGTAACACCTCACAGCAAGAACTGGCAAATCTGGTACAGACCATGAGGATGAGATGCACTGTAGTAAATGCAGCTGGTGGCCTCACCAGATACTGACTGTTATGTTCATACAAATATTTAGACATATTAAGTTTTCTGAAAATAAACGCAGGTGACAGTGAGAGGACGTTTCGTTTTTTGCTGAGTTTATGTTTTTCTAACTCTAATTCTGTTTTTTTTGCAGAACTCAGGAGCCCTTGAGCTCATGACCCCTCTCTTTCTCTGTCTGTCTGTCTGTCTGTCTGTCTGTCTGTCTGTCTGTCTGTCTGTCTGTCTGTCTGTCTGTCTGTCTGTCTGTCTGTCTGTCTGTCTGTCTGTCTGTCTGTCTGTCTGTCTGTCTGTCTGTCTGTCTGTCTGTCTGTCTGTCTGTCTGTCTGTCTGTCTGTCTGTCTGTCTGTCTGTCTGTATCTCTCTCTCTCTCTCTCTTTCTCTCTCTCTCCATCTGCCTCTCCCAATTTCCCTCTCTTTCTCTCTGCCCCTGTCTCTTTCTCTTGGGTCTCACACACAGTCCCACACTCCCAGCCTGTCTCTGTGCCACACACACTATGTCTTTTGTTTGGGGTCAGACAGCATTGAAGTTAGATCCTGTGGTGCTACTGAGGAGAATGTTAATAATGTGGCTCCTCTGTGCCCGCTGGGAGAGAACAGAGCAGAGCAAGTTGAACTATATGAGGGAGTTGTTGTACTTGTCTTTCTTCAAATCAAATCAACTCAAAGTTCATTTGTCATGTGCGCTGAATACAACAGGTGAAATGCGTACTTACAGGCTCTAACCTACAGTGCAAAAAAGGTATTTAGGTGAACAATAGGTCGGTAAAGAAATAAAACAACAATAAAAAACAGGCTATTTACAGTAGTGAGGCTTTTAAAAAGTAGCGAGGCTACATACTGACACCGGTTAGTCAGGCTGATTGTACATGTAGATATGGTTAATGTGGCTATGCATATATGATGAACAGAGAGTAGCAGTAGCGTAAAAGAGGGGTTGGCGGGTGGTGGGTGGGACACAATGCAGATAGCCCTGTTAGACACTGTGCGGGAGCACTGGTTGGTCGGCCCAATTGAGGTAGTATGTACATGAATGTATAGTTAAAGTGACTATGCATATATGATAAACAGAGAGTAGCAGCAGCATTAAAGGAGGGGTTGGGGTGGGGGGCACACAATGCAAATAGTCCGGGTAGCCATTTGATTACCTGTTCAGGAGTCTTATGGCTTGGGGGTAAAAACTGCTTTTGTCCTAGACTTGGCACTCCGGTACCACTTGCCATGCGGTAGTAGGGAGAACAGTATATGACTGGGGTGGCTGGGGTCTTTGACAATTTTTGGGGCTTTCCTCTGACACCGCCTGGTGTAGAGGTCCTGGATGGCAGGCAGCTTAGCCCCAGTGATGTACTGGGCCGTACGCACTACCCTCTGTAGTGCCTTGCGGTCAGAGGCCGAGCAGTTGCCGTACTAGGCAGTGATGCAACCAAGATGCTCTCAATGTTGCAGCTGTAGAACCTTTTGAGTATCTGAGGACCCATGCCAAATCTTTTTAATTTCCTGACGGTGAATAGGCTTTGTCGTGCCCTCTTCACGACTGTCTTGGTGTGTTTGGACCATTCTAGTTTGTTGTTGATGTGGACACCAAGGAACTTGAAGGTCTCAACCTGCTCCACCACAGCCCCGTCGATGAGAATGAGAATGCTTGGTCCTCCTTT
Source organism: Oncorhynchus tshawytscha (assembly GCF_018296145.1). Taxonomy (NCBI): domain Eukaryota; kingdom Metazoa; phylum Chordata; class Actinopteri; order Salmoniformes; family Salmonidae; genus Oncorhynchus; species Oncorhynchus tshawytscha. The sequence continues at coordinate 2,993,287 of NC_056458.1, read as the reverse complement.
TCCTGTAGTTCACAATGATCTCATTAGTCTTGGTTATGTTGAGGGATAGGTTGTTATTCTGGCACCACCCGGCCAGGTCTCTGACTTCCTCTCCATAGGCTGTCTGGTCGTTGTCGGTGATCAGGCCTACCACTGTTGTGTCGTCTGCAAACTTAATGATGGTGTTGGAGTCCTGTCTGGCCATGCAGTTGTGGGTGAATAGGGAGTACAGGAGGGGACTGAGCATGCACCACTGGGGAGCTCCAGTGTTGAGGATCAGCGTGGCAGATGTGTTGCTGCCTACCGTCACCACCTGGGGCGGCCTGTCAGGAAGTCCAGGATCCAGTTGCAGAGGGAGGTGTTTAGTCCCAGGATCCTTAGCTCAGTGATGAGCTTTGAGGGTACTATGGTGTTGAACGCTGAGCTGTAGTCAATGAATAGCATTCTCACGTAAGTGTTCCTTTTGTCCATGTGGGAAAGGGCAGTGTGGAGTGCAATAGAGATTGCATCATCTGTGGATCTGTTTGGGCAGTATTCAAATTGGAGTGGGTCTAGGGTTTCTGGGATAATGGTGTTGATGTGAGCCATTACCAACCTTTCAGAGCACTTCATGGCTACGGACGTGAGTGCTACGGGTCTGTAGCCATAGGCAGGTTTCCTTTCCGCTCTTGGGCACAGGTACTATGGTGGTCTGCTTGAAACATGTTGGTATTACAGACTTAATCAGGGACATGTTGAAAATATCAGTGAAGACACCTGCCAGTTGGTCAGCACATGCCCGGAGCACACGTCCTGGTAATCCGTCTGGCCCCACAGCCTTGTGTATGTTGACCTGTTTAAAGGTCTTACTCACATCGGCTACGGAGAGTGTGATCACACAGTTGCCTGGAACAGCTGATGCTCTCATGCATGCCTCGGTGTTGCTTGCCTCGAAGCGAGCATAGAAGTGATTTAGCTCATCTGGTAGGCTCGTGTCACTGGGCAGCTCGCGGCTGTGCTTCCCTTTGTAGTCTGTAATAGTTTGCAAACTCTGCCACATACGATGAGCATCGGAGACGGTGTAGTATGATTCAATCTTAGCCCTGTATTGACGCTTTGGCTACTTTGATGGTTCGTCGCAGGGCATAGCAGGATTTCTTGTAAGCTTCCGGGTTAGAGTCCCGCACCTTGAAAGCGTCAGCTCTTCCCTTTAGCTCAGTGCGAATGTTGCCTGTAATCCATGGCTTCTGGTTGGGGTATGTACGTACAGTCACTGTGGGGATGATGTCCTCGATGCACTTATTGATAGAGCCACAGTGCCTGATGTGATGTAGAATCCCGGAACATGTTCCAGTCTGTGATAGCAAAACAGTCCTGTAGTTTAACATCTGCTTCATCTGACCACTTTTTTTATAGCCTGAGTCACTGGTGCTTCCTGCTTTAATTTTTGTTTGTAAGCAGGAATCAGAAGGATAGACTTGTGGTCGGATTTACCAAATGGGGAGCGAGGGAGAGCTTTGTACGATTCCGTGAAACATAGGATATTACAGTTTTTGATGTTCCGTTGGTAGGATATTCGTGATCGTATCGTCTAGTTTATTGTCCAATGATTGCACGTTGGCGAGTAGTATTGACGGTAACGGCAGCTTTCCCACTCGCCTTCTCCGGGTCCTCACGAGGCATCCGGCTCTTTGTCCTCTGTACCTGCGTCGCTTCCTCTTGCAAATAACGTGGATGTTGGCCCTGCTGGGTGTTTGGAGGATGTCTTGTGCGTCTTGTTTGTTGAAGAAAAAATTATGTGTCTAATCTGAGGTCAGTGATCGCTGTCCTGATATCCAGAAGCTCTTTTTTGTCGCTCTTTTTTGCCGTAAGATACGTTTGCAGAAACATTATGTACAAAATCAGTTACAAATAATGCGAAAAAGAACACATAATAGCACAATTGGTTGGGCGTCCTTAAAACTGCTGCCATTTCTTTCGGCACCACACACTCACATTCTCAATTGTCATTTATTTTCTTCCTAGTACTGATGATTTTGCAGATAGCAGCTGTTCTTAAGAGGAATGTTTAACTTGCAGTGATTGTGATGTGGTTGTTTTACTCACCTTAATTGAATGCACTGATTGTAAGCCGCTATATAGGCTGGTGTGGGATGGACTATATAGGGCTTTTCACACTACCAAGCTGTACTGAGCTGGACTGGTTAAATGTCCAATATTGTTACTGTAACCATGTTGAAAAGGAGAAACGGAACCAACCCAGACAGCGCCATCAAGACCACACAGTGGTAGTACAACTGCCAGCACCTGTAATAAACTCTCTACTTTCCACTCTACTGATGATGATGACATGAAATATGACTCAGCCATCCTCTATCACTACCCACTGAGTCACCACAGCAACAACCGCACACACACACACACACACACACACACACACACACACACACACACACACACACACACACACACACACACACACACACACACACACACACACACACACACACACGTGTCTTTTCAGATGCATTGTCCTTAAAGCTAAGACAAACACATGTAGTTGTAAAGGCTAGTCTGATCTGGTTCCTAATCTGTTTGTGCTGTTTTACCAAGTCCTATGGTCATTGCCTCATCAAATTTATGGCAATGACCAAAGTAGCTAGCAAGACAGCACAAACAGATCTGGGACCAGGCTAAGGCAAGTGGACATTTCCTTGCCTCCTGTCAATTAGAGAGAGGGCCTCATTCCCAGGAACTGAGCTGTGGTCCGTTAATGTAGTAGAGGAATAGCTGGACCGTGATCAAATCAAAGAGAAATAGGAGCACAAAAGGCAACCTGTTCACCCCCCTCATCACTGTCTCTCTCTCCCTCTCTCCCTATTTCACTCCATTTCCCAGCTGTGAGCTAGGGAAGAATGTGCTGGCCTTCTCTCTCCATTCCCCCCACCTCTCTCTTTCTCTTTATATATATATATATACATATATATATACTATATTCTCTCTCTATTTTCTCTCTATGTCAACTGAAGTCCTTTACAAAGAATGGCAAGGTACGATAATAGCCATCACGTTGCCATGGACACCAGACATGTATGTGTTTCTCTTTTTTCTCAAGCGACCAAATGTCGGTGGAATCTGAGACAAAACTCTCTCTCTCATTTTCAATTTCAATTGCTTTATTGACATGATATAACAATATACATATTGCCAAAGTGGAAAGTATTAATTTACAATATCAACAGCAACATAATTAAAAAATATAATAATCAAGATTGTCAGAAACAGGACAATACGTATTAACAACGACCAAGGGTGGAGGGGATGGGGGTGTTTTAGAAATGGAAATGTGTAAGAAAATAAGTAAATAAATAACACAAAAACATGTGCAGGATGGTTGGTCTGTCAGACACTGTCCCTTATTTTATGGCAGGCAGTAATGTAGTCCGCTGCCAACTCACAGCTCTCTGCGTCCTCCTCCCAACAGGACGGGAAGCCTCTTCTCATCAGAGGTCTTGGAAACCTTCAATGATGATTTCAAATCTCTGTAATTGCTTTACATTTTTGACATTTTGTCATGTATGCTGCTCTGTCTCAGGTTCTGCAGTGGCTGCACAGCCTTTCCTCTACAGGCAGCCATGTTTTCCTGTGTCTACCCTTCTCAATGACAAGGCTATGCTCACTAAGTCTGTCCTTTGCCAAGGTTTTTCAAACATTTTGATCAGTAACCATGGTCAAATAGTTGTGTACTGTCAATTTACAGCCAGATAGCACTGCATTTTGCTTTGTGCTTGTGTTTCCCAATAGTGGTGTCGTTTTGTGGGTTGTAGTTTGGTTTATTCTGATAGATTGGATGTTCTGGTCCTGAGGCTTTAGCGTGTTTTTTGTGTGTGTTTTTTTTTTGTAGAACAGGTTGCTCAGCTCTTGGCATTGTCACTGTATTTTAGATGTTTCCAAAACATAATTGATACTTTCTGTGTTCTTATTATTAGTGGATGTTTGCCTAATTCTGCCCTGGATGTGTGCCCTGGATGTGTGCTCTGCATGCATTGGGTGAAATCTTGTTTTGCAAGTGGACTCCACACCTCACTGCCATTAAGTGAAATGGGTTTAATAACACATTAAATTAGTTTTAGACCAATTTTAATAGGTATTTGAATTTGTTTTTTAATAGCAGAGAATGTCCTGCGTGTTTTCTCTCAGTTCATTTACTGCTACATTTAGGTGTTTTTAAACCTAGGTAATTGTAGTGTGTGCAGTACTCTATATGTTTTGTATCAATTGAGAACTCTGGTCTAATTCCCTTAGAAATGGATCTTCTCTGGGTAATCATGATTTTGGTCTTTTGGGGGTTTACTGCCATGGCCCAGGTCTGGCAGTACTGATCTAGCAGGGCTTGGCTCTGCTATAGGCACAGGTTATCTGCGAAGAGCAGTCATTTAACTAAGGGGGATCAGGATTTTTCTAGAATAGTGGCCTCTTTCTCTCTCCTCTCTTTATATTCACACTAACAGCCAGGCAGTTCCACTCACTTTCTCTTAATCCCACAATCTCATTTTGCTTTCACTGTCCTTTTTTTTTGTCTATTTGCATTTCTTATTTTTTGTATTTTACTCTTCTACTTCCCTATCTTCCCTCATTCCTTATATGTTCTCCATTTGTCTACCACCCAAATACCATTCAGAACAGAACATTTGGAAAAAGGTGGTAGAAACACCTTGGAAAATGACAGGTTATTTTAAAGATGAATTCTTATAGGTCCCCATCCGATGATCTTTATCCCAACATCTGATATGTCAGGGAGGCAGCACTCACAAAGGAATCATTGACTTGCAAGCAGTTCTCTAATATTACATCAGTGACTTGTGTTTATCCAGATCTTACTTTCTCTCTAAAGCCACCTCATCTTGATGTGTGTAACCTTGATGCACCTCAAATATTAGAAGTCACGACTGATTTAAAGTCTCCCTCAGATACGATACTGATGAAATGATCTAGGTGAGCCGATGACAGCATCCCAGATGGCAACCTATTCAATATGTAGTTCACTACTTTGCAAATTAGAGCACTATAAAGGGAATAGGCTATCATTTAGGATGCAAACAGTGAGAGTTCGGGGAGCAGATGGGATGGGAAGTTGTTTCTCAACATAAGAGATCCAATAATGCTGAAGCCCATGGCAGCCTGAGCAGCAGCTCTCTTGACTCCATGGAGCACCTCGCTGCAGCTGTTGGTGAGCCAAATGAGACAGAGTGTGTGTGTGTGTGTGTGAGTGTGTGTGTGTGTCCATTGAGACAGAGCTCTGATGCTTTCTCATCACAACCAACAGCTGCTCTCAGGCAAGACACTATTGATTGAGTCTCTTCTTATCTATCACACTTGTTTGTGCATGTGTGTGGCGTGTGTGTGTGTGGGTGTGTGAGTGTGTATGTGTCCATTGAGACAGAGCTCTGAGATCACAACCAACAGCTGCTCTCAGGCAAGACACTATTGATTGAGTCTCTTCTTATCTATCACACTTGTTTGTGCATGTGTGTGGCGTGTGTGTGTGTGGGTGTGTGAGTGTGTATGTGTCCATTGAAACAGAGCTCTGATGCTTTCTCATCACAACCAACAGCTGCTCTCAGGCAAGACACTATTGATTGAGTCTCTTCTTATCTATCACACTTGTTTGTGCGTGTGTGTGTGTGTGTGTGTGTGTGTGTGTGTGTGTGTGTGTGTGTGTGTGTGTGTGTGTGTGTGTGTGTGTGTGTGTGATGGACAGACAGATCTGGCAAATGGTTGTAGAGCGTAAGGCAAGAAAAGGCTCTGATACTCTTTCTATTGTTGCTGGCTTCCATTTTCTCTCCTCTATTCTCCCTCTCCGTCAAAGCTCTCTGATGACTACTGCCATGGCATGCACACACAAACACACACATGAGCGGATTGGCCGTCTGAAGGGCCGGACAATCTTTTATTGGGGTGGACTGGTCGGGGGGAAAAAATGGTCATGGCCAGCGACCATGGTGTCATAATAATCTATATTGAGCATTTGGCTGACGAGTGGGCAACAGCCGGCCCCCCTACCTGTCACGCCCTGATCTGTTTCACCTGTCTTGTGCTTGTCCCCGCCCCTCACCAGGTGTCTCCCATTTGTCTCCCTTATCCCCTGTGTATAAATACCAGTGTTTTCCGTTTGTCTGTTGCCAGTTTGTCTTGTCCCGTCAAGTCTTACCAGTATGTTTGAGTGATTCTAGTTGCTGTTTTCTAGTCTTCCCGGTTCTGACCATTCTACCTGCCCTGAGCCTGCCTGCTGTTCTGTACCTGTTTATAGCTGCCTTGGATTTCAGACCATTCTGCCTGCCCAGAGCCTGCCTGCCATTCTGTACCTCATTGACTCTGCCCTGGATTACTGACATCTCTCTGCCCTCGACCTGTCCTGGCCTGTCCCCTTGTATAGTAAATATTATGAGAACTGTACTATCCGCCTCCTGTGTCTGCATCTGGGTCATATCCTGAGTCATGATAGTACGAACTGACCATGACCCAGCAGACTTGGACCAGCTCTGCAACACTGTCTCCTCACAAGGATCCCTCCATTAGAAGACACAAGGAGTTGCTGCTGAACCTTGTGGAAGGATGACACACCGTAGTGGAACGCCATGACCAAACCTTCCACACCTTACTAGAGCAATTATGCGGTTTATCTAATAGGCAGCAAGCTACAACGGTACCCACCCAGACTCTCAGTAACCCACCTAGCGTATCTTATAACCCTGATGTTTGGGAGGGCGCTCGCCTGGGCTAAGGCGGTGTGTGAGCACTAGTCCAGGCATTGTTCTATGATAAACATAAGGTTGTGTTTTGGATTCAATAGAAGAAAACAGAGGGAGAGGGAGAGACCGACAATTCCTTAATGTTGTCATTGGCAGTATTATACAGCCAAAACATTGAGGAAGTAGAAGACTCTCTCTCTCCTTATCTCTCTCTTTTCTTCTATTTAATCATATGTAGCCTAATATTTAAACACTTAGCTAAGTGGGCAGGGGGGAAATTTGACATGCATGAATTTGAAATATGTAGTTGAAATATGAAATAGTTGAAATATGTAGGCTGTTATAAGGTATTAACAAGTCAATGGCTTGGGTGGGATAAAGGGTGGTGGAGAGGGATGGATTTGATTTGTGAGAAGGACTTAATTATAGCACAATGTAATTGTATTTTTTTATCACTTGTAAACCGTTGGTTAAATTAATAACAGATCTAGACAGATTAGGAAAGGATTTCAAACCATTATTATTCCTTGATTGTCATTACAATTAAGATTTAATGGGGGTTATTGGTGAGAATGGAGAGGGGCTATATCTGGGGATTGGGATGGGGTGCTGGGAGGGCATGCACTCATCCCATCCCAGTCTCTCTGAGGACCAACTCACCCCAAGTAGATCTCAACCAGCCTCTATACTTTAATGTATAAGGTTATATAAACCAACCACAGAATTTGATGGGCAGTCTTTCTTCTTAACATCACATTTGAGAAAATGGCCTTTGAATGTTTTGGTACACCTACTGGAGAGCTCTTCTTTGTCTACACCCATTCAGAATCGTTCATACCCTCTTAAGCTTTAGCCCCACCCATCTCTTTAAGGGTTGATCTGAGCGTTCTGTCCTTACAACAGTAGTCAAGCACCCAAGCTAACTGGCTAGCATAGAGAACAGCTCAATCTGACCATTTTACTCACCCTAGCAGAGCTGGTTAGGCTGTTTTTATGTTATCAAGAGCATTGGTGAATGCAACTGTGCTGCTGGCAACAATTTACGCTTTTTTGCCAACGTTTACTGACACTGGCTATATTCAACGGGTGTTGAGCGTTTGTAAATGTGTTAGTTATTCTGCACTTTGGCACACTCAGACGAGAGTGCTCTGAAATCAGAATAGATAGCCTGAACAAATTTACCCGCTATGTCTATCAACAGCTGTCGCAGGGACATCATGAACATTCTATTAAAATGGATACTTGCATAGTGGAGTCTTTTGTTAAGAAATGTAGCTAGCTAGCTAAACAATGAACCATAATCCAAACTCATGACGTTACTACCCTGCATGAATCTGCAGGTAGCCAACCAACTAGGTTTGATGTTAGCTAGCTAACATATCTGAAAATGTAGCTAGCTAGACTATCTTACCAATTTACATGGGTGGACGCTTCTCCCTCTCTGTCACGGATGCCATGGTTGCCCTTAGTTTGAAGATGTAATCCAGAGACAGGTGTTTTCTCCATCTCCTTGGCTATCATACTCTAATTCCGCTGATTTCAAACTCGATCGTCCAGAAAGTGGAGAGCAACTTATGCTGCATAAGCAATACTTATGCAGTTCGACAGGATTACCTACACATACTGACCAGCTCAAATAGACAGAAGGTGCTACATGGCAGATCAATCCAAACTCTATCTCTTGGCATGTCCAGCCCACTAATTATGTCAGCCAATTATGGCTAGTGGGAAGGCTGCTGACTTTTTCTGTGGCTAAACCAACTAGGCTCATAATTTAACAACTGTGTTCGTTTTTACAGATGGCATACACATTTGTTATTAAGGCACATGAAAGTTCACATGTTCCAGAAGGCATTTCTGCCAAAAAAGTTTACGTTCAAATGACTCTGTGAAGTTCCTGAAATGAGTCACATATGTCATGTCTGTTCAAATGTTTTACTTCAATGATTCTTCAATGTTCTTCAATGATAGATGGAACAGACAACATTAAGTTTGATTCTATACAAGTAAACACCAAAACAATTCAACTTATCACATGGAATGTCCACGGGCTCCATGATGGGGGGAAAAAAAGCATATGATTCTCAAACACCTAAAGAGATTGCCAGCAGATGTGGGGTTTTTTGCAAGAGTTACATAAAAAAGGAGAAATTGAACATTTAAAGAGGAGCTGGGTGTCCCCCTGCCACAGTTCCGACAGGTGCATGATAATGGCCCATGCTGCTACCTACTGTAGTAACAGCAGAGGTGTAGGCATACAGATAAATAATAATGCACCATTTTCCCTTATATGCCAGCATATGGACCAAGAAGGTTGTTTTTAAAGTTGGTGTAGAATATATAGATTTCATTGTATATACCACCAGGGGCAAACCTGGTGTTTTTAAATACAATTCAATATGTATTAGATCAAATCTAGACAGGAACTATTATTATATAAAATGCACTCAATAATTTACAGGATTAAAAATTAATGATATAGTGATATCGGATCATTTTCCGTTATCATGCTTGATTACACTAATAGAAAAGACATTTAGCAATAGAATTTGGGGAATGAACTGGACACATTTTCTGGACCTGAATTGTATTAAATACGTAAACATTTTTTTTTTACCATTACAAATATAGACAGAGTCAGAGAAAAGCAGACCACCAATGTAATTTTGGATGCCTTTAAAGTGTACATTAATGGGAATGAAAACCTCATACTCTGCAAAAGTTACATCTGATTTAGAAATGATAGAAAAATAAGAAAAAATTAAAATTATGTATTATTTTGGAAAAAGAACATAAACAAATCTTTACAATTACTGAATTTAAGCAGGAATACGATATTTTACTTCTGAAGAGAGCCAACAACTAAGGTTAATCTCAAATAAACCATACTTCTAAATGGCAAATAAACCTGGTAAATACCTTGCATCTCTCACAAAACGAATACATGCTAAACCAATTTTAAAAGATGAAGATCCAAAAGTGTTTAATTAGAAACAACAATGTGATTAATTACAATTTTAAACATTTCCAGGAATTTGTCTATAAATCAGAAATACACAGTAAGTGCGACAGATCCTATAACCTTCTTAGACATAACTCTGAAGCAACTATCAGCAGACAAAAATGTTTTTTTTTTTTTTTTTTAATTTCAAACAGAGATTTTTTTTTCACCTTTATTTAACCAGGTAGGCTAGTTGAGAACAAGTTCTCATTTGCAACTGAGACCTGGCCAAGATAAAGCATAGCAGTGTGAACAGACAACACAGAGTTACACATGGAGTAAACAATTAACAAGTCAATAACACAGTAGAAAAAAAGAGAGTCTATATACATTGTGTGCAAAAGGCATGAGGAGGTAGGCGAATAATTACAATTTTGCAGATTAACACTGGAGTGATAAATGATCAGATGGTCATGTACAGGTAGAGATATTGGTGTGCAAAAGAGCAGAAAAGTAAATAAATAAAAACAGTATGGGGATGAGGTAGGTAAAAATGGGTGGGCCATTTACCGATAGACTATGTACAGCTGCAGCGATCGGCTAGCTGCTCAGATAGCAGATGTTTGAAGTTGGTGAGGGAGATAAAAGTCTCCAACTTCAGCGATTTCTGCAATTCGTTCCAGTCACAGGCAGCAGAGAACTGGAACGAAAGGCGGCCAAATGAGGTGTTGGCTTTAGGGATGATCAGTGAGATACACCTGCTGGAGCGCGTGCTACGGGTGGGTGTTGCCATCGTGACCAGTGAACTGAGATAAGGCGGAGCTTTACCTAGCATGGACTTGTAGGTGACCTGGAGCCAGTGGGTCTGGCAACGAATATGTAGCGAGGGCCAGCCGACTAAAGCATACAGGTCGCAGTGGTGGGTGGTATAAGGTGCTTTAGTGACTAAATGGATGGCACTGTGATAAACTGCATCCAGTTTGCTGAGTAGAGTGTTGGAAGCAATTTTGTAGATGACATCGCCGAAGTCGAGGATCGGTAGGATAGTCAGTTTTACTAGGGTAAGTTTGGATGCGTGAGTGAAGGAGGCTTTGTTGTGGAATAGAAAGCCGACTCTAGATTTGATTTTCGATTGGAGATGTTTGATATGAGTCTGGAAGGAGAGTTTACAGTCTAGCCAGACACCTAGGTACTTATAGATGTCCACATATTCAAGGTCGGAACCATCCAGGGTGGTGATGCTAGTCAGGCGTGCAGGTGCAGGCAGCGAACGGTTGAAAAGCATGCATTTGGTTTTACTAGCGTTTAAGAGCAGTTGGAGGCCGCGGAAGGAGTGTTGTATGGCATTGAAGCTCGTTTGGAGGTTAGATAGCACAGTGTCCAAGGACGGGCCGGAAGTATATAGAATGGTGTCGTCTGTGTAGAGGTGGATCAGGGAATCGCCCGCAGCAAGAGCAACATCATTGATATATACAGAGAAAAGAGGCAGCCCGAGAATTGAACCCTGTGACACACCCGTAGAGACTGCCAGAGGACCGGACAGCATGCCCTCCGATTTGACACACTGAACTCTGTCTGCAGAGTAGTTGGTGAACCAGGCACGGCAGTCATCAGAAAAACCGAGGCTACTGAGTCTGCCGATAAGAATATGGTGATTGACAGAGTCGAAAGCCTTGGCAAGATCGATGAAGACGGCTGCACAGTACTGTCTTTTATGGATGGCGGTTATGATATCGTTTAGTACCTTGAGCGTGGCTGAGGTGCACCCATGACCGGCTCGGAAACCAGATTGCACAGCGGAGAAGGTACGGTGGGATTCGAGATGGTCAGTGACCTGTTTGTTGACTTGGCTTTCGAAGACCTTAGATAGGCAGGGCAGGATGGATATAGGTCTGTAACAGTTTGGGTCCAGGGTGTCTCCCCCTTTGAAGAGGGGGATGACTGCAGCAGCTTTCCAATCCTTGGAGATCTCAGATGATATGAAAGAGAGGTTGAACAGGCTGGTAATAGGGGTTGCGACAATGGCGGCGGATAGTTTCAGAAATAGAGGGTCCAGATTGTCAAGCCCAGCTGATTTGTACGGGTCCAGGTTTTGCAGCTCTTTCAGAACATCTGCTATCTGGATTTGGGTAAAGGAGAACCTGGAGAGGCTTGGGCGAGTAGCTGCGGGGGGGGCGGAGCTGTTGGCCGAGGTTGGAGTAGCCAGGCGGAAGGCATGGCCAGCCGTTGAGAAATGCTTGTTGAAGTTTTCGATAATCATGGATTTATCGGTGGTGACCGTGTTACCTAGCCTCAGTGCAGTGGGAGGAGGTGCTCTTGTTCTCCATGGACTTCACAGTGTCCCAGAACTTTTTGGAGTTGGAGCTACAGGATGCAAATTTCTGCCTGAAGAAGCTGGCCTTAGCTTTCCTGACTGACTGCGTGTATTGGTTCCTGACTTCCCTGAACAGTTGCATATCGCGGGGACTATTCGATGCTATTGCTATTGCTATTGTTTTTGTGCTGGTCGAGGGCAGTCATGTCTGGAGTGAACCAAGGGCTATATCTGTTCTTAGTTCTGCATTTTTTGAACGGAGCATGCTTATCTAAAATGGTGAGGAAGTTACTTTTAAAGAATGACCAGGCATCCTCAACTGACGGGATGAGGTCAATGTCCTTCCAGGATACCTGGGCCAGGTCGATTAGAAAGGCCTGCTCACAGAAGTGTTTTAGGGAGCGTTTGACAGTGATGAGGGGTGGTCGTTTGACTGCGGCTCCGTAGCGGATACAGGCAATGAGGCAGTGATCGCTGAGATCCTGGTTGAAGACAGCGGAGGTGTATTTGGAGGACCAGTTGGTCAGGATGACGTCTATGAGGGTGCCCTTGTTTACAGATTTAGGGTTGTACCTGGTGGGTTCCTTGATGATTTGTGTGAGATTGAGTGCATCTAGCTTAGATTGTGGGATTGCCGGGGTGTTAAGCATATCCCAGTTTAGGTCACCTAACAGAACAAACTCTGAAGCTAGAAGAGGGCCGATCAATTCACAAATGGTGTCCAGGGCACAGCTGGGAGCTGAGGGGGGTCGGTAGCAGGCGGCAACAGTGAGAGACTTATTTCTGGAGAGAGTAATTTTTAAAATTAGTAGTTCGAACTGTTTGGGTATGGACCTGGAAAGTATGACATTACTTTGCAGGCTCTCTCTGCAGTAGACTGCAACTCCTCCCCCTTTGGCAGTTCTATCTTGACGGAAAATGTTATAGTTGGGTATGGAAATCTCAGAATTTTTGGTGGCCTTCCTGAGCCAGGATTCAGACACGGCAAGGACATCAGGGTTAGCAGAGTGTGCTAAAGCAGTGAGTAAAACAAACTTAGGGAGGAGGCTTCTGATGTTGACATGCATGAAACCAAGGCTTTTTCGATCACAGAAGTCAACAAATGAGGGTGCCTGGGGACATGCAGGGCCTGGGTTTACCTCCACATCACCCGTGGAACAGAGGAGGAGTAGTATGAGGGTGCGGCTAAAGGCTATCAAAACTGGTCGCCTAGAGCGTTGGGGACAGAGAATAAAAGGAGCAGATTTCTGGGCATGGTAGAATATATTCAGGGCATAATGCGCAGACAGGGGTATGGTGGGGTGCGGGTACAGCGGAGGTAAGCCCAGGCACTGGGTGATGATGAGAGAGGTTGTATCTCTGGACATGCTGGTTGTAATGGGTGAGGTCACCGCATGTGTGGGAGGTGGGACAAAGGAGGTATCAGGGGTATGAAGAGTGGAACTAGGGGCTCCATTGTAAACTAAAACAATGATAACTAACCTGAACAACAGTATACAAGGCATATTGACATTTGATAGAGACATACAGCGAGGCATACAGTAATCACATGTGTTGAATTGGGAGAGCTAGCTAAAACAGTAGGTGAGACAACAACAGCTAATCAGCTAGCACAACAACAGCAGGTAAAATGGCGTTAACTAGGCAGGGAGGGTCGGATTAACTACACACAGAGCCTGAGTGCGGCTGGGGCCGACAGATAAAACATAAACAAGCAGAATGGAGTACCGTGATTAATGGACAGTCCAGCATCCAGCAGTCCATCAGCTATGTAGCCAAGTGATCAGTGTCCAGGGGGGCAGCGGTGGATGGGGCAGGGAAGCTAGATTATTATAGTATTATCCAAGTTAAAAAAAACTGGCTGGCTGTGCAGAAGGTAAAAGCCGCTAGCAGTGGCTAACAATGACTAAATAGCTTGTAGCTAGTTAGCTGGTTAGCTTCTGGAGGTTCTTGAATGTGTTCTAAAAATTTAAAATAATAGCGATTCCGTATCACATTGGGTGAGGCAGGTTACCGGAAGGTATAATCGAATTAAAAATCGAAAAGAGATTGATAGTAAATATGGGTCCAGTGAGTGGTTGGGCTGGCTGGGGACGCGGCAATTCAGACAGTTAGCAGGCCTGTGCTAACAAGCTAACAGTTAGTAGGCCGGGGCTAAACAAGCTAGCAGTTATCGGACCGGGGCTAAACAAGGTAGCAGTTAGCAGGCCGGATTAGCAAGCAAGCAGATAGCAGGGGCTAGCCTTTGGGGGACGTCGCGATGGGATGAGTCTGTTTATGCCTCTTCATGCGGTGACATCGATAGACCGGTCGTGGGTCCGGATATTGTAGCCCAGGAGTATGCTTCGGTGGTAGCACAGGAGCTCTGGCCGGGCTAGCTTCAAGCTAAGTGGATGGAAACGCTAGCCAGGAGTAATCATCCGGGATTGCGGTTAGCTAGTTAGCTAGTTGTGAAGATCCAGCTGAAAATGTTCCGTTAGCGGTGGGAATCCGGGGATAAAAATAATAGGTCCGTTATGCTCTGGTTAGTCGCGTTGTTCGAACTGGCGAGAGCTTTCCGAGCTAAAGGTTAGCTGATGACCGGTTAGCTGATGACCGCTAGCAATGGTTTGCTGACTGATAGCTGGTAGTTAGCTGGCTAGCTTCAGTTGAAGGGTTCCGGATCCGAAGTAAATATAAATACTTTAGAAAAAAAGAAAGCAGATCCACGCTACATTGGGTGAGGCGGGTTGCAGGAGAGTATTTAGATGTTGAGGTTTAGCAAAATGTTTTAAAAGATATGCGAAGAAAAATATGTAAAAAAAACAACATATACAAGGGACACGACACGACAAGACGTCTGACTGCTACGCCATCTTGGAACTTCTAGATCACCCAAGAATAAATTTGAAATACTGTTAAAAAATTCTCACTGAGAATTAGACAGCACCACGGCTGTTACGGTGACCATATTACTGCCACACCGGCAGTCATGAGTCATGATGGCAGTCAAATTCCACGTGACTGTTTAGTCACAGTAATTAGGATTCTCCAAGTTCTGATGCAGCTGATGGTCATTAGTAGCCTAGAAAACTTGCTAACTGCCTTGTCCCTCTAATCACTGTGACATCATTGCAAATGTATTTGAAAATCTAATCAAACACTTCATGAGAGCCCATGAGCTCATGTTGCGGAACATTTCTATAGACTATACAATTGCTTGAGAAAACAGAGTGATGGCCTCTTAAAAAGAGAAGGATCCCATCAGCTTTCCATTAGCTAGGGCTACTATATTTATTTATCAACTTTCCTAATATGAATCACATTTCTTCTCTTAACAACAGGAGTATAGCCTCCCTGGCTGGCATGAAAATGAACCACGCGAAAAGCGTCCTCCATTCGCTATTTAAAAATGAATAGATTTTTCTCCGCCAGCCCAGATTCCAACAGGTGCATGATAATGGTCCATTCTAAATAAAAAAAATATTTCACACATATATTATTTAGGATATTGAAAGACAAGATTAAATCAAGAATAGTCTGATGGGTGACAATTTTAGCCTAACTGGTATACATACACAGGAAGTGGGTTTCTTTG
The DNA here is from genome assembly GCF_018296145.1 of Oncorhynchus tshawytscha. NCBI lineage: Eukaryota > Metazoa > Chordata > Actinopteri > Salmoniformes > Salmonidae > Oncorhynchus > Oncorhynchus tshawytscha. The sequence goes on along the minus strand of NC_056458.1, from coordinate 2,977,745 downwards.
TTAACTGCTCCAAACAGAATAGCTGCATATGTGCACTCCCTCACTCCCTCAATAGTAGTACTCCCTCAATAGTTTGGAGAAACTTTCTATTTTATTCAGCTATATTCAATTGTATTCTTCATTCTATAAAATAATTTAAAATAGTGCCACGGAATTCTAAGCAAATCTTGTCTGCTAAAAGAAATTGTGTAGTTCACAGCCATATGTCATAGCCAGGTCAGGGCCTAACATGAGGACAACTCAGAATATAATATCCGGTTCTTCTGAAATAAACTACATTTCCTTCATATCATGTTTCTTTAGACCTGTCTAAAATAAATAATGGATTAATTGTGATAGTGTAGGCTATATTACATGGATTATAGGATTTATTAGACTTTTTAAAATGTAGATGTTCCAAAGGTCTGCATCAGTGGCTTGTATGCTATGCTTGGAAGTCAGGAGATGCTAAATGTGTTAATGTTAATTAATGGTCAATTACCATGAGACCGGCAGTTATTTGCTTGACAATCACTGGCTACAGCCCTATACAAGACCCAAACGTAACAGGTATTGTAAACATGAATATAAACTAAACTTATTTGCAGATAATCTCCTGATATACCTGACCAATATTGAAAACTTAACGCCCCCTTTTCATAATAATAAAAAATATATAAGAATAACTCACAATCTACAGCAATCCTTTAAGAGGACCACCAACAAATATTTAATACTTAGGATGCGTAATACACCGGCTTGCAAAAGTATTCACCCCCTTGACAATTTCCTATTTTGTTGCCTTACAACCTGGAATTAAAATGCATTTTTGGGGGGTTTGTATCATTTGATTTACACAACATGCCTACCACTTTGAAGATGCAAAATATTTTTGCAAAAGTCAATTATTTGTAGAGCCACTTTTTTGCAGCAATTATAGCTGCAAGTCTCTTGGGGTATGTCTCGATAAGCTTGGCACATCTAGCCACGGGGAGTTTTGCCCATTCTTCAAGGCAAACTGCTCCAATTCCTTCAAGTTGGATGGGTTCTGCTGGTATACAGCAATCTTTAAGTCTGGCTTTTACTACCATGACATTTAAATGTTTCTCCTTAAACCACTCGAGTGTTGCTTTAGCAGTATGCTAAGGGTTATTGTCCTGCTGGAAGGTGAACCTCCATCCCAGTCTCATATCGCTGGAAGACTGAAACAGGTTTCCCTCAAGAATTTCCCTGTATTTAGCATGATCCATCATTTCTTCAATTCTGACCAGCTTTCCAGTCCCTGCCAATGAAAAACATCCCCACAGCATGATGCTGCCACCACCATGCTTCACTGTGGGGATGGTGTTCTCAGGAGGGATGGTTTTCTCAGGGTGATGAGAGGTGTTGGTTTGCGACAGACATAACATTTTCCTTGATGGTCGAAAAGCTACATTTTTGTCTCATTTCACCAGAGTACCTTCTTCCATATGTTTGGGGAGTCTCCCACATGCCTTTTGGCGAACACCAATTCTTTTCTTTAACCAATGGCTTTTTTTGGCCACTCTTCCGTAAAGCCCAGCTCTGTGGAGTGTACGGCTTCTAGTGGTCCTATGGACAGATACAAAATTCTCCTCTGTGAAGCTTTGCAGCTCCTTCAGGGTTATCTTTCCATTTTTTAATAATGAATTTAATGGTGCTCCATGGGATGTTCAAAGTTTGGGATATTTTTTATAACCCAACCCTGATCTGTACTTCTCCATAACTTGGTCCCTGACCTGTTTGGAGATCTCATTGGTCTTCATGGTGCCCCTTGCTTAGTGGTGTTGCAGACTCTGGGCCTTTCAGAACAGGTGTATATATACTGAGATCATGTGACACTTAGATTTCATACAGGTCGACTTATTAACTAATTATGTGACTTCTGAAGGTAATTGGTTGCACCAGATCTTATTTAAGGGTGTCATAGCAAAGGGGGTGAACACATATGCACGCACCACTTTTCCGTTTAGAATTTTTTGAAACAAGTTATTTTAATTTCACTTCACCAATTTGGACTATTTTGTGTATGCCATTACATGAAATCTAAATAAAAATAAATTCAAATTACAGATTGTAATGCAACAAAATAGGAAAAATGCCAAGGGGGATGAATACTTTTGCAAGGCACTGTAAGTAACAAACAATACATGAAGATAACTTTATTCCATTACTCAACAGTTTTGCTGACAAAGTTTTTGTATATGTTGTCTTTAAAATGGGTACATTTTAAAGATACGCATGCTCATCCCCAGAATCTTTTTAAATGTCTATTTTCAAATGAAAAAGCTAAGGACAACTTCATAGTCAAGAATACTATAACTATCTGGAAGAAAATGAACATTTTACAAAAACCAATATCACTTCCTAGATACACAACCTCATGGAACAATCCTTGGATAGCTTTTCAGAATTCATCGATAAATTGGCACACATGAAAAACTAAAGGCATAGAAACTGTAAATGACTTGGTTATAGGAAATGCATGTATTTCCTTGACAACTTTAGAAAGCAAGTTTGGGTTAACCAATGTACAGTAAACAAAAATATAAACACAACATGTAAAGTGTTGGTCCCATGTTTTATGGATTTAATTTATGGATTTTTGTTTTAGATTCCGTCTCTCACAGTTGAAGTGTGCCTATGATAAAAAATTACAGACCTCTACATGCTTTGTAAGTATGAAAACCTGAAAAATTGGCAGTGTATCAAATACTTGTTCTCCCCACTGTATCTCTACATCTATCTATCTAGTACCAGTCAAATGTTTGGACACACCTACTCATTCCAGTGTTTCTTCATTTTTACAATTTTCTATATTGTAGAATAATAGTGAGGACATCAACACTGTGAAATAACACATATGGAATCATGTAGTAACGAAACATTTTAAACAAATCAAAATATATTTTAGATTCTTCAAAGTAGCCATCCTTTGCCTCCTTGACAGCTTTGCACATTCTTGGCATTCTCTCAACCAGTAGAGAGAAGGATTTATGTCAACTAATTTTACTGTGGATAGATACTTTGGTACCGGTTTCCTCCAGCATCTTCACAAGGTCCTTTGCTGTTGTTCTGGGATTGATTTACACTTTTCACACCAAAGTACGTTCATCTCTAGGAGACAGAATGCGTCTCCTTCATGAGCAGTATGACGGCTGCGTGGTCCCGTGTTGTTTATACTTGCGTATTATTGTTTGTACAGATGAACGTGGTACCTTCAGGCATTTGGAAATTGCTCCTAAGGATGAACCAGACTTGTGGAGGTCTACACAGGCACAGTCAACTTAGTGTATGTAAACTTCTGACCCACTGGAATTGTGATAAAGTGAATTATACATTTAATAATCTGTCTGTAAACAATTTTTGTAAAGATTACTTGTGTCATGCACGAAGTAGATGTCCTAACTGACTTGCCAAAACTGTAGTTTATTAAGAAGAAATGTGTGGAGTGGTTAAAAAACAAGCTTTAATGACTCCAACCTAAGTGTATGTAAACTTCCGACTTCAACTGTATATATATCCTAATCAATCTACACAGGTTTCCTCCAGACGTGAGGCTTTGTATTCAGGCCAAAGATTTCAATCTTGGTTTCATCAGACCAGAGAATCTGGACCAGAGAATCATGTTTCCCATGATCTGAGAGTCCTTTAGTTGTCTTTTGGCAAACTGAAAGAGGGCTGTCATGTGCCTTTTACTGAGGAGTGGCTTCCATCTGGCCACTACCATAAAGGCCTGATTGGTGGAGTGCTGGAGAGATGGTTGTCCTTCTTGAAGGTTCTCCCATCTCCACAGAGATTGGAGATGGGAGAGCTCTGTCAAGGTGACCATTGGGTTCTTGGTCACTTCCCCAATTGCTCAGTTTGGCTGGGCAGCCAGCTCTAGGAAGAGAATTGGTGGTTCCAAACTTCTTCCATTGAAGAATGATGGCGGCCACTGTGTTCTTGGGGACCTTCAATGCTGCAGACATCTTTTTGTACCCTTCCCAATATCTTTGTCTCAACACAATCCTGTCTTGGAGCTCTAAGGACAATTCCTTCAACATCATGGCTTGGTTTTTGCTCGGACATGCATTGTCAACTGTGAGACCTTATATAGACAGGTGTGTGCCTTTCCAAATCATGTCCAATCATTTGAAATTGCCACAGGTGGACTCCAATCAAGTTGGAGGATCAATGGAAACAGGATGCACCTGAACTCAATTTTGCGGTCTAATAGCAAAGGGTCTGAATACTTATGTAAATAAGGTTTTCTTATTTCTTAAACATTTCTAAAAACCTGTTTTTGCTTTGTCATTAAGGGATATTGTGGGTAAAATGTTTTTAATCCATTTTAGAATGTGGCTGTAAAGTAACAAAATGTGGAAAAAGTTGAGGGGTCTGAATACTTTCCGAATGCATGGTATATAGCCGTTCTAGTTAGTTAAAACCCTTATTTTGCTCTCTATATAAAAATTAGTATGAACTGTCACTCCAAAACCGGTTGACCAATAGAGACGCATCGTCTAAGCCTCCCTATAAACCCCGCCTACACAGAATGAATCTGCTAAAACTTTGCAATGCAAAAAAAGTTAGTGAAAGCAAAGGGCAGGGCAGAGTAACCAAAGATTTAAAAAATGTCAGGAAGGGTTTCATTGCAATCGTGTTACCATAGAAAATTATTAATTTGATCTTGCCTTTCAAAATGATTTTCTTGCGATATTATTTATTTTGCTCTATACATGTTTTGCTTTCAATATCATTATTTTCGTTAGCAATAATAAGAATTTTGTTCTCAAATTCAGAAGGTTTGCTTGATATTAAAGGCGCAAAGGTAAGTCCATACTAGGAGGGATTGGGTAGATTTAGCTAAAAGAGGAATAGTGGTTAAACACTATCAGTTGCCTTTAGATTCAGTATGTAGGCCAAACGTTATGTAAGGATGGGGAGAGAGGGGGAGGGAAAGAGAGGGAGAGACTGCTTTTAGGGAAGACAGAGAAGTATTTGTGTGCGTGTGTGTGTGTGTGTGTGTAGGTATTTCTAGATTTTGGGAAGATATCAAAACTCATCGCGTCCTCTCCCTTCGTCTCCTTTTCAACACCCATTGGATGAGAAAGCCAGAGATCCCTTCCCAGGGAGATCGTTCTAGATTGACATCAAAATTGGATGTCGATCCATGTCCTGAGGACGTAGGGAAATGCCTTCAAAACTAGCTACTAGGGGCAGCACTATTACCTTCAAGTCGGCATGGCTGTTGTGGACGGGGATGGAGGATATGTCAATCACATGACTCTGGACCAGAAGGTTGTGTGTTCAATCCCAGTGGTGGACACTATTTTTTGTTTTAACCTTAACCCTCACTTTAATCAATCGGAATGAGTACCTAAACTTAACCCTTAACCTCGGAATTTGACGAATTTTGAGAAATTGAACGATACAGAGCAGTAGTTTTGAAATTTGATGTTTGGAGCTACTTCGACATTTGACGTTTAGAGAAACGTGGATGAACGAGATGGTGAGAGCTTGTTGCCCACCCCTCTGACCGTCTACTCCAATGGGTTTTGAGGAGGAGAGAAGACAGAACGAGTATACAATTTGAGAATCTCCCTATGAAAGTGTTTCTCTAGACCTAAAGGGAGTGACAGTGCGGTTCTCCTTCTTCTGGCTCTGTCATCCACTGCTTCTGTCTGGAACACATAAAACTGTCTGCATGGATGTGATCAAACAAGCCTGTGATTGGCACACTGATGAGTCATATCTGATCAAACAGCCGTCTGATTGTCTCACAGCTGGTGGTACTGGGGCATAGACAGACTCCAGTGACCTGAAAAGAAAAGCGCTGTCAAAATGGCTGTGCTTGTAAAACACAACGCACCAAACAATCGTTAGTGTGCATCAACCAAAACGTCAGATTTAAGACGTTCAAGTAACAAACAACTAAAATAAGAAATTCATTATAGGAGACAATTGCCAATTGTCAAAAACAGCTCACAAAGTCCAGTTAAAAAAAAAAATATAGATACAGTATACAGTACAGTGCAGACACAAATAAATAGAGCCTCTAGAGACTTACTGCAGAGAAGGACACAGTGGACACAGTCAGGTAAAGTGCACTACTTTGGACTGGAGCCCAATGGGCCCTGGTCAAAAGTAGTGCACTAAATAGGGAATAGGGTGCCATTTGGGATGCATTTTTATACAGTGATTCATGTTCATAGTGGTTTCATTTACAGTTTCTGTTTCTCTATCACTTACTGGGTGCATCCCAAATGGCATCCCTTTCCCTATGTTAGTGCACTACCTTTGACCAGGGCCCATAGGTAATAAGGTTACATTTGGGAAGCCGTCATAGAGTCTCACAAAGCGTGAAACCTGCTCTACTCAGCAATTGAAGGCTGACTTTACTTAATATTGACAGACAACCACCCACTAACAAACTTACTCCAATTCAAACCCAGTTTCATTTTGAACTGTGACACAGAATGAAATATTTGATCATGTTTTTTCCCCCGGGACTAAATAAAGGACATCATATACATACACCCTACTTAGCGCATAGTAACTCAGTACATACTAACTCAGTACATTCAGTGCATTTGGAAAGTATTCAGACCCCTTGACTTTTATTATCTTATTCTAACATTGATTTAAAAACAGATTCTTCCTCATTAATCTAAACACAATACCCCATGATGATGTGGTGGACGGGCTCCTGCAGGCTGACTTCGGTAGTCAGTTGAACAGTGTTTCCTCTGATACATTGGTGCAGCTGGCCTCCGGGCTAAGCGAGCGGGTGTTAACAAGCGTGGCTTGGCGGGTCATGAGGATGCATGACTCGACCTTCGCCTCTCCCGAGCCCGTTGGGGAGTTGCAGCGATGAGACAAAATTGTAATCATGAAATTGGGAGTACCCCCCCGAGACAAGATTGTAATCATGGAATTGGGGAGTACCCTCCCCCCCCGAGACAAGATTGTAATCATGAAATTGGGGGGTACCCCCCCCAAAAATAAAAAATACCTGCTCCAGAGCGTTCAGGAACTCAGACTGGGGCGAGGGTTGACCTTCCAACAGGTGGAGTGGCTTCGGGACAATATCCTTAAGTGGCCCAGCCAGATCCCGGATTTGAACCCGATCCATCATCCCGGGAGAGACCTGAAAATAGCTGAGCAGTGACACTCCCCATTCAACCTGACAGAGCTTGAGAGGATCTGCAGAGAATAATGGGAGAAACTTGCCAAATACAGGTGTGCCAACCTTGTAGCGTCATACCCAAGAAGTCTCGAGACTGTAATCACTGCCAATGGTGCTTCGACAAAGTACTGAGTAAACGGTCTAAATATGTATTTTTAATAGATTTGCAAAAATTTATACAACCTGCTTTGTCATTATGGGGTATTTTGTGTAGATTGAAGGAAGTTTTTTTTCCATCTTAGAATAAGGCTGTAACGTAACAAAATGTGGAAAAAGTGAAGGGGTCTGAATACATACCGTTTGCACTATACATCGAAAAAAGAAAGAGTGTCATAGACACAGACTTACTCAGTACATTACATTAATTTAGAGTTAGGTAAACTTGGATTTTTCAGTAAGGACATTTACAGGATACTACCATCCACAACATAACCTTCACTCCAAACCTACAACCTGATTTTGGACAAAATTACCTGGAAGGATTCCTACTACCAACAATTCTTATTTTCAAGGTCTACACAGCAAATGCACTGGCAAACCAACGACCAACAAAAGAAGCACAAGAAACCTGAAAACAGCATCCAACCTTGAACTGAGTAATGTTTAGTTTGAAGCTACTTTTAAAGCCATGAAGGAAAATAAATTACAATGAAATATTTTACTTCATAAGGACTGAATGTTACATTGAGGCTACCAAGCTTGCTCGGACAGAACAGATCCGCATGCAACTTCAATTAGCACTGAGGTGTGAAGTGAGAGGTGCCAAAGCCCTTGAGCCCAACAATGGCAGGAGAGTTTCACAGCCTCCCCCACCCAAAGTCCTTTGAATTCCCCTCCACCTGTGCAGAGGTCCTTACAATACAGTACCCCCTGGATTAATATCTATTTTGAACTGATATGCAGCCAGGACACTTCAATTGTAAATGACCTGAATAAGAAACAATTTTGTTGCTGTCAGAAGATATCCTCCACAGGACAACTTTGTTTGGACTTCGTAAAGGACCATTTGCCTAAACTGAAGAGACATCGCTAGCTAACAATCTCTTCCATGTGGAAAAAAATGGGGGACAGAGACTTGCTAGCTATGTTAGCTAGCTATCTTGGATTTTCTACAAGCAATCTGCCCCTCCCGAAAAAAGCTTCTCCCAAGTGGTTGTGACACCTACTCTCGTTGCCTGCTGCACTGCTGTTTGGATTCCACTTGGCGATATGTTCACCGTCTGCCATGGCCTGTCTCCCCCTGTCTGGTACAGGTACTCCCAGCACACTCCCCCTCTCTCCCGAGCTTTCGCTCTCCTCCTGCACACATGCACTGTTGTGACTCAGAACTTACAATGGCTAGCCCTAAGTCGTTATATTTTTTTATTGCGCTTCATGCTATTTGCCTCATGACTTCTGCGTGCTATGTTGACTATGAACTTGCTTGTTTACCCGACCGTGGGACAGAGTATGTTTGTTCCCACACCTGGGACTCTGTTGGTTACACAGACTCTTGGCCTCCCATCCTATTCCAACCACATCTAGCCGGCTTTGTATTTATGTTACCTGATGAAATTGCTGTACAATATGATTTTGTTGCCATCTGATGCACATTTACATGTGCATCACCTGTCCCATCTACAGTTGCTATCCCCGATTCTGACTTCTGCTCTGATATGTGCTTCGCTGATTTCTGCTCTCGTAAAAGCCTGGGTTTTCTGCACTTTAACACTCGAAGCTTATTACCTAAAATTGATAAATTGAAAGTGTGGGTTCCCACCTCCAATCCAGATGTATTGGTCATTACTGAGACGTGGACAATGATGTTTAAACCAGTTATGCATGAGCGGGCGCTATTAAACATTTTGAATGAAAAACAGTCCCGTTTTAAACAAGATATTTTGTCACGAAAAGATGCTCGACTATGCATATAATTGACAGCTTTGGAAAGAAAACACTCTGACGTGTCCAAAACTGCAAAGATATTGTCTGTGAGTGCCACAGAACTGATGTTACAGGCGAAACCCAGATAAAAATCCAACCAGGAAGTGCCGCATTTTTTGAAACCGCCTCATGCCAATGACTCCTTATATGGCTGTGAATGAGCTACGAATGAGCTTACGTTTTCCACGTATTCCCCAAGGTGTCTACAGCATTGTGAAGAATGGCTGTAAGGGACCATATATAGCATGTAGATAGATTGAAGGAATCTACATGATGGTGTCTCCCGCAGAAAAACTCACGTAAAATACTGAGGTAGCCATTTTTCCAATCGCTTCTTATGAGAAACCAATTGCCTCGACGGATATATTATGGAATATATATGTTAAAAACATATTATGGAGCCAATTTTGAAAAAGGTTTGGCGTTATAGTTGCAGCATTTTCCGGTCGATTTCTCAACCAAGCATGATGAAGAAACGGGAGCTATTTCGCCTACAAAAATAATATTTTTTGGAAAAATGGAACATTTGCTATCTAACTGGGAAATCTCCTGAGTGAAAGCATCTGAAGTTCTTCAAAGGTAAATGATTTAATTTGGTTGCTTCTCTTATTTTCGTGAAAATGTTGCCTGCTGCCAGCAGAGCTAGCATAGCATTATGCCATGATAAACTTACACAAATGCTTGTCCAGCGTTGGCTGTAACGCATATTTTGAAAATCTGAGATGACAGTGTTGTTATTAACAAAAGGCTAAGCTTGTGTTTGAATATATTTATTTCATTTAATTTGCGATTTTCATGAATAGGAAAAGTTTCTAGGGGTATTTATGTCCGTTGCGTTATGCTAATGCGTTTGAGGCTATGATTACGCTCCCGGATACGGGTTTGCTCGTCGCAAGAGGTTAACCTTTCTGGTTGTTACATTTTTCGGCAAGACAAATCTTCAAAGGTGGTGGAGAGGCAATCTTTACTAAGGAACACCTTCAGTGCCCGGTTGTCTCCACCAAGTCTGTCCCGAAAGTATTTGATTTGCTGGTTTTATGCATTAAACTTTCAAATAGCTCTTTGTCGACTTGCTGGGTGTTATCGTCCATCAAGTCCTAAAGCAATGGGACTCCCTAAATATTTCTCAGATTATTACCAATCCCAAAAGGTATGACTCCAAACACCCAAAAAAGGCTACTGTCCTTGATGTTATCCTCACAAATAATCTGGATAAGTATCAGTCTGATGTTTTCTGTAATGACCTTAGTGATCACTGTTTTACAGCATGTGTTCGTAATGGCTGCTCAATGAAATGACCGGTCCTTATTTGTCATAGATGCTTGCTAAAAAATTTGAATGATCACGCCTTCCTTCATGACCTGTAAATTGGCATAGAATCAGCTTGATCCCATCTGTCAAATCTATTTTTCAGTGGTATTGATAACAAACACGTAAAGAAAATGAGAAAATTAGAATTACAAACAGGTTCAGCCCCTGGTTCAGCTTGGATCTGGCAGAGTTACTTAATCTCAAGAATTCCATTTGACGAAAGGCTCGGCACACGCTTACTCAGGCTGACTTGCTCTCGTTCAGGAAAATTAGAAATAAGTGCACTCAGGCTATCCGGAAGGCTAAAGTTAGTTATTTAAGGACCAGTTCTCTCTCTGTGGTTCTAACCCCAAGAAGTTATGGAAAACAGTTAAAGACCTGGAGAATAAACCCTCCTCCTCACAGCTGCCCATGTCCCTTAATGTTGATGGTGTGGCTGTTACTGACAAGGCTGAACTCTTTAACCACCACTTCAGGCATGACTCCTATTTTACTCAGCCATGCCTTCTTGCCCATCCAACATTTCCTCATCTCCCAACCCTTCTAATGCGACGAGCCCCGATGCTCCTCCCTCTTTTTCCCCTGCCACGCAACAAAGTTTCTGCCTGCAGGTGGTCACTGAGTCTGATGTGCTAAAGGAGCTCCTTAAACTTGACCCTAAAAAAACATCTGGGTCAGATCGTTTAGACCCTTTCTTCTTTAAGGTTGCTGCCCCTATCATCGCCGAGCCTATCTCCTACCTTTTTAACCTGTCTCTCCTCTCTGGGGAGGTTCCCATTGCTTGGAAGGCAGCCACGGCGAGTCCTTTATTTAAAGGGGGAGATCAAGCTGATCCTATCTGTTATTGGCCAATTTCTATTTTACCCTGTTTATCAAAACTGTTGGAAAAACTTGTCAATAATCAAGTGTGTGTCTTTCTCGATGTCTATAGTATTCTCTCTGGTATGCAATCTGATTTTCATTCAGGTTATGGATGTGTCATTGCAAACTTAATCCACCTGGCGTGTCAGATTTCAAAAAAGCTTTTCAGCGAAAGCATACCAAGTTTATGTAAGGACATCTCTCTCAGCAGACAAGACATTACAAACAGCTAGCAGCAAAGTAGATTGGTCACGAAAGTCAGAAAAGCAATAAAATGAATCGCTTACCTTTGATGATCTTCGGATGTTTGCACTCACAAGACTCCCAGTTACACAATAAATGTTCCTTTTGTTCCATAAATATAATTTTTATGTTCAAAATACCTCCATTTGTTTGGCACGGTTGCGCATGCAAAACGCTGCTGGCACCCAGCCATCCAATGATGCGATGTGATCTTTCTCGCTCATTTTTCAAAATAAAAGCCTGAAACTATGTCTGAATACTGTTCACACCATGTGGAATCTGGTTGATATCCCTTTAAATGGAGGATAGGCATGCAATGGAATAGGAAGATTTGTTTCTCTTAGACACTTCCTGGTTGGATTATCCTCAGGTTTTAGCCTGCAATATCAGTTCTGTTATACACAGACTATATTTTGACAGTTTTGGAAACTTTAGAGTGTTTTCTATCCTAATCTGACAGTGATATGCATATTCTAGATTCTGGGCCTGAGAAATAGGCAGTTTCATTTGGGTACGTTTTTCATCCCAACATCAAAATACTGCCCCCTACACTCAAGAGTTTGTTCCAAGATGGCATAGCAGTTCAGACGTCTTTTGTCCTCGTCTTGTCGTGTCCCGTATATATATATATATATATTTACAACTTTTTTCACATACCTTTTTATTTTCCATAAACTCATCTTCAAAACACTCTCCTGCAACCCGCCTCACCAATTTATATTTATTTAAAAAAAGTATTATTTACCTCAAATCTGTAATCCTCCATAGAAGCTAGCCAGAAGCTAGCCAGAAGCTAGCCAGAAACTAATCAAGAAGCTAACCAGAAGCTAATCCAGAAGCTAATCAGAAGCTAGTTAGCTTCTTTACTGGCTAATCGTTAGTATTCAGCTAACCACGGTTTGTGGTCATCAGCTATCCTTTATCTCGAAAATCTATTGCCAGTTTTGTACGGCGCGGCTCGGAACGGAACATACCGGACCTATTTTTCTCTCCATGTCCCTGGATTTCAACCGCTAACTCTGGACATTCATACCTGGATCTCGCAGCTAGCTAGCTGCTATCCGTGTGACTATCGGCTTTCGTCGATTCCGGAGCAAACATCAATTATTCCGGAGCTAGCCAGCTGAAGAGTTCCATCAATCACTCCTGGGCTACAATCACCTAACCGGACCAGTTTTACTGCCAACGCGGAGCCCCACCGGGCCTTCACAACTGGACTACCGATGTTATCTACCCAAAGGAGTTATCTGGCTGGCTCCTCCGTCGTGACATTACCTGAACGCCCATCTGCGGTCCGCTAACCGTTAGCTGTCTTATCGGCTGCTATCTGAATAGACCTATCGGACAATTTATTTATTTATTTTTATTATTATTATTATTTTTTGGGCCTCTATAACTACCGACGGAACGCACGAGGTGGCTAATAACAGACCTCCATCCTATGCTAGCTTGCTACCGATGGCCTGGCTAGCTGTCTAAATCGCCGTGACCCCAACCAACCTCTCTACTCACTGGACCCTTTTTATCACTCGACTAAGCATGCCTCTCCTTAATGTCAATATGCCTTGTCCATTGCTGTTCTGGTTAGTGTTTATTGGCTTATTTCACTGTAGAGCCTCTAGTCCTGCTCACTATATCTTATCCAACCTATTAGTTCCACCACCCACACATGCGATGACATCTCCTGGTTTCAATGTTTCTAGAGATAATATCTCTCTCTTCATCACTCAATACCTAGGTTTACCTCCACTGTATTCACATCCTACCATACCTTTGTCTGTACATTATACCTTGAAGCTATCTTATCGCCCCCAGAAACCTCCTTTTACTCTCTGTTCCAGACGTTCTAGACGACCAATTCTTATTGCTTTTAGCCGTACCCTTATCCTACTCCTCCTCTGTTCCTCTGGCGATGTAGAGGTGAATCCAGGCCCTGCAGTGCCTAGCTCCACTCCTATTCCCCAGGCGCTCTCTTTTGATGACTTCTATAACCGTAATAGCCTTGGTTTCATGCATGTTAACATTAGAAGCCTCCTCCCTAAGTTAGTTCTATTCACTGCTTTAGCACACTCTGCCAACCCGGATGTTCTAGCTGTGTCTGAATCCTGGCTTAGGAAGACCACCAAAAATTCTGAAATTTTAATCACAAACTACAACATTTTCAGACAAGATAGAACTGCCAAAGGGGGCGGTGTTGCAATCTACTGCAAAGATAGCCTGCAGAGTTCTGTCCTACTATCCAGGTCTGTACCCAAACAATTTGAACTTCTACTTTTAAAAATCCACCTTTCTAAAAACAAGTCTCTCACCGTTGCCGCCTGCTATAGACCACCCTCTGCCCCCAGCTGTGCTCTGGACACCATATGTGAACTGATTGCCCCCCATCTATCTTCAGAGCTCGTGCTGCTAGGCGACCTGAACTGGAACATGCTTACCACCCCAGCCATCCTACAATCTAAGCTTGATGCCCTCAATCTCATACAAATTATCAATGAACCTACCAGGTACCTCCCCAAAGCCTTAAACACGGGCACCCTCATAGATATCATCCTAACCAACTTGCCCTCTAAATACACCTCTGCTGTCTTCAGCCAAGATCTCAGCGATCACTGCCTCATTGCCTGCACCCATTCAAGAAATTTAGAACCAGGAACAGATATAGCCCTTGGTTCTCCCCAGACCTGACTGCCCTTAACCAACACAAAAACATCCTATGCGTTCTGCATTAGCATCGAACAGCCCTCGTGATATGCAGCTGTTCAGGGAAGCTAGAAACCATTATACACAGGCAGTTAGAAAAGCCAAGACTAGCTTTTTCAAGCAGAAATTTGCTTCCTGCAACACTAACTCAAAAAAGTTCTGGGACACTGTAAAGTCCATGGAGAATAAGAACACCTCCTCCCAGCTGCCCACTGCACTGAAGATAGGAAACACTGTCACCACTGATAAATCCACCATAATTGAGAATTTCAATAAGCATTTTTCTACAGCTGGCCATGCGTTCCTCCTGGCTACTCCTACTCCGGTCAACAGCACTGCACCCCCCACAGCAACTCGCCCAAGACTTCCCCATTTCTCCTTCTCCCAAATCCATTCAGCTGATGTTCTGAAAGAGCTACCAAATCTGGAACCCTACAAATCAGCCGGGCTAGACAATCTGGACCCTTTCTTTCTAAAATTATCTGCCAAAATTGTTGCCACCCCTATTACTAGCCTGTTCAACCTCTCTTTCGTGTCGTCTGAGATTCCCAAAGATTGGAAAGCAGCTGCGGTCATCCCCCTCTTCAAAGGGGGACACACTCTTGACCAGAACTGCTACAGACCTATCTATATCTATCCTACCATGCCTTTCTAAGGTCTTCGAAAGCCAAGTCAACAAACAGATTACCGACCATTTCGAATCTCACCATACCTTCTCTGCTATGCAATCTGGTTTCAGAGCTGGTCATGGGTGCACCTCAGCCACGCTCAAGGTCCTAAACGATATCTTAACCACTATCGATAAGAAACATTACTGTGCAGCCGTATTCATTGATCTGGCCAAGGCTTTCGACTCTGTCAATCACCACATCCTCATCGACAGACTCGACAGCCTTGGTTTCTCAAATGATTGCCTCGCCTGGTTCACCAACTGCTTCTCTGATAGAGTTCAGTGTGTCAAATCGGAGGGTCTGCTGTAGGGACCTCTGGCAGTCTCTATGGGGGTGCCACAGGGTTCAATTCTTGGACCGACTCTCTTCTCTGTATACATCAATGAGGTCGCTCTTGCTGCTGGTGAGTCTCTAATCCACCTCTATGCAGACGACACCATTCTGTATACTTCTGGCCCTTCTTTGGACACTGTGTTAACAAACCTCCAGGAAAGCTTCAATGCCATACAACTCTCCTTCCGTGGCCTCCAATTGCTCTTAAATACAAGTAAAACTAAATGCATGCTCTTCAACCGATCGCTACCTGCACCTGCCCGCCTGTCCAACATCACTACTCTGGACGGCTCTGACTTAGAATACGTGGACAACTACAAATGCTTAGGTGTCTGGTTAGACTGTACACTCTCCTTCCAGACCCAGGGCATCTCCAATCCAAAGTTAAATGTAGAATTGGCTTCCTATTTCGCAACAAAGCATCCTTCACTCATGCTGCCAAACATACCCTTGTAAAACTGACCATCCTACCAATCCTCAACTTTGGCGATGTCATTTACAAAATAGCCACCAATACCCTACTCAACAAATTGGATGCAGTCTATCACAGTGCAATCCGTTTTGTCACCAAAGCCCCATATACTACCCACCATTGCGACCTGTACGCTCTCGTTGGCTGGCCCTCGCTTCATACTCGTCGCCAAACCCACTGGCTCCATGTCATCTACCAGACCCTGCTAGGTAAAGTCCCCCCTTATCTCAGCTCGCTTGTCACCATAGCATCTCCCACCTGTAGCACACGCTCCAGCAGGTATATCTCTCTAGTCACCCCCAAAACCAATCCTTTCTTTGGCCGCCTCTCCTTCCAGTCCAATGACTGGAACGAACTACAAAAATCTCTGAAACTGGAAACACTTATCTCCCTCACTAGCTTTAAGCACCAACTGTCAGAGCAGCTCACAGATTACTGCACCTGTACATAGCCCAACTATAATTTAGCCCAAACAACTACCTCTTTCCCTACTGTATTTAATTTATTTATTTATTTTGCTCCTTTGCACCCCATTATTTTTATTTCTACTTCGCACATTCTTCCACTGCAAATCTACCATTCCAGTGTTTTACTTGCTATATTGTATTTACTTTGCCACCATGGCCTTTTTTTGCCTTCACCTCCCTTATCTCACCTCGTTTGCTCACATCGTATATAGACTTGTTTATACTGTATTATTGACTGTATGTTTGTTTTACTCCATGTGTAACTCTGTGTCGTTGTATGTGTCGAACTGCTTTGCTTTATCTTGGCCAGGTCGCAATTGTAAATGAGACCTTGTTCTCAACTTGCCTACCTGGTTAAATAAAGGTGAAATAAATAAATAAATAAAAAGAGGTTAAACGCTCTACAACAAATATTTCTAAGTATCCAACAAGATTACTCTGCCATTAACCTTGTCCTGAACACCTTCAAAACAAAGGTCATGTGGTTTGATGAGAAGAATACCCCTCTCCCCACCGGTGTTATTCCTACCTCTGAGGGTTAAGAGCTTGAAATAGTCACCTCATACAAGTACTTGGGAGTACGGCTAGATGGTACACCGTTCTTCTCTCAGCACATGTCAAAGCTGCAGGCTAAGGTTAAATCTAAACTTGGTCTCCTCTATTGTAATCGCTTCTCTTTCACCCTAGCCAGTTAGGGCTAGGCAGAATACTGCCCCCTTCGGATGAATTGCGTGCCCATAGTAAACTGAAAAAAAATCTGTCCAAAATTGCTAATATATGCATATAATAATTATTATTGGCTAGAAAACACTCTAAAGCTTCTAAAACCGTTTGAATTATGTCTGTAAGTATAGCAGAACTCACAGGGCAGGCAATCTCCCAAACTATTTTTGGAGTACTAAAAGTTGGGGCAACTTTGACGTCATCGCCCCCACCCTTCCCAACCAGCTATGGATCTAGAGACACTTTCTATGTCTTCCACTAGATGTCCTCATTCAGTACAGCGTTTAATTGTGCAAATCCCATGAGCTTTGACCCTTTGCGAGGCGAAAGAGTGGATGTCGCGAGAAAATACATGGAGGCAAGAGCGCGCGTTGGGAACAGATCTGTCTTTGTTCCAGCTTGCCTCAGAAGAAGCATGATTGTCTAGTAGACTTCTGAATCGTTTTGTACATTTTAAAACATCCTAAAGCTTGATTCTGCACTTAGTTTGACCAGTTTAGTCGACATATAATATGTAATTTTGAAGTTTTGATGCGCAACTGTTCGGGACCAGAAGTAATTTTTGGTAGCATTTCAGCTGGAACTCGTAGCATATGCTAATACAAAGACACACGACTTGAAACCAAACGATGTATTGGGTAAGTATGACTACTTCCACTACATTCTGATCGAAGACCATCAAAAGTAAGGGAATATTTATGTTGTAATTTTGTATTTCTGTTGACTCCAACATAGTGGAGAAATATTGCTTATGTCTGAGCGCCGTCTCAGATTATTGTAACGTTAAAAAGAAATGTGACAAAGCGATTGCATTAAGAAGCAGTGTATCTTTCTAACTATATGTAGAACATGTATATTTAGTCAAAGTTTATGATGTGTATTGCTGTTATGTGGCGTTATCTGGCGGAGCTATCTATAATTTCTCCGGACATTTTTTAGCATTTTCTGAACATGGCGTCAATGTAAACAGAGATTTATGGATATAAATTGCATATTATTGAAAAAAACATAAATGTACTGTGTAACATGTCCTATTACTGTCATCTGATGAAGATTTTCAAAAGGTTAGTGAATTATTTTTCTTTTAATCCTGCGTTTGTGATTGCATCTTTTGTTCGACAAAATGGCTACATATCGTCTGTGTCTTTGTGGTGGTTTGACATACATATGTGCTATGTTTTCGCCGTAAAACATTTTAGAAATCTGACTCGCTGGGTAGATGAACAAGGTGTTTATCTTTCATTTGCATTTGAGCTATTGGACTTGTTAATGTGTGGAGTTTACATATTTCTAAGAATATTTTTGCATTCTGTGCGCCACTGTTTCAGTTGAGCGGGGGGTGGTACCCCTAGGGGAACCTGTACCATTAACACGCTAGCTGCCAAACTAACACTGATTCAGATTGGCAGGTAAGGGTGCTCTTGAGCGGCTAGATGTGATGCTCATTATAGGACACATCACTGTACTCTGTACTCCTCTGTAAGCTGGTCATCTCTGTATACTTGTCGCAATGCTTATTTATGAAACCCTCTTAGGCCTCATCTCCCCTTATCTGAGATAGCTACTGCAGCCCTCATCCTCCACATACAACACCCATTCTGCCAGTCACATTTCGGTGGGTCCTCTGCGGGAAGGTTGAGCTGACACAGGCTAATGCGATTAGCATGAGGTTGTAAGTAACAAGAACATTTCCCAGGACATAGACATATCTGATATTGGCAGAAAGCTTAAATTCTTGTTAATCTAACAGCACTGTCCAATTTACAGTAGCTATTACAGTGAAATAATACCATGCTATTGTTTGATGAGAGTGCACAGTTTTGAACATGAAAATTATTAATAAACAAATTAGGTACATTTGGGCAGTCTCGATACATAATTTTGAACAGAAATGCAATGGTTCGTTGGATCAGTCTAAAACTTTGCACATACACTGCTGCCATCTTGTGGCCAAAAACCTAAATTGCACCTGGGCTGGAATAGTACATTATGTTCTTTCTCTTGCATCTCAAATAGGATGGTACAAAAAAATACAAAAAAGCTGTTGTTTTTTCCCCCTTGTTTTATCCTTTACTATATCTAATGTGTTATATTCTCCTACATTCCTTTCACATTTCCACAAACTTCAAGCAGTTTCCTTTCAAATGGTACGAAGAATATGCATATCCTTGTTTCAGGGCCTGAGCTACAGGCAGTTAGATTTGGGTGTCATTTAAGGTGAAAATTGAACAAAAGGGTCAGATCGTTAAGAGGTTTTAAAGGTCCCCAAAGCACACACATCCCTGGGTCGCTCCTCTTTTCAGTTCGCTGCTGCTAGCGACTGGAACGAGCTGCAAAAAAAACACTTGAACTGGACAGTTTTATCTCCATCTCTTCATTCAAGACTCCGCCATGGACACGCTTACTGACAGTTGTGGCTGCTTCGCATGATGTATTGTTGTCTCTACCTTCTTGCCCGTTGTGCTGCTGTCTGTGCCCAATGTTTGTACCATGTTTTCTGCTGCTACCATGTTGTGCTGCTTCCATTTTTTGTTGCTACCATGCTATTTTGTTGTCTTAGGTCTCTCTCTATGTAGTGTTGTCTCTCTTTTCGTGATATGTGTTTTGTCTTAACAATATATATATATTGTTTTAAACTCCCAGCCCCCGTTCCCGCAGGAGGCCTTTTGCCTTTTTATAGGTAGTAATTGAAAAATAAGAATTTGTTCTTTAACTGACTTGCCTAGTTAAATAAAGGTTAAATAAAATAAATATTTAAAAACTCACATTATTATGTGTTTATACTGTGAACAGAATGAGTGCATTAGTAGTGCTTTCTTTGAAACATTTTATTTTATACGTTCAATACATGACAGTCACCAACAAAAAGCATGTTCTGCCAACAACAAATGTTCTGTAAGGCTACATACCACATGATCTAAATTGTATATAGGTCAAAGAGTACACGACTGAGGCTGACTTAAAATACAGTGCATTAGGAAAGATACCCCATAATGACAAAAGCAAAAACAGGCCCTTCGCTAGGAGACAGAACATTTAGCTCAGCTTGATTTTAACTTGATTTTAGTCCACCTGTGGTAAATTCAATTGATTGGACATGATGAGAGGAACTGCAGAGAAGAATGGGAGAAACTCCCCAAATACAGGTGTGCCAAGTTTATAGCGTCATATCCAAGAAGGCTGTAATCGCTGCCAAAGGTGCTTCAATAAAGTACAGAGTAAAGGGTCTGAATACTTATGTAAATGTTATATCTAAGATTTGTATTTTTAACACATTTTCAATAATTTCTGAAAACCTGTTTCTGCTTGTCACCTTGCCTTGCGTATAATACTAGTTTTTCAAGAAAATATATATACAAAGCAACACACTGTACCACACATTTAAATATGACCAATCATGCATATCATTTGAGTATAAGCATGTACAAACATAAACTATGTTTGACGTCATGCGTGTCTATTTGGGGTATATTTAGAGACAGTTTTTGTGTTTGGAAGTATGTTATGTGGAGTGTGTTGCTATGTGTGTGATGCACTATAGTGAAATAGATGTTTTGTACAATGGGTGCCAGTCCTGAACATATGGTGAAACAGTTGAGAGACTGCCAAGGAGAGTCATCAGTCTATCCTTGCTGCTGTGACGCCCGCCTCACTCGCACACACACTCGCTCGCACACGCACGCACGCACGCACGCACGCACGCACGCACGCACGCACGCACGCACGCACGCACACACACACACACACACACACACACACACACACACACACACACACACACACACACTAAGACTCACATAACCCAATGGTACACACACGCACACGCACAACATTTTGACTCACAGCACAACGCATATTCTCACGGAATATAAACCGGCAGACAATCAGGGACAGACTGTAGTATGGGTTGGCAGCGATAAATAGTACAGTCGAGCTGCGCTCCTCAGTCACATCTCTCTGGCATTTTGCGAGGGGAGTGTATGATGATGTTGCACCTTAGAGTGTGAGGGGTTTAGAGTAGACAGAACCGCAGACAGTATTGTGGTAAAACACATATTATGTAGGATCTTAAATTGAACCAGTTTGCTACAGAAGGAAGTGAATCCTGCAACAACAGGAAATGTTAATTATTATATTCTAAATGGCATATATGTGGATAAAAAAATTATACAAATGTCTAGGGGTTGATACATTTTTTGTAAGGGAAAATCACGTCTGAAATGTCTAATTGGAAATGGTGGGCAGAGGGCAGGTCAGTGGGGAGTTCGGCAGGGTGGTTGGCAGGGGCAGAGGACTGAGGGCAGGGGAGGACAGGGAGCGGCATTGTGGGTAATAATGGCAGCGGATGCTCTCTAATACTGAGGGCAGGGGAAGACAGGGAGCCTGAGAGGCAGTGCCCAGCACCACGTGTAGGTAAGGGGTAATGGCACCAACTGAGGAATGGCGTCGCAAATTCCAATACTGCTGATTCGGAGCCAGAATAGGTTAACCTGTCTTTTTCTGCACGGGGCACCTGAGTGTCAAGCTTTGAGCACCACAGTCAGCGGGACGGGAGGGAGCCCTGTGTCTGTCCGTTACCTTCGATTGGGCCAGGGCAGGCAGGCAGGCTGGCAGGGCGGGTAAAGCAACGTTAGCCCCCAGAAGACAGGGCTGTGTCCCGAATGCCACCATATTCCCTATATAGGGCACTTATTTTGGCCCATAAGATACTGGCTGTGGTAGGGTGCCCTTTGGCACACAGACAAGGAGGGGAAGGCAGCACTGGCAGAACAATTGAGCTAGCTAAGCTGCCAGGCAGACAGAGAGAGATCAGAGCTGCAACATTACTGCAGTGATAAGGGGGAGGGGGAGAAGAAGGTGGCTTGACAGACGTGTCTTCTCACTCACTCACTCACTCACTCAGTGGTGGTGGTGTAGCTGTAGCTAGCTAACTATCAAGTGAAATGGACTGAAACTGAGCTTTGTATTTATCTTAATATCCGACTGTGAGAGCCAATCATTCCTAGATGCATTTTTCTGATTTGGAAGACTTGTTGAACTGTGCTTCTACATGAAATGGCATGCTGTTGTGTTGCAGACAAGAGAGGTAGAGCTAGATTCACAGTCACACAGAGGAGCCAAAGCAAATATATTTTTTTTTACTTATAAGTGACCCCGGGAATCAAACCTACAATCATTGTATTACAATCATTGTATTGCCATGCTCCACCAACAAGCCATACAGCACAACACTACCACCCATAGAAAAGACCAGTAAGATCGTTTCAGGTTCCTTCACATTGAGTATCAGTGGGCACTATACTGAGATCGTGCCACACATACTAGACCACATGGGGAGCGTGAAGAAACTAGGACACATGAGGACACACACACACAGACAAAAATAGACAAACCCGGGAGTGAGAGGCAGTCGATGTTAGAGACATGCAGGTTTGTCGAAGCTGAGGCTTTTTCTCATAAAACGACAAGTGGAAAGGGGGAAATGTTCTTTATTGAGACTGTTACAATGAGAATAGGTCACGTTACTATCCAGACGTTTCAACAATTCATACATTAAATTTGCCCTCACTGTTACCGATATTTGATGTCATAATACTAATATAACCATATAGTCGTTTAGGGGTGGGGGGGTGGCGCAGTGCTCGTAGACACTGGTTGATTGGTAGCGCTGGCTTTTATGGATGGGCAGCCATTTTAGAAACGCTGCAAATATCTGTCAGAGACTAGGACTAGGGTCTGGGGGGGCAGAGCAGGGGCATCAATTGGGTATACCTTAGCTAAATATCAACAATTTAAAATAGATTACTAAAATCATTCCAATCACAATTAAAAGGCAAATGCAGTTTAGTGGTATCAGCGGACTGACTTTAGGACCATGAAGACGCCTGAGAGCAGAAGCGCATCGACGCAGCTGCAGGGAATAGTGCGAGGTAAAGATGGCTGTAGTAGTTGGCTTTGGCTAGTTAGCTGCTGTTTGATTTGATATTAAAATAAACTAGAGTTTTAATCCCGTTGCTGAGCTAGTGCGTAGCAGCTAATTCTTGTATGATGAGTTTGTAGAATGTTAAGTCCCCTATTGACTGACCTGAATGAAGCTACGGCAACAAGGTGATAATGGCTGGAGTCAATTTTGCTTGTTTTTGCTGTACTCCAAATTCCGTTTTAAATGTTTCAAATTGTGTAGAAATTCAGTATTTGAGCGTCAATTTGGGAAAATTCGGCATCCCACGATACGTTAATCAGACACTACTCTACCACATCCTACTACACACACACACACACAGACACACAGCTCCTTATCAAGTAACACAACAACAGTATCGTGGGACAAGCACACACAACTGGAACGCTAAATATCTCATGCTTTCTCCCGACGCAAACTATTTCTGTCTATGGTTTACTGACACAAACACGCCATCTTACACACCCAGTAACATACAGAGTACTTCACTGAAGCAACCATTTGATGACACACAATAACAGGAAGTTATTTCAAACCAAAGGTGGTTGGCATGGTGGTTGGTATGGAACCACCTTACAGTAAGACATAACTTACTGTGGAATTTTTTACGATTTATGTTAAATATAACAAATGGAAAAGGATCCAATTTAAGGGACAGTTCCACCTTCAAAAGAACACACTCCATCGCTGTTTTTATCAAGTTCAGCCTCCAGTCTACACAACGTGATAAAATCACACCATGAAGAACACTAAAGAAAATCACAGCTCTGATTTTCACTTACTCACTCACACGGCATACTCTAGAGAATACACTTACACCATAAACATCTGCCCCGACTGAGCCCTATATATCACAGTTTATAACCAAGGCCACTCAGCAGAGAAATCACAGACACACTCACTCACGCACACACACACACACACACAGTGAATTTGAGCTCCGAGGTTGGCTGACGAAGGTTTCTATGAGGTCAAACACAGGTGTACCGAGCAGTCAGGACCACGCTCTCACCAGTACTTTGTGCTGCTCTCAAACTGAGGCCACAGGCCCATAGTATTGATCAATTGATGGAGGGGGATGAGAGAAAGTGCGGGAGAGAGGGAGGGTGGCTAGGACAAGCGGACAAGCGGATATCGTTGCACTGTGGTGTCAGTCTCTTCCCTGGTTTTTGTGGAAAATGTGTAAGCATGTTAGGATGTCTGTCACCCCACCCATAGCACAGCCCCATCCCGCTGCTCCTTCCTTCTCTCTTTCCCGCCATCCCTCCATCCCTCTATCCCTCCATCCCGGTCAGTCACATGTCCCTCAGGCCTACATTCCACTGTGCTACAGTAAGCTACTTCCCCAACCCTGTGCTTCTTTCTCTCTTCATTTCCTCCCTACTCCTCTCCTCCCGCTATCTCTCCTACAGACTGAACATTACCTCAATATATTAACTATGTCTAACATTTCCCTCATTCTCTGCCTCTCCCTTTATTTCTCAGATGAGGCAAGCATTTCTCCTCCTCCTGCCTGTGAGGGAAAAAAAGCAATCTCTCTCTTTCTGTCATTAGCATGGTGTCTATTCTCTACCGCCAGCCCCAAAAAACACATTTATTTTCAGAAAACGTCATTTTCCGGAGATGTGTGAGAGCACCCCTCGCAGCTCCCGAGAACCCAACCCGTGCACATCACAGGAAAAAGTCACAAGTTAGGGTCTCAGGGATTGAGAGAGGTACAGATTCGGTAAGGCTCGTCTATCCAAGCAAGGAGAGAAAGATAGGGCATCGTTGATAGTTGCTTTAACTGAAACACACACAGACAATGTCCCTCTAGCTGTCCCCCTAGCTTTGTGCTGGAGTACAGAAGACTATCACTGTCTCACTGTGTCACTGTTGTGGCATACAACAAATGCAACCTTCAGTCAGGGCACACACACAACACACACGGCACCATGCCCCCATATATCTGTCACACATTGCAATACATACACACACAAACGCACAAAATACACAAATGTAGCACATAGAAATATACACAAATCCACAAATGCACACATTCAAAGAGTACGGGCACACACACACATACAGCACACACGTGCACACACGAGTTCGAGCACACAGTCACACCACTGCAGTGACCAGTCTCATGCCCAGACACACACACATCAATCTGTAACAGTGTCCAAAAGAAAGCTTAAGCTCCAGGCTGTGACAGCCATAATATTACAACGCCAATCTTTGATCTCCATCACAGCCATTAGCAATTAAGGGAGCTTCTACAAATTGAAAAATTCAACGATGCCACACACATACAACACATGCGTGAGTGGGCACACACACACACACACACACACAATGGGAGCCAGGCCAGAAAGGCTGCGGCAGACTGCTAGCGCCATCACACCTAAAACGCATCGCCAGGATTCAGAGGCCATGAAAGCCAATCTCCATTACCAACAGTAAATAACTTTCTTTCATATGAGAGCTCTGTGACCCATATTTTACCTTTCACACGTAGCAGACCTCAGATATATAGACAGGCAGCATCCGCTGGGAACATGACTATCCGCTATAGTGACATTACACAGAGCTAATGGTAGACCTAGTACAGTAAAGGCAGCATCTCGGATAAGGGTTGTCTGTCAGGAGGTGTAGGAGGGAGATGGGAGAGAGGAGAGAGGAAGAAAGGAAGAGAGGGAACTCAAACTCACCCTTCTAGTCATGGTTGCTGAGGCTGCCGCAGTCTGATCTGTGTCTGAGCGAGAGACAGAATGAGAGCAAGAGACAGAGAGGGGTAAAAGGTGGAGAAAGACAGAGAAGTGAGAAAGACAAAGGAGAGAGAAGGGAAGAGGAAAGAGAAACAAAAAAGAGAGCGATATCTTAGTCAGTGGACATTGTTGCAGCAGCGGGGTGATCCTGCGGGCTATCGTAGTGTGTGAGACTGCTCCAGTCACACTGCTGTCTGGACGTCTGCTGCTCAGACATGCAAGACTCCACCATGTGGAGAAAGAGAGAGAGGGCGAGAGGGCGCGCGAGAGAGAGAGAGAGAGAGAGGGCGAGAGAGAGAGAGAGAGAGAATTTCAGAGATCGAGACAGAGAGAAAAGGAGACAGAATGAGCGAGAGAACGAGTGAGAGAGCGAACGAGAAAAAGGGAGATAGGGTGAAGAAGTAGAGGAAGCAACAGGCAGAGTCAGAGAGTGACATTGAAAATGTGAGAGAAAGAATAGGGATCATTCTAAAAAGAGCTTATGTGATGAGAGAGACAAGAATGAGAATCAGAGAGGAGGCACATGCCAGCGTGGGGAAAAAAAGGAACAAGCCTTGAGAGAAACAAATTGAGCAGGAGATCAATAGGCCTGTGGGACTAAGTGCTGACTGTCAAGAAAGAGAGAGAAGTGAGAGGAGCGAGAAAGAAAGAGACAAGGCCATGACGCCATGAGGCCAGCATACCTGACATCTGCCAGAGTAACAAGGTGCACATACTAAATACTTACCAAACATGCGCACACACACATTTGCACTGTAAACCCGTTACCCTTTCTCTCCCCTTCTCCCGTTGTGTCCTAATCTTGCACATGTGAACCACTGCCTCGTGTCCAGTGGCCCAGAGAGAAAACAAGCGGAAGCCTGCCATGTCATCTGATCCAAGTGACAGACAGACCGACAGACGGTGAACATAAATGTAAATAAAACAAAGACATAATGGGAATAATAGGAAAGATGGCAGTCTACTGAGTGAGTCTCCAAGGCAGAAGAAAGTTAACTCTGTGCCTTGCCTTCCCTCCCTGTCTGCCTGCTCTGCCTAACCACTCCTGTGCCTGCTTGTCTGCGCTCCTTGCCTGTCCGCCCTTCCTATCTGCCCTCCATGCCCTCCATACCTGTCTTCCCTCCCTGCCCTACTCCTCCCTTTTAGAGAGAGCATCCGACAGCAGCAACAGGACAGGGCTGGACAGAGAAATAAATATAATCCATTCATTTCCTCCCACAGCTGAAATCAGTTAGACCCAGAGGCCCACTAACAGAGAGGGAGGAGAGACACACAGACAGAGAAAGAGAGAAGGAAGGTGAGAGCGCGGAAGAGGGACGAAGGAAGGGAATGAGAGAGGGACAGAGAACGACAATCGCTTCTCGCCTTACAATGTCCCGTTTTCATGCTCCTTTTCTGTCCAAATAAAAAAAATCTGAATCCGTTTCTGGTCAGCATGTCCGGCATTCTCTCCTCTCCCATTCCCTCTTAGCGCTGTTCCTGTCTCTCGATCCCTCTCTGTGCAACTGGGTAATACAGAGTGTGTTTCATGAAGGAAGGGAGGGAACTAGAAAGAGAATAGGGAGAGAGGGAGGGAGCAAGGGAGAGAGGGAGGGAGCAAGAGAGAGAGAATAGGGAGAGAGGGAGGGAGTGAGCAAGAGCAGGCAAGGGAACGGAGTGAATGAGTTCATGCAGACTCAGAGAAAGAGAGAGTGAGAGAGAGAGAGAGGCAAAGAAAGATATAAACTATTTTATGTGATGTGCCTGTCTAAATATCTTATCAACATGAGCTTAGGACCGGTAAATGTTTTAATTTAAACAGGAGATGAAAAGAGAGAGACGGAGTGAGGAAAGAGAGAAATGCAGCGACAGGGACTGCCGAGGGACGAAATGCAGAGGGCACAAATCAATGACAGCAGAATCAACGTCCACATTCTCTCTCTCTCTTACACTACCTGGTTACTTCTCTTATTTTCCAATGAATGTATCAATATAATATCCAAAAGCTAATAATGGAAACAGTTATAGCATAGTTACATGATAGTGTCTAGCCTAGACATGAGGTGACAGGTGAATACTTGTTTTTCTTATCATATACTCACTTTATCTCACATTCTCGTGCAGATATATCTGCAATTCATTGGGTAGAGCCTAGCTGTGTCCACCCTTAGAGATAACAATTCCTATGTGCTTTAATACTAAGCAATCAGTCCATTCCTATGTGTTACCATACTAAGCCAATCCTTCACTGTGTCACAGACAGACATCACATGCTCTGTGTGCTCATCATCACATCACATGCAGCTGCAGGAGTCCACAGTTGATCTGGTGCTCAAATCATTTTTGTATTACAGAGAGAGAATCCCTTTATTTTTCTTTCTCTAACCACCCCTTATCACTGTCACCTTGAGCCACTCTCATCCCGCACAAGCACACACACACACACACACACACACACACATCCAGCTAATATTAGACGCTCCACACCACAGCAGCCACAGTATATTGACAGCCATTTACTAACACCCAGAAAGGGTAAGTGAGAGTGTGAGAGACAGGGAAACACGCAAACACTAACAAGCACACACACACACAATAAGAGACACACATGCACACTCACTGACAAAATATGTTGTCATATTCCCTCCTGCTTTTTGAGCACCGAGGGAGACGATCGTAAATTGTCTCCCGCTAAGTCAGCGGGGTTAATGTACATTCCTACCTCCCCCTCATTGTACACCCCCTTCCCCTCCCCCGTATAGGAGCCATGAACTTTTCACCTCTCCCCTCAGTCTCCCCCTCCCCCAACCCTTACACCCCCCCACCTCAACCGGTGGCCTTGGGACAGAGAACAAAGAGTTCGAGCGGAAACCCTCTCTCATCGACACACCACTCCCCACACCACCCCGGCACACAACTTCAAACCACTACCACCTAGAACCAACATGGGTTGTCCTCTGGTTCACTTTGGCCTGGCTGCCTGCTGCCCTGGGGAATGGGAGGGAGACCATAGAGAATGATAGAGGCCTCTTGTGGCCATAAGGCAATTTTTGTATGGGCAGAGCCATTGAGGGATTCCACCATGCCTCCGCCATGTTAAAGTAGTCAACAGGGTGGGGATTTGTCTCAATGGTTGTCTCAATGGTAGTCTCAATGGCGCTGCCCAGGCTGTCACAAATGCTATAATGGCACAAATATATAGATGAGTCTGATATCTATCTCTATAAAGTTATTGGGTTGGGTGGACCAGACAGGCCTAACAAGGCCAGTCCAAGCTAATGGAGTACGAAACAGAACTGTGAGTGTCAGAGCAGTCCGATGGATTTTTAAAACGTTGCTCTGGTCTGTGCTCTGCATTCGCTTAGCAAAGCAGTATCAACCTTGGTGTCAGTGTATCACAAGGTGCTTATGTTTCCACAGTGCAAGTCAATTGACTTATGGCAAGAACGTATCAAATGTGGCATCAAACAGAGATATTGCTTAGTGAAAATGAACCCCTCACCTACTTAGAATTGCACTCCAGTATGTGTCACTGAACTCACAGTAAACACGTCTAGAAGAGTCACATTCCCACTCAGGAGATAACCGAGCTATTGTTAGATAGATGACACTAACATATTATGACATCTGAAGAGTAAACCTATAAACATCCAAAATTGGAATCCCAACAAATATAGACTGAACTTGTTGAACCTTCCTGCATTTTGCAATAAACCTCACCTCATTATAGAATTCAAGTTGGTGTAGTGGTAGAGATGACAGAACTGAATTTTGGTCGCTTTCTGCTCGACAAGGCAAATGGGAAATGGTAGGTTAAGCCGCCAGAAATTATGGTAGTGTTCATATTCATAACAATTATTTAATGTACAGTTTGCATTACTCAATGAGTTGAGTGAGTTTGGAGGTCTGTCTGTGGTCCTGTGTGAGTCAGTTGATAAGAACGTTATGCTAGCAATCACAGGATTGCACATTCAATTCATACTGGGGCCACAAGAGCTCAGGACTGTAAGGTTCTATCTGCAAAAATATGATTCTGAGATCATTTTAAATGTCCAAACCCTCGTTGGTTTGAATGGTGTCAGCAATTTTATATAATGTATTATTTTGAACTTAACACGAATGTGGGTATTTAGAGTACTATACAGGTAGAGAACATTGAATAGAACAAGAAATGTACACTGCTGTTACTCTCTGTTTACCATATTTGCATAGTCACTTTAACTATACTGTACATTCATGTACATACTACCTCAATTAGCCCGACTAACTGGGGCCCTCGCACATTTGCTACCCGGACTACCTACCAACCCCTCTTTTAAGCCACTGCTTCTCTCTGTTTATCATATATGCATAGTCACTTTAACCATACCTACATGTACATACTACCTCAATTAGCCCGACTAACCGGTGCCTGTATACAGTGGGGCAAAAATGTATTTAGTCAGCCACCAATTGTGCAAGTTCTCCCACTTAAAAAGATGAGAGGCCTGTAATTTTCATCATATGTACACTTCAACTATGACAGACAAAATGAGAAAATAAATCCAGAAAATCACATTGTAGGATTTTTAATGAATTTATTTGCAAATTATGGTGGAAAATAAGTATTTGGTCAAAAACAAAAGTTTATCAATACTTTGTTATATACCCTTTGTTGGCAATGACAGAGGTCAAACGTTTTCTGTAAGTCTTCACAAGGTTTTCACACACTGTTGCTGGTATTTTGGCCCATTCCTCCATGCAGATCTCCTCTAGAGCAGTGATGTTTTGGGGCTGTTGCTGGGCAACACGGACTTTCAACTCCTTCCAAAGATTTTCTATGGGGTTGAGATCTGGAGACTGGCTAGGCCACTCCAGGACCTTGAAATGCTTCTTACGAAGCCACTCCTTCGTTGCCCGGTGGTGTGTTTGGAATCATTGTCATGCTGAAAGACCCAGCCACGTTTCATCGTCAATGCCCTTGCTGATGAAAGGTTTTCACTCAAAATATGACGATACATGGCCCCATTCATTCTTTCCTTTACACGGATCAGTCGTCCTGGTCCCTTTGCAGAAAAACAGCCCCAAAGCATGATGTTTCCACCCCCATGCTTCACAGTAGGTATGGTGTTCTTTGGATACAACTCAGCATTCTTTGTCCTCCAAACACGACGAGTTGAGTTAACAAAAAGTTATATTTTGGTTTCATCTGACATTCTTCCAATCTTCTTCTGGATCATCCAAATGCTCTCTAGCAAACTTCAGACGGGCCTGGACATTTACTGGCTTAAGCAGGGGGACACGTCTGGCACTGCAGGATTTGAGTCCCTGGCGGCGTAGTGTGTTACTGATGGTAGGCTTGGTTACTTTGGTCCCAGCTTTCTGCAGGTCATTCACTAGGTCCCCCCGTGTGATTCTGGAATTTTTGCTCACCGTTCTTGTGATCATTTTGACCCCATGGGGTGAGATCTTGCGTGGAGCCCCAGATCGAGGGAGATTATCAGTGGTCTTGTATGTCTTCCATTTCCTAAATTGCTCCCACAGTTGATTTCTTCAAACCAAGCTGCTTACCTATTTCAGATTCAGTCTTCCCAGCCTGGTGCAGGTCTACAACTTTGTTTCTGGTGTCCTTTGACAGCTCTTTGGTCTTGGCCATAGTGGAGTTTGGAGTGTGACTGTTTGAGGTTGTGGACAGGTGTGTTTTATACTGATAACAAGTTCAAACAGGTGCCATTAATACATATAACGAGTGGAGGACAGAGGAGACTCTTAAAGAAGAAGTTACAGGTCTGTGGGAGCCAGAAATCTTGCTTGTTTGTAGGTGACCAAATACTTATTTTCCACCATAATTTGCAAATAAATTCATTAAAATTCCTACAATGTGATTTTCTGGATTTTTTCTTCTCATTTTGTCTGTCATAGTTGAAGTGTACCTATGATGAAAATTGTTGTTTTTTTCCCCTTACTTATCGACTGTTCACTTGATACCTATTTTTTACTTAAAAATGGCACTGTTGGTTAGGGCCTGTAAGTAAGAATGTCACTGTGAGGTCTACACCTGTTGTTTTCGGCACACGTGATGAATAAACTTCTATTTGAATTGAAATGTTGACAAATGCTGATAGAATCTTATAGTCCCAAGCACTCGGTCACATAGAGTAGGCCAGAAAGCTAAACTGAAAAAACCTTAACTGCAACTTAAGCCCACATTAAACTTAAAATGTACCAAATAAAATGATGGCGGACCTGCATAAGCACTTCTGTGCAAGGGCGTTCATTTACATAGTGATTCCGAAAGAAACCAGTACTGCCACAAAAGTATACATTATGGGGACAGCTAAACAGTGAAGTCCCATTATTAACAACTCAACGAAAAGGCCCCCTTGAATTGAGAGTCTCCTTTTGTAGGGGGAAGCCCCTCCATTAAGAACATGCCAAACATACAAATCAAGCCATTACAAACATCAAAGCATACATTTTCCACTCAAGCTAAACATTTGATGAATTATCTTCATTGTACCTTTGCAATCGGTTTAGCATAATTGAAAATAGCAGAATATATAACACATTTTTTATAACCCTACCACTACTGACATGGTGTCTTCCAATCTGCCCATACACATGAACGCGCAATTCTGGACAGGCACTACAAAGCCAACACGATTGCCGTAGCTCGGGTCCTTATTCCAGCATACCCGGAAGCTACAGAGATGGAGAGAATGGAACAGAAACAAACAAAGCGCTCATCCAAAACATTGATAAGTACAATAAACGCCGCTTAAATTAAACATGAAAGCGTGTGTGTGTGTGTGTATTCTCTATACCATAACAAACTATAACTGAAGGGAGGTAAGAATGTGTGTAATGCATAAACTGAGATCGCTAGGTTAACGTGTGAGTCGACCCACATTGCTAACGGAGCTGAAAACGGAGCAGGGAGGGAGAGATTGTGTGTGTGGGTGTGTTTTATTTTACCAAAGGCTGCCCGCAGCCAGTGACGGACACGCTGGTGTCGTAGTAGGGGTTACAGACATAAATATGAGTCACCAGTTCAGCAAGGCATTTGGGAAATGATAGGTTAAGCCTAAAGAATTTGATGTTCATAGTCATCAAATATGATTTAATGTGCAGTCTACATTATTCAATCAGTTGAGTGAGTTTGTAGGTCTGTCGTGGCCCTGTGAGTCGGTAAGAACGTTATACTGGCAATCCCAAGGTTGCTCGTTCGATTCCCACTGGGGCCACGAGTGATGCCCAAAGTTAAGGATCTAAATGCAAAAATAGTATTCTGAGAATTTACTTTAAAAACATGAACTCAAATTGGTTTGAATGGTGTCAGCAATTTTTATCTTGTATTATTTTGAACTTAACACGAATTTTGGTATTTAGAGTACTATATAGGTAAAGATATTTGAACATAAGGCTGTCTAACTACATTTGCATATAGAACCTTGTAGTTCCAAGCTCTCTAAACAAAAAATGGATGGCCTCACTACTGTAAGTCGATTTGGATAAAAGCGTCTGCTAATCATTTATACATTAATATTAAGTAAGATTATATTGTTCTCTGTGGTGTACAGTAATGAAAGTTGTCTGGAGGTTTTGATCCAAGCATGCAGCAGAGTCTTTACTGCACAGCTGTGAAGCGAGGGACCATGATGTAATTTTGGTAAAGAGGTGAAGGAAGAATTGAATCTGAACTTTGTACATAATTGGCTACAGATCGTTGTGTTCTTCCCCCAGCTGCCTGCGGCCCTACTGTTCTCTACTCTATGGTTTTCCCCTAGTGGAATCTCTTTCATTACCACGTCCCTCCCACAAGCCTCACTGCTCACTCCCTGGCGTGTTCATACATGTGCTAGTCTTAGTCTCCTGTCGTCCTCTCTTTTACTGTACTCTCACGCTCTTTTTTTCTGTTTTTAAAAGTATGATATCTCACATACACACAAACACAACAGAAATCAAAACAAGATAGTCGAATGTTAATTATTAGTTCATTTCCAAGCTGTATTGGGAATAGAGGATACATCTGTTTGTCTTTGACGTGTGTCCTTAAACTGACAAGTCAAATTTCATTAAAATATTGAGTGATTGCGCAAAAGCTCAATCATAATGTCATATTGAAATGGAATTGTAAATACTGTATAGATTGACATATGATAACAATAAACCCTGATCTAACAGTACATAATCTGAAAAAAATCACGGAATGCAATTTATGACTGAACCACATGAATACTAATACCCATGTTGACAGCAGTTTTTCATTGTTTTCTTCAGCAGTTTCCAGCAGATGATGATTGGCGTTTCCTCAGGGAAAGCTAGGAGGCTGTACAGTTATCTCCTGTGATGTCACTGAACTATACAACCTACTACCTCAACCTGTGGGAACACAGCCTGCATGGGGAGGGGCAGAAAAAAATTTGTACTGCATTATACATTTAGGGGTGGGGGGTGGCAGCAGTTTAGAATATGGCTGGGTAGATGGTGTGAGGTTGAAAGGCAGGGGATATGAGTACAGTTGGAGTTTGAGCTGGATATGGCTGGGGGTGTTAGCTGTGGTGAGTAGGGCAGGAGTCTTGGCTTTTGAGATGAGATTTGGGATAAGGCTGTGGTGGGGGGGTAGCAAAAAGGAGTAAAGTGAGGATTGGGAATAGGGATGGAAAATCTCATGCAGGAGCCCAATAGAGGTATGGCACTTGTACAATAAGGTTGTCCTAAGGCTGGGGCTCCACTGGATGTTATCCTTTAACCATTTAACCTTTCACCTCAAGTACCTCTCTCCCTGCCCCAACCCTGCCTCTCCATAAGGTTATCACATATCGTCCTGATATGGTATTCCAATACCTTTCCTACAGCCTACCTGTACTCTATATTCCTAGGTCAGAGAGGGGTGCTGTGATGGCCACACAGACACATACCTATAGACACGAGCTTGTGCGACCAGTCACCACAAGTTCGGATCTACGGGTTTGTGGCAGCTGGCAAGTTCTCTTCGGGGACTAAACAAGATGAGGAATAGTCTTGTCTAAACTAGGAAACATGTTAATGATAACGTTATCATTTATAATCCATTTTTGGGAGTCCTGTGTCTGACAGAGGACAATAAGGAAACATAGAATACCAGAATGCCTCCTAAAGGTCATGCGTTATCATTTGAGAAAATGTGTCTCCTGTATAGTATATAATATAGTATACAACTGTCTCCTGTATAGTTCTATACTCTCTATATCCACTATCTGCTGGACATCTAGGTAGTGAAAACCCACTGAAGGACAGTCTTCGCACACACAACATGGCGCTTCACGACACAAAACAACGAAACACGACATGACACATCAAAACATGACACAATCAATTGTCAGTAATAGAAAATGGAAGAATACCTCACTAACAAAAGAGCAATACAAATTCTGTCAACATTGTTTAGGAATGTACACTTCCCCCAAACAGGTAAGCCCCCATGTCATCTTTGTAAGTTTTAAATCATCACTGTATGACTAAATCACTGTGTTTATTTCATGAAAATAACTCCAAATATATGTTTTATTTATTTCCTGAGCCTCCTTTGGCCCTTGAAATGATCATGTGGGTGTTAGGAAACTAATGTTAAGATATTTGTCTGATCATGTAGGTGTTAAGGTATTTACGTACACAGCCCTGATTGGCTGACAGGATGGTCTAGAGACCACCCTTTTACACAGGTGAACAGTCATTGGTCTATTATAATTAGATCACATAGTGACCTCATGATGGGGGCCAAAACTTTTCATCCCACCTGAACAGGTTGAATTCAAGGATTTTTCTTCCGACAAGCTCATACACAAAAAGGGTATTATCATACTTTTTACAATTTCAGATTGTTATTTAGACCTCATAGTGTGGAAATCTAAAACAAATACAGGAAATCACGTATTTAAATGCAATGCCCCTTTAAAATCTCATGGTAATTCCTCATTCATTTCTTGTCATTTGTTTGCACTTCGGCTTCAACAAAAATTGTACTACAGTGAAGGACAGTTGTTAGAATCATTCATACACAAATTGAAATGATATTATTTAAAAAATATATATATGTATTTAACTAGGATGTAGGAAAGCGCATGGAAACCTTGCCTGAATACAGGTTGACTAATATGATTGTGGTGTTTGACAATAAGATAATGGACCCATCCTTGAGTGTATATTGAGGTGTCAAACTTTTGTCCCGAAAAATATATATATTAAAGCAAGATTTTATATTCTTTATCAAATGTAACCTTCAATAACAAGCCGGGGTTGATACACTGCACTGCTATTCTGTTTGACAACTGAAGGAGACCTTCCAAATCTGTCCGTCTGAAATGTATTATATACCACTTGTCAGTTGAGAAAAGATTGAAGATCTCCTGTAATATGGCACAATGAAGTGGACAAGACACATGACTGTCAAATGCGCTTGGCGTTGTATAACCCTTATAAGTGACTCGTATACTTTTGCCTCTCAATATCAAAATCTGAAAGGGAGGAGAGAGAATAGTACGTTGGTTATTACAATGCCTTATTGCATGTTAGCGTATATTCATTATTTTCAAGAGGTAGCCAGGAAAGATAATTCAAGTGTCCACCATTTGTATCCGGGACAGACAATTCATATTTCATTTCAGATATGTCTGCCCATCTTCCTGATTTCTGAATTGTAATATAAAAATTGACCTGTACAGACTTTGCAAATAATATCTGTTACCACTTAAATGTCAGGGTGTGAGTACATTTGTTGAAGAAATACTGCAATGCAGAATTGCAACAAAAAAACTAGTGAAAATGGATTTAAATCTGGCCATAGCTCTTATATAAAGACAATGTAATAACTGCTGTAGAGAAAGTCACCCCAGGGGATAGTGCAGAAGGTATAATTAAACAATGAATAAGACAACAGTCAAATGAAAGGTCACATGAATTAACAGTAAATCAATGAACTCAATGAGTTCTGCTGAGCCACCTTGTCACTCTAATCCCTACAGAAACACAGCACACATCTTGATTAAGGTGTGTAACAGAAATGATAGACTGTGTGACATTCAACTACAAATTGAAAGGTCATTCAATTTTCACAGCGAACTGTAAATCATAACAAAACATGGCTCTGAAAGATATTTTTTATTTGAAAATGCAATGTTTCGTTTGTGTACTTCACTACACTATCTTTCAGAACGATCACTGTCAAATATTTTTCACAAGCTGAGGGTGAATATACACACGAGGGAGAGATTTAATTAGCTTTATTTATGTTACCGTACTTATCTCAGAGAAATATAGGAATTCACAATCACCCTTAAAAACAATATAGGTACTATAGGGTAAGGTCAGTTGAACATGAGAGAATGAGAGGTACAGAATCATAGGTCAAGTTTTGCACTTATCACGACAAACCAAGACCAAGAGAGAAATTAATTGAGAAATGAATAGAAAAATACAGAAATACGAAAAGAGAAATGCCAACGTACTGGTGTGGTAGTGGGTAGCCAATGGTGTGGGCTGGAGCCAACATGGTGTGGGAACCAAAGGGCTGGTCAGTCCTCGTCTCCTCGCCTGGCATCAAAATGGAGTCAGGCTTGGTGGACAGAGTAGGCCGGCTCTTTCAGTGAAAATACAGCAGGGACCTGGAACAACACACACATTAATTGTTACAACCACATTGTGAACAGAGCAAAGAGTCTGTCTGACCCCCTTAAACCAGACACACACACACATACACACACCCAGACACACACACATACAACACACAGTCACAAACACATCCCAATGTTAGTATACCCCCAAAAAAGAGTTCAGAAACTACTAGCGAAAAAAGCCCAATAATAGCAGCATTGTTTAAAAAAAAGAGAATATCGGCAAATCACCGGCTGAAATTGAAGCAAAGATACTGTCCCCCTCTTTCTTTCTTCTTTCTTTCACCCTCCTGTCCCGCTGTCCTATCCCCAATAACAGGGGTACAAAACCCAAACCCCCAAGATGGAGTTTGAAAAAATCTACGGCGAGCTAGAGACGGCGTAAGGTTGAATGCAGACGGTGAGATGTGGTCGAGGAGGAGCTGTTGTAGCTGCTGGCTACAGAGAAAGTGGAATTTGTGACCATGCAAAGGAAAGGGTGGTGTTTTCTTTTTTTTTTTTGGCGCTGCTTCATTTTGCCTGTTGTTTTTTTTTATCCCAGCAGGGTCCTTGGCTGCGGTTCTGACTCTCCTTAGCTGTGCCAAAACGTTGGACGTTTCCTTTTGTTTTAAACTCCCCTGAATTGAATCGAACAAGGGGATGACAAAAAGATATCGCCTCGAACAGGCAGGGGAAAAATTGACCCATAAATGTTCAAAGCAGAGCGAAAGTTAGAGAGGAAAAGAGGAGGGAAAGAAAGAGAGACAGAGAGAGGAAAAAGCGAGTGTGAGAAAGTACAAGATCAAAAATAATGGAAGCTTAACAGAAGATTGAGGAGAGAAAAAAAACCAGACATTTCGAAGGAAAAGTGAATACTGAAAAGGACTGCTTTTCGCACCGGACTTTTCTCTGCAAACATGTCTCCCATCTCTCCCCAAACGCGAGCGAGCCAGCTGCCTAGTGAGTCTCCTCACCTCTCCTCCGCCCTCTCCATAACAGAGCAGCCCTCGCCTGAGCCCCAGCCTTTCCAATCTACGCCACGTAGTGAGAGACATAGAGAGAGAGAGCAGCCACTTTTCTCTCCCCTTTCCAAAATGGCTGAGGGCCGGGGCCGGAGAGGGAGAGTAGCGCTTGTCACGAGAGGGCTGTCTCACCCCGCCTCACCCCTTCTCACCCTGCTGCAACAGAGCAACTCTCTCTCTTAGTCTCCTTCCTCTCACACACCCTTTGTCCCATTCACTCACTGTCAGGCCAGATAAATGGCGCACAGTTGTGTCGTCACCCCGTAGGAAGAAGCCTTGGTCAGCCTGGACCAGCCTGCCATGCAGGGAGGATGCTGCTAGTAGTGCCAGTAGTGCCTGGCTGTATGATGATGCTCGAGTCTGGCAAAATATTATCTGCCTATCTGGCACGCGGTCTGGCAGTTCCATCTAGCTAATCTCCTCCTGATGCAGTGACATGTATTTTCTGTCTGTCTGGTTTTGTGTCTCTCTGTCTGAATGTATGACCCATATCTTTAACCTTTTCAATACTATTCAGGATATGAAAATCACAGAGATTCTGGATCCAGAGGGAGTCATTTCAGTGTCGCACCTGCTAACACCTCATTTCCTCCCGATGTTTAGGGGGATATATTTACCAAGCTGATTCAATTTCAGCTGGTACACATTTTCAACACACGACACTGACACAAAAAAATAGAAAAAAATTGTATTAATAAAATTTTCACTTTCTCTCTGTTTTGGTTTGGCAATAAATTTGTAGCTGCATGAAAACATGACAATTGCAGACTAGTAGGCTAGGTTATTGTTCATCCACATTTTGGACATTTATCAATTATAAATGGTCCAGCATTTTAAATGACTACCTCAAGACCTTAAAAATCCCATCTGTGTACTGCTGTCAGCCAACCCATTTCAGTCTATTGGAAGGTATCTTTATATGTCTGAATGTAGTAACAAAAATGTTCTGCCAAAGACCCTTGCCTTGACAACTATTTTGCTTTGATGGAATTATTCCAAATTAATTGTGCTCCAGTCCTTACAATGAATAGGCCTGAATTTAAATCATATTTAATGGCAAAATGTATGTACCCTACCATACACAAACATTATTTTGAACAGTACGCATGTGACCTGGTCTAAAATAATAACATTAAAATGAATAGGAAAATAAAATGTATTTTTTACATACACATACCCCTCCCCCTTCCATCCCACCAACACGTGAAATAACCTATTTTAAAGCAGTGTCAGGGAGAAGCTGTGTAAATAATAATGGGAACTCTCTCTGTCTCCCAGTCTGCCTGAGTCTGCTGTCTGAGCCCTGCCAAGGGTCTGCTGTCTCCTCTCTTCCACAGCCACAGCCTCAGCCTCACACAGCCACCACTTGAATCTCAATGAACACATTTGACTTTCAGGACACACATTGCCAAGTCCCTTGGCTGCCTGTCGCAGTGCCTAGACTAAGTCCCAAATGATACCCCATCCCCCAAAGGGCCCTGGTCAACAGTAGTGCACTATATAGGGTGAAATTTTGGAAGCCTAGTCTATGTGGAGAACTAAGGCCCCCTCTGGAGCAGCCGGGGGAACAAAGAGGAAGGCAGATGAGGCAGACATGGGCACAACCCCAGACTAAGGCCCCATACAGCACCCCCTAGAACGTGCCAGAACCCCCAGAGGACAAAGGCCAACACCTTTCTGGGGAGAGGGGTGAGGAAGCAAGGGAGAGAGGGTGACAGACATACATGGTAGGCATAACCTCGGACACCACTGAACCCCAAGAACCCCAGAGAACCACCCAGAACCCACAGCGAACAAAGACTTAACACCCACCAGGACCCAGCCAATGTCAATCAGTAAGGGAGAAAAAGAGAGAGAAGTAGAAAAGAGAGGTCAGAGACCCAAAAGATCATAATCACTAGAAGCAATGTAATATACTGTAATATATTGTCATATATTGTACAATATATGAAATACCAGTGCTAACATGATCATGTAAAAATTGGACAGCAATAGTCCAAAATCCTTTACAACTTATTACAACTTAACAATGGGAAACCAGAGTGACTTACAGGAGCAATTAAGGTTAAGGCCTTGCTCAAGGGCACATCAACATATTCTTCACCGAGTCAGCTCGGTGATTCGAACCAGTGACCATTTGGTTACTGGCCCAATGCTTTTAACTACTACTGCACAGATATAATGTAAGAGCAGGTAATGTACAGTGTAATGTGGAGCATTTATGCTGTTTCTTTAAAGCAGTCTTGCGTTCCTCTTACAGTTTTGTGTCCCAACTGGCATCCTATTCTCTATATAGTGCACTACTTCGGACTGATGTGTGCAGAGAGGTTTATCTTTGTTTTCCAACATGTCTCTCTGGGCTCTGAACTCTTTGTTCTTTCCGGTAACTGATGAATCATGTCCACTGAGGCCCAGAGAGTGAACACACTGGTTACAACCACATAATAGAAAACAACAGCGTCACAAAGACAGACAGACGCACGAAGACTAACGAACCATCACTCAACCAGGGAGAGGACAGTCATAAAAATATATATTAGATAACGATATAACCACAACATCCAGAGATTCCAGAATTGAGAAAAAAAATCAAACATTGTAAAACTATGACCAAAAAGTTAAGAATGGCTGGTCATGAGATGGCAAAGCTGTTCTAGCTGCCTACTTAACAACCAAATGACACACAACATCTGTTTGTAGTGAAGCCAACATCCACAGTCCTAGAAATCATGCTTGATTCTCTAACTCTTGTTCTGTTTCTTTCTTTTACCCCTCCCTCATGCCCTCTCTAGCTTCTTCCGTTGCTTGCCATATTATCCAAAAGTCTAGCGCTCTTAACAGAAAAGTGATGAGAGAAGACAGACAGACAAAAGAGGAGAGGACAGTAAAAAGTCAGTAAAGGGATAACACAGCTGCTCAACAACTTTTGTTCACTAATAGTCTCATCTCATCTTCTCTCTCTTTGCATGGTGATCTCATCTACTGCTTCTCCTACAGACAGATACTCTTGGAGCATTGTTGCCTGTAGCTGAGATACTATCTTGGAGCACTGTACTCGATGTAGCGAAGACTGGGTTGATTTCATCTTGGGAGTACTACAAGGATAACGTTGCATCTCCTTTAAGTTGGTGGCAGCTCAGTTGTCAATAGATTTAGTGTTTCAAAGCACTTCATTTTAATCGTGGCTATGACTGGAGACTGGGATAGAGAAGTCAACTTACTAAAGGACTGAGATCACTACTGAGATCAGGTGTTTCAGTTTAGACCAAATTAAAGATGTAAAGGCTTATGTATTTGATACGGACCTTAAAACCTGTTAAACTCCGAACGGTTGTTTTGGGCCCTGTACTGGGCCCAGCAAGTTTTGGGAGGTACACCCTAAAAAAATGTTGGGTCAGAAAATAGGAAGTGATATACACTGAACAAAAATAAAAATGCAACATGCAACAATTTCAAAGATTTTACTGAGTTACAGTTCATATAAGGAAATGAGTTAATTGAAATAAGTTTTAGGCCCTGATCTATGGATTTCACATGACTGGGAATACAGACACGCATCTGCTGGTCACAGATACACTACATGACGAAAAGTATGTGAACACCTGCTCAATGAAAATCTCATTCCAAAATCATGGGAATTAATATGGAGTTGGTCCCCCCGTTTCCTGCTATAACAGCCTCCACTCTTCTGGGAAGGCTTTCCACTAGATGTTGGAACATTGCCACTTCTCGGCTGAGCCGTCGTTGCTCCTAGATGTTTCCACTTCAAAATAACAGCACTTACAGTTGACCGGGGCAGCTCTAGCAGGGCATAAATTTGACAAACTGATTTGTTGGAAAGGTGGCATCCTATGAAGGTGTCACATTGAAAGCCACTGAGCTCATCAATAAGGCCATTCTACTGCCAGTGTTTTTTAATCTCCTTCGCATAGAGTTGATCAGGCTGTTGTTTGTGGAATGTTGTCCCACTCTTCTTCAATGGCTGTGCGAAGTTAGTGGATATTGGCGGGAACTGGAACACTGTTGTACATGTCGATCCAGAGCATCCCAAACATGATCAATGGGGGACATGTCTGGTGAGTATGCAGGCCATGGAAGAACTGGGACATTTTCATATTTCAGAAATTGTTTACAGATCCTTACAACATGGGGCTGTGCATTATCATACTGAAACATGAGGTGATGGAGGCGGAGGAATAGCACGACAATGGGCCTCAGGATCTCGTCATGGTATCTCTGTGGATGGAAATTGCCATCGATAAAATGCAATTGTGTTTGAAGTCTGTAGCTTATGCCTGCCCATACCATAACCCCAATGCCACAATGGGACAGCCTGTTCACAACGTTGACATCAGCAAACCGCTCACCCACACAACGCCATACACGACCCTGTCTGACATCTGCCCGGGATAGTTAAAACCGTGATTCATCCGTGAAGAGCACACTTCTCCTGCATGCCAGTGGCCATCGAAGGTGAGCATGTGCCCACTGAAGTATGTTACGACGGTCAGGTCACGACGGCCAAACTGCGGTCAGGTCAAGGCCCTAGTGAGGATGAAGAAAATGCTGATGAGCTTCCCCAAGATGGTTTCTGACAGTTTGTGCAGAAATTCTTCAGTTGTGCAAACCCACAGTTTCATCAGCTGGACGGGTGGCTCATTCTCAGATGATCCTGCACGTGA
The DNA here is from genome assembly GCF_018296145.1 of Oncorhynchus tshawytscha. NCBI lineage: Eukaryota > Metazoa > Chordata > Actinopteri > Salmoniformes > Salmonidae > Oncorhynchus > Oncorhynchus tshawytscha. The sequence goes on along the minus strand of NC_056458.1, from coordinate 2,934,869 downwards.
AGAAGCCGGATGTGGAGGTCATGGAGCTGACGTGGTTACACATGGTCTGCAGTTGTGAGGCCGGTTGGACGTTCTGCCATATTCCTTTTGATGCCCGGGAAGCTGGTGTTTGGAGGATATATTGCCACTCGAAATATCAATATCAACATATTCAAATAGTGATTGACATATTTTCATAAAAGTTGTTTTTATTAATTTATTTGTACTATTTCATCCTTCCAGAAGATATAGTCCCGACACAAATGCTACCCAAGCCAGCTGGTCATTCAGTCTTTTTGTTCTGTATCTATGGACGCGACCAGTTGTGGAAGAAGTACACAATTGTCATACTTGAGTAAAAGTAAAGAAACCTTAATAGAAAATTACTCAAGTAAAAGTGAAAGTCACCCAGTAACATACTACTTCAGTAAAAGTCTAAAAGTATTTGGTTTTAAATATACTTAAATATGAAAAGTACATGTAATTGCTAAAATATAGTATTGAAAGTAAAAGTATAAATCATTTAAATTTCCCTATATTAAGCAAACCAGACTGCACCATTTTCTTGTTTTTTTATTCATGGATTGCCGGGGGCACACTCCAACACATAATTTACAAACTAAACATTTGTTTTTTAGTGAGTCCGCCAGCTCAGAGGCAATGGGGATGACCAGGGATGTTCTCTTGATAAGTGTATGAATTTGAAAATGTTCATGTCCTGCTAGCCATTCAAAATGTCACGAGTACTTTTAGGTGTCAGAAAAAATGTATTGAGTAAAAAGTGCATTATTTATTTAGGAATGTACTGAAGTAAAAGTAGTCAAAAATATAAATAGTAAAGTAGAGTACAGATACCCAAAAAAACTACTCAAGTAGTACTTGAAAGTGTTTTTACCTAGGCGATTCACACCACTGGACGCAACCCAGTCGTTCTGATTAAATGCTCCAACTATGGCTAACTTACAGTCACGTCAAAGTGCAACCAAGAATAACAGCAAGGTAGCTATATTTGCATTTGTTTCTGCTGTTTTCTAGTGACATTTATTTTGATACATCCATGACAATGAGCTAATGAGGCTCGATTTCACCTGGCATGTAAAATGTGCTCACTCGTCAGGACACTGTTGTTCAGAGGAGCTAGCCAACAACACAGCTAAAACAATCACTTCAAACTGAAGCTGGAAAGACAGCAAACGATCCATAAAAATTATGCCAGCTGATTCATGATTTCGACTGGCTGTGAAACGCAGCCTGCCTGCCTGCTTGTCTGGTCCCGACTCCAGACACATTCATTACTATGGGACAGCTGGAGATCGAATTTCAATATTGAAACAATGTTGTAAATGTTGGAGAGACAGACAGCAAGGTTTATACAAATCTCAGCTGTTGAAAACTAAATGTTAGTCTAAAACAAAAGTGAGAAAATGTCTTGATGCTTTTTGTAGTGGAGATTAAGTTTATATAGTGCCTGGCTGGGCTGATGAGACAGTGGATTGCGCAGTCAGATGGAACAGAGTTAAACAGACATTTTAACGACATAGAATTAGCCAGTGGCAACTTGTGAAATAGACACCGGCTGGAATGCGGTTTTAACCAATCAGCAATCAGGACTAGACCCACCCGTTGAAGGTGAAGGTGGCTTATGGTAGAGAAAGGAACATTCAATTATCTGACGACAGCTCTGTTGGACATTCCTGCAGTCAGCATGCCAATTGCACAAAACCTTAAAACTTGAGACATCTGTGGCATTGTAATGTGTGACAAAAATGTGCACCTGTGTAATGATCATGCTGTTTAATCAGCTTCTTGATATGTCACACCTGTCAGGTGGATGGATTCTCTTGGCAAAGGAGAAATGCTCATTAACAGGGATGTAAACAAATTTGTGCACACAACTTGAGATAAATAAGCTCTTTGTGCGTGTGAACCATTTCTGGGATCTTTTATTTCAGCTCATGAAACATTGGACCAACAATTTACATGTTGTTTTTATATTTTTATTCAGTGAATCATTTGAAAGCTATAGCCCTTGTCTTTTTGGAAATGTCAATACGAATCTTCTGTAGTAGTCACATTGAGCCAGGGGTGAGAGAGGAAGAGAGGGAGATCTAAAGGTTGTAAGAAAGGGGGACCTAATTACTATATTAATCTGTTTGTAATTTCTATTCATCTTCAGGAACTGGTGCCTTGGTGTTAATCACCCTGAAAACAATGCTGCTGCTCCAGCCAAGAGTACAGCAATATTAACACATCATATCTAACATGACAGGCAGACAGACAGGGAGAGGAGAGAGAGAGGGGAGATAGAGAAAGAGAAGGAGCGTGTGTGAGAGAGACAGAGAGAGAGAGAGAGAGAGAGAGAGAGACAGACAGACATATGGAGAGCAAGAGAGAGTGAGAGAAAGTGTGAGAGTGTGAGAGAAAGATAGATGCAGAGGGAGAGAAGGAGATAGAGATAGCCTGCCTATGAAGCTGTGAGGGGAGCGCCAAGCCCCGATGAAGAAATGCAGGGATTTGCAGTGAAATTAAACTGACTAATGCCATTAATCTACCCAATTGAGCAGCTCCACTGGGAGAGGGGGAGAGGAAAGTGAGAGGAAAGGGAGAGGGAAAGGGGGAAGGGAGAGGGAGAGAGAAGAGAGAGGAGAGGGAGAGGATGATAGTAAGGAACAGAAAAGGGATGGAGGAGGTGGGGGTCCCTGGGACTTGCAGAGAATCGCATTTCTCTTTCATGGGATGCCAGTTTGTAATATGACAGTGTTCTGTAGGCAAGATGGAGGGAGAATGGCGGATAAGTACCTGGAGACTAATAGTAAACATTAAACACACAGACAATGTCAAGAGAATAACAACGTTTGAAATAGTATATTATTAGCAGTTTAAAAAAAATGTAGCATAACATTTCAAAGGTTACATAAAGCTATGTATTTACAGTGTTGTGACAATGTACAAATATTAGAGTGTATGAATGACGGAGTGGAAATAAATAGGCACATAAACACTGGTTATATTTACATTGGTGTTTCTGACCCAATGGTTGACCTTTTCTTTTGGCAGCAGGTCAGAAATGTTGCTGCTGGGATTGCACACTGCGGTATCTTGCCAGATACGGGAGTTTATCAAAGTTTGATTTGCGTTCAAATTCATTGTGGGTTTGTGTAATTTGAGGGAAATATGTGTCTCTTACAGTATATGGTCATACATTTGGCAGGAGGTTTGAATGTGCATGTGTAACAGGGTTGGTTATGTTTCCACTTGCCTCTAAAGAAATGTGTATTTAATGTTCAAGCATTCTATTGCTTAGTTCAACTCTGATGACAATAAGGTGTGTTGTGATTGGACCCGCTTGCAGATAGGGGGAGATCGTGAACGTCAGGTCTCCCCAGTATGAAAATGTGATGCAAGGGGTAGGTCACGTCCTGAATACTGTTTTCTATTTTCTATTTTACAATGTGTACAAGTTTGCTGTATGTTACTGATTTATACATGTGTGGGTATATGGTACCTGTTAGGGATTGAGGGGCTTTCTGGGATGTGCTTTGGCATATGATTGCTGTAAATAAGTGTGTTAGCTAGCATACACCGATGTAATGGTCACATAAGCCACTGCTAACACAGTTGTCTTCATGCTGCAGATTTTGCCATCGACAGCCATCAATACCGTTAAGCCCTGCACAACTAACGTGCTGTTTCCCATTTAACAACAGAAATAAATGCTCAACTGGGACCACTGGCCGAAGTGATTTATTTTGAGAAAACACAACGTAAGGAGAGTACATATACATCTGTTACACTGGTGCCGTGACTCGTCTTCTTGTCTTCGCCGGACGTCACGTGGAGGGACCGGAGACCCGGCTTCAAGAAGTACTGTGGTTGCTGATGCACGCCAGAGGCCTAGGTTTCGCATTCTGCACAAGTGGAATTATCAGGGAGCTTCTGGTAGCATGAGTGAGTGGGGAATATAATATACTGTTTATGAGTTGTCTATGGTGTTGTGATTATTTAGTGATGTAATTGTGCTGTTAAGCTAGTAACCTTCGGAAGCCAATTAACGTGAGGGTGATGCCATTTTCTACCACACGGTGGCGACAACTATTTATTAAAGGTGTTTTTTGTTACTTTTCTGTGTTGATTCTTGGTTTTGTTAGACAACTACTACTGAACTTTTATTTTGAGTGCATTATGTTCCAGTTGATTTTATAGAAGTGTTCATATTTATTGTGATAATTTTCATTTATTATTAATTTTTTTGCACTTAATATTTACAACAAAAACAATATATATATATATATATATATATATATATATAATTTACTTTAAAAATGGAAAGTTTTGGGAGAGGTAGGGGAGTTTTTCTGTTTACCCCTTCACCGCCAGTGGGTAGGGGGGCAGCTATTTCTCCGGTTACTTCCACACCTCTGGCCAGGCCAACTACGCAGGCAAGTGTGTACTTTCCACATGATTTAGAGCTACCTCAACCCCGTGCATTTGAGCCAGTTTCACCTAATCCTAGGAAGGAGGATGTGTCTATGGATTTCCTGGCGGGCATTGTTAAGCAGATGGGGTACTCCATAGGTGAAAATATTGCCTCTTGTTTGGAATCAAAGGTTATGGGAGATGGGGTGGGACAGAAGGTTGATAATGTTGGTGGTACCAAGGTTGGGGCCAGCTCTAGTCTAAATGTAGTGATGAAAAATGATGTCAGGGAACCAGTGTGTTTCAGGGGGGATGGTTCAGAGGAATGCACAGTGCATGAGTGGGAGGAGACCATGTTAGTGTACATGCAGAAGAAGGGCTATGGTGGGCAGGAGAGGTCAGATGAAGTTTTGGGTAAGCTGACAGGGAGGGCACGTGATGTGGTAAGAGTAATCCTACACAGTAACCCAGTTGACTTAAGGCAGAGCCCTAGACCGGTTTTTGACATTCTGTAGCATCACTTTAGCGACACAATCAACTCTGACATGCCCCTAGCTGATGTTTATTCTACGTTGCCAATGGAAGGGGAGACTCCATTTGATTACTGGATCAGACTGAACAGAGCCATAGAGGTGGCAGAGGACTGTTTGAAGAGGCAGAACAAGGAGCTAGACAATCCATCACGTGTTCTGACTGTCATGTTCATCAAGCACTGTCCAAACCCAGAGCTGTCATTGATATTCATGTGCAAACCATTGCATGAGTGGACAGCCGCAGGAGGAGTACCAGAGGAAGTGTAAGGCTCCACGTCCCTTGCGGCTGTACCCACTGGTCACCACACTGACGCAGGAAGTAAGTAGGCCAGTGTCGGCTGTTGCAAACTGCCCGGACCCCTTGCAGCAGCCCACAAATGGCTCATCCGAGGCATTGGATTGTGTAATGGGCATGCTTGAACGGCTCTTGGAGCAGAGGCCACAGCAACCTGTAGGTGGCTATGATAACCGTTTCCAGAGGAGGCCCAGGAGAAGGGAGAACCCATCTTTGCAATGCAAAGTGTGTGGGGATGCGAATCACAGCACAATGGATCATTGTTATTCTAACCACCTATGCTTCCTCTGTTATGCAGCTGGGCACACGTGTCAGGAATGTCCTCGCACTTCATCGGTAACTCCCGTCGCTCCATCAAGCGGCAACACGTCACACCGGCAGGGAAAACTAGCTGGCCCGCACGGGGTGGGGGGAAGTGCTGGGCCTTGTGAGGTGCCCCAATCCGATAGTGTTGTAGATTTAGAGTCAATATATTCAAGTGTTTGTGATGAAGTCAAGTCGAACGAAAAAGTAATTATGCCAAATACACAGAGAGTGGTCCACAACGATGAACTCTTCTATAATAGTGTGTTACTGGAGGATGTTATAGAGGATGTCCCACATCAGTCCGACTGAAGTGGTGTTGGTTGGCTGCTGGGGGTTGTAGACCAAGCCTGTAGGTGTGTGTGAATTGAATCTGTCTGTGTATGGCAGCAGTGTCTCTGTCCATGTTCTAGTAGTGGATGGCCAACGTGATGAGCTCATCCTAGGCAGCAACGTGATAAAACACCTCATCAGGGAGCTGAAGACGACCGGTGACTTCTGGGAGAAGATGTCATCATCTGAACACAATGGAGATGACAAACTGTTCCGTCTGCTGGCTAATGTAGAGAGATGGAAAGGGACAGAAGTGTACGCCTCAAAATGTATCCGCGGGCAGTGCTGTCGTTGTTGAGCCTACGAGGGCACGCTCAAGACCGAAAAACATTCTAGTGGGGAGAACAGTAGCGACATTGTGGAGCGATGGCTGGGTCCCTGTCAAAGTTATCAATCCCTCACCAAAGCCGATAACAGTGAGACGCAATGCCAAGATAGCGGATGTTTTTCCTTGCATGGCATTAGAGGACTTTGACACTGACTACATAGATGGGCCCACTGCTGAACCGGTCCCCCTGGTGCAGCAGGTACACAAAATGGATGACAATCAAGACTTTGACAATGGTAGTGGAGATTGACCGTTGACAGTGCCGTAAAACCGCACAGAGTGACGAGTTAGGGCTAGGTGACATTGACATTGAGTCCACTCAGTTGTCGCAACAGTGTAAGGCCAGGCTAGGTCAGCTAATAGCCCGCTACGAGTGTATCTTCTCCCGGAACAAACTAGTTTGCGGGAAGGCTACTGGATATGTCCATCGCATTAGACTCAGTGACGCTAAGCCTTTTAGGCTACCTTACCGTAGGCTCTCCCCTAACCATTATGACAAGCTCAGGCAGGCCTTGGATGAGATGGAAGAGCGAGAGATAATCAGGAAATCCAGCAGTGAGTATGCCTCCCCACTCGTGCTGGTCTGGAAGAAGTCTGGCGATCTGAGGCTGTGTACAGACTTCCGATGGCTCAAAGCTCGCACCGTAAAGGATGCTCACCCTCTACCTCACCAAGCTGATGCTCTGGCGGCCCTGGATGTCAAATGCCTTCTTCTCTACAATGGATTTGACCTCAGGCTACTACAATGTGGAGGTACATGAAGAAGACAAGAAGTTTACAGCCTTCACTTCTCCTTTTGGGTTATATGAATATAACCGTCTTCCACAAGGACTATGCAATAGCCCAGCTACATTCATGAGGATGATGTTGAGCATTTTTGGGGATCAAAGTTTTTCTAGCCTTCTATGCTACCTGGACGATGTGCTGGTTTTTGCCCCGACTGAAGAACTTGGATTGCAACGCTTGGAGTCAGTTTTTGAGTGTCTCAAGGCCTATAATCTGAAACTGTCTCCAAAGAAATGCCATTTCATGAAGAGGTCAGTGCGGTTCTTGGGGCATGTCATCAGTGAAGGAGGTGTGGCCACAGACCCAGAAAAAGTGAAGGCTATTGCAGGGATGACAGAGAAGGATCTCATGGAGGATAACACGGACGTGCCCTCCCAGGGGAAGATTCGGTCCTTTCTCGGGAATGATAGTTTATTACCAGCAGTTCATTGAGGGGTGCTCCACCATCGCTAAGCCGCTGCATGGGCTGACAACTGGGACGAACGCACCACGCCATGGGAAAGGCAAGAGGAAAAGAGGAATACATAGAAAACTCACAGCAGCAGACTGGACTGGTGAGTGCAAACAGGCCTTTAGTCAGTTGAAACAAGCTCTCCTCGATCAGGTCATGCTAGCCCACCCTGATTTTAGTAGACCTTTCTTGCTGTCTGTAGATGCATCTAGTAATGGATTAGGTGCTGTCCTCTCCCAAGTGCCAGATGATGGGTCTGCAGCCAGGCCCGTAGCATTCGCTAGCAAATCTCTTACTTATGCACAGTCAAAGTATCCTGCCCATAGGTTAGAGTTTTTTGCTTTACGCTGGGCCGTCTGTGAGAAGTTTAGTCATTGGCTAAGGGGCAAGCCTTTTACTGTATGGACAGACAACAACCCATTAACGTACATCCTGTCCAAGCCCAAATTGGACGCTTGTGAACAGGGATGGGTTGCTAAACTCGCTCCATTCGAGTTTGACATAAAGTACATCCCCGGTCCCAAAAATGTAATTGCTGATGCACTCAGTAGACAGCCATTTGTGCAGCCGAGCGCTCTCCACCGTATCACAAGGGTTCCATACAAGGCCTTGCTGGAAGAAGCTGCGGGAGTACATGCTGAGAAGGTGCAAGATGTGTTCCGCTGGTCGAACCACCCATTCGACCTCGAAAGCTGCTCACCGTCAATTGAGGCAGATGCCTGTGAAATTGTCATGGACTGCCAAACTACCTCCTATCCTTCTCCTGGTTCTCTGTCAAAGGAAGCGGTGTCAGCAGTCCTGAGGTCGCAAGAGGAGGCTGGTCTACAGAACTGTGCGCTGCTACTGCCTCAGCTCACTCAGTCACTGGTGCCATCTGAGATGTCAGATGTGACAGTGCTGTCCCGTGACAACCTGATATCAAAGCAGAGCCAGGAAGATGCACTCGCCAGAGTTGTCTTCTACGTGGAAAGGGGACGTAGACCTTCTAGGAGGGAACGTGGCCATGAACCAATCGAGGTTCTGCAGATTCTGAAGACCTGGGAGAAGCTCACTCTGAAAATGGGTGTACTATATCGCGTTACCAAAAGTTTGCTGTCAAAGAAGAAGACGTACCAGTATGTAGTACCCACCTCCATGAGGGCGACAGTTTTGAAGGGTGTCCACAATGAAGCCGGTCATCAGGTGCAACAGCGGACGTTGTACTTGACAAGACAGAGGTTCTTCTGGCATGGTCTGGAGTCGGATGTGAGAGAGTATGTCAAGACCTGCAAGAGGTGTGTGTTCAGTAAGGCACCCGAGCCAGAGGCCAGAGCTCCACTGGAGAACATCATCACAACTGAGCCCCTCGAGTTGGTGTGTGTGGACTTCTGGTCTGCTGAAGACTCCAACAACAAGTCATACGATGTTCTGGTCGTCACTGATCATTTTACTAAGATGGCCCATGCCTTCTTGTGTCCGAACCAATCAGCTAAAGCAGTGGCCCTTCAGCTGTGGAACAACATCTTCTGTGTGTATGGTTTTCCTCGTCGTATCCACTCTGACCAAGGGGCCAATTTTGAAAGTAAATTGATTGCTGAGTTGTTGGTCTGATGAATCCAAGATTAAACTCTTTGGCCTGAATGCCAAGCGTCACGTCTGGAGGAAACCTGGCACAATCCCTATGCTGAAGCATGGTGGTGGTAGCATCATGATGTGGGGATATTTTTCAGCGGCATGGACTGGGAGACTGGTCAGGATTGAGGCAAAGATAAACGGAGCAAAGTACAGAGAGATCCTTGATGAAAACCTGCTCCAGAGCACTCAGGACCTCAGACTGGGGCGAAGGTTCAACTTCCAACAGGACAATGACCCTAAGCACACAGCCAAGAGAAAGCAGGAGTGGCTTCTGGACAAGTCTCTGAATATCCTTGAGTGGCCCAGCAACAGCCCGGACTTGAACCCGATCAAGCATCTCTGGAGAGACCTGAAAATCGATGTGCAGCAACACCCCCATCCAACCTGCAAAGAAGAATGGGAGAAACTCCCCAAATACAGGTGTGTCAAGCTTGTAGCATCATTCCGAAGAAGACTCCATGCTGTAATCGCTGCCAATGGTGCTACAACAAAGTTCTGAATAAAGGGTCTGAATACTTATATAACTGTTACATTTCAGTTTTAGTTTTATTAATTTGCAAAAATATATTACAAACTGTTTTTGCTTCGTCATTATGGGGTATTGTGTGTAGATTGATGAGAATTGTTTTTTGTAATACATTTTAGAATAAGACGAACGTAAAAAATGTGGAAAAGTCTAATGGTCTAAATAAGATATGGTACCAGTTAAAAGTTTGAACACACCTACTCATTCAATGATTTTTCTTTATTTCTACTCTTTTCTACATTGTAGAATAATAGTGAAGACATCAAAATGATCAAATAACATATATGGAATCATGTAGTAACCAAAAAAGTGAAAAACAAATCAAAATATGTTTTATATTATAGATTCTTCAAAGTACCCACCCTTTACCTTGCACACTCTTGGCATTATCTCAACCAGCTTCACCTGAAATGCTTTTCCAACAGTCTTGAAGGAGTTCCCATATAGGCTGAGCACTTGTTGGATGCTTTTCCTTCACTCTCCGGTCCAAATCTTCCCAAACCATCTCAATTGGGTTGAGGTCGGGTGATTGTGGAGGCCAGGTCATTAATGCAGTCCTCCATCACCCTCCTTATTGGTCAAATAGCCCTTACGTAGCCTGGAAGTGCGTTGGGTAATTGTCCTGTTGAAAAACAGATGATAGTCCCACTAAAAGCGCAAACCAGATGGGATGGCGTATTGCTGCAGAATGGCTTATAAAGAATGGCTTATAAAGCCACTGTGCTTCTACACCTGCATTGCTTGTTGTTTAGGATTTTAGGCTGAGTTTCTGTACAGCATTTTGACATCAGCTGATGTAAGAAGGGCTTCATAAATACATTTGACTGCTTGATTGATTGATTGATTGATTGATACCTTGTCTCGACAACTGATTGGCTCAAACGCATTAAGAAGGAAAGAATGTCAAGAAATTTACTTTTTTCAGGGCAGACTTGTTAATTGAAATGCATTCCAGGTGACTACATCATGAAGTCGTTTGAGATAATTGCCAAGCATGTGCAAAGTTGTCATCAAGGCAAAGGGCCCTTTTTCAGGACCCTGTCTTTCAAAGATAATTAGTAAAAATCTGAATATCTTCACAGATCTTCATTGTAAAGGGATTAAACACTGTTTCCCATGCTTGTTCAATAAACCATAAACAATTAATGAACATACACCTGTCGTACGGTAGTCAAGACACTAATAGCTTACAGACGGTAGGCAATTAAGGTCAGTTATGAACATTTAGGACACTAAAGACGCCTTTCTACTGACTATGAAAAACACTAAAAGAGTGTTCACGCAGATGAGCAGGGTCCCTGCTCATCTGCGTGAATGTGCCTTAGGCATGCTGCAAGAAGGCATGAGGACTGCAGATGTGGCCAGGGCAATAAATTGCAATGTCCGTACTGTGAGATGCCTAAGACAGCCCTACTGTGATGGCTGTTGGTGGAAGGTGAGGACCAAGGTGCAGCGTGGTACGTGTTCATCCTTTTATTAATGGAACTGAACACTGATTAACAAAACAACAACGACGACGAGAACAACCGAAACAGTTCTGTCTGGTGCAGACACAAAAACAGAAAGCAACTACCCATCCCACACAGGTGGTAAAAAGCTACCTAAGTATGGTTCTCAATCAGAGACAACGATAGAGAGCTGCCTCTGATTGAGAACCACACCCAGCCAAACAACACAAAAATCCAAAACATAGAAAATGAACATAGAATGCCCACCCTAGTCAAATAACATATTTAAATAACATACCGTGGCCTAACCAAAATAGAGAATAAAAACCTCTCTATGGCCAGGGTGTGACAGCTACAAGGAGACAGGATGGACAGCTGATCGCCCTTGCAGTGGCAGACCACGTGTAACAACACCTGCACAGGATCGGTACATTCGAAAATCACACCTGTGGGACAGGTGCAGGATGGCAGCATCAAATGTCTGAGTTACACCAGGAATGCACAATCCCTCCTTCAATCCCTCCCACAATCCCTCCTTCCGCAGACTGTCTGCGTTTTGCTGAGAGAGGCTGGAGTGAGGGCCTGTAGGCCTGTTGTAAGGCAGGTCCTCACCAGACATCACTGGCAACAATGTCACCTATGGGCACAAATCCACCGTCACTGGACCAGACAGGCCTGACAGAAAGTGCTCTTCATTGAGTCGCGGTTTTGTCTCACCGGGGGTGATGGTCGGATTCGCGTTTATCGTTGAAGGAATGAGCGTTACACCGAAGCCTGTACTCTGGAGCAGGATGGAGCGGAGGTGGAGGGTCTGACGGAGGTGGAGGGTCTGTCATGGTCTGGGGCGGTATGTCACAGCATCATCGGACTGAGCTTGTTGTCATTGCAATCTCAACGGTGTGCATTACAGGGAAGACAACCTCCTCCCTCATGTGGTACCCTTCCTGCAGGCTCATCCTGACATGACCCTCCAGCATGACAATGCCATGAGCCGTACCGCTCGTTCTATGCGTGATTTCCTGTAAAACAGGAATGTCAGTGTTCTGCCATGTCCTCCGAAGAGCCCGGATCTCAATCCCATTGAGCACGTCTGGGACCTGTTAGTTTGGAGGGTGAGGGTTAGTGCCATTCCCCCCAGAAATGTCAGGGAACTTGCAGGTGCCTTGGTGGAAGAGTGGGGTAACATCTCACAGCAAGAACCGTCAAATCTGGTGCAGTCCATGGGGAGGAGATGCAGCTGGTGGCCACACCAGATACTGACTGTTACTTTTAATTTTGACCCCCTCTGTGTTCAGGGACACATTATTCCATTTCTGTTAGTCACATGTCTGTAGAACTTGTTCAGCTTATGTCTCAGTTGCTGAATCTTGTTATGTTCATACAAATATTTACACATGTTAAGTTTGCTGAAAATAAACGCAGTTGACAGTGAGAGGACATTTCTTTTTTTGCTGAGTTAAGGTAGTATCTCTAGCTTAAACAGACAGATATAGATATATATGGGACATTTTTTATTGTGCTAATTCGATTTCTACAGGGGCACGGACCTCGACTCTAGGGGGGTTTAATTAGTTGATTCTAAGTTTAGTAAACTGAAATGTATGTGTTTTTGCTCTTGGTTCTTCGTTATATGGCCAAAAAGGTTGGAGAAGTGGTTTATCCATACATCTCTATTTTGGACAGCTAGCTCTTCGTGTTGTTGTTCGTTCTGTATTTTCCCATTTTCCCAGAAGTGACATTATTCTATGAATTTTTCGATTACATCAAGCTTTTTCTGACATGGTGTTCCTTCTTTTTTCTTAGTTTATTTCTGAAGTGTTTTAGTGTTAACCCGTATTAAAGGTGTATATTTAGGTTTTCTGGGTCACTGTGGTGTTGGTTGGATAGGTTTCTAAATGTCTTTCTTAGGTTTTTGCATTCTTCATCAAACCATTTCTAATTGCTGTCAAAATGCTTAGGTTTTCAGCTTGATATGTTAGCTGATATGTCAAATATACTGTTCAGGCTATTTTCTGCTAAGTTTACACCTTTTTGAAAAATGTTGTCCAGGAAGTTGTCTAGGAGGGATTGGATTTGTTTTTGGACTATTGTTCTATGGTAAATTTCAACACTATCTTCCTTCCATCTATAGCATTTCTTAATAGCATGCAGTTTGTTGGACTTAGATGCCTCATGGTAGAGTATTGCTCTTTTCAAGTAGGCTGTGATTTCACTGTGTTATGAAAGGGCTGACTGTGAATGCTCCGAGAATATGGGTTGAAGTTGTATTAAAGTAGTTTATAGTTCTGCTGCCAAGAGATGAGCTGTACAGTCGGTGTACCTACCGTAGGATTCTCCTCGAAGCCTACCAATGACTATCTATAGACCAAGTGTGTGAATGAGGTGCAGGAGTTGCGACCCATTTTTGTTGGTTATGTTGTTGTAGGTGTGTCTAGGGGAGCATATGGGGGAGGGAATTCTGGCCCCTCCAGGTAGGTGTTGGTCCCCCTGTGTGCTGAGGGTGTCCGGTTCTTGTTCAGTTCTGGTGTTTTGGTCACCACAGACTAGTATATGTCCCTGGGCCTGGAAATGGTTGAAAACCCCCTCTAGGTTGGAGAAACTGTCTTCGTTAAAGTATGGGATTCTATATGGGGGATATGCTGTACGTAGCACACAGGAGCACATTTTTCTCTGTAATTTCCTTATTTATTTCTAACCAGATGTAAAATGCTCCTGATTGAATTAATTAGTAGAGTGGTTAGGTCTGATCTATACCAAATTAGCATACCCCCTGAGTTTCACTCCTGGTAGTTTGGTGGATGGGACTACCAGCTCTCCATAACCTAGAGTGCAACCAGTGGGACCATCTCCTCTATAGAATAACAATGTCTGTATTTCAGAAAAGGGTTGGAATCAAAGTTATTTTTAATTCAAAACCATTTATTTTTTTGTTCCGTTCCACTGAACCCGACCAGCAAAATAAAGTTCTGAACCGGTTCGGACCCAGAAAAGTACATTATTTTCTGTTCCTTATTAAACCTCTGAAATCATGTTTTTTTTTTAAACATTTAGCTTGACATGAAATTACTTCACCAATCAGTGTGGATAGGGCAGCTTGCTAAGGAGCGGGTACGTGATATTAATCTGTATACGGAAGTTGTTAAGAGCAAATTGTATCTTGCCATAACAGTATGACTTAACTATAATGAAAGACAAACACACAAACTGTTCTGCCAGTCACAGTGTTTGGTGCAACAAGTTATCTAGCTAGCTAACAAGCTTGTGTGTGCCGAACAGCACAAGAATTAAAAACACATCTTACCTCTTTGTAGTTAATAAATGCAATGTGAAATGTTGTAACTATAGTATCTGTAACTAACATTAAAAAAGTTTATGCATTCTTCTCCAAATGTAATGTTGTCAGTAGGATACAGTAAACTATGCTTCAGAGGGGAGGGGCAGGTAGTCTACACACACACACACACACACACACACACACACACACACACACACACTGGCAAAGATTTCCAGCTGCCAGGCAAAAACTGGAAGAAGTTTCTGAGTGACAGAGTTGGAGGCAGAGTTAGGAGCTTCGTTGCGATTTTTGTGGGACTGGATACAATTGCCTGGAACATAAAATAATGTTATTAACCGGTTCCAATACTTTTAAAAAAGCAGTTCTCTTCTGGAACAGCATAGATTACTTTTGTTTCCGGTTTGGGTTCCGTTCCCCCCCCAAAAAATATATTCTCTCTCCCTCTCCCTCTCCCTCTCTCTCTCTCTCTCTCTCTCTCTCCTCTCTCTCTCTCCCTCTCTCTCTCCCTCTCTCTCCCTCTCTCTCTCCCTCCCCCTCTCTCTCTCCCCCCCTCTCCCTCCCTCTCTCTCTCTTTCTCAGGGATACTGCTATGAACAGCACCTTGATCCATCAGTGGGGAGGGGCTGTCTGTTATGTGGGTAGGAGGAGACTGTGGGAAGGAGTTTTTTTTCTGTGGGAAGGAGGTTTTTTTTATTGTTCCAGGCTGACTATGGACCTATACGTTGGAGGGTCTAGGTTTAGCCTAGCCAACAGGCAAAGTAAACTACCTAGTAAACTACCTTTTGGGGCATGCAAAAACGTCAGTGTGGAAGACCAGGAAACATGAGATGATGCTGGGGCTGGTGCAGGCTCAACACTGGGCAATGTAGTATTATTAACTGTTTGGGGGACTGTGTGGGGCATCAGGGGAAGGAGGGGGGCTTGGTTCTAACTTTTTAGGTCTGTTATAATGAAGTAAAGTTTAGTGGTTTTTATAAAAATTATTAATAATTATTTTTTGTAATAAAATAAAAATTCTCTCTCGTCTGTCTGCCTATCTGTCTGTCTGTTTGTCCCTACCATCGTCTCCCCCTTTTGCTTCTCCCCCTTGTCTCTCTGCTCCGCCCCTCATCTCTCTCTCTCTGTTTCATTTTGAACCCTGCTCTGGTAGATAGGGATGGAGAGAGTAGGGAGAGAAAGCAGAAAGAGAGGGGTAGCTCCATGGTTACCTGGCATTGGGCCATCTCATTACACCGCCAATTGATTCTGGCCTGCCGCCACATCCGTTCACCCTACCTCCCCCCTCCCCCTGAACCCCCAAACCCCCACCTGCCAGCCAGCCAGCCACCTTCCCATCATGCACCTTGCTCAGACTGTCTGCAGTGCGGGAGGAATTCAGACCACACACAAACATACCAAAAACACCACACACAAAAACACAGCTTTACTTTACAGAGACATTAACCTGCCTCAATCACAGTCCCAAAAAGTTCAGAATCCAAAGAACAGGCAAACAAACACAAATATACGGAGAGCAACTTTTTGCCAAATGAGTGATAAAACCAATTGCACCCCCAAAAATGTCATACATCACCACATTGTTTACAGAGGTGTCAGAGGCAACTGGTAACATCTCCCTTTGATCTGAGAAGGAGCTAAACAGATGTGATACAGAATGCCATGAAGATCCTAAAATTTCAAGCAGATAAGCCTCTTACAGAATGAACCAACAGCAGGGTACTTGCATCCTAGAGATAACAGTCCATTGAAAAGCTTTAGCAGCCAATGGATCACTGTGTACACACCTACAAAATGCAGGTACTCCTACTACTATTGATAATAAATAATAATAATATATGTCATTTAGCAGACATTTTTGTCCAAAGAGACTCAGATGTGGTATCTTAATTTGATCACTCTGTTGTTGCATAGAATGGTCCAGCGCCGCGGGAAATTCGAATGATCCTCGTGATTTACATAAACTCACTGAAAACCTGCAGTTCTCTCTCTCTCTCACTATAACCCACACCTAAACCTTACGCCTCTATAGCATATCAAAATGAATTTCCATTCTAAATTGTCACTTTGAAGGACCCATTTTGTAGAACCCTCTGTGGAAATTGTCCTACATGGAACCCAAAAGGGTTCTATATGGAACCAAAAAGGGTTCTCCCTGGAACCAAAAAGGATTATCCTATGGGGACAGTCAAAGAACCCTTTTGGGGGGGGGATTCTAAGAGTGTAACAACACACTGCATGTACTGTTAGACACTGCATTATCTCTCATGGACAGACATGTAACATAACTGGTATTGTAGCATCTGTCAACAGACAGTGGGATGCAATGGCAAAACAACGACCCGGTACACAGGATCATCTGGACAGATCACGATTTCACAGGTGTTCGCATATTTCGAATTTCGTAAGGGGGAAGGGACATTTGGCCCTTAGAACTGCGCAACTTGTAAAGAGAGGTGGGTGGAGTTACCGCCCTGCTTCCGCTCCTCGTTCTAGTATCTTTTTTATCACGTCTGCCCCCCAGAACTTAACCGAGTATCTGATGGAATTACGCAATAGTTCAGTTCTGGGTTTGGGAGAATGGACACTGCATGGACTGAATGGATTGTTAGTAGACAGAGAGAGCTCAAACAAGAACCAGGCCATTCTTCAAACACTGCTTTTTTTTTTGCAAGCCAACAGAACCAATCACAGGCCAGCCAATGTATCATGTGACACATATCTTGCCTTGTCACAGACTTCCAGTAGTGAGTGAGTTAGTTCGTGGAAGTCTGTGTTCTGTTTCATGCTCTGTTCTGTTTCGCCCCACCAATCAGTGCCACATGTGACACGTGTGCTTTGCCTTGTCACAGACACTGACTTTCAGTAGCTGTGACTGGGTTCACGGAGGTCTGCTGTGCTCTTTCCTGGCCCACCCGGCCCTGGAATAGACAAACACGTACTCTCTTGATGGCTGACGATAATCAACAAGCTCTCACAGTCTCGCTGCAGAATTAGACATTTCTTGAAACGTCAAATTTCAAAGTTGCTCCAAATGTCAAATTTAGAAGGTTATGGAACCAAAAAGTGTTCCTTTTTATAAAGGGATGAGGTTAAAACGTTAGATTTAGGCACTCATTCCAAATGGTTAAAGTAAGGAATAAGGTTTGGGATAGGGTTCAAATAAACATATAAAAAGGAATGTTCACCACTGGGATCGAACGCGTAACCTTTTGATCCATAATCAAGAGATTACCCAAGCGTACTTGATGGTAATGGCACTCACTGTCGCCCCTTGTGACTGTTTTTGAAGGCATTTCCCGACATCCCCAAGAAATGGATAGACTTCCAATTTCAAAGTCCCTCTTTAGAGATCTGCCTGCTATAATACCACATCAGTAATTAGAGTGTATATTACATGTAGGCCTGTGTGCATGTTTGTTTGTATGAACCCGTTGACAATACTTAACCCATACTGTTACCAGTAAGCCCAACTATAATATACATTATAAAACTGGTTTGGATTCTGGATGTTGATGGAGACACCTATGCCTGCTAACAGTTCCATCTGAAAATTATCACTGCACGTCAATAAGAATATCATGGTCATGTTGCTGTCTGAATAATCTCCTGTATTTATCTCGCACATTATTTCCCCTTGCGTTCAGCCTAGCATTTAGTTTGGAACATTCGGTCTGCCTGTCCGACCTTAAAAACATTGTCTCACTTGTCAGTAGCAATAGAAGCAAATAGAACAACCAGATTTTTTTCTCTCCAGAATACATCGTCTGATGGAGTAATGCAATTGTATGAATGACATATCAAAATAACGTTTTAATGAAAGTATATGTAATTCATTGTTATTTCAATATGTTGTCAAACAGTTTTATAAAAGCAATAAGGTGGTGCTGTATCGTGTCGGGCCGAACAACACCATTTACCTGTGACTGTATTCATGATACAGCACTGCCTCTTGTGCCTTATTGCTTAATTCTGTTCATTCTAGAGTACCTGTTTAGTTCAGTTCATAGCACTCCTACAATACCGTACAGCAAGGCCCGTATCCACAAAGCATCTAAGAGAATAAGTGCTGATTTAGGATCAGTTTTGCCTTTTTAGATAATAATGACCGATATGGACAGATCCTACATCAGCACTCCTACTCTGAAATGCTTTGTGGATATGGGCCCAGATCCCCTCCTAAAAGACCGTTCTTGGCCTGCTGTATGTGATATATTACCCTCTACACGAAGCCCTGAGTCTGTAGTAGGTACTGTATGTACTGTAAGCTCCGTTACATTTGCATCAGACTCATATTTCCTCAAGATGGCATAGCAGTTCAGACATCTTTTGTCCCCGTCTTGTCGTGTCCTGTATATATATATATTTACAACTTTTTTCACATACATTTTATTTTTATTTTCCATCAACTCATCTTCAAAACACTCTCCTGCAACCCGCCTCACCAATTTATATTTATAAAAAAGTATTATTTACCTCAAATCTGTAATCCTCCAAGAAGCTAGCCAGAAACTCCAAGAAGCTAGCCAGAAACTAGCCAGAACCTAGCAAGGAGCTAGCCAGAAGCTAATCAGAAGCTAGATCAGAAGCTAGTTAGCTTCTTTACTGGCAAATCGCTAGTATTCAGCTAACCACGGTTTGTGGTCATCAGCTATCCTTTAGCTCGAAAATCTATCGCCAGTTTTGTACGGCGCAGCGCGGCTCGGAACGGAACATACCGGACCAATTTTTCTCTCCATGTCCCTGGATTTCAACTGCTCTCTGGACATTCATACCCGGATCTCACAGCTAGCTAGCTGCTATCCGTGTGACTATCGGCTTTCGTCGATTCCGGAGCAAACATCAATTATTCCGGAGCTAGCCAGCTCCGTCAATCACTCCTGATTTCCATCAATCACTCCTGGGCTGCAGTCACCTATCCGGACCCGTTTTACTGCCTACACGGAGCCCCACCAGGCCTTCGCAACTGGACTGCCGACGTTATCTACCCGAAGGAGATCCGGCTGGCTCCTCCGTCGCGACGTTACCTGAACGCCCATCTGCGGCCTGCTAACCGTTAGCTGTTTTACCGGCTGCTATCTGAATAGACAATCGGACAATTTATTTATTTTTATTATTATTATGTTTTCTTCTTGGGCCTCTATAACTATATCTATTGTTTTTATTTTTGTTGTTGTTGTGTGATTTGGATTAATCCCCTCTACCACACGGAACCCCACTAATCTACTGACGGAACGCAAGAGGTGGCTAACAACAGACCTCCATCCTATGCTAGCTTGCTACCGATGGCCTGGCTAGCTGTCTAAATCGCCGTGACCCCCAACCAACCTCTCCACTCACTGGACCCTTTTGATCACTCGACTAAGCATGCCTCTCCTTAATGTCAATATGTCTTGTCCATTGCTGTTCTGGTTAGTGTTTATTGGCTTATTTCACTGTAGAGCCTCTAGTCCTGCTCACTATACCTTATCCAACCTATTAGTTCTACCACCCACACATGCAAAGACAGCTCCTGGTTTCAATGATGTCTCTAGAGACAATATCTCTCTCTTCATCACTCAATACCTAGGTTTACCTCCACTGTATTCACATCCTACCATACCTTTGTCTGTACATTATACCTTGATGCTATTTTATCGCTCCCAGAAACCTCCTTTTACTCTCTGTTCCAGACGTTCTAGACAACCAATTCTTATTGCTTTTAGTCGCACCCTTATTCTACTCCTCCTATGTTCCTCTGGCGATGTAGAGGTGAATCCAGGCCCTGCAGTGCCTAGCTCCACTTCTATTCCCCAGGCGCTCTCTGTTGACGACTTCTGTAACCATAATAGCCTTGGTTTCATGCATGCTAACATTAGAAGCCTCCTCCCTAAGTTTGTTCTATTCACTGCTTTAGCACACTCTGCCAACCCGGATGTTCTAGCTGTGTCTGAATCCTGGCTTAGGAAGACCACCAAAAATTCCGAAATTTTAATTCCAAACTACAACATTTTCAGACAAGATAGAACTGCCAAAGGGGGCGGTGTTGCAATCTACTGCAAAGATAGCCTGCAGAGTTCTGTCCTACTATCCAGGTCTGTACCCAAACAATTTGAACTTCTACTTTTAAAAATCCACCTCTCTAAAAACAAGTCTCTCACTGTTGCCGCCTGCTATAGACCACCCTCTGCCCCCAGCTGTGCTCTAGACACCATATGTGAACTGATTGCCCCCCATCTATCTTCAGAGCTCGTGCTGCTAGGCGACCTAAACTGGAACATGCTTACACCCCAGCCATCCTACAATCTAAACTTGATGCCCTCAATCTCACACAAATTATCAATGAACCTACCAGGTACCTCCCCAAAGCCTTAAACATGGGCACCCTCATAGATATCATCCTAACCAACTTCCCCTCTAAATACACCTCTGCTGTCTTCAACCAAGATCTCAGCGATCACTGCCTCATTGCCTGCATCCGTAATGGGTCAGCGGTCAAACGACCTCCACTCATCACTGTAAAACGCTCCCTGAAACACTTCAGCGAGCAGGCCTTTCTAATCGACCTGGCCGGGGTATCCTGGAAGGATATTGATCTCATCCCGTCAGTAGAGGATGCCTGGATATTTTTAAGAAATGCCTTCCTAAACATCTTAAATAAACATGCCCCATTCAAGAAATTTAGAACCAGGAACAGATATAGCCCTTGGTTCTCCCCAGACCTGACTGCCCTTAACCAACACAAAAACATCCTATGGCATTCTGCATTAGCATCGAACAGCCCCCGTGATATGCAGCTGTTCAGGGAAGCTAGAAACCATTATACACAGGCAGTTAGAAAAGCCAAGGCTAGCTTTTTCAAGCAGAAAGCAGACTCAAAAATGTTCTGGGACACTGTAAAGTCCATGGAGAATAAGAACACCTCCTCCCAGCTGCCCAATGCACTGAAGATAGGAAACACTGTCACCACTGATAAATCCACCATAATTGAGAATTTCAATAAGCATTTTTCTACGGCTGGCCATGCTTTCCACCTGGCTACTCCTATCCCGGTCAACAGCACTGCACCCCCAACAGCAACTCGCCCAAGTCTTCCCCATGTCTCCTTCTCAAAATCCATTCAGCTGATGTTCTGAAAGAGCTGCAAAATCTGGACCCCTACAAATCAGCCAGGCTAGACAATCTGGACCCTTTCTTTCTAAAATTATCTGCCGAAATTGTTGCCACCCCTATTACTAGCCTGTTCAACCTCTCTTTCGTGTCGTCTGAGATTCCCAAAGATTGGAAAGCAGCTGCGGTCATCCCCCTCTTCAAAGGGGGGACACTCTTGACCCAAACTGCTACAGACCTATATCTATCCTACCATGCCTTTCTAAGGTCTTCGAAAGCCAAGTCAACAAACAGATTACTGACCATTTCGAATCTCACCATACCTTCTCTGCTATGCAATCTGGTTTCAGAGCTGGTCATGGGTGCACCTCAGCCACGCTCAAGGTCCTAAACGATATCTTAACCGCTATCGATAAGAAACATTACTGTGCAGCCGTATTCATTGATCTGGCCAAGGCTTTCGACTCTGTCAATCACCACATCCTCATCGACAGACTCGACAGCCTTGGTTTCTCAAATGATTGCCTCGCCTGGTTCACCAACTACTTCTCTGATAGAGTTCAGTGTGTCAAATCGGAGGGTCTGCTGTAGGGACCTCTGGCAGTCTCTATGGGGGTGCCACAGAGTTCAATTCTTGGACCGACTCTCTTCTCTGTATACATCAATGAGGTCGCTCTTGCTGCTGGTGAGTCTCTGATCCACCTCTACGCAGACGACACCATTCTGTATACTTCCAGCCCTTCTTTGGACACTGTGTTAACAACCCTCCAGGCAAGCTTCAATGCCATACAACTCTCCTTCCGTGGCCTCCAATTGCTCTTAAATACAAGTAAAACTAAATGCATGCTCTTCAACCGATCGCTACCTGCACCTACCCGCCTGTCCAACATCACTACTCTGGACGGCTCTGACTTAGAATACGTGGAAACTACAAATACTTAGGTGTCTGGTTAGACTGTAAACTCTCCTTCCAGACCCATATCAAACATCTCCAATCCAAAGTTAAATCTAGAATTGGCTTCCTATTTCGCAACAAAGCATCCTTCACTCATGCTGCCAAACATACCCTTGTAAAACTGACCATCCTACCAATCCTCGACTTTGGCGATGTCATTTACAAAATAGCCTCCAATACCCTACTCAACAAATTGGATGCAGTCTATCACAGTGCAATCCGTTTTGTCACCAAAGCCCCATATACTACCCACCATTGCGACCTGTACGCTCTCGTTGGCTGGCCCTCGCTTCATACTCGTCGCCAAACCCACTGGCTCCATGTCATCTACAAGACCCTGCTAGGTAAAGCCCCTTATCTCAGCTCGCTGGTCACCATAGCATCTCCCACCTGTAGCACACGCTCCAGCAGGTATATCTCTCTAGTCACCCCCAAAACCAATTCTTTCTTTGGCCGCCTCTCCTTCCAGTTCTCTGCTGCCAATGACTGGAACGAACTACAAAAATCTCTGAAACTGGAAACACTTATCTCCCTCACTAGCTTTAAGCACCAACTGTCAGAGCAGCTCACAGATTACTGCACCTGTACATAGCCCACCTATAATTTAGCCCAAACAACTACCTCTTTCCCAACTGTATTTAATTAATTAATTTATTTTGCTCCTTTGCACCCCATTATTTTTATTTCTACTTTGCACATTCTTCCATTGCAAAACTACCATTCCAGTGTTTTACTTGCTATATTGTATTTACTTTGCCACCATGGCCTTTTTTTGCCTTTACCTCCCTTCTCACCTCATTTGCTCACATTGCATATAGACTTGTTTATACTGTATTATTGACTGTATGTTTGTTTTACTCCATGTGTAACTCTGTGTTGTTGTATCTGTCGAACTCCTTTGCCCTATCTTGGCCAGGTCGCAATTGTAAATGAGAACTTGTTCTCAACTAGCCTACCTGGTTAAATAAAGGTAAAATAAAATAAAATAAATAAATAAAATATTCCCCTGCCCAGCTGAGAGACAGCTTATGGATGGAGAGAGCAGTGCTGTCTAGCATCCACACACATGCGTACATGCGTACACAACAAACACACACACACACACACACACACACACACACACACACACACACACACACACACAAGACCTGGAACACCTGTGTCATTACTTACACTCAGGAAATGGGCCTATAAAGGGAATAGAGTCAAAACATACTCTGTCCCTCTCCATTCATTTCTGTAGTCTAGAACCATACCCTCATAACAAAAATCATTGAGGTTTTACTTCCTTTTCATAGGTGAAGGTGAAGCATGTGTGTGTGTGTGTGTTAAGGTGAAGCGTGTGTATGCGTGTCCATGCTTGTGTGTGTGTTTTATGTTGAATCACGGGTCGTACTGTGAGCTGTTTGCATAACTGAACCCTTGCAAATTCAATGATATGTCCTACGAATCAGTGAAATCATAAAGATAAGTCCATTCCTCCCTTTCTTTCTTCCCTCTCTCTTTCCCTCGTTACACCGACACTTCCTGAACTGCTCAGCCCCCAAGGGTGAGAGTGTGGTTTAAGGAGGTGAGTATAGAATTAGCACAGTTATACCGAA
This sequence comes from Oncorhynchus tshawytscha, assembly GCF_018296145.1. Taxonomy (NCBI): domain Eukaryota; kingdom Metazoa; phylum Chordata; class Actinopteri; order Salmoniformes; family Salmonidae; genus Oncorhynchus; species Oncorhynchus tshawytscha. The sequence goes on along the minus strand of NC_056458.1, from coordinate 2,910,920 downwards.
GACAGACACATTATAGAATTATCAAAGCAATAGCGGTGAGGGCAGACACATTCTATTCAATATAGATATTAAACTTGCGTGGTTATAGAACTACTAAAGACAGACAGAGTTTTGATTTACAACTAATGTGAATACAATGTGAAATCACCAGAAAACGTGACCTTGGCATTGGATTTAGGTTCAAAGTTGAAATGCCTCTAAGTTGATTACTCTAATCCGTTTTTCACATGGATTCAAAAGCATCGCATAGGGTTTTTGGTGGAAATTACATGGTGGAAATTACATTACCTTATTTACATAAGTATTCAGAACCTCTGCTATGAGACTCGAAATTGAGTTCAGGTGCATGCTAAAATGTTTCTTCAACTTGAATGGAGTCCACCAGTTGTAAAATCAATTGATTGAACTCGATTTGGAAAGTCTGTCTACCTAAGGTTCCACAGTTGACAATGCATGTCAAAGCAACAACCAAGCCGTGAGGTCAAAGGAATTGTCTGTAGAGCTCCGAGACAGAAATGTGTCGATGCACAGATCAGGGGAAGGGTACCAAAACGTGTCTGCAGCATTGAAGGTCCCCAAGAACACAATGGCCTCCATCATTCTTAAATGGAAGAAGTTTGGAACAACCAAGACTCTTCCTAGAGCTGACCGCCCGGCCAAACTGAGCAATCTGTGGAGAAGGGCCTTTGTCAGGGAGGTGACCAAGAACCCGATGGTCACTCTGACAGATCTCTGCAGCTGTCCACCAATTAGGCAATTATGGTTGCCAGATGGAAATCACTCCTCAGTAAAAGGCACAGCGTGCCTGGAGTTTGCCAAATGGCACCTAAAGACTCTCAGACCATGAGAAACAAGATTCTCTGGTCTGATGAAACCAAGATTGAACTCTTTGGCCTGAATGCAAAGCTTAACATCTGGAGGAAACCTGGCGCCTTCACTACGGTGAAGCATGGTGGTGGCAGCATCATAATGTTGGGATATTTTTCAGCGGCAGGGACTGGGAGACAAGTCAGGATCGAGGGAAAGATGAACATAGCAAAGTACAGAGAGATTATTGATGAAAATAGCTGTGCAGCAACGCTCCTCATCCAACCTCACAGAGTTTGAGAGGATCTGCAGAGAAGAATTGGAAATGCTCCCCAAATACAGTTGTGCCAAGTTTGTAGCATCATAGCCAAGAAGACTCGAGGCTGTAATCGCTGCCAAAAGTGCTTCAACAAAGTACTGAGTAAAGGTGTCTATTTAAACTCCGCAAAAAAAGAAACTTCCTTTCACTGTCAACAGTGTTTATTTTCATCAAACGTAACGTATAAATATTTGTATGAACATATATAACAGATTCAACAACTGAGAAATAAACTGAACAAGTTCCACAGACATGTGACTAACAGAGATTGAATAATGTGTCCCTGAACAAAGGGGGGTCAGTATCTGGTGTGGCCACCAGCTGCATTAAGTATTGCGGTGCATCTCCTCCTCATGGAGTGCACCAGATTTGTCAGTTCTTCATGTGAGATGTTACCCCACTCTTCCACCAAGGCATGTGCAAGTTCCCAGACATTTCTGGGGGGAATGGCCCAAGCCTTCACCCTCCAATCCAACAGGTCCCAGACGTGCTCAATGGGATTGAGATCCGGGCTCTTCCCTGGCCATGGCAGAACACTGACATTCCTGTCTTGCAGGAAATCTCGCACAGAACGAGGGGTATGGCTGGTGGCATTGTCATGCTGGAGGGTCATGTAAGGATGAGCCTGCAGGAAGGGTACCACATGAGGGAAGAGGATGTCTTCCTTATAATGCACAGTGTTCAGATTGCCTGCAATGACAACAAGCTCTGTCCGATGATGCTGTGATAGACCGCCCCAGACCATGATGGACCCTCCACCTCCAAATCGATCCTGCTCCAGTGTATAGGCCTCGGTGTAACGCTCAGTCCTTCGACGATAAATGCGAATCCGACCATCCCTGGTGAGGCAAAACCACGACTCGTGAATGAAGAGCACTTTTTGCCAGTCCTGTCTAGTCCAGCGACGGTAGGTTTGTTGCCCATAGGCGCCGTTGTTGCCAGGAATGTCTGGTGAGGACCTGCCTTTACAACAGGCCTTACAAGCCCTCAGTCCATCCTCTCTCAGCCTATTGCGGACAGTCTGAGCACTGATGGAGGGATTGTGCATTCCTGGTGTAACTCGGGCAGTTGCCACTGCGAGGACGATCAGCTGTCCATCCTGTCTCCCTGTAGTACTGTCTTAAGCATCTCACAGTGCGGACATTGCAATTTATTGCCCCGGCCACACCGGCCACATTTGCAGTCCTCATGTCTCCTTGCAGCATACCTAAGGCACATTCACGCAGATGAGCAAGGACCCCCGGGCATCTTTCTTTTTGGTGTTTTTCAGAGTTAGTAGAAAGGCCTCTTTAGTGTCCTATGACCTTAATTACCCACCGTCTGTAAGCTGTTAGTGCATGTTTATTAATTGTTTATGATTCATTGAACAAGCATTTACAATGAAGATCTGTGAAGTTATTTGGATTTTTATGAATTATCTTTGAAAGACAGGGTCAAGAAAAAGGGTTTATTTATGTAAATGTGATATTTTAGTTTTTCATTTGAATGAATTAGAGCATTTATAAAAACCTGCTTTTGCTTTGTCATTATGGGGTATTGTGTTTAGGTTGATGAAAAAAAAAACGATTGAATTAATTTTAGAATAAGGCTGTATCATAACAAAATGTGGAACAACTCAAGCGGTCTGAATACTTTCCAAATGCACTGTAAATGTGGCTCTTTTGCCCAATATCCCTTGTTTATTAATGGCGCTGACTACATGGATGGGTTATGCCCTAATGGGTTACGCACTCCATGCATATGGATGACAGTTCAATGTCTCAAATGTCCGATCAATTAAAATCTTTCCGGTCACTGGTCAGGCGCCAAGTTTACCTAACAAAAACCCAAAGCTGTCATCAAGGCAAAGGGTGGCTACTTTGACGAATCTAAAATCTAAAATATATTTTCATTCGTTTAATACTTTTTTGGTTACTCCATGATCCCATATGTGTTATTTCATAGTGTTGATGTCTTCACTACTATTCTACAATGTAATTTTTTTTTTTTAAATAAATAAAAACCCTTAAATGAGTAGGTGTGTCCAAACTTTTGACTGGTACTGCATGTGTGCACATACGCATGTGTGAATGTGTACATGATGAAATACTTTACTTCCCCAATAGTGTTTCAGGCAGCTACACAAAGGAAGGCAGTAGTTGAGGGTTACGTTTTTAGAGTTTGGCTCCCTGAGTGCTGGAGGTGGGCCTCCCCAGATTGGGGCCCCTTTCCTTTCCTTTAGATGCACACGGGTTGTCTAAGGACACAGTGAACCGGGCTACCCGATCTGAGAGGCCGAGCAAGGGGGGCAGCGACGGGACGACGGGACGGCTGGAAGGAACACACAGAGAATCCTTGTAGCCCAAAACCGACCGGTCGGCTGGCTCAACCATTGCTGGTGGGAGGGGGGAGAGAGGGATGGGATTGGAGGGGAGAGAGAGAGAGGAGGATCCATGAGGAGGGGCAGTAGGAGAGAGGATAGATTCATGTAGGGAAATAACAGAAAGGAGACAGAGAGAGAGAGGGAAAGGGAAGGGAGCGAGAGAGGGAGAGAGGGCCAAATGTAAATGGAAAACTGTATATTTCCACTGTTGTTTAGAGAAAGACGACAATCCAAAGCTACATGGAAATAGCATCATAACTTCATTCGTTTTTGCTCTGATATCTTGATTTGAGAGCAACTATTGTTATGGATCGTAGGAGTACTAGTTCTACAAGTTGATGTTTCACTCATCTGAGTAATGTCTTCCAGCTCAATCTGTGAGGTGACCACATATCAGACATCCCCTCTTCCCTTTTCTCCCTCTGTCTCCCCCTATCCTGTAAGTCTCTCTCTCTGTTCCTACACACAGACCCTCTACCATTGCCCTTCTCCTCACCCTCTCCTCTCGCCCCCTCTCTCTCCCTTTCTCCTGTGTCCAGACCTTCTCCTATTGCCCTCCTCCTTCACTCTCTTCCCTCTCCTCTCAATTCAATTTAAGGGGCTTTAAAATCAAATTGTATTTGTCACATGCTTACTTACAAGCCCTTAACCAACAATGCAGTTTTAAGAAAATACACAAAAAAAGTAAGAGATCAGAAAAACAAATAATTAAAGAACAGCAGTAAATAACAATAGCAGGGCTATATACAATGGGTACCGGTACAGAGTCAATGTGTCATTGTGCGGGGGCACCGGTATCGAGGTAATTGAGATAATTATGTACATGTAGGTAGGGTAGGGTAGGGTCGTTAAAGTGGCAAGGTGGAGTGAAATAGAGATTGCATCATCTGTGGATCTGTTGGGGCGGTATGCAAATTGGAGTGTGTCTAGGGTTTCTGGGATAACGGTGTTGATGTGAGCCATGACCTGCCTTTCAGAGCACCTCATGGCTATAGACAGTTGTCATTTAGGCAGTGTTACTTTAGTGTTCTTGGGCACAGCTACTATGGTGGTCTGCTTGAAACATGTTGGTATTACAGACTCAGACATGGAGAGGTTGAAAATGTCAGTGAAGTCCCTGGCCACTAGGAGCGCTGCCTCTGGATGAGCGTTTTCCTATTTGCTTATGGCGGAATGCAGCTCATTGAGTGCATGGGAGTGCATTTACTGGCATGGGAAACATATGTTTACATTGCCAAAGCAATTGAAAAAGATAATAGACAAAAGTGAAATAAACAATAAAAATGTACCGTAAACATTACACTTTAAAAAAAGTTCCAAAAGAATAAAGATATTTCAAATGTCATATTATGTCTACATACAGTGTTGTAATGGTATGAAAATAGTTCAAGTACAAAAGGGAAAATAAATAAACATAAATATAGGTTGTATTTACAATGTGTTTTGTTCTTCACTGGTTGCCCTTTTCTTGTGGCTACAGGTCACACATTTTGCAGCTGTGATGGCACACTGTGGTATTTCACCCAGTGGATATGGGAGTTTATCAAAATTGGATTTGTTTTCGAATTCTTTGTGGGTCTATGTAAAATGAGGGAAATATGTGTCTTTAATATGCAGGGATGCAAACTGGTGAGAGCCCACAAAGGTGACACTTTTTTTGCACTGAAACATGCAAAAAATCACTGCTAGGGGGAAATGCAGGTTTTAACTATTTAAAACCACAAAGAATATGATCTACATGATCAGTCTAAATATTGCACTTGGGAAAAAATATCTTAAAGTAGAAATAGAATGAAACAAACAAGGCATTATTTTTTTTGCTCATCGATCAAGTGCACAAGGCTACATGTGTGCAAAAATAATGTTCACTGAGCGAATATATATATAATCCTCCCTCCCTCACACACACACACACACACACACATGTTACTGTCAAGTTCAACCCAACAAAAACAATTTCTTTGGGCTACACCGCACATTATTACATTGTACACTGCCTGTGGACATCTGTTCTACAATGTGCCAGCAAAAGTGAGAAAGAGGGAATGTGTGTGGTGTTCCTTTCACCTCTATAGTGGCATTCAGTTCAAGCCAGGCCCAGCTCCAGCTACACTTGATCCCTGAATCAACTTGTTTAACAATCAACGCCTCATTTTCACCTCATTTTGAAAAATAACCGCATATTGTAGAGGGAAAACATTAGTTAACAGATAGTGGTTAGTTCGTTAGCTAGTTAACTAGTTAACATTTCACACAGATTGCCAGGGCCCAGTAAGCAACTAACGCGTTATAACTTGAGAAACGACAAGGAGTCGTATACCAGTTAATACTATAGCAAATTGGTTAGATTACTAATGTTAGTTCATCTGATGTTGTAAAGTTAGCTAGCTAACATTAGCTGTCTGACTTTATTAGCAAGCTAATTTTCACACCATATACTCAATTATTTTATCAGATGAGTTGGCTAATGTTGCTCAACATTTCTCTGGCTAGTTAACGGAGAATTCGATCCAGCTAGCAAGATACTTAACAATGCTAATACTTGTTCCACCACACTTTCTCCCTCACCTCAAACTTTCCAAATGCCAGTTGTTTTTTGATTACAGTTCATGAAGTACGCTTCATCACCTTCTCACCCCATCTCCGTGGTCAGGCTTCTCACCTAACGTTACCTCTTCATTATCGTTCATTATCGTGCCCTGATGCTGTAACTACTCAATTGGTTGTCTCTTCTTTCTTCAGTCTCGTGCTGCGTTGCATTCTGTTGTTGTGTAAACGATTGGCTGAGCCTTGGATACACCCAGTATTGCTCCAAACACGCATCACTCGATCGCTTACAGCCAGATCCAATTCCCCCCTCCCAAACTTTTCTCATCGGATCTATATGAATCACATAGGTCACCTATTTTGGATTCAAAACGGTGAATTTCACAAAAAGGTGACTATTATGAAACCCTGAATATGGTCATACGTTTGGCAGGAGGTTAGGAAGTGCAGCTCAGTTTCCACCTCATTTTGTGGGCATTGTGCACATAGCCTTTCATCTCTGGAGGACCAGGTCTGCCTTTGGCAGCCTTTCTCAAAAGCACGGCTATGCTCACTGAGTCTGTACATAGTCAAAGATTTACTTAATTTTGGGTCAGTCACAGTGGTCAGGTATTCTGCCACTGTGTACTCTCTGTTTAGGGCTAAATAGCATTCTAGTTATCTCTGTTTTTTTTGTAAATTTTTCCATTGTGTCAAGTAATTATCTTTTTGTTTTCTCATGATTTGGTTGGGTCTAATTGTGTTGCTGTCCTGGGGCTCTGTGGGGTATGTTTGTGTTTGTGAACAGTGCCCCAGGACAAGCTTATTTAGGGGGCTCTTCTCCAGGTTAATTTCTCTATAGGTGATGGCTTTGCAATGGAAGGTTTGGGAATCGTATCCTTTTAGGTGGTTGTAAATTTTAACGTCTCTTTTCAGGATTTTGATCATTAGTATGTATCGGCCTAAATCTGCTCTGCATGCATGTTTTACATTGTACACGGGATATTTTTGCTGAATTCTACATACAGAGTCTCAATTTGGTGTTTGTCCCATTTTGTCAATTCTTGGTTGGTGAGCAGACCCCAGACCTCACAACCATAAAGGGCAATGGGTTCTGTAACTGATTCAAGTATTTTTAGCCAGATCCTAATTGGTATGTCAAATTTAATGTTCCTTTTGATGGCATAGAAGGCCCTTCTTGCCTTGTCTCTCAGATCGTTCACAGCTTTGTGGAAGTTAACTGTGGCGCTGATGTTTAGGCCTAGGTATGTATAGTTGTTTGTGTGCTGTAGGGCAACGGTGTGTAGATGGAATTGGTATTTGTGGTCCTGGCAACTGGACTTTTTTGGAACACCATTATTTTTGTCTTACTGAGATTTACTGTCAGGGCCCAGGTCTGACAGAATCTGTGCAGAAGATCTAGGTGCTGCTGTAGGCCCTCCTTCGTTGGGGAGAGATCATCAGCAAACAGATCATCAGCAAACAGTAGTTTGAATCTGAACCTTTCACCTATTACTACCTGTCAGGGCAAGGAGATTGAGGTTGTAACCTCATATAAATATCTTGGAATTTGAATTGATGATGGCCTCTCTTTTAAATTGCATATTCAACAACTTACAAAAAAATTGAAGCTGAAATTGGGATTTTATTTTAGGAATAAGGCCTGTTTTTCTTTTGAAGCCAGAAGGAGGCTAGTATCAGCTACATTTATGCCTTTACTAGACTATGGGGTTATTTTATATATGAATGCTTCCGCTCAGTGTTTGAGATCAATTGACACTTTACCATGGCACTTTGAGATTTAGTTTAAACTGCAAAACCCTTACGCACCACTGCACTTTGTATACCAGGGTTGGCTGGCCTTCTCTAGTCACTCGTAGGCTCAGTCACTGGAATACTTTTATTTACAAAGCCATTTTGCGTTTACTACCTTTTTATTTGTGCATTTTTATTGTTCAGAAATGTGGTGGGTACTCTCTTCGTTCGCTGGACTTTATCCTGCTAACTGTTCCAAGTGTCCGAACTGAATTTGGTAAAAGGGCTTTTATGTACTCTGCGCCATCGTCTTGGAACACCTTACAAAATACTTTTAAGCTGGAAGAACTTGTCCCGATTGGTGTTTTTAAATCACTGATGAAGGATTTTGAGGCAGATTCCCTGACCTGTCAATGTTTTTAATTTGCTGTTTTATACTCTTGTGAATTCAATGGTGTTTACTAGATTACTTGTAGTTTTTCATGTTGTCTGTCTGTAATTTTTTTGTAATGTCTTGGTGCTGCCTATCATTGCCAGGGCGCTCTTGAAAAATAGATTTTAATCTCAATGAGCCCTTCCTGGTTAAATAAAGGTTAAATAAAAATAATAAAAGTAGACATTTGACTTCAGATTCTAGTAGGGTGAGGCCGGGTAGCTACTGAACGTTCTAGTGCCCTCACCAATCCGTTGATATATATGTTGAAGAGGGTGGGGCTTAAGCTGCATCCCTGTCTCACCCCCAACCCTGTGGACATTTTTTTGTGTGTTTTTTGCCAATTTTAACTGCACACTTGTTGTTTGTGTACATGGATTTTATAAAGTTGTATATTTTCCCCGCAACACCACTTTCTATCAATTTGTATAGCAGGCCCTAATGCCAAATTGAAATTTGTAAATCAACAAAGCATGAGAAATGTGTATACGTGGTCTGTTGTACGGAAATTTGGTAAAAAGCCAATTTCACATTTGCTCAGTATATTGTTTTCGCTGACAAAATGTATGAGTTTGCTATTGATGATAATGCAGAGGATTTTCCCAAGGTTGCTGTTGATTTTATTTTATTTCACCTTTATTTAACCAAGTAAGCTAGTTGAGAACAAGTTCTCATTTGTGACCTGGCCAAGATAAAGCATAGCATTTCGACACAAGGTTGCTGTTGATGCATATCCCATGGTAGTTATTGGGGTCAAATTTGTCTCCACTTTTGTGGATTGGGGTGATCAATCCTTGGTTCCAAATATTGGGGAAAATGCCAGAGCTGAAGATGATGTTAAAGAGTATAGCTAATTGGAATTTGTGGTCTGTATATTTTATAATTTTATTTAGGATGCCATCAACCCCACAGGCCTTTTTGGGTTGGAGGGTTGGTATTTTGTCCTATAGTTCATTCAGTGTAATTGGAGAATCCAGTGGGTTCTGGTAGTCTTTAATAGTTGATTCTATGATTTGTATTTTATCATGTAAATGTTTTTGCTGTTTGTTCTTTGTTATAGAGACAAAAAGATTGGAGAAGTGGTTTATCTAACTCTTTGTGTTGTTGTTTGTTTAGAGTTTTCCAATTTTCCCAGAAGGGGTTAGATTCTATGGATTCTTCAACTACATTGAGCTGATTTTCCTTCTTTTTCCGTAGTGTATTTCTGTATCATTTTAATGATTCACCATAATGAAGGCTTAGGTTTTCTGGGTCTCTATATTTTTAGTTGGATAGGTTTCTCTATTACTTTCTTAGTTTTTGCATTCTTCATCAAACCATTTGTCATTGTTGTTAATTTTTTGATAGAGAAGCTGAGAGGTCAAATATACTGTTTAGGTTTTCTACTGCCAAGTTGACAACTTCACTATTACAGTGAAACATTTTGTCCAGGAAATTGTCTAGAAAGGCTTGAATTTGTTGTTGCCTAATTGTTTTTTGGTTGACACACTACTTTCCTTCCATCTATATCATTTCTTAATGTTATTCAGTTCCTTTGGCTTTGATGTCTCATGATTGAGCAAAGCTCTGTTCAATTTGAGTGTGATTTTGCTGTGATCTGATAGGGGTGTCAGTGGACTGACTGTGAATGCTCTAAAGAGACTCTGGGTTGAGGTCAGTGATAAAGTAGTCTACAGAACTACTGCCAAGAGATGAGCTATAGGTGTACCTACCATAGGAGTCGCCACAAAGTCTACCATTGACTATGTACATACCCAGCGTCCGACAAAGCTGCAGGAGTTGTAACCCGTTTTTGTTGGTTATGTTGTCGTAGTTGTGTCTAGAGGGGCTTATGAGGGAGGGAATGCTGTCACCTCCGTGTAGGTGTTTGTCACCCTGTGTGCTGAGGGTGTCAGGTTCTTGTCCACTCTGACTCTCCTGTCCCCCTCTCTCTCTGTTGCTACACACAGACCTTCTCTGAGTGCCCTCTTTGCTCCTCTCCTCTCTATCTCCCCTTGGTTGTTCCACCACAAGGAGTACAAGAGGATTGACACCCACCCTCTCAGATTTTTCTGAAATAGTTTAATTAGTTAGTAACAGATACGATTAGCAATCCAGAAACATTATTTTGTTGAAATATAATTTGATCTCTGAGAAATTAAGATGATTGATTGCACCCAATTTGGCCAATATAATTTATAGGATTCAGATGATATTAAATAAATATTGTGCCCCACATTCGATTTAAATCAAATGTCTTCTTACCAATGAGTAAGACATGAGGAATCATGCAAAGATTGTCAAAAGCCACCCAGACCCCCACACCCCACACTCCGTCCAACCCAACAACAAGTATACAGTATCAGTTCTATATGGTTGACCAATAGTATGAAGCTGTGGCTTCGAGTATTGATTCTCCATTCTATGTAATGTATTCCCTGTGAATCCATTGATGTTTTTTCTTTCTCTTTTTTCTTTTGATATCGCTTGCATTATTTACCATAAAGTTGTCTGAAAGTACCAGGTCTGAACACTAGGTGCTACTTTTCCTGCTACACAGCTACACTCATATCAATTTTGCTGGTCTCTTGTGTTTATTCACAACATCACAACATTTGCTTTGCAACTTTGGGCAGTAAACCATAATATCTGGCTCATTATTCAAATACATTTTATGGTCCTCCTCACAATTCAAGCCAGTCCTCCGTGAAAGCAAATCAGTTTTCCCTTCTCTTAGCAACCTAATGCTTCAACCCAACTCTCCTTGACTAGTCCAACAAGTGCCAGCTCTCTAAGAGGCCTATCACTATGCAGAATTGTACAGTGGCTTCAGAAAGTATTCACACCCCTAGACTTTTTCCAAATTTTGTTGTGTTACAGACTGAATTTAAAATTGATTATATTGAGATTTTGTGTCACAATATCCCATAATGTCAAAGTGGAATTATGTTTTTAGAAACTTTTACAAATTTATTCAAAATGAAAGGCTGAAATTTCTGGACTCAGTTAGTATTCAACCCCTCTGTTATGGCAAGTCTAAATAAGTTCAGGGGTAAAAATGTGCTTAACGAGTCACATAATAAGTTGCATGGAATCACAAAAGACCAGTGAAATGGATAAAAACATGTGGCGGTATAGTAGGAACAGTGGCATCTAGTGGTCAAAACCTGGTATTCATATTACTTTCTAGTAAATAATGCAAGTGACTTCAAATACAAATATCTCTGAACATGGATAAAAACTTCACCAGATTCACAGGGAATACATTACGTAGTATGGAGAAGCAATACTACAAGCTGCAGCTTCATACTACTTGTATACTGGATACTGGATTTACCTAGGGTGTGGGTAAATTCCATGGGTGACTATTGACCAAGAAAATGTGGATTCCTCATGTCTTACTCATTGGTAAAAATAAGTTTGGTACAAATCGGATGTTGTGTACTATATTTACTGAATATTATCTGAATCCTATTAATTAAGAAGGTCAGATACTTTTTAATTTCAACAAGAAATTATGTTTCAGGATGCCAATCTTACTTGATTTTAACTACAGAAGCAATTGAATTCAGAACAATCTGAGATGGTGGGTGTCATGACTTGTTGAAATTACATGGAACGCCTCTCCCTCTCCCCTTCGTCCCTCTGTCTGTTCCTACACACCTTCTCTCATCGCTCTTCTTTCTTTTTCCCCCTCTCCTATCCCCCTTCTCCTGTCCTTTACCCCCTCTCCCTCTCTCCCCTAGTTCCTCCCTGTCTCTGTGAGTGTGTGTGAGTGTGTCTGGGCTCTGCTGGATAGGCTTTGTCCTGTGAACAGTGGAGGCCGGTCCTGCCCACAGGGGCTACAGCCATGAATACCTGCACTGTGAGAGTAGCACTCTTTCACTTCACACCGCTTTCTCTACAGGAATGCCTAACCAGTGAGGTAAGACACACTCACAAACACACAGAGACAAACACAATGCACCCCAGTATGCATGCCACGCACACGCAACATACACAAATGCCAGTATGCACGCAAACACATCTACACACTTTCTCACTTTCTTTGTCTTACACACTCATACATGTACGTGCAAACACACCCACACACACACCCCGACCATACACACAACACACACTGAATGAGTCATGACGTGATGAAAAGCCAGTGTTTTGTGCATGAACTCTCTCACCCTGGACTCACATCCTGAGAGCCTTTCTCCTCCATCAGTCTCTGCAGAGCATTCCCTCTAATTAACAACCATCAGCTCCAATATCATTAGACCACTCTCCCCTATCTCCCACAGGCCGAATCTTCCCTTGTCTCTCCTAGTCTCAGCCCAGGCTCCCCCTCTCACCCATAACCACAGGCCAAACCCACCTCATTTCCCTAGAGCCCCTATTCTCACACCAGTCACCCTATCCCCCAGCTCCAGCCCCCATTCCCAGGCCCCAGCCTCTAGCCCCAATATATAGAGGAGCGGGCCCGGGTCAGACCGGTGAGTCTGTGTGGAGTGTGAATGACTGTGGTGATTAACAACTTCTCAGGGTGTCTAATCCCCCAATTAATGATGTGCTAGACTTCAAACTTCAAACTCAAAGGAATGCTTCCCAAATGGCAGCTTGTTCCCTATTTAGTGCACTACTTTTGACCAGGGCCAATAGTGAATAGGGTAGCATAAAGGACACAGACAAAGACTGGGGAGCCATACAGTAAAGATTTAGCTGGCCCGATGGAGAGCAGAGTTTTCAGTAGCCTTCAGAGGGAGAGATCTATAAAAAAAAGTGTACAAATTAACTACAGGTTATTTAATGAGGTCATTGAAAAATAAAAAAAATCTCTACTTTACCTATTTCCTATTTCAGGTTTAATCCAAACCTCAACCCCAAAGTAGAAGCAGGAGCCTTGAGCAGCCTTGCTACAATAGGGAGGAAGCAAAGGTGTGGTGTGTGTAAACCCGGTGTTTACAGCAGTTTAACTGGAGGTTGAGTACAGTATAGGTGGCCTCTGGCAGCTGTTTACTGACTGACACACAAGGCTCTCAGTGTTGTGTATTCTGGAATGAGGTGTTGCCTGAGAAACACTACAGGGTCCTGTTCAGTGGGGCCCACTGTAGCAACAAAGAGTGCAACAGAAACACCCAAATCTGTTTTCTTATTGGGCAAGCTCCAGTACAGTTAGTCCCCATTTCAAAATGTTTTCCTACTCAACAGTAACCAGGTAAGAGTGCTGAATGGAATAGAGTGGCAGTGATGGTGTAACACAGGGAGTGGTAATGAGGAAAATAGACAGACAAAGTGCTCAGTGCAGGTCCAGAGCTAAGTCTGAAATTACACTATTCCATAGACTGTATAGTGCACACATTATGACCACAGCCCAATTGGAAATAGAGTGTCAAAGCAATGCACTTTACATAGAAAAGGTTTTAATTTTAGGCCAGGTCAACACCCTCACCCTCACCCTGTGCCTCTCAGAGCCTTTTGTTGTAATTTAGCAGATGCAATTATCCATAGCAACGTACATTAGTGCATTAATGTTAGGATAGCTAGGTTAGACAACAAAATATCATCACTATCGTAGCAAGTACATTTTCCCGAGAAAAAAAATAGTTATCAGTAAAGACAGTGCTAGTAGGAAAAGACAATTGCGTTTTGGGGGGATTTATTTAAGATACTCTTTAAAAAGGTAGGGTTTTAGAAGTTTTTGGAAGATGGGTAGGGACTCCACTCTCCTGACATTAGGGGGAAAGCTTGTTAGGGGTAGGAGGGCCAAGAGACCAGAGGTGGCAGAACAGAGTGCTCAGGTTTGGGTGTAGGGGTTGACCGTAGCCTGAAGGTAGGGAGGGGCAGTTCCCCTTGCGGTTCCATCGGCAAGCACCAGGGTCTTGAAGATGATGCGATCTTCGACAGGAAGCCAGTGTAGTGTGCGGAGGAGCAGGGTGACATGGGAGAACTTGGGAAGGTTGAACACAAGGCCCACTGTGGCTTTCTGAATTTGCAGGGCTTTGATGGCACAAGCGGGGAGCCCAGCCAACAGAGTGTTGCAGTAGTGTGGACGGGAGATGACAAGTGCCTGAATTAGCCCCTCGCTTCCTGTGTGAGGAAAGGTCGTAGTCTGTGGATGTTGTAGAGCATGAACCTGCAGGACCGAGTCACTGCATTGATGTTTGCAATGACTGACAGGGTGTTGTCCAAGCCCATGCCAAGGTTCTTTGCAATCTAGGAGGGGGACACCGTGGAGTTATCAAATGGGACAGAGATTTCTTGGAGCAGGTAGGCCTTCCCTGGTAGGAAGAGCCGCTCTATCTTGTCGAGACTGAGCTTGAAGAGGTGGGCCGACATCCAAGCTGAGATGTCTGTCACCTGGGTGTCAGAAGGGGGAATTAGAAAAGTGTAGAGAGGTCTTGAATGTGGTCTCTTTGAAGTCAGTATTTACCACTATTGTTTTTTTGTTTTTTTTATCAGTAATAACTCAAGTTTATTACTTATTTTATTGAACCATTATGTTAGAAATACATCAAATAAACAACACATCTATAAACATATATTATATAGAGTGGAGAACACTGTGGTGAAGTATGTGTACCAATTTAAAAAAAAAAAAATTTTATTAACCTTTATTGAACAGGGCAAGTCAGTACAAATTATTATTTACCCAGGCCAAACCCAGGCCAAACCCAGACGACACTGGGCCAATTGTGCACCGCCCTATGGAACTTCCAATCACGGATGTGATGCAGATTGGATTCGAACCAGGTATTGCAGTGTGTTAGACCACTACGCCAGTCAGGAGCCCAATGTGTATTGTCTGTTGACTTTGACACGTTGTGGCTTTCGAGTGCATTGTTTGCTGTTCATACACATATTTCATTAGGGATTTTATATATATATATATATATATATATATATATATACACTGCTCAAAAAAAATAAAGGGAACACTAAAGTAACAGATCCTAGATCTGAATGAATGAAATATTCTTATTAAATATGTTTTCTTTACATAGTTGAATGTGCTGACAACAAAATCACACAAAAATTATCAATGGAAATCAAATTTATCAACCCATGGAGGTCTGGATTTGGAGTCACACTCAAAATTAAAGTGGAAAACCACACTACAGGCTGATCCAACTTTGATGTAATGTCCTTAAAACAAGTCAAAATGAGGCTCAGTAGTGTGTGTGGCCTCCACGTGCCTGTATGACCTCCCTACAACGCCTGGGCATGCTCCTGATGAGGTGGAGGAGATCCCTCAGGAGACCATCCCAGACCTGGACTAAAGCACCCGACCAACTCCTGGACAGTCTGTGGTGCAACTGTGGTGTTGGTGGATGGAGCGAGACATGATGTCCCAGATGTGCTCAATTGGATTCAGGTCTGGGGAACGGGCGGGCCAGTCCATAGCATCAATGCCTTCCCCTTGCAGGAACGGCTGACACACTCCAGCCACATGAGGTCTAGCATTGTCTTGCATTAGGAGGAACCCAGGGCCAACCGCACCAGCATATGGTCTCACAAGGGGTCTGAGGATCTCATCTCGGTACGTAATGGCAGTCAGGCTACCTCTGGCAAGCACATGGAGGGCTGTGCGGCCCCCCAAAGAAATGCCACCCCACACCATGACTGACCCACCGCCAAACCGGTCATGCTGGAGGATGTTGCAGGCAGCAGAACGTTCTCCACGGCGTCTCCAGACTGTCACGTCTGCCACATGTGCTCAGTGTGAACCTGCTTCCATCTGTGAAGAGCACAGGGCGCCAGTGTTGAATTTGCCAATCTTGGTGTTCTCTGGCAAATGCCAAACGTCCTGCACGGTGTTGGGCTGTAAGCACAACCCCCACCTGTGGACGTCGGGCCCTCATACCACCCTCATGGAGTCTGCTGGAGGTCATTTTGCAGGGCTCTGGCAGTGCTCCTCCTGCTCCTCCTTGCACAAAGGCGGAGGTAGCAGTCCTGCTGCTGGGCTGTTGCCCTCCTACGGCCTCCTCCACGTCTCCTGATGTACTGGCCTGTCTCCTGGTAGCGCCTCCATGCTCTGGACACTACGCTGACAGACACAGCAAACCTTCTTGCCACAGCTCGCATTGATGTGCCATCCTGGATGAGCTGCACTACCTGAGCCACTTGTGTGGGTTGTAGACTCCGTCTCATGCTACCACTAGAGTGAAAGCACCGCCAGCATTCAAAAGTGACCAAAACATCAGCCAGGAAGCATAGGAACTGAGAGGTGGTCTGTGGTCACCACCTGCAGAACCACTCCTTTATTGGGGGTGTCTTGCTAATTGCCTATAATGTCCACCTGTTGTCTATTCCATTTGCACAACAGCATGTGAAATTTATTGTCAATCAGTGTTGCTTCCTAAGTGGACAGTTTGATTTCACAGAAGTGTGATTGACTTGGACATTGTGTTCCCTTTATTTTTTGGAGCAGTGTACATGCAATCAAAGAAAATATTTAAAAAATATATATTTATTACTTTGCAACCATTGAAACAACTGCATTAGCTCGGATTTATAATATAAAATAATATAACTATAAAGACTGGTATTTCACTTACCATTCTAAGGTAATGTAAAGTCTGTGACACTTTCCCAGTAGATTTCTGCTAGAATATCATCCAAAATCTGTATACCTGGACTTTGATTTAGCTTTTCCAGTAATAGTAGCCATAATGTAAGTTCAGAATTTGCAAAGACTTATTTGTCATAACTCACAGATATGTGTAACGCACTTCGACATGCTCTTGCATAAATGTCCAAACGCCACTCGACTCATACGCACGAGGTTAGATGAAAGATTTTGCTTCACACAAAGGGTTTCCACCTACGCTCGTAAAGCACAGATCATTGGCTATCTAGCTAGCTAGGTTTCAAAATGATTGGTGGTTATTGGACAAAGATACAGTCAATCAAGTGAACACCGCCCGTGTCATCGGCGCTCAATGATGTTGTGCCTTCCTGTCTAAAATTGGCTTTCCAGTGGACATACTGAATGCAGAATGATATAGAAAGACTGGTTACTTTTTAGAGTGTCTGAGGATTAAATACGAATGTAATTTGACTGGTTGAAACAACGTTTAGCATTCAATTTTTACAGATTTCTTTCTTTGCAAGTTGAACGAGTGGAAATACAAAATCGATCGTGCATACTATATCCTTTTTAGGATATGAAAAAGGATTTTATCAAACAAGACTACACTAAATTTTATCTCTGGGTCCCCTTAGGATGACAAATCCGAGCGAGATTTCAGAATGTAAGGAAATTATTTTACCTTCAGATGTGAATGTATTAAACTGTCGCTGTGCTAAAAGTGTTTTGTTCTTGTGCACTCTCCTCATACAATATCATGATATTTTTTCGCTGTGATAGCTACTGTACATTAGACAATGCAGTTAAATTAACAAGAATTTAAGCTTTCTGCCCATTTAAGACACATATATGTACTGTTTTATTTGTTGTTGTTTAAAACAACGTTTTAGTCACATGAGCAACAACTGTCCCGTTGACGTTTTAAGAAGGAAGGACATTCCACAAATTAACACACCTGTTAATTGAAATGCATTCCAGGAGTCTACGTCATGAAGCTGGTTGAGAGAATGCCAAGAGTGTGCAAAGCTGTCATCAAGGCAAAGGGTGGCTATTTGAAGAATCTCAAATATAAAATGGATTTTGATTTGTTTAACACTGTTTTGGTTATTTCACAGTTTTGATGTCTTCACTATTATTCTGCACTGTAGAAAATAGTAAAAATAAAAGTAGGTGTTCTAAAACTTTTGACCAGTAGTGTATGTGTCAACTGTTGTTACTTCTATTTTCAATTCTGTTGTACATTTTTTGTTTTTGTTGTTACCAATTTTAATAAATGTTTTTACGTACAATTAGATTTCAGCGAGAATTTCATTGTAAATGGTGCCAGTTCTGGTGCCAGTATAATGCTGTACATTTACAAGGAAATGTTTTATAGTGCACCACCACCACCACCCAACCTCACCACACTGCTCACCCCGCCATCACCACAATGCCAACAATCAACACCACTACCATCAGAGAAGGTTGGTGGCACCTTAATTGGGGAGGACGGGCTCGTGGTAACGGCTGGAGCGGAATTCATGGAATGATATCAAACACATGGCTTCTATGTGTTTGAGGCCTTTCCACTTGCTCGTTTCCAGCCGTTATTATGAGTCATCCTCCCCTCAGCAGCCTCCACTGACTTCCACCACCCTCATCCCATTCAACCGACCACCACCAGCACCACCATCAACACCACCACCCACTTTCACCCCACTGCTCAACCCCACCACCATCCCAACCATCAACACAACCACCAACACCCTCATCCCACTGCTCAAACCACCACCACTCATCCCATTGCTCAAACCACCACCACTCATCCCAACTGTCAGTCCACCACCCCATCACCACCGCACCCACCTTGTATGATCTGACAGACCCCCCGTCCTCCTTCACCCCCAGAGGCGTCCTGTCATCTCCAGTGTCTGCCCAGTCAGTCACAACCCGAAACACACCGTCATGTCCATCTCGCACCACACAGCACTAGACTGGGTATAAACAGACACCAGTTAGGACTGGTCTCTCGAGAACATGCATGTTGCTAAATCTCTGGTCTTGGTTTCTTCTCGTTAATGGACGTGTTTGTGTGTGATGCCGTTTATTTTGCAATGTCTCTGTTATTTAAAGGAGGTAGGTGGGGATTTCTGAGCTTGGATGTGATATACTTGGTATCTTTTCTCCTTTAGAGGCTTTATAGAGTTATTTTCAGAGGAAACCCTTTTCACTAGTCTAATTATCTCATATTCATTTGGTTTTGACCCCACACAATATCAAAAGAGCCCTCACAGATAACCTGGATGGTCTATATTACCCTATCCTTTTCCAAACAAAAGACTAATTGGATATGGTCTCCATCTCCAGATCTTGGTGCCTCTTCTCTAGAGTGATGGTGTACAGTGCTTCTGTCACATATAGGGGCTCTTACCATCCATAACACTGTTGTTAATATCCTGGCACAGCTTAGTCAAATAAATTACTGCTGTAGGTCCCACTATACAAGCTTGGAAAATTAAGATAGTACCCTATACCATAAAGCCATGGGTGGAGTATAGACTAACATAAATGCCATTTACACACCTTTTGCAGAATAATTGATTGAAAATATAGGGAGGGTTACTTTATTCATGGCGAACTGCGATCAGCAAATACCCACATGCTTTTTTTAACCACTTCATTATTGCTCGTAACTATTTTGCATTTTGAAAAGAATAATGGGCAAGTGTTGCACAATCCAGGTGTGGAAAGCTCTTAGAGCCTTACCCTGAAAGACTCACAGCTGTAATCACTGCCAAAAGTGCTTCTACAAAGTATTGACTCAGGGTTGTGAAGACTTATGTACCGTAAATTATATATTTGTCTATTTCATTTTCAATAAATTTGCAAACATTTCTAAGAACATGTTTTCACTTTGTCATTCTGGGGTATTGTGTGTAGATGGGTAAGATTGTTATTTATTTAAAATCCATTTTGAATTCAGGCTGTAACACAACAAAATGTGGAATAAGCCAAGGGGTATGAATACTTTCACTGTACCTCTTTAATTGCACTCCCTTTTGCTATTCACAGGCAGTGAAAGATTCATACACATCATCAATGTGTACATTCATAAATGTGTACATAGTTTTCAATATAAACATAGATTTGGAATACTGTTCATGTATAGATTACTTCATACATATTTGAATTAAATTGTTTACTGTATACAGTACATGTGTGTGTGTGTGTGTGAGTGTGTGTGTGTGTGTGTGTGTGTGTGTGTGCATGCACGGTCGTGTTCATTTGTCTTGAAGTTCATACTGTTCCATTCTTGTTCCTCCCCCAGTAAGCATCCCAAATGGCACCCTATTCCCTATAAGGTGCTCTGCTTTTGAGTCCACCGTAAACCGGGGTGTCAAACTAGGGGGTTCAATCCTGCCTGCAGGTAGTTTGGGGGTGGGGACAAACTCAGTATACTTTAAAATGACTATAACCAAATGAAAACTATGTAGAAATCATAATGGACCTACATTCATACAGTGTCCAGCTCACTAATAATCACCCAAATGAAAGCTCGATAGTCAGGATGCATCGAAAATTCCCAAAACGATGGATAGAGGACATTTTTTGACAATTTTGACAGTGAGGAAATATAACCCATTTTCAGTGCGTCCCTCTGGATCACGTTGAAGACCGAATGAGGCCCCCAGGGCAAAATGACAACCCTGCCATGAAGGGAATAGGGTGCTATTTGGGACGCAGCAGCAAGTTACGTTTCTGTAGATAACAACTGGCTTGGTCTAGAACTGCAGAGTGAGAAAAAAAAAGAGTGAGAGTGAGAGTGTGAGAGAGAGAGAGAGAGAGAGAGAGAGAGAGAGAGATCAATGCTTTAGGTCCCATCTGGGTTCACTTTGCTAATATTACTTTATTATTATTTTACGCACTGTTCAAAGTCTCACTGGGATGGCAGCCACATAGTTCACATTTTTTTGTGATTACTTCTGGGCAGGGGGAGGAATGTTCTGCTCCTGCACCTCCTACTGCACCCTATCACTTTCTCCTTAAGCCATGACGAGTAGGGACCTCCTCTCGCCTCCTTATTCCATGGGGTACATGGGTACATACAGTAGACAGAAATTGAATGAAGTGCTTTCAAAAACCACAGGTTTATTTTTCTGTTTCGGCGAAGCAATCAGTACAGTAGACCCTCACAACTGTTGTCAGAGTGTGGCAGGGCTGTGAGTAAAGAGTGGCATGACTGGTTAGGTTACTGTATAGTGTGTGCTCTGTGAGTATGAGTATGTTGAGGGTCAGTGAGAGAAACAGCTCAGTTGGTAGAGCATAGCACTTGCAATGCTAAGAAAGTGGGTTTGATTCCCGGGACCATCCATACGTAACATTTTTTTTTAAATGCACTCATGACTGTAAGTCGCTTTGGATAAAAGTCTGCTAAATGGCATATTACTAGAATGAGGAGGGACTGTAGCCTAGGTTGACGATGACAACGGGATTCTAATTATTCAATAACTTTTTGCAACAAAAGGGAGCAGCTATGCTAGTTAGCAATGGTGCTGGTCCCACTCTCTGACCACACTCCCTCTGGCCTTGATGGAATCTCGACCCCCCCCTACACACACACATACATGCATCTGTCCTCTGTTCCTCCCCACCCACTGCTCTAAGATATGACTCAGGCGACAGCGTGTGTGTGTGTGTGTGTGTGTATGGTTACACCACCAATGCCCTGATGTCTGTGATGACTCAGAACACTTTCACTGGTAGCAGGGAGATGAGGGAAGTAAATTAACCCCGTCATTCATCCTCTCCCTGTTCTGACTCCACACACAGCCCTCCTTACCCTACTCCCTGCCTGACTCATATCCTTTAGGACGCACGCACACACACACACACACACACACACTACACCCCCACCCACTCCTACAGCAGCAGTGGGAAGAGCACCACACCTCTTTTCCCTTTGTCATATCCGAGAGCGGTGGTGTGTAGACAGGCACATCCCCACCCGAATCAAACATGTATCGCAATGTTTCACATCCTTAAGCATTGGAGTGTGACATAAACACATATTCATGGACACAAACACAAACACACACACATATACACACACACACACACACACACACACACACACACACACACACACACACACACACACACACTTCCACCCCAAACACAATCTCCCACCTCAACACACACACACACACACTGCCCAGCCTCGGCTCCCCCCCTCCACTGAGAAAATCTGAGTCGGTGTCAATGTTCAAAGAATTCCTCATATGGTCGCTTCCCAGTGGACTGAATCATCTCTATAAGTGGATTAGTTGTGCGTCCTCACTATGAGACACACCCCGGTCAAACCCAGTGCCATGTATTGTTTTCAGCAGCCTAGCTGTGTAGCATATTGTTTTCAGAGACAGAGAGTCACCTCATAGACACTGGTGGTCAATAAATCTCCACCGCTGAACTTTGCGGAAGAACTATAACAAGTCATAGGTCAGCTGTGAGGTCGGTGTTCGTCATCTGCCCTTTTAGAGAAAGACTCATCAGACCCTTTCCTTGTTTCTCTACTCATAAGTGACTAAGGGAATTTGAAATTGAACGCCTAAAATTGAAAAGTTTGTTTGAGTGTGCGTGGTCAAATGTCATTGTCACTTTCTGGGAAATGTTTTGTTGTTTATTTTTAAGACAGTAACCGATTCCCTGTCCTGAGTTGATCCTTTAGTTTAGTTACTGAGTTGTTTCTGCGTTGGATGAGAGCTTCCAGTTTTGTCCTGCACTCAGTTATATCCACACAGACAGAGTCCTGTAATGTTCTTATTATACTGAACAAAAATATAAACACAACATGCAACAATTTCAGATTTTATTGAGTTACTGTTCTTATAATGTCACGCCCTGACCTTAGAGAGCCGTTTTATTTCTCTATTTGGTTAGGTCAGGGTGTGATGTGGGGTATTCTATGTTTTGTTTTCTATGTTTCTTTGTTTCGGCCGGGTATGGTTCTCAAACAGGGATCGCTGTCTATCGTTGTCTCTGATTGGGAATCATACTTAGGTAGCCCTTTTTCCCTCCTTCAGTGTGGGTAGTTGTCTTTGTTAGGGGTACTATAGCCCTTGTAAGCGTCACGGTCTGGGTTTTTTTCTTGTTTTGTTGGCGACTTTAACAAATAAAAGAAAATGTACGCTCACAACGCTGCACCTTGGTCCGGTCATTTCCAGGAAGACGGTCGTGACATAGAGAGCCTTTTTATTTCTCTATTTGGTTAGGTCGGGGTGTGATTTGGGTGGGCATTCTAGTTCTTCTATTTCTTTGTTGGCTGGGTATGGTTTCCAATAAGAGGCAGCTGTCTATTGTTGTCTCTGATTGGGGATGATACTTAGGCAGCCTTTTTTCCCACCTTAGTTTGTGGGATCAATAGCAGATTATTTTACCAGACTTACATTTCCTTTCTTTCTGTGCCCCAAATGTGTGCATACTACTGATTTAGTGAACAGGTTTAGCTAATACATTATGGAACAATGTTGTTTAAAGGGGAAGTGCACCTTCTTATTTGGTATAGTTCTTTGGCTTGCTCCTCAAGAAATGCTGGCGGCCTTGACAGAATCCAAAAGTGAGTTGGCTTGGTGGTGTGGTTTGATGTGGTTGTTTCTTGGGTCTGTCCTTGCCACCACCAAGACACACCCACCTGTCAGAACACACCACCTGTAGCTGTCCCCCCCACACTCAATCACAACAAACCTCCTGCAGGTTGAGTGCAGTAACTACAGGCAGATGTATGGTGAGATGCCAGTGGAAGCTTTGAATAGGTCAGTAGCCTACAGAGTACTAAGTAATATGTAACCCACCACCAGTTAGAATAGATGATATCTGAGAAACAAACATATTCTATATTATCTGACTATTATCTGACTATATTATCTGAGCAAACATAACAGTATGTTGAAATTTGAACAGGTCAGACTAAACCTACATCATTTTGATCTCCCCTTCAATAATGGTCGGTGAGCAGGCAAAAGTTAAGGCTGGAGGTAAGGTCTTTGCCAGCGCCCCATTTATGTGCATGGCAGTGTAGATCAGTTCCTGGCCCCTCATCAAAGGTACTTGTCGGTCACATACAAACACACACACAGAGCACTGATTACATTATCAATGGTGGTTATGATTAGCATGGTGGAACCAACCCTTCGCTGCATTCACCTTTCTGTTTCACTTCAGATATAATGATATGTGACGTGAAATGGAATGGTAAACACAGCAATTGGGACAAAACTTGAAATAGTTTTCAACTTTGACCAGGTCAAATGTCACCAACATGATTCAAGTGTCTCCCCTGTTCCACTTGAAGGAGTGCTCACAGCAAGGGCATGACTGCGTGACACACATTACCGTTGTTGATGATACTGTTTGTCTCATCGGGACAGTAACCCGGGTCAAGCTCATTTTAGGTCTTCACTAGTTACCACAGCCACAAAGTCATAAACCCTACAATTTCTCTTCTTAAAATGTGATTTTAAACCACACTGCTAACCTTATGCCTAACCTTACATTGTTTTCATGAATTTTCACAATACAGCCAATTTTGACTTTGGCTCTGTAGCAACTAGTGGAAACCCTAATTCTATGCTTTACAGATGTAGAATGACTGTAGCTCCAGATTGGAGTAGATTAGTCCTGCCCTAGACAATACAGAATGCACTTCCTACTAACTAATTTGCAAATTCGACTTGTAGGCTAACCTTAGCTAGCTAGCTAACTAGCTAACGTTAGCTAGCCTGTAGTTAGTTAGCCAGCCTGCCTTAACGGCTTTCCTCTTCCTCTTCTGAGGAGGAGTAGCAAGGATCGGACCAATACGCAGCGTGGTAAGTGTCCATGATACTTTAATAATCACTGAACACGACAAAATACAAAGTGAATGAAAACCAAAACCAAAACAGTCCTGAATGGTGACACAAACAACAAAACAGGAAACAATCACCCACACCACACAGGTGGGAAAAGGCTACCTAAGTATGATTCTCAATCAGAGACAACTAACGACACCTGCCTCTGATTGAGAACCATACCAGGCCAAACACAAAACACAACATAGAAAAACGAACATCAACAACCCATCCCAACTCACGCCCTGACCAACCTAAAACAAAGACATAACAAAAAAACTAATGTCAGAACGTGACAGTACCCCCGCCCACCCCAAAGGTGCGGGCCCCGGCCGCAAAACCTGAACCTATAGGGGAGGGTCTGGGTGGGTGTCTGTCCGCGGTGGCGGCTCTGGCGCAGGACGTGGACCCCACTCCATCATAGTCTTTACCCCCTTCTTAACCTGCCTCCGTGGCGCCTTTCGAGCGGCGACCCTCGCCGCCGACCTCGGACTGGGGACCCTAGCAACAGGTCCCGAATGGACGGGAGATTCCGGCAGCACCGGACAGGCGGGAGACTCCGGCAACGCCGAAGTGAAAGGCGACTCCGGCAGCACCAGACCGGCGGGAGACCCTGGCGGTTCCGACGTGAAGGGCGACTCCGACAGCGCCGAAGTGACGGGTGATTCTGGCAGCTCCTGGCTGATGGGCTGCTCTGGCAGCTCGTGACTGACGGGCTCCTGACTGACGGGCGGCTCTGGCAGCTCCTGATTGATGGGCGGCTCTGGCAGCTCCTGACTGACTGGCGGCTCCTGCAGCTCCAGACTGACGGACGGCTCTGGCAGCTTCTGACTGACGGCCTGCTCTGGCAGCTCCCGACAGACGGGCGACTCTGGAAGCTCAGGACAGACGGGCGACTCTGGAAGCTCAGGACAGACGGGCGACTCTGGCAGCTCAGGACAGACGGGCGACTCTGGCAGCGCTGGATAGACGGGAGACTCTGGCAGCACTGGACAGGAGGGAGCACCTGGAGGAAGGAGACGGAGAGACAGCCTGGTGCGTGGGGCTGCCACCGGAGGCCTGGTGCGCGGAGGAGGCACCGGATAGACCGGACTGTGGAGGCGCACTGGAGGTCTCGAGCACCGAGCCTGCACAACCCTACCTGGCTGGATACTCCCCGTCGCCAGGCCAGTGTGGCGAGGTGGAACAGACCGCTGGCGAACTGGGGACACAGTGCGTAGGGCTGGTGCCATGTACCCTGGCCCAAGGAGACGCACTGGAGACCAGATGGGCTGAGCCGGCTTCATGGCACCTGGCTCGATGCCCACTCTAGCCCGGCCGATACGAGGCACTGCGATGTAATGCACCGGGCTATGCCTGCGCACCAGGGACACACTGCGTCTCACGGCATAACACGATGCCTGCCTTGTCCACCTCTCTCCACGGTAAGCATGGGTAGTTGGCTCAGGTCTCCTTCCTGACCTAGTGTCCCTCCCCCCAATACATTTTTGGGGTTTCCTCTCGTCCCAGCCGCTCTGCCGTGCTGCCTTCTCATACCACCGCCGCTCAGCTTTCGCTGCCTCCAGCTCTGCCTTGGGGTTGCGATATTCCCCAGCCTGTGCACAGGGTCCTTCTCCGTCCAGAATCTCCTCCCATGTCCATGAGTCCCGAGATTTCTGCTGCTGCCCGATGCCACGCTGCTTGGTCCTTTGGCGGTGGGTGGTTCTGTAACGGCTTTCATCTTCCTCTTCTGAGGAGGAGTAGCAAGGATCGGACCAATACGCAGCGTGGTAAGTGTCCATGATACTTTAATAATCACTGAACCTGCCTCTGATTGAGAACCATACCAGGCCAAACACAAAACACAACATAGAAAATGAACATAGACAGCCCACCCCAACTCACACCCTGACCAACCTAAAACAAAGACATAACAAAAAAACTAAGGTCAGAACGTGACACCTGCCTTGCTAGATTATCAAATTATAACATTACATAACTAATATATAGACAATACACAATATACTAGTATGAGCTACGACCTAGCTAAATTGTAATGAGGTAGCTATAAATAGCTAGCTATGCTAACGTTAGCTAAAACATTAGCTAACCTGCCTCACTAGCTAATGTTATAGCTAGCCTGCCTCACTTTATCAAAAGACAGCTAGCTAACGGTGACTAACCCCATTCCGTACAAATTTACGCAACCTGATTCAAATTCGACACAACCCTTCAAATAGGTATGTAATGACACATTATATGAACTCTTTCTCATGTTTTATTTACATTTTAGAGGTGATAAGGTGATAAGTTGGACAGATCAGGTGAAAAAAAGCCGTTTCCCCACACGACATCTTTCCCTTTCACTTTCACGCAATAGGTTTAGATTCCCCACCTGCCATTTTTAAAAAGACCTGATGGAGCTCATTGCCGCCTTGAATCATACAGAGATGGGCATCATGAAGGGTCTCATCATTGAAATTGTGCTTTACAATGGTATTGATATTACAGTTGCTCTGGAGGTATTACGTTTTTGGGGCGCTAAAATGATCAATTGTACGGACCAGCATGATGTACAAAAGTGAGTTAGTTAACATTAACAATAACCAGCAATAACATTATCTAACGTCATAAGCTAAGTTATACCAAAGAGGTCCATATATTCCAATATCTCTGGTTATACTCACCACCAACGGTCATTGCAAACCAAGCTAGCATTACTAGTGCAGACTTGGGGATCGACACACTCCAAACACCTAGCTATTCATCATAACAGGGTCCTTCGGCAGGGCTTCCAAACCATAAAAATTTGTCTGTGGAGGCTTTTCAGTTTGCCATTCTTTGAGGACGTTGGGGGCAAATGAAACAACAGTGCCACATTCAATGAAGGGATTGAAGTGGGAGGAGGGACGATTTGCACGTGGAGCTCAGCAAAAGGGGGAATGATTTGTTGACCTAATTGTAATCCAAACTCAATCTTCATTTACTCATTGTGACGCAAATGAGGTTCCAAACTTAGTTTTAGATGAGACTGACTTTATGACCAAAAGTATCCTATTAACACTTTGTACTCAAATTTGACACTAGAGTAAATGTTCTTGACTAATATCAATGCCACAGGTCGTTTTCAAAGGGATTAGTTGCTTTTAATGGGGTAGTCACTCTTTAAATTAAACAAATGGTTAGCGGAGAGAGGCTATGTGGACACAGACGTATGTCACGCAGTTGAGAGCCGAGTGACCCGAATCACACACCGTTGTGTAAGCTAAGGAGGACACTGTGTAGACTGTATCATGGTGACATCTAGATGGCTACCAACATTAGTTAATTCTTGAGTAGGCTGCTATTCTACTTGAAATATAATCCTGGGACGACAGGATTGGCCACGTTAATAGCTACCGTCTATTTCTGTTTGAGGAACAGAAACAAAACTGGGAACAAAAGTGATTTTCAGAACCTTAATTTTAAAAGCATGGGAACCGGTTAATGACAATATTCTACATTCCGGGCATTTTTTTTTGTCCCATAAAAGCTTCTATGCAAAGCTCTCACTCTCACTCAGAAACTTTTTCCAGTGTCTGCCTGCTTGCCAGCTGAAAATCTTTGCCAATGTGTGTGTTTGTGTGTGAAGGCAACCTGCCTCTCCCCCTCCAAAGCACAGTCTAGTAGCCTACTGACATTCCAAGTGTTATTCAGAAATTATGGAATGAGATGTTTTATTAGAAAATAATGGAATATTCTTTTAAATGCTAGTTAAGGATACTATAGTAATCACATTTCACATTGAATTTATTTACTACAAATGTAGTTCTGGTGCCGCTCTGCACACGCAAGGTTGTTAGCTAGCTAGTCCAACGTTAAGCCAACTCTCTGAAGTTCAAAGATATGAAATGTTCCTTCATAGAAGCCGCTCCTCCGCAGGTATAATTCTGTTGGCCTAATTCAGATAATGCATGTCTTAACAACAAGATGCCCAGTGCTTCAAGCCAAGCCTCCTTCTCCAAACTCTCTCACTCTCTCCCCATATGCAAAATTTCAGTCGCATCTCACACCCTACACTTGTCTGTCCAAGCTGTTCTATCCGCGCTGATTGTTGAAGTAATTTAATGTCGAGCTAAATGTAAAAAAGGAAAATGGTTTCAGACCATGTGAAATTAATTCTTCACAGTGAAAGCTTGGTCCCACAGACAATAGGGCTTTTCATCTATAGAAAAGCATTACCTACGCCCCTCACATAACCATGACACCCCCATTGATTGTGATTGAGCTAGCTAACTGTCCTAGCACACAAGCAATCGTGACCTTATAGGGATGCCTTGTGGCAACAGGAAGTGTCTTCATTAATCCCCAAAACAGTCTTCCATCTTCTGTAGAACGGTCAATTCTTAACGTAAAGACTTGAAACTCAGGGCATCGTTAAAGAGTGTTCCCAGGAGGCCGTACATTGAATTTCAGTGACTGAACTTCTTGGATATAGGGGGCGCTCTTTTAATTTATGGATAAAAAAACGTTCCCGTTTTAAACAAGATATTTTGTCACGAAAAGATGCTCGACTATGCATATAATTGACAGCTTTGGAGAGAAAACACTCTGACGTTTCCAAAACTGCAAAGATATTGTCTGTGACTGCCACAGAACTAATGCTACAGGCGAAACCATGATGAAATTTCAGACAGGAAGTGCCCCAGATTTTGAATGCGCTGTGTTCCAATGTCTCCTTATATGGCTGTGTATGGGTCACGAATGAGCTTAGACTTTCTGTCGTTTCCCCAAGGTGTCGACAGCATTGTGACGTATTTGTAGGCAAATCATTGGAAGATTGACCTTAAGAGACTACATCTACCAGGTGGCCGCTTGGTGTCCTTCGTTGCAATTATTGCGTAATCTCCAGCTGCGTGTATTTTTCGTTTGCTTCGAGGAGAAACACAGCTGCCACGAATGATTTATCATCGAATAGATATGTGAAAAACACCTTGAGGATTGATTCTAAACAACGTTTGCCATGTTTCTGTCGATTATTATGGAGTTAATTTGGTAAAAAGTTCGGCGTTGATTTTTTTCTTAGCCAAACGTGATGAACAAAACGGAGCGATTTCTCCTACACAAATAATCTTTTTGGAAAAAATGAACATTTACTATCTAACTGAGAGTCTCCTTATTGAAACCATCCGAAGTTCTTCAAAGGATAAATTATTTTATTTGAATGCTTTTCTTGTTTTTGTGAAAATGTTGCCTGCTGAATGCTAGGCTTAATGCTATGCTAGCTATCAATACTCTTACACAAATGCTTGTGTAGCTATGGTTGAAAAGCATATTTTGAACATCTGAGATGACAGTGTTGTTAACAAAAGGCTAAGCTTGTGAGTGAATATATTTCTTTCATTTCATTTGCGATTTTCATGAATAGTTAACGTTGCGTTATGGTAATACGCTTGAGGCTATAATTACGCTCCCGAATACGGGATTGCTCGACGCTAGAGGTTAATTGGGGACATAGGGGCAGGTTTGAGGTGTTCAAATTGTTTAATTTTACATCTTTGTGATCAGGGGTTCCAGCATATGAAATTTGAAGTCAACTGACCCAAAATCATTTTTGACCTCCATTGGACACAATGGTCTTGCAGTTCTAAAAACTAAGAGCCTTGTTATGAATTCTTGAATGAATTCTGAAGAAGATATTGACTTGAAATTGTCTGTCTGTCTGTCTGTCTGTCTGTCTGTCTGTCTGTCTGTCTGTCTGGCTGGCTGGCTGGCTGGCTGTGGGAGGGAGGAGGCAGAGAGAGGAGGGAGAGAAAGAGATTAGAGGAGAGGAGGAGAAGGAGACAGAGAAAGAAGGATGGATAGAGAATGGAGGGGGAGGAGAGAGGGAAAAGGGGGAGAGTGAGGGAGGGGGGAAAGTGGAGAGAGAGGGGAGATGGTGAAGGAGGAATAGGGAGAGAGATAAGGGAGAGGGAGCTGAAAGGAAGGGGAGGAAGGGATTGAAAGAAGGAGGGGGGAGAGAGAAGGGAGAGTGAGGTAAGGCAAGAGAGGAGAGGGTGAAGGAGGGAGGGGAGAGAGTGAGATGAAAGGAAGTGGAGGCAGGGGAAGGAGTGAGAGAGGGAGAGAGAGAGAGAGAGAGAGAGAGTTGAAAGGGTGGAGGGGTTGAAAGAAGGGGAAGGGAGAGAGAAGAGAATATGGGGGAATGAAGAGGATAGAGTCAGAGCGACAGACATGAGATAAACAAGAAAAACTTCAACCCTGTGACGCTAATTTTTGCCCATTAAATGCAATTTATTGAAAAAAATGTCAGCTACTGTGGGGTGAGTAGGGGTCTTAGTATTAGTAACACATCCCTGGTGCATTGCGATTGTGAACCAATGCTAGGCCACCTCTGTCAATGAGCTGTCATGACTGTCCTGTGAGGATCAGAATGGGTCAGATCAGCTTCGTGGGGGATGACCAGGCCTTCTCTCGCCCACAGAGGGGGGAGGACTGGATGTGAGACAGTTCACACTCTGTTGTAAATTACAGGAGAAGGGGGCTCTTTCTCCCCCTTCAGTATGAACAAAAGGAATGTCTTAACTTCTCTAGGGTAGGGGGCAGCATGTATTCTGATAAATGAGGGAGTAAGACCAGTCTGAATGAGTGGACCCTGCCGTGTCACAGAGCTTTTTCATGAGCAATCCCGATAGAGTGCCTTTCTTGTTTACCTTTTATATTGACAACGTTATTGTCTGGTTGAAATATTATCGATTATTTAGGCTAAAAACAACCTGAGGATTGAATATAAACATCGTTTGACATGTTTCTATGAACTTTACGGATACAATTTGGATTTTTTTTTGTCTGCCTGTTTTGACTGCGTTTGAGCCTGTGGATTACTGGAGAAAACGTGCGAACAAAACCAAGGTTTTTGTATATATAGAGACTTTATCGAACAAAAGGAACATTTATTGAGTAAATGTCTTCTGAGTGCAACCATATGAAGATCATCAAAGGTAAGTGATTAATTTTATCTCTATTTCTGACTTGTGTAACTCTTCTACTTGGCTGGTTACTGTTTGTAATGATTTGTCTGCTGAGCTATGTTCTCAAATAATCGTTACGGTATGCTTTCGCCGTAAAGCTTTTATAATTTTTTTTTTATCTGACACTGTGGTTGGATTCACAAGAAGTTCATATTTAAACCTATGTAAAATATGTTTTGTTTTCTGAATTTTTATAATGAGTATTTCTGTATTTGAATTTGGCGCTCTGCAATCTCACTGGATGTTGGCCAGGTGCGACACTAGCGTCCCACATACCCTCGAGAGGTTAACAGACAGTCTTCCGGCCAAATCTCTAATAGTTCAAAAGGTGTATACTGGAACAATATTTCTAACAAGAATGTGGGGAATGGTCGGAGATGATCTATAGAAAACTAATGTCATATTGGTTTTTATTTTGTGATATCATTAAAAAGGTTATACTGTACCTTGAAAAGTATTTACACTACAGGTATGAGGCCTCCATCTGAAACATTGTGTGAAATATAAAAAATTATGAAAGTATAGAAAGGAATGTGATTTTAGGAGGCATAAGAGTTAATAGTTTTACATAACTTTGCACAAGTATGTTAGCCACACACCGAGTGAGGTCAAAGAGCATGTCAGCCTGACAGAACCGGCCCCTTTTGACCAGAGTGCATAAAGGCTTGGGAGAGAAATCAATCTTCAGACCAGGAAATGTGAGGCGGTAGCTACAGGTTTGATATGGTTGGAACTTTGAACTGCAACACAAGGTGAAGGAAATCAACTCACCTCCCAGACGAGACCAGAACATTGTCAGGCTGCAGCTGTGCGTGTAAAGTGGTTAAAACTCTGACTAGCAACACGAGGTGGAGAGAGGAGAAAACTCCCCTCTCGGACAATCACTGGTACAGCTGATTAGCTGTTTTAAGTCAAATATCTAGAAAAGTGAACTTTCAAATCATCCTAGTGTACAACTCTTCTCAAATCCCCGTATCCCACTACGCTCATCACCAATGGAAACCATCAACACGGCTGGTTAGCTATCTTCCAGAGTGAACAACAGTAGAAGACAGGAAAGGGGAGATGCCTTTCGGTCAATCAGTGCCATGCAAGCATGCCGCTGAAAGGTCAACAACCTTCCTGAGGAGGGCTGGTTCTGACAGAGATAAACAGCGAACAGCACTCACTCGTAAATACATTCATGAATTCTTACTTCAAACGGGCAGTGGTTCGTGTGTAAACTATATGATAAATGTGAGAATTGTTCTAAAATGTATCAATGTTTTGCAATACATGTGTCACGTTCTGACCTTAGTTCCTTTATTATGTCTTTGTGTTAGTTTGGTCAGGGTGGGAGCTGGGGTGGGTAGTCTATGTTCCTTTTTCTATGTTGTATTTCTGTGTTGGCCTGGTATGGTTCTCAATCAGAGGCAGCTGTCGATCGTTGTCTCTGATTGAGAATCATACTTAGTTAGCCTGTTTTCCCCATTTTGGTTGTGGGTGTTTGTTTTCTGTTTTGTGTCTGCACCAGACAGAACTGTTTCGGTTTCATTTCGGTCCCTTGTTGTTTTTGTCATTCAGTGTTCTGTTCTATTAAATATCATGAACACTTACCACGCTGTGCTTTGGCTCTCACCTTCTTCCACCAACGAAAACCTACAACATGACGTCAAACCTGATGGGATTTTGATGAATCCACAAAATCACTAATCAAAATAAATGTTATACCACAGTGACCATTTTCTTTTTGGGAAGTTCGGACATATAAATTTTATATGAACTTTTTCTGAACTCACTTCATGCGTGCATTAGCATGGAGCGTGCATTAGCATAGTGCATTAGCATAGCGTACAAATACACCACTGCAGTTGATGTAGCTTACGTCGGCTGATGTAGCCTCTCAAGCTAATTGCAGAATGTGACGACAGAACAGAAGCAAATCATAAAATCTGGTTAATTGATATCCAGATTTTAGTTTGGTAAAATCTTACAGTGTGTGACGTAGTAATCGTAAAAGACTGTATCCGACCTACAGCGTGGGACGGCCTTAAGTCAAAATAATTTGTTCCCTCCAGGATGTGGATGGATCAAGGTGCATTGTTATAGGTTGATATTAAACAGGAGTGCCCTGTGAAAAGCAGGGGGCGCAACTTTGGTTTGGAGGGGACATTATTTTATTTTTGTTAGTTTTTTATCCAGTAGGATAAATACTACAAACAACCTACCCGACCACTCGGAGGTGTCCGCATGGTCCTAATGCACACCATTGACTCATTTTGTATCATATTCCAATGATAAAACTGGGGAGGTACAGAAATGCATTTACAGAATGTGGGTGGGACATGTCCACCACCTCCGTCCCCGTCCCCAGTGAAAGTTGGGTCCCTGGTGAAAAGTGTATGTTAAATCGGGCAACGGTCAAGGCTGGAATGAAAACGAGGTGAGGACGTTTAATCAGCCTGTGTCCAGACTCTCAATAAAGTCTGTCTGGAATTAAAACACTGTAACAATCACAATCTAGTCTTCTCTGTGTGTATTGATATATCAGATGGCGTTATAGAAAACCATGATTTTTACATGAATGTCATTCAGCTTCAGTACAGGTAAATTTTTTCTGTGAGCTGTTAATGGACTTACAATTTTTAACATTGTACCTGTGAGTCGTCCTTAAATAGATTCAAACAATGCAGTCAGTCATCCTCATAATTTAATTGACAGTTTATACCTGAGTTTCTCCCTCTCCCTGAACTTTTTTCTAAATTTCTCTGTGTCTGATTTGTCTGATCCTTTTTTCTCTATCGTTCTATCATTCTCTGTCTCTCCCCCTCTCTCTCTCTCGCTCTCTCTCTGTTTGTTAGTGCCACTGCGATCTTTGCTGCAGTGCAGTCTGATTGGCTGAATGCCTGTCTCAAACCATTCGAACACTGGCTGACTGAGAGGTGCTATTGGCTGCTGCTGTCCCCCCTGGTTGAGGCGGGCGGGTCGGTGTGCGGGAGGGCAGGTTGGTAGGTGAGGTGGGACTGTGCCCCTTTGTTTCCGGCCAGGGAGTGGAGGGCACTCTGAGCTGCCAGTGTAGGAGAGCTCCAGGCAACAGGGCAGGACATGCCCATCCGTGGCTCTGGCTCTGGCTCAGATCCTCCCAGTCCCAGATAGACTAATCACAAAGTAATAGGATCATCACTAACATCAATCTAGGTCTGACATAGCCAGGAGGAGGAGGGGGAAGGGGAGGAGGAGAGCGGTACTATTATACGGTTGAGTCATGATCTTTCTCACTACATCTTCACTTTCTCAAACCCTCTCAGCCGACATACTCTAAGTCATGTTCATCATTTTGAGACACATTCTTTCCATATCTAAATTTGAGCTCTGTTCATTCTTCAGAAGGGATGTGTCACTGGGTGGTGCTGTGGTCCGTCATCTTTGGCACACACACACACACACACACACACACACACACACACACACACACACACCCTTCGCTGCAGTGTGGCCTTTATGGACATTTAAGGACCTCAGCCACCCGAGCCACGGAAGGCGGAGACAATACATGTGCATCGAAGCTTGGACCGAGAGACTAATAAACTGCTTCTATCTCCAGGCCATCAGACTGTTAATCAGTCATCACTAGCCGGCCTCCACCCAGTACCATTCTCTTATCCTTAGTCACTGTTACTAGCCGGTACTCTACCCTGCACCTTAGAGACTGCTGCCCTAGAGTCATTGAGCACTGGTCACATTAATAATGTTTACATACTGTTTTACCCATTTTTGTACATACGGTATTGTAGTCATGTCTCATCCTATATGACTACTGCTGTACACACCTTTTCTATTCATATACTGTTCAGACTGTCTATACACACATATATACAGTTGAAGTCGGAAGTTTACATACACCTTAGCCAAATACGTTTAAACTCAGTTTTTCACAATTCCTGACATTTAATCAGAGTAAAAATTCCATCTTAGGTCAGTTAGGATCACCACTTTATTTTAAGAATGTGACATGTCAGAATAATAGTAGAGAGAATTATTTATTTCAGCTTTTATTTCTTTCATCACATTCCCAGTGGGTCAGAAGTTTATATACACTCAATTAGTATTTGGAAGCATTGCCTTTAAATTGTTTAACCTCATTAGGGTAGGTGGCACTATTTTTCACCTCTGGATGAAAAGCATGTCCAAAGCCTGTTTGGACAGAAGCTAAGATATGCATATCATTGGTAGATATGGATAGAAAACACTCTAAAGTTTCCAAAACTGTTAAAATAATGTCTGTGAGTATAACAGTATAACTGATATGGCAGACGAAAACCTGAGAAGAATCCATCCAGGAAGTGGTATTTTTTTATGTTTGTAGTTTTCCATTGACTGCCTTTACAGTATCCAATTACTTAGTATTCAGATTGCACTTCCTATGGCTTCCACTAGATGTCAACAGTCTTTAGAAATTGTTTCAGGCTTGTATTCTGAAGAATGAGAGAGTAAGACACCTCTGAGTGAGTGGATAGTGGAAAGTCCCCAGACCTGTTTGCTGCGCACGACCAAGAGCGCACCTTTCTTGTTTTTCTTTTATATTGACGAAGCTATTGTCCAGTTGAGATATTATTGATTATTTTGAGTAAAAACAACCTGAGGATTGATTATAAACATCATTTGATATGTTTCTAAGAACCTTACTGATACTTTTCGGATGTTTCATCTGCTTGTTGTGACCGGCTTGGAGCAATTGGATTACTGAACAGAACGCGCCAACAAAACTGAGGTTTTTGGATATGAAGAGGGACTTTGTCGAACAAAACAAATATTTATAGGGTAACTGAGAGTCTTGTGAGTGCAACCATATGAAGATCATCAAAGGTAAGTGATTAATTTTATCGCTATTTCTGACTTTTTTTACTCCCCTACTTGGCTGGTAACTGTTTAATGTTTTGTTTGCTGGGTGCTGTCCTCAGATAATCGCATGGTATGCTTTCACCGTAAAGTCTTTTTGAAATATGACACAACGGTTGGATTAACCTCTAGCGTCGAGCAATCCCGTATCCGGGAGCGTAATCATAGCCTCAAGCTCATTACCATAACGCAACGTTAACTATTCATGAAAATCGCAAATGAAATGAAATAAATATATTGGCTCACAAGCTTAGCCTTTTGTTAACAACACTGTCATCTCAGATTTTCAAAATATGCTTTTCAACCATGGCTACACAAGCATTTGTGTAAGTGTATTGATAGCTAGCATAGCATTAAGCCTAGCATTCAGCAGGCAACATTTTCACAAAAACAAGAAAAACATTCAAATAAAATAATTTACCTTTGAAGAACTTCGGATGGTTTTCAATGAGGAGACTATCAGTTAGATAGCAAATGTTCAGTTTTTCCAAAAAGATTATTTGTGTAGGAGAAATCGCTCTGTTTTGTTCATCACGTTTGGCTAAGAAAAAACCCCGAAAATTCAGTCATTACAACGCCAAAATAATATCGACAGAAACATGGCAAACGTTGTTTAGAATCAATCCTCAAGGTGTTTTTCACATATCTATTCGATGATAAATCATTCGTGGCAGTTGGGTTTCTCCTCTGAAGCAAATGGAAAAATGCACGCAGCTGGAGATTACGCAATAATTTCGATGGAGGACACCATGCGGCACCTGGTAAATGTAGTCTCTTATGGTAAATCTTCCAATGATATGCCTACAAATACGTCACAATGCTGCAGACACCTTGGGGAAACGACAGAAAGTGTAGGCTCATTCCTGGCGCATTCACAGCCATATAAGGAGACATTGGAACACAGCGCCTTCAAAATCTGGGCCATTTCCTGTTTGAAATTTCATCATGGTTTCGCCTGTAGCATCTGTTCTGTGGCACTCACAGATAATATCTTTGCAGTTTTGGAAACGTCAGTGTTTTCTTTCCAAAGCTGTCAATTATATGCATAGTCAAGCATCTTTTCGTGACAAAATATCTTGTTTAAAACGGGAACGTTTTTTTTACCAAAAATTAAAAGAGCGCCCCCTATATCGAAGAAGTTAACAAGAGGTTTATCTTTAAGCCGATGTATAATACGTGTATATTTTATGATTATTTTATTATGAGTATTTCTGTTTTTGAATTTGGTGCTCTGCAATTTCACCGGATGTTGGCCACCCCCCAAGAGAGGTTAACTTAGGTCAAACGTTTCGGGTAGCCTTCCACAAGATTCCCACAATAAGTTGGGTGAATTTTGGCCCATTCCTCCTGACAGAGCTGGTGTACATGAGTCAGGTTTGTAGGCCTCCTTGCTCGCACACGCTTTTCAGTTCTGCCCACACATTTTCTATGGGATTGTGGTCAGGGCTTTGTGCGGACACTTCAATACCTTGACTTTGTTGTTCTTAAGCCATTTTGCCACAACTTTGAAAGTATGCTTGGGGTCATTGTCCATTTGGAAGACCCATTTGCGACCAAGCTTTAACTTCCTGACTGATGTCTTGAGATGTTGCTTCAATATACCCACATGATTTTCCTACCTCATAATGCCATCTATTTTGTGAAGTGCACCAGTCCCTCTGGCAGCAAAGCATCCCCACAACATGATGCTGCCACCCATGTGCTTCACGCTTGGGGTGGTGTTCTTCAGCTTGCAAGCCTCCCCCTTTTTCCTCCAAACATAGCGATGGTCATTAAGGCCAAACAGTTCTATTTTTGTTTCATCAGACCAAGGACATTTCTCCAAAAAGTACGATCTTTGTCCCCATGTGCAGTTGCAAACCATAGTCTGGCTTTTTTTATGGTGGTTTTAGAGCAGTGGCTTCTTCCTTGCTGAGCAGCCTTTCAGGTTATGTCGATAAAGGACTCGTTTTACTGTGGATATAGATACTTTTGTACCTGTTTCCTCCAGCATCTTCACAAGGTCCTTTGCTGTTGTTCTGGGATTGATTTGCACTTCTCGCACCAAAGTACATTCATCTCTAGGATACAGTTCGCGTCTCCTTCCTGAGCGATTTGATGTCTGCGTGCTCCCATGGTGTTTGTACTTGCGTGCTATAGTTTGTACAGATGAATGTGGTACCTTCAGGCATTTGGAAATTGCCCCCAAGGATGAACCAGACTTGTGGAGGTCAACAATTTTTTTTTTTGAGGTCTTGGCTGATTTTGTTTTATTTTCCCATGATGTCAAGCAGAGAAGCAATACGTTTGAAGGTAGGCCTTGAAATACACCCACAGGCACACCTCCAACTGACTCAAATGATGTAAAATAGCCTATCAGAAGCTTCTAAAGCCATGACATAATTTTCTGGAATTTTCCAAGCTGTTTAAAGGCACAGTCAACTTAGTGTATGTATACTTCTGACCCACTGGAATTGTGATACAGTGAATTATAAGTGAAATAATCTGTCTGTAAACAATTGTAACCGACGTGTCAAAACTACAGTTTGTTAACAAGAAATTTGTGGAGTTGGTGAAAAATTAGTTTTAATGACTCCACCCTAAGTTTATGTAAACTTCCGACTTCAACTGTATATATAGACATCAAAATTATAAAATACCAAGAGTGTGTAAAGCTTTCATCCAGGCAAAGGGTGGCTACTTTGAAGAATCTCAAATATAAAATATATTTTGATTTGTTTAACACTTTTTTGGTTACAATATGATTCCGTATGTGTCATATGTGACATTTCATGTCTTCACTCTTATTCTACAATGTATAAAAACTAAACCTTGAATAAAAAAATAAATCTTGAAAATAAACCTAGGTGTGTCCAAACTTTTGCCTGGTACTGTATATTTATTTATATTCATATTCCGGACTCTGACATTTCTCACTCTGTTATTTCATAATATCTTTATTTTTTACTTTTTGGATTATGTGTGTATTGTTTTTGTATTGCTAGGTCTTACTGCACTGTTGAAGCTAGAAACACAGGCATTTCGCACCTGTGATATCATCTGCCACTCTGTGTACGTGACAAATAAACGTTGATATGATTTGATTTTATATGGTTAGGTGACTCAGAGCTCTGGTAGTCTGACTGAAGAGGGCTGGAATGCGGCTGATTCCGAGGACGTGTTTGTGTTTATGTCAGTGTGGGTGTGTGCATGTGTGTGTGTGTGCGAGCGAGCGAGTGAATGCGTGTGCCATAAAACCGATCCCTTTTGTCTTTTTGTTATTTTACTATTTCCTCTCTCACTCACATCTCGGGCGTTCAAGATTCTGCTGCATCATGTGTTGAGTAGGGAGGGGATGAGAGGATGTGAAGGGGAGTGTAGAACCTGATTGGATATTTTTCAGCTGCTGCTAGTGCTGTATACAGCCCAGTGGATCACAGCTGCAGGAGATGGGCGTGTGACTGACACCTGCAGACCAGGCCTGGTAGTGAATCTGAGTTGATTACAATACACAGCCCATAAGGAATAACAGAGTAAGAACACTTACCATAAAAACCATTGACGATAGACCATCTCCATCTCCTCATTAAGACAAAGGTTGACTCAGCCACCTGCAGAGCACAAAACAAAGAGGGGATGTCAGAGGTCAATAACTTGGTGTTGTATGAGTAGATTAGATTAGATATTACCCCCCCCTCCTTAAAAAAGTGTATTACACATCCACCTAACCATCATTACACTTAATGAACATTACACATAATATATTATTGCACATCCCTGTAATCTCAATGTCCATGATTCCTGTACATTTTTACTACAGACAGTGGAGACATCTGATAGATTTAGTGTTGAAGTGGGTGCTACAGGGTGGTACAGAGGTAAGTCTTGACCCCACCTGAAGAACATTTTCAAGCATAGGCCTACACAGTCAAAATAGCACAAATATAAGCATAGCTATAGTATAATGTCTGTTAACTGCAAGGCATGCTGATTTAGAATACTCCTCAGAACACAGTCAGCAGTTGATGTCGCATGACCTGAAGGTGTATACAGTGCCTTCAGAAAGTATTCTTACCCTCGACTTATTCCACATTTTGTTATGTTACAGCCTGAATTCAAATTGGATTCAATACATATTTTTGGTCACCCATCTACACACACCCCATGATGACAAAGTGAAAACATGTTTTTAGAAATATTTGCAAATGTATTGAAAATTAAATAGAGAAATATCTTATTTGCATACATTACCAGTCAAACATTTTTGGACACACCTACCCATTCCAGGGTTTTTCTTTATTTTTATTATTTTCTACTTTGTAGAATAATAGTGAAGACATCAAAACTTTGAAATTACACAAATGGAATCATATAGTAACCAAAAAAGTGTTAAACAAATCAAAAATATATTTCATATTTGAGATTCATAAAAGTGGCCACCCTATGCCTTGATGACAGCTTTGAACACTAATGGCATTCTCTCAACCAGCTTCATGAGGTAGTCACCTGGAATGCATTTCAATTAACAGATGTGCCTTGTTAAAAGTTGATTTGTGGAATTTACAGTGCCTTGCGAAAGTATTCGGCCCCCTTGAACTTTGCGACCTTTTGCCACATTTCAGGCTTCAAACATAAAGATATAAAACTGTATTTTTTTGTGAAGAATCAACAACAAGTGGGACACAATCATGAAGTGGAACGACATTTATTGGATATTTCAAACTTTTTTAACAAATCAAAAACTGAAAAATTGGGCGTGCAAAATTATTCAGCACCCTTAAGTTAATACTTTGTAGCGCCACCTTTTGCTGCGATTACAGCTGTAAGTCGCTTGGGGTATGTCTCTATCAGTTTTGCACATCGAGAGACTGAACTTTTTCCCATTCCTCCTTGCAAAACAGCTCGAGCTCAGTGAGGTTGGATGGAGAGCATGTGAACAGCAGTTTTCAGTTCTTTCCACAGATTCTCGATTGGATTCAGGTCTGGACTTTGACTTGGCCATTCTAACACCTGGATATGTTTATTTTTGAACCATTCCATTGTAGATTTTGCTTTATGTTTTGGATCATTGTCTTGTTGGAAGACAAATCTCCGTCCCAGTCTCAGGTCTTTTGCAGACTCAATCAGGTTTTCTTCCAGAATGGTCCTGTATTTGGCTCCATCCATCTTCCCATCAATTTTAACCATCTTCCCTGTCCCTGCTGAAGAAAAGCAGGCCCAAACCATGATGCTGCCACCACCATGTTTGACAGTGGGGATGGTGTGTTCAGGGTGATGAGCTGTGTTGCTTTTACGCCAAATATAACGTTTTGCATTGTTGCCAAAATGTTCAATTTTGGTTTCATCTGACCAGAGCACCTTCTTCCACATGTTTGGTGTGTCTCCCTGGTGGCTTGTGGCAAACTTTAAACGACACTTTTTATGGATATCTTTAAGAAATGGCTTTCTTCTTGCCACTCTTCCATAAAGGCCAGATTTGTGCAATATACGACTGATTGTTGTCCTATGGACAGAGTCTCCCACCTCAGCTGTAGATCTCTGCAGTTCATCCAGAGTGATCATGGGCCTCTTGGCTGCATCTCTGATCAGTCTTCTCCTTGTATGAGCTGAAAGTTTAGAGGGACGGCCAGGTCTTGGTAGATTTGCAGTGGTCTGATACTCCTTCCATTTCAATATTATCGCTTGCACAGTGCTCCTTGGGATGTTTAAAGCTTGGTAAATCTTTTTTCATACAAATCCGGCTTTAAACTTCTTCACAACAGTATCTCGGACCTGCCTGGAGTGTTCCTTGTTCTTCATGATGCTCTCTGCGCTTTTAACGGACCTCTGAGACTATCACAGTGCAGGTGCATTTATACGGAGACTTGATTACACACAGGTGGATTGTATTTATCATCATTAGTCATTTAGGTCAACATTGGATCATTCAGAGATCCTCACTGAACTTCTGGAGAGAGTTTGCTGCACTGAAAGTAAAGGGGCTGAATAATTTTGCACGCCCAATTTTTCAGTTTTTGATTTGTTAAAAAAGTTTGAAATATCCAATAAATGTCGTTCCACTTCATGATTGTGTCCCACTTGTTGTTGATTCTTCACAAAAAAATACAGTTTTATATCTTTATGTTTGAAGCCTGAAATGTGGCAAAAGGTCGCAAAGTTCAAGGGGGCCGAATACTTTCGCAAGGCACTGTATTTCCTTCTTAATGAGTGTGAGCCAATCAGTTGTGTTGTGACAAGGTAGGGGTGGTATACAGAAGATAGCCCTATTTGGTAAAAGACCAAAACAGCTCAAATAAGCAAAGATAAACAACAGTCCATCAACTTTGAAAGTTTCTTCAAGTGCATGTGGCAAAAACCATCAAGCGTTATTATGACTCTCTTGAGGACCGCCACAGGAAAGGAAGCCTCAGAGTTACCTTTGCTGCAGAGCATAAGTTCATTAGAGTTACCAGCCTCACAAATTGCAGCCCAAATAAACGCTTGACAGAGTTCAAATAACAGGCACATCTCAAGATCAACTGTTCAGAGGAGACCCCGTGAATCAGGCCTTCATGGTCAAGTTGCTGCAAAGAAACTACTACTAAAGGACACCAATGAGAAGAAGAGACTTGCTTGGGCCAAGAAACACAAGAAATGGACATCAGACTGGTGGAAATCTGTCCCTTGTTCTGATGAGTCCAAATTGGAGATTTTTGGTTCCAACTGCCGTGTCTTTGTGAGAAGCAGAGTAGGTGAACGGATGATCTCTGCATGTGTGGTTCCCACTGTGAAGCATGGAGGAGGAGGTGTGATGCTGTGATGCTGTGGGGTTGCTTTGCTGGTGACACTGTCTGTGATTTATTCAGAATTCAAGGCACACAACTAGCATGGCTACTACAGAATTCTGTTACGTTTTGTATGGTATGCATTTGTATTTATTTATTTTTATTTCACCTTTATTTAACCAGGTAGGCAAGTTGAGAACAAGTTCTCATTTACAATTGCGACCTGGCCAAGATAAAGCAAAGCAGTTCGACACATACAACGACACAGAGTTACACATGGAGTAAAACAAACATACAGTCAATAATACAGTATAAACAAGTCTATATACGATGTGAGCAAATGAGGTGAGATAAGGGAGGTAAAGGCAAAAAAAGGCCATGGTGGCAAAGTAAATACAATATAGCAAGTAAAACACTGGAATGGTAGATTTGCAATGGAAGAATGTGCAAAGTAGAAATAAAAATAATGGGGTGCAAAGGAGGAAAATAAATTAATTAATTAAATACAGTAGGGAAAGAGGTAGTTGTTTGGGCTAAATTATAGGTGGGCTATGTACAGGTGCAGTAATCTGTGAGCTGCTCTGACAGTTGGTGCTTAAAGCTAGTGAGGGAGATAAGTGTTTCCAGTTTCAGAGATTTTTGTAGTTCGTTCCAGTCATTGGCAGCAGAGAATTGGAAGGAGAGGCGGTCAAAGAAAGAATTGGTTTTGGGGGTGACTAGAGAGATATACCTGCTGGAGTGTGTGCTACAGGTGAGAGATGCTATGGTGACCAGCGAGCTGAGATAAGGGGGGACTTTACCTAGCAGGGTCTTGTAGATGACATGGAGCCAGTGGGTTTGGCG
This sequence comes from Oncorhynchus tshawytscha, assembly GCF_018296145.1. Taxonomy (NCBI): domain Eukaryota; kingdom Metazoa; phylum Chordata; class Actinopteri; order Salmoniformes; family Salmonidae; genus Oncorhynchus; species Oncorhynchus tshawytscha. The sequence goes on along the minus strand of NC_056458.1, from coordinate 2,866,852 downwards.
ATGAGTATGAAGCGAGGGCCAGCCAACGAGAGCGTACAGGTCGCAATGGTGGGTAGTATATGGGGCTTTGTTGACAAAACGGATTGCACTGTGATAGACTGCATCCAATTTGTTGAGTAGGGTACTGGAGGCTATTTTGTAAATGACATCGCCAAAGTCGAGGATTGGTAGGATGGTCAGTTTTACAAGGGTATGTTTGGCAGCATGAGTGAAGGATGCTTTGTTGCGAAATAGGAAGCCAATTCTAGATTTAACTTTGGATTGGAGATGTTTGATATGGGTCTGGAAGGAGAGTTTACAGTCTAACCAGACACCTAGGTATTTGTAGTTGTCCACGTATTCTAAGTCAGAGCCGTCCAGAGTAGTGATGTTGGACAGGCGGGCAGGTGCAGGTAGCGATCGGTTGAAGAGCATGCATTTAGTTTTACTTGTATTTAAGAGCAATTGGAGGCCACGGAAGGAGAGTTGTATGGCATTGAAGCTTGCCTGGAGGGTTGTCAACACAGTGTCCAAAGAAGGGCCAGAAGTATACAGAATGGTGTTGTCTGCGTAGAGGTGGATCAGAGACCCACCAGCAGCAAGAGCGACCTCATTGATGTATACAGAGAAGAGAGTCGGTCCATTCAATAAAATGCAAATTAATTACTTAAAAATCATACAATGCGATTTTCTGGATTTTTGTTTTAGATTCCGTCTCTCACAGTTGAAGTGTACCTATGATAAAAAATTACAGACCTCTACAAGCTTTGTAGGTAGCAAAACCTGCAAAATCAGCAGTGTACTAAATACTTGTTCTCCCCACTGTACATAAGTATTCATACGCTTTACCCAGTACTTTACTCAGTACTTTACCCAGTACTTTACTCAGTACTTTCAGACACGTTACAAAATACTTTTGGCAGCGATTACAGCCTTGAGTCTTCTTGGGTATGACGCTACAAGCTTGGCACACCTGTTTTGGGGGAGTTTATCCCATTCTTCGCTGCAGATCCTCTCAATCTCTGTCAGGTTGGATGGGGAGTGTCGTTGCACACGTACTGAGCAGTCTGGAGCAGGTTCTCTCTGTACTTTGTTCCGTTTATTTTTCAATCGATCCTGACAAGTCACCAAGTCATCCACGCTAAAAAACCTCACCACAGCATGATGTTGTCACAACCTTGCTTTACCGTATTTTCTCCAGACGTGATGCTTGTCATTCAGGCCAAAGAGTTCAATCTTGATTTCATCAGACCAGAGTATCTTGTTTTTCATGGTCTGAGAGTCTTTAGGTGCCTGTCTTTAGGTGCCAGAGATGGTTCCCCTTCTGGAAGGTTCTCCCATCTCCATAGAGGAACTCTGGAGCTCTGTCAGACTGACCTTCGGATTCTTGGTTACCCCCCCGATTGCTCAGTTCGGCCAGGTGGCCAGCTCTAGGAAGACTCTTGGTGGTTTCAATGCTACAGACATGTTTTGGTACCCTTCCCCTGATCTGTGCCTCGACACAATCCTGTCGGAGCTCTACGGACAATTCCTTTGACATCATGGCTTGGTTTTTGCTCTGGCATGCACTGTCAAATGTGGGGCCTTATATAAACAGGTGTGTGCCTTTCCAAATCCTGTCCAATCAATTGAATTTACCACAGGTGGACTCCAGTCAAGTTGTAGAAACATCTCAAGGATGATCAATGGAAAAAGGATGTACCTGAGCTCAATGTCTCATAGCAAAAGGTTTGAATGCTTATGTAAATATGGTATTTCTGTTTTTAATTTTGCATAAATTTACAAACATTTTTTAAAACCTGTTTTCACAGGGGCCTACTGAGTGGCACAGTGGTTTAAGGCACTGCAATGCAGTGCTAGCTGCATCCCTACAGATCCTGGTTCGATCCCAGGCTGTGTCACACTGGCCCTGGCCCTGACCCATGACGTAGCGCACAATTGGCCCAGCGTTGTCCGGGTTAGGTGAGGGTTTGGCCGGCTGGGTGGTACTTGTCTCATTGCACTCTAGCATCTCCTGTGGCTGGGTGCAATGCACACTGACAAGGTTGCCAGGTGTTTGGTGCGGATGGCTTCCGGGTTTAGCAAGCATTGTGTCAAGAATCAGTGCGTCTTGGCGGGGTTGTGTTTTTGAAGATGCACAGCTCTCAACATTCATCCATTGTTCCTAGGCCGTCATTGAAAATAAGAATTTGTTCTTAACTGACTTGCCTAGTTAAATAAAGGTAAAATACTCATTTGAGTGTCCCGGATTTAAATGTACTATGTTACGTCTAGTCTATGAGGACAGGCTGTATAATGAGGCAGACCATCCTCAGGCTGTGACACAAATCCTCTTCCAATGGCCTTTCTACTCCACTCCTTGTGATCTTGTGAGCCCTTCAGATAAAAATAATAATATTTACATGTGATTTTAAATAGGTTCATATTTGAATTATGCTGGGATAAAGTTCACTATATACAGTTGAAGCACCATGGGACCACTCAGCCGTCATATCACTCAGGAAGGAGACGCGTTCTGTCTCCTAGAGACGAACGTACTTTGGTGCGAAAAGTGCAAATCAATCCCAGAACAACAACAAAGGACCTTGTGAAGATGCTGGATGAAACAGGAACAAAATATCTATATCCACAGTAAAACGAGTCCTGTATCGACATAACCTGAAAGGCCGCTCAGCCAGGAAGAAGCCACTGCTCCAAAACCACCATAAAAAAAGCAAGACTATGGTTTGCAACTGCACATGGGGACAAAGATCGCACTTTTTGGAGAAATGTCCTCTGGTCTGATGAAGCAAAAATAGAACTGTTTGGCCATAATGACCATCGTTATGTTTGGAGGAAAAAGGGGAGGCTTGCAACCCGAAGAATACCATCCCAACCGTGAAGCACGGGGGTGGCAGCATCATGTTGTGGGGGTGCTTTGTTGCAGGAGGGACTGGTGCACTTCAAAAAATAGATTGCATCATGAGGCAGGAAAATGATGTGGATATATTGAAGGAAAATCTCAAGACATCAGTCAGGAAGTTAAAGCTTGCATTTGGGTCTTCCAAATGGACAATGACCCCAAGCATACTTCCAAAGTTGTGGCAAAACGGCTTAAGAACAACACTGTCAAGGTATTGGAGTGCACATCACAAAGCCCTGACCTCAACCCTATAGAAAAGATGTGGGCAGAACTGAAAAGCGTGTGTGAGCAAGGAGGCTTACAAACCTGACTCAGTTACACCAGCTCTGTCAGGAGGAATGGGCCAAAATTCACCCAATGTATTGTGGGAAGCTTGTGGAAGGCTACCCGAAACGTTTGACCCAAGTTAAACAATTTAATGGCAATGGTACCGAATAGTAATTGAGTGGATGTAAACTTCTGACCCACTGGGAATGTGATGAAAGAAATAAAAGCTCAGATAAATCATTCTCTCTACTATCATTCTGACATTTCACATTCTTAAAATAAAGTGGTGATCCTAATTGACCTAAGACAGGGAATTCTTACCACGATTAAAAGTCAGGAATTGTGAAAAAATGAGTTTAAATGTATTTGGCTAAGGTGTATGTAAATTTCCGACTTCAACTCACCTCAATTGCCCAGGAAAACAATGTTTGTCCTATTGCCTCACCTGCTATAATTGAGGTGAGTGCTCAGAAGACTTTGAAGGAAAGGGGTCAGCAGCCACCTCCTTTGGGGGTACCCCTCACCAAGCAAGTGACATCAAGGGGGAACAACATTGTGCTCAAACAACTCTCACTGATCACTTTGGAGTCATGTGTAGACCCAGGCCAGTTGGCTACAACATCAAGAGTCATATAGTCTGCATTGGGTATTAATACTGTTGTACCTCTTTCGATCGATGAATGTGTCCTCATCCATGTGTGGAACAATGATGTTGATGTTGGTACAATCAATGACGCCAACAACTCCCAGGAAACCAGTGATTTGCATGCAATCATCTTGTTTTTGAATAATCTGGCGTTGAGTGGTAGAAAAATCAATTAACCTTCAGATGATTTGAGGTGCCGTAATTGCCATTAGGGTTTGAAGGATTTATATGCTGATAGTAGTCTGTGATAAACCAAATCATTGCTGTTACCCTGTTGCATTTTTCCTGTTACAAAGAAGCGTAAAATGGTGATTACTTTCATCTCTGTCGAGAGAGTACACGATTGTCCCGTAGATGGAGAAATAGCATCACGGACAAGGTCAGTCACAAAAACTATACCATCCCTATCTAAACGGTATCTTTTGATTAAAATCTCTTTATAAAATGTTTGTGAAACATCCCCCCTCTCCCTAAATATGCTTGCTTGCCATCGTCTCAATGCAGCCATTTTATGGCAACTCCTAATTGGTGAGCTCTCTTAAATATACCCTGAGATATGAGTACTTTTATGTCATAGGAAGGTTGATAACATGCTCTTACTCCTATGCGTAAAAGCAGGACCAAATTTGCGTCACTCTGAGAATTTTTGAGCAGTTAGAACCAATTTCCTACTCTGAGATGCTTGATAACTGCAGGTCAAGCTCTCCCCTTTACATCATAATGATATGGACAGGAGGGAACTGATCCCACAATAGTATTCCATACCCTGAGTGACGCTTTATGAATATGGGCCCTGGGCCTGTGTGTGTGTGTGTGTGTGTGTGTGTGTGTGTGTGTGTGTGTGTGTGTGTGTGTGTGTGTGTGTGTGTGTGTGTGTGTGTGTGTGTCCAGTGTGTGTGCTGCAGTGGCAGTCAGTGCCGTTTCAGATGAGGGAGGACGATTCTTTTTTTCATGAGCATGGCCTTATTTCTATTACAGTATATTGGATGATTGTCATTCATATTCCATTCACCCAGTTAAATTGAACAGCGATAGGTTTAGGCTACTACATGATACTCAAATTTTCCCTATACTCATCATGAGGTTGCTTCAACCTAGCCTATGAATATAGTGAAGGACACTCAACAAGCACAGCACTTACACAAATGACTGATGATTGGCTGAGAGAAATTGATGATAAAATGATTGTAGGGGCTGTCTTGTTAGACTTCAGTGGAGCTTTTGCCATTATTGACCATAGTCTGCCACTGGAAAACTGTACGTGTTATAGCTTTGCACCCCCTGCTACAATGTGGATAACGAGTTATTTGTCTAACAGAACACAGAGGGTATTCTTGAATGGAAGCCTATCAAATATAATCCAGTTAGAATCAGGAATTCCCCAGGCTAGCTGTTTAGGCCCCTTGCTTTTTAATTTTTTTTCCTACAACATGCCACTGACTGAGTAAAGCCAGATTTTCTATGTATGCAGATGGCTCAACACTATACACGTCAGCTACTGCAGCGACTGAAATGACTGCAACACTCAACAAAGAGCTGCAGTTAGTTTCAGAGTGGGTGGCAAGGAATAAGTTAGCGTTAAATATTTGTAAATCTAAAAGCATTGTATTTGGAACAAAACACTCACTAAACCCTAAACCTCAACTAAATCTTGTAATAGATCATGTGGTAATTGAGCGAGTTGAGATGACTAAACTGCTTGGAGTAACACTAGATTGTAAACTATCATGGTCAAAACATATTGATGCAGTAGTAGCTAAGATGGGGAGTAGTCTATCTATAATAAAGTGATGCCTGCCTTCTTAACAACACTATCAGCAAGGCAGGTCCTACAGGCCCTGGTTTTGTCGCACCTTGACTACTGTTCAGTCGTGTGGTCAGGTGCCAAAAAAAAAGGAATTGAAATTGGATCAGAACAGGGCAGCATGGCTGACCCTTGGACGTACACAGAGAGCTAATATTAACAATATGCATGTCAATCTCTCCTGGCTGAAATTGGAGGAGAGATTGACTTCATCAATACTTTCATTTATGAGAGGTATAGAAACGTTGAATGCACCTAGCTGTCTGTCTACACTACTGGCACACAGCTCGGACACCCATGCATACCCCACAAGACATGTCACAAGAGGTCTCTTCACAGTCCCAAGTCCAGAACAGACTATGGGAGGCAGACAGTACTACATTGAGCCATGACTACATGGAACTCTATTCCACATCAAGTAACTGACGCAAGCAGTAAAATAAAATGTAAAAATTTTTTTTTTAAAAACACCTTATGGAACAGCGGGAACTGTGAAGCAACACAAACATTGGCACAGACACATGCATACACACACACATACGATAACATACGCACTATACATACACCTGGATTTAGTACTGTAGATATGTGGTAGTGGTGGAGTAGGGGCATGAGGGCAGATGGTATGGAGTGAAATCTGTGATGTTTTAAAATGGTATAAACTGACTTAATTTTTCTAGACCCCAGGAAGAGTAGCTGCTGCTTTGGCAGCAGCTAATGGGGATCCATAATAAATACAAATAGAAAATGAAAGTTTACAACGTAGGTGCCCACATGTCGAGAGACAAATTTGATGTGACAGACAGTGACACATGGACAGACAGTGACATTCAATACTGTCTTGCACACTGCATCTAGCTGATAGTGGGTGTAATCATTAGTCCAACAGTTACAAACGAGAGTATCTATTAGACAAATTCAGGTATGTTTATCCCCGTTCTCTTCCGCTTGCTCCTGTTAAAGAAACATTTTCGACAGAATCGGTGAAATGAATACACCCTTGATCACACGTAAACACAGTTCACAGTTTCATAGCAGCCACGTTGTATTCATTCTCACATCTAAGTTATGCGCTCTCCTCCTTTCACCTCTTCCCTTTGCTTGTGGACCTCAATGCACAGCAGATCAGCTGTATGTGACCAGGCAAAAAACCTTTCCAAGCCAAACCGCTACACACAGCCTACATCGTTGTCACCATATTAGCTAAAGGAGCGTCATAGCCAGCATAGCTAATAGAACTAACGCGTTAGTAAACCCGCTACAATCATGCAGTAACGTTACAGTGTACAGTCAGTAAGCATTTACATCTGCGGGCCCAGGTGGCAATACATTTGTAAAACCAAAAGCTTACCTTGACTTGGAAGAGTTCCAGTGTTGTGTTAAATAGTCATAGCCAGCTAGCTAATATAGCATCCCTCTGTTTGAGCAGGGTGTTTCAGTAGGCTAAACTAGCTAGCTGCAGTTGCTAGCTAAGTAAGTGAAACTGAAAGTGAAAATAGTAACGAAATCTCTTTCTCTCTCTCTCTATTTCTCTCTAGCTTCTCCTTCATTTAGGAAGAAATTAATTTGTTCAAAACAGTTCAACAATTTTCTTTCTCTCTTTGAGTCCACTACTCACCACATTTTATGCACTGCAGTTCTAGCTAGCTGTAGTTTATGCTTTCAGAACTAGATTAATTCTTTGATCCTTTGAATGGGTGGACAACATGTCAGTTAATGCTGCAAGAGCTCTGATAGGTTGGAGAACGTCCTCTGGAAGTTGACATAATTACTGTGTAAGTCTATGGAAGGGGTGAGAACCACGAGCCCCCTAAGTTTTGAATTGAAGTCAATGTACTCAGAGGAGGATGGAAGCTAGCTGTCCTCCGGCTACATCATGGTGCTACCCTACAGAGTGCTGTTGAGGCTACTGTAGACCTTTGCAAAATAGTGTGCTTTAATCAATTATTTGGTGATGTGATTATATTTAATATAGTTTTACCTAAAAAGGCTAACTGGAGTACTGTCAGTCACTGCATGTACTGTCTGCCAGTGCTCAGACTCTACCCTAGTACGATGCGGCTCACTGAAAGGCACAGTCATGGAGACAGGAAACATGTCTGTGTTTAGGAGAGGCTGAGCAGCTTCTCTCTGTCTTTGTCTCCCTCGCTTTGTCTGCTTTTCGCTCTTCATCTTCCTCTCTCTCTCTTTCCCTCCATTTCTCTGATGTTCATCTCTCTTTTGCTCCCTCCTTCTGTCTGCCCCCTCTCTCTGCCTCTCTTGTTCTCATTCACTCTTTCCCTCTCTCTCTGTGTCTTCAGTTGCCCTGATGTCTCATGTCAACTCATTCCTCTCTCTCTCTCTGCATGTTTGTGTGTATGTGAGTCTGTCTCTCTGTTCCTCTCTCTGCTCTCATTATGTTCCTGTCATTCTCTCTCTTTCCTCCTGATGGAGGGAGGGTGGAGATATCCGCATTGGTTGCTATGGCACCAGACATCTCTCTCTCCCTCCTCAGACACAGGGGTAAGTGTGATTCTGTGTGATTGTGAGTATGTCTGTCAGTTTGCGTGTGTGTGTGTGTGCGTGCGTGAGTGTGTGCGTGTGTGCGTGTGCCTGTTAACATGATGTGTTGGGACAGTAATTGGCATCTTTGTCAGCTTCGGGGACGGAAGGTTTCCATTTAGAAAGATCGCCATTAACTCTCATTAAAACGGATTAATTTATTGGTGAGTGGCTGCAAGACTGTGCCACCCCATTGTTTGCTGGTGATTTACTTAATGAGAGAAATGGCTATAATTCACTAATGGCAGATTTGAATGAAATGAGGTAGCAGCTGGCATATGATCAGACGATTATCATAAATAGATTTGATTTGATCTGTGAGTCTGTCTAGGTCTGTTTGTGTCCTTTATGTGGGGATTGGTGTGTGTGTGTGTGTGTGTGTGTGTGTGTGTGTGTGTGTGTGTGTGTGTGTGTGTGTGTGTGTGTGTGTGTGTGTGTGTGTGTGTGTGTGTGTGTGTGTGTGTGTGTGTGTGTGTGTGTGTGTGTGTGTGTGTGTGTGTGTGTGTGTGCCAGACAGAAAGTGTTTTTTCTAACTAACTCATAACATTACTATTGAGTCAGAAAATTAATGCATTATGCAAAAAAAGTACGAAAAAGGTCCTCTGTAGCTCAGTTGGTAGAGCATGATGCTTGTAATGCCAGGATAGTGGGTCCAATTTCCGGGACCACCCATACGTAAAATGTATGCACTCGTGACTGTAAGTTTGTTTGAATAAAAGTGTCTTCTAAATGGCATATATTATTATTAATATATTAGGTCATTAAGCTAAATCCACAGCCTCTCGTTTTCCACATCTATCTATCTCCCTTCCTGTCTCCCTCTCCCCCTCCCAGTCCCCTTTTCTTTCTCCCCATCTCCCTCTCACCCTCCCCTTCTCCCTCCCAGTCTCTCTCACTCCCCGTCTCTCTCCCTCCTTATCTCTCTCTCTCTCGCCCTCCCCATCCCTCTCTCTCCCCATCCCTCTTTCTCTCTCCCCCTCCTTTTGACCCCATCTCCCTAGCAGTTTCCCATCTCTGTCAGTCTCTCTCTCTCCCACCCCATCTCCCTGACAGTCTCTCTGTCTCCCTCCTCGTCTCTCTCCCTTCCCGTCCCTCTCTCTCTTTCCCGTCCCTCTTTCTCCCTCCTCGTCCCGCTTTCTTCCCATCCCACTACCTCTCTTCCTCCCCGTCTCCCTAGCAGTCTCTCCCTCCCAACCCGTACATCTCTCTCCCTCCTCATCTCCCTACCTCTCTCTCTCCCACCCGTCTTCCTCCTTCCCCATATCCCTGCCACCTACTCTCCCACCCCGTCTTCCTGACAGTATCTCTGCCTCCTCGTCTCTCCCCCTCCCCGTCTCTCTCTCCCTCCCCATCTCTCTCCCTCTCCCTCTCTCTCCTTGTCTCTCTCTCCCTCCCTTTCTCACTCCCAGTCCCTCTCCTCTCTCCTCAAATTCCAGTAGAGGGCAGTGTCTTTCCACTATGTCCGATTCTCCACTCGGACACATAACTATCTTTTAAATAACAATATTACAAGACAATAATATAACAAGATATTTTAATAGATCAAATAAATGTCTCATTCAGCAAACACGACATATCAGAACTTTATAATGAACTCTCCACCTGCACTCTCTAGCATCTCTCCTCTCCCTACAGTATCTCTATAAAAACTTATCTCCGCCTTTCTTCCTCAAGCCTAGAATTCATTCTTATTTTTGTTGCATTGTAAGTGAATATGACATTCCACACAATGCTAATTGTAAAGGTATAAGGATGAGGTGAACAGTCACCTCAGGTGAAGTCATAGAGAGAAAGCATTGTCTAGTGAAAGAGAAGATAAAAAAGCAGCATAGTGTAAACTAAGAAGATGAAATAATTGCAAAGACAGGTCATAGTCCAGCAGAAAGTGTTAATTAATTGTACATTTTATGATATAGTTCTCAAACTTACACTAATACTAGATACCTTAAGGAACATTTTTAAGATTGGAGGCATTCTGGGAAGCCTTTCAGACAACCAGGGTGGCGATTTTTTTACAAAATGGCTGCCATTGGGATTTCCTGAAGAAAATAGGGAAAAATTATCCCAAACAATATCAAAAAGACATGGATCATAATGTTATCTACCCACTAATTAAACTCCACAGATAATGTAGACAATTCTGATCGTAAAGTCCATTTAAGACCTTTATGTGGGTCATTTTGACCATTGTCCAGCAGCTACGCAAAGAAATTGTGGACTTTGTGATAGAGGCTCCAAATTTCACACACAGCTATACGGCATTTCTAAATAATTATTCGGGGCTATAGTCCCATCACAGATTTAGTTTATTACACCCCTGGTGGCCATTTCCAATATGGCCACCAACAAGCTACATGGGGCCATATTGGACACATGGCCATATCGTTACAAAATGCTTTTATGATGAGACCTTTCAGCCTTTACACAAGTAAAAGTCTAAATAAAGATGTCTAGCTGTAGTACCATTGCAGATTTAACATATTATACTCTAAAGCGGTGGTATTCAAACTTGTTTTGAGTGGACTCCATTTTTTAACTCATCATTTCTGGGGACAAGATTTTTCTCCAGAAGAACTTCAAGACCCCACCCCACCCCAAATCTAATCACACATACTGAAAAACAATTAAATGTCAATTTTTACATCAACATGTTTCAGGAAACTAGGTGTCACAACTTCACAGGAGAGGCATTTGAACATAAACAGTTATTCTTTATCAAAATGCTTTTTTTATACATTCTGTCTGGAACATGTAAACTTTCATGTGGATTAATAATAAACTTGTATTCCATCCATAAATATGAATAAAATTGTTAAATTACGAGCCTAGTTGGTTTAGCCATGGAAAAAGTCAGAGACCTTCCCACTAGCCATGATTGGCTGAGATAATGGATGGGCTGGAAAAGCCAGGAGATGAGTTTGGATTGGTCTGTCATGTAACATACTGTTCAGTATGTGTTGATGGTCCTTTCTACCGCAACGTTTTTGGAAGATATGTTAGCCATCGAGAACTCCAAAAGTTTTGCTACTTTTCTCAAAAACATTGATGGCCTGAATTTAGCAGACGCTATAAACAGATCAGTTGGAACAAGTGATGGGCCACTTTCTGCACATGCCACGGTCAGTGTGAACTGGAGTGACCTGACACAACACTGGCCAAACAAGATGTAGCTACAAAAAAAACAGAGTTAAATGGTTCCAGTCTGCTGTGAAGCGTTCATTCATGTATACGGGTATGAGTCTAGCTACATTTTCAGATATACGTTTCTAATTTTGTCAGAAAGTTGATTTTATTGCAAGTTAAAGTGTACTGTTAGTTAGCTAGCAAATGTTAGCTTTCTGGCTCGCTAGCTAACGTTACATGTATGATCTGTGTAGTAATATTATTCCAATCAGAAATCCATTTGCATTATTTGTTCTAGCCTGATGTTAGCTAGCTAACATTGAACCTAGTTTGTTAGCTTTAGATACCTACAGATTCATACTATAGTTATGACAATAATTGTATTGTTCGGGATGATGCCGATTCATTGTTTAGCTCGCTAGCTACATGTCTAAACAAAATACTCCACTTCGGCCGGATTATTACATGATCCATCAAATTAGTCAAGTGTGTCTGGGGGTGATTACGGCAATCTATTGTATTTCATGAACATGTGTACTTTTGTCTATGTCTAGACAATGGTGACCCATCCACTTAGCTAGATGTGGCTGGGGGGTGGTTATAACATTTCCTTCACATGACCCATCAATTTAGACAAGTGTGTTGTGTAAGCGTAATCTAATAATGATAGAATACTGTATGTATCAAATATTTTTACCTGGACACTTTCTGTTTTGGATAGTGCAAGTCATAATTTCAGTGTACCGTTTACACCTTCTGTATCCTGTGCATGTGTCAAATAAACCAAGATTTTATTTGATAATATTTTATATTTAAGATGGCGCCAGAGAACAAGGCTGACATTTTACGTATTCCTAACCAATTGTGTTTTTTTGTTCATTTCTTTGCGTTGTTTGTAACTTATTTTTTAACTTATTTTGCACATAATGTTGCTGCTACCGTCTCTTATGACCTAAAATAACTTCTGGACATCAGAACTGCCATTAATCACGACGGACTGACAGAATCCTTTTTTTTCCTTTAACGAGTCCGACGAGCCCGACGTGAATGATATACTGCTTACCTGGGAACAGGCCCAGATCCCGTCATTTGCATAAAGAGAAGGTGGAGACAAAGGGGCCAGAGGGTGGGCTGCCTTCTGAGAATTCGTAGGTGATCGAATAAACCCCCACTTCCTTCCATTCTGCTAGAAAACTTGCAATCTTTGGAAAATGAAATTGATGGCCTAAGCGGAATAATAAACTACCAACAGGACATTTGTGGTCATATCTTCAAAGACCAAAAAAAATACATGATGAACTCGAATGTATTTTCCACACTACCTTGGACATTTTAAGCTATCATTAGGCTTAAATCATTAAAATGCTCCTTTAAGGTATATAGTATTATTGTACCAAATGTGATAATTTTATCATAAAAGGCACGGTGTTGGGCATATTTGGTATTTCCAAATGTATTTTTAAGTAGATAGGGTACTTCTATATTTCTTGGTACTTGTAACATCTGCTTCCAACTCACAATCTCAAACATGTAGTTCCCCTGAACGCAGCTCACTTCCAGCCCACTTTCCAGCTCACACTCGCAAACACATAGTTCCCCTGAATGCAGCTCACTCTCCAGATCCCAATCACCTGAATTCTGATCACCTGTTCATGTAGTTCAGTTCTTTGCACCCCATCATTGTGAGGTATTGTTTGTTTTGTGACACACCTCCATTAGTAGCGCTGTTTTTCCCGTAATTTACTCCTCCCGTGTATGTTAGTTTTTGCCTGCCTCAGTAACGACACCTTTTGCCTATTCCCTGCCTGTCCTTTAGCCTGCCTGTACTTTAGGATTTCCTGTTATCAACCTATTGCCTGATCTCCCGGACGACGTTACTAGCCTTTTCCCTGCCTGTACTGTTTCCTTTTTGGGCCTCCTATTGTAGGACCTTCTGTCTGCCACTGGACATAGCTACCTGGCTCCTCCTGTGGTCCATTACAATAAACACCTGCTGCGCCCTGCGCTTGAAACCAGCTCTGTCCCCCATCGTGTTCATTACTGTACTGTATTTAGGGTAATTCTATAAGTGTTTTAAAGTAGTTAGGGTACTTGTGTGTGTGTTTTAGAGTACACTACATGATCATTGAACATCTCATTCCACAATCATGGGAATTAATATGGAGATGCCCCCCCCCCCCTTTGCTGCTATAAAAGCCTCCACTCTTCTGGAAAGGTTTTCCAGTAGATTATGGAACATTGCTGTTGGGGCGGCAGGGTAGCCTATTGATTAGAGCGTTGGACTAGTAACCGGAAGATTGCAAGTTCAAACCCCCGAGCTGACAAGGTACAACCCACTGTTCCTAGGCCATCATTGAAAATAAGAATTTGTTCTTAACTGACTTGCCTGGTTAAATATAGGTTTAAAAAAAAAAAATGTAAATTCAGCCACAAGAGCATTGGTGAGGTCAGGCACTAATGTTGGGCATTTAGACCTAGCTCACAGTCAGCATTCCAATTTATCCCAAAAAGGTGTTTGATGGGGTAGAGGTACGGGCTCTTAGGCAGGCCACTAAAGTTCTTCCACACCGATCTCAACAAAACATTTATGTATGGACCTTGATTTGTGCATGGGGGCATTGTCATACTGAAACAGGCAAGGGACTTCCCCCACACTGTTGCCACAAAGTTGGAAGCACAGAATCGTCTAGAATGTCGTTGTATGCTGTAGCGTTACGATTTCCCTTCACTGGAACTAAGGGTCCTAGCCCGAACCATGAAAACAGCCCCAGACTATTAATCCTCCTCCACCAAACTTTACAGCTGGCACTATGCATTGGGTCAGGTAGCGTTCTCCAGGCATCCCCCAAACCCATATTTGTCCGTTTGACTGCCAGATCCGTCATCACTCCAGAGAATGTGTTTCCACTGCTCCCAAGTCCAATGGCAGCAGGCTTTACAGCCTCCAGCCGATACTTAGCAATGCATATGGTGATCTTAGCTCCCAACTAACAGTTATTATGTTGACAGAGGGAGTCTAGAACTCGGTAGTGAGTGTTGCAATCGAGGACAGACGATTTTTACATATTTACGCGCTTCAGCATTCGGCGGTCTTGTTCTGTGAGCTTCTGTGGCCTACCACTTTGCGGCTGAGCCGTTGTTGCTCCTAGACATTTCCACTTCAGAATAACAGCACTTACAGTTGACCGGGGCAGCTGTAGCAGGGCAGAAATTTGACGAACTGACTTAATGGAAAGGTGGCATCCTATGATGGTGCCATGTTGAAAGTCATTGAGCTCTTCAGTAAGGCCATTCTACTGCCAATATTTGTCTACGTAGATTGTATGGCTGTTTGCTCGATTTTATACATCTGTCAGCAACGGGGGTGGCTGATATAGCCGAATTGACTCATTTGATGGAGTGTCTACATACTATTGTATATACAGTGCATTTGGAAAGTTTTTAGACCCCTTGACTTTTTCCACATTTTGTTACGTTACAGAATTGTTCTAAAATGTATTACATAATTTTTTTCCCTCGTCAATTTGAGCTAATTTATAAAAAATATAAAAAACTGAAATATATCACATTTACATAAGTATTCAGATCCTTTACTCAGTACTTTGTTGAACCACCTTTGGCAGTGATTACAGCCTTGAGTCTTCTTGGGTATAACGCTTGGCACACCTGTATTTGGGGAGTTTTTCCCATTTTTCTCTGCAGATCCTCTCAAGCTCTGTCAGGTTGGAGGGGGAGCATTGCTGCACAGATATTTTCAGGTCTCTCCAGAGATGTTCAATCGGTTTCAAGTCCGGGCTCTGGCAGGGCCACTCAAGGACTTTCAGAGACTTGTCCCGAAGCCACTCCTGCATTCTCTTGGCTGTGTGCTTAGGGTCATTGTCTTGTTGGAAGGTGAACGTTTGCCCCAGTCTGAGGTCCTGAGCGCTCTGGAGCAGGTTTTCATCAAGGATATCTCTGTACTTTGCTGGGTTCCTTGTTGCCTCGATCCTGAATAGTCTCCCAGTCTCTGCCGCTGAAAAACAACCCAACAGCATGATGCTGCCACCACTGTGCTTCACCGCAGCTCTAGGATGAGTCTTGGCGGTTCCGAACCTCTTCCATTTAACCTCACTAGGGTGAATTCATAAAACATACACATATTTTACATAGGTTTAAAGATTAACTTCTTGTGAATCCAACCATGGTGTCAGATTTCAAAAAGGCTTTACGCCGAAAGCCTACCTTACGATTATTTGAGAACATCGCCCAGCAGACAAATCATTACAAACAGTAACCAGCCAAGTAGAAGAGTTACACAAGTCAAAAATAGAGATACAATAAATCACTTACCTTTGATGATCTTCATATGGTTGCACTCAGAAGACATTCATTTACTCAATAAATGTTTGTTTTGTTCGATAAAGTCTCTCTTTATATCCAAAAACCTCGGTTTTGTTTGCGCGTTTTCTTCAGTAATCCACAGGCTCAAACGCATTCACAACAGGCAGACAAAAAATCCCAATTGTATCTGTAAAGTTAATAGAAACATGTCAAACGATGTTTATATTCAAGCCTCAGGTTGTTTTTAGCCTGAATAATCAATAATATTTCAACCGGACAATAACGTTGTCAGTATAACAGGTAAACAAGAAAGGCACTCTCTCGGTGCAATTTGAGTCCTAAGTCAATGTATACTGTCATGGCATTGAATAGAAACTTCCTGGATGGATTTTTCTCCAAATCAGTTGTGTTATTCTCACAGACACTATTTTAACAGTTTGGGAAACTTTAGAGTGTTTTCTATCCAAATCTACCAATTATATGCATATCCTATCATCTGGGCCTGAGTAGCAGGCAGTTTAATTTGGGCACGCTTTTCATCCAAAATACCGAATGCTGCCCCCTACCCTAGAGAAGTTTTAAGAATGATGAAGGCCACTGTGTTCTTGGGCCATTCTATGCTGCAAAAATGTTTTGGTACCCTTCCTCAGATCTGTTCCTAGAAACAATCCTGTCTCGGAGCTCTACGGTCAATTCCTTCATCCTCATGGCTTTGTTTTTGCTCTGATATGCACTGCCAACTGTGGAACCTTATACAGTGTTGTGACTTGACTTTAACATTAATCTGAAGACTGTTATTTATCTAATTGACTGGCTCCATATGGATGAGCTGACAAAGAAGGCTGCTTCACTTCTAGTTCTTAGGAAACTTTGCAGTATTATTTCTTACATTGTTTGCCCAGTAAATGTTATGTGTTATTACATACAGCCGGGAATAACTATTGGGTATCAGAGTGGAGGTAACTCAACAGCATTACTAGCATTACGACCATGAATACGACTTTCCTGAAGCAGATCCTTTGTTCGCACCACACAGGGCAATTGAACCGAATCCAGAGGCTGACCAAAAACAATGACGGCGAAGAAGAGGTAGTCGGAGCAGTTTTCTAGTCAGACTTAGGGAGGCGCGCACACCACCCACCACTTCTGAGTATATTACTCTCTAATGTTCAGTCCCTGGAAAACAAGGTTGACGAGATTAGGGCAAGCGTTTCTTTCCAGAGACATCAGGGATTGTAACATACTCTGTTTCACAGAAACATGGTTTTCTCTGGATATACTATCGGAGTCAACAGCGCCTCTTCAATCTCAGGAGGCTGAAAAAATTTGGCTTGTCACCTAAAACCCTCGTACAATTTCATAGATGCACAATTGAGAGCACCTTGTCGGGCTGTATCACCACCTGGTACGGCAACTGCACCACCCACAACCACAGGGCTCTCCAGAGGGCGGTGTGGTCTGCACAATGCATCACCGGGGGCAAACTACCTGCCTCCAGGACACCTACAGCATCCAATGTCCCAGGAAGGCCAAAAAGATCATCAAGGACAGCATCCACCCGAGCCACTGCCTGTTCACCCCGCTATCATCCAGCAAGGTCAGTACAGGTGCATCAAAGCTGGGACCGAGAGACTGAAAAACAGCTTCAATCTTAAGGCCCTCAGACTGCTAAATAGCCATCACTAGCACAGAGGCAGCAGCCTACATACACAGACTTGAAATCATTGGTCACTGTAATAAATGAAGCACTAGTCACTTTAATAATGACACTTTAATAATCTTTATATATCTTGCATTACTCATCTCATGTATATACTGTATTCCATACTATTGACTGTATCTCAGTCTGTGCCGCTCTGACATTGCTCATCCATATAATTATATATTCTTAATTCCATTCCTTTACTTAGATTTGTGTGTATTAGGTATTTGTTGTGAAATTATTAGATATTACTTGTTAGATATTGCTGCACTGTCGGAACTAGAAGAACAAGCATTTCGCTATAACATCTGCTAAACAGGTTTATGTGAAAAATAACATTTGATTTGATTTAAAAAGTTACCATCTCCCGAATTAAACTCTAAAAGGTTTAAATGACCTATTACATCTATAAACAGTCAACTTATAAATCATAACCTCGTATCATATCATAATTCTGAACAGTCGTAACCTCCTTGCATCTGCAAAAACCTGAGCCTTACTTATGATTCTGTACTTCACAAAATGTATTCAAAATGTATTTAAAATCAAATCAAACTTTATTTGTCACATGCTCCGAATACAACAAGTGTAGATTTTACCGTGGAATGCTGACTTACAAGCCCTTAACCAACAGTGCAATTCAAGAAGAGTTAAGAAAATATTTATATTAGATTATATATTAAATATAAAGTAACACAATAAGAATAACAATAATGAGGCTATATACAGGGGGCATTGGTACCGAGTCAGTGTGCGGGGTTACAGGTTAGTTGAGGACTTTTGTACATGTAGATGGGGGTGAAGTGACTATGCAACAGAAATAAACACCGAGCAGCAGCAGTGTACAAATAGGAGGGGGGGGTATGCATATTGTCCAGTGACAATTTTATTAATTGTTCAGCAGTCTTATGACTTGGGGGTAGAAGCTGTTGAGGAGATTTTTGTTGAGTTTTTTTTTGTGCCTAGACTTGGCGCTCCGGTACCGCTTGCCATGCGGTAGCAGAGAAAAAGTCTATAACTTGGGTGACTGGAGTCTCTGACAATTTTATGAGCTTTCCTCTGACATCACCTATTATATAGGTCCTGGATGGCAGGAAGCTTTGCCCCAGTGATGTATTGGGCCGTTCGCATTACCCTTTGTAGTGCCTTACGGTCAGATGCCAAGCAGTTGCCATACCAAGCGGTGATGCAACTGGTCAGGATGCTCTCGATGGTGCAGCTGTAGAACCTTTTGAGGATCTGGGGACCCATGCCAAATCTTTTCAGTCTCCTGAGGGGGAAAATATTTTGTTGTGCTCTCTTCACGACTGTCTTGGTATGTTTGGACCATGATCGCATGGTCATGATCGCATGATTGCATTGCCAGGTCGCAATTGTAAATGAGAACTTGTTCTCAACTTGAATACCTGGTTAAATAAAGGTGAAATAAAAAATAAAATAAAAAAGGATAGTTCAATGGTGATGTGGACACCAACTTGAAACTCTCGACCCGCTCCACTACAGCCCCGTCGATGTTAATGTGGGCCTGTTCGGCCTGCCTTTTCCTTTAGTCCATGATCAGCTCCTTATTTAATATCTAATTAAATGAGAACACAAAATAACATACACACTTTGCACCGGTTACCGACTGGAGATTTAATACACTGAAAACAGGTCCCTAGCGGAATGACAACAACATGTCTGCTTGTTAAAGAAGAGACTGAGAGAGAGAGGGATAGAGACAATTAACTTTGGTTCATTCATAAACTACTCTAACCTACAGTAACGATATACTTTGCACACGAAACGCTGCCCACTTTGAGTAAGAAATCTTGAATGTATTTACGTGATATGCCTGGGTTCGCCGGGGATCTCTCGGCGAAAAGGGCAGCCTCGGAAAGGGGGTTGGGCCTTTTCGTGGCACTTTTGTAAGGCTTTGATTGTCTGAAATGGTCTTCTATTGTTCTATTGTTGTCCTTCTTTGTAGTTGACAAGTCACCGGATACCAGACGTGTAGTCCTGGACAGAACTACAGAGTAGACTTTCCATCCATTCATTCTTGAATAGGTTTCTTTGAAGATAGGCTAGCAGAGTAACAGGATGATCCTACTTAAATTCTCTTTCGAAGATACTTTACTTAGAACAGCTAATCAGCCCTACCAGTGATCGTCCATGTGGTGAGTTTATCGTCTCCACCGCGTGTTGAAATTCAAAGTTGAAATCACTTTAAACATGCAGTGGCAGCTTCACGCTGTTCTGGGATAATGTGTTTTTTTCTTAACCCATAATTTATACAGTTCACTCGAAAGGGGCGGTTCAAGCCGGTTGACACGCTTGCTGAACTCACTCCGGGCGGTAACTACTCACTGTGCAAAGTTAGGAAAAGTAATTATCTCTAATAGCTTCTCACATAACATCCTGCAAATAACAAAAAACCTTTCCGAATTTTTCATATTACCTACTTCATACCCCATACATGATAAACCACACCACCGCCTCCTCCGTATTCTAAAATGAACACTCCAAGTGTGTATACTTTCCAAGTTACAGTATTTCCTTCAGAGTTTTTTATTACATAACAAAATAACAAACAATATGACATTAATGTGCAATAGATCGCCTCTGATCATTCCCCATGTTAGTTGTTAACCCCTGAATACTTTCTGAAGGCACTGTGAGGTGTAGTTATGGTACTCCTGCAGGTCTTGGAACCGACGTTGGGGTACTTCTGTAGGTGTTTTAAATTAGTTAGGCTACTATAGCTGTTTTAAGGTAGTTAGGGTACTTCTACAGGTCTTGGTACAGCACAGGGTACTTCTATAGATCTAGCAGATCAGATGGGGAGGGTAAGAAGAAACTGTTTGAGCCTCAGGAACTGGTACTGGAGCTGTTCTGACAGCTGGGCTAAGGGAGGGTGGGAACTGTGTGTGCGTGTGCACATGGGTGTGCTCGTTTGGGAGTATTCATTCACTTGTGTGTGTATGCTCACTTGTGTGCATGTGCTTATGTGTGTGTCCATGTGTGTGTTGGTGGTGTCCGATGAAGGAGGTGTGTTTTTTTCCGACCTGAGGAGCCTCTGCTCTGGCAGGGGGGGCTGGGGGCCGCAGCAGGGGGCGGCCATGTTTCAGCTGAACCCAGTGCACTCTAGCAGCACTCAGGGCGTGAGGTCACAGAGTCCAGCATTCCTCTGGAGCCCTGTCTGTTTACACGACTGCTGGTTGCCGTTCCCCAGTATTAATTTTTTATATCTGTGTCCGTGAGTTTCTAGTAGACAGACCATACGGTTCAAGATAAAATAGCCTAATTAATTAAACAAATCATCTGATCAACAATGGCATTATTTTCATTTACCTCTGCAACTCGTCCAACTTTTTACTTTTTTCACAACGGCCACCAGTTAAAGGCCAAAACATTGAAAACAAAAACATAGTCAAATAAATAAAAGTGTGTAAAAAAATATATCGCGGATGGAAACCGTCATATTAAACACCAAGTTGATGGTTTACTAAGTATGACTAAGTTGATGGTTTATATTTAGGATAATGTTTTACAACTTTGTCATGAAATATTTTATTTTAAAGTCATCTTATTTAATTATTTCATATTTTACACACACCTGTGATAATCTGAAGTCGTGAAAAGGGCCACAAGATATCTTGTGATGTCATTGTCTGACATGCAGGGTAGCAGAGGGAAGCGAGGTCTTCACATACAGCAGATGACTGTGTCCGGCACCCTGGCTATTCCCTATGTAGTGCACTACTTTTCACCAGAGCCTATGGTAGCACAAAGTACTCTGGTCAAATGCAGTGCACTATTTAGGGGATAGGGTGCCAGCCTCTATTTCCCTTTCTCTCTGGGTCTGACTCTAAAATGTACCCCTGCAGCCCATCCTGGCCCCTAGCCCCCAGCCTGGCCTGCCTGACCCTAACTGGCCGGGAGGATGTAGCTGTAGCTAGCTGTAGGCCTCTCTCCCAATGCCGGTTAAAATGTAACCATGTCCGTGTTTTCTCAGGGAAGTGTGTTTATCTAAAGGACCAACTGTGAGGCCCTTTTGTTTAACTAAGTGGAGAGGCTCGCCCTAAAAGTAAATCTCTCTGAAAACACACACACACACACACACACACACACACACACACACCAGGTGGCCCTTCTCTCCTCCCTTTACTGCTGGTTAGGAACAGGACAGTGTGCCCAATGTGGGTGTGTGTGTCTATACATTATTATTCTGAACAGTGCAATAGATACAGATGCACAGAGCACTAACTGCCTATAGAATAGAACAGATTAGCCTTATAGTTTCATATGGCACAACCCACTGAAGCCTTAGATGAGTAATGATATAGAAATGAGAATGAATGTGCTGTAAATTTGACGTTTAGAGCACCTAAAACATTTGACATTTGGTGAAATGTAAAATGTTGCTATGAGACAGAGCTAGATGAGCACACACACACACGCACACATATACAGAAGACAGACACGGGGTAGGGCTGCTGCCTTGTCTTCAGTTTGGTATCTGCTGTAGCTCTATCCCCTGGGGCTGGAACTGTAGAAGACATTTGACACATTCTCCAGTGTTCCCCTTTGCCCTGCATCTGTTGAAGAATGGCACAGTATGTGCTATCCTACGACTCATATAACTCATACGCACACATAAACACACATATACCTGAAAAAGGAAACATCTTCACACATTCAGAAAGAAAATATTTACAAAAAAGACACTGACACTAAGTACAGACGATCCCTCAGTTGATGACACCTCAAGTCTTCTCATGCTTTGTTGATTTCAAAAAAGCCTTCGACTCAATTTGGCATGAGGGTCTGCTATACAAACTGATGGAAAGTGGTGTTGGGGGTAAAACATACGACATTATAAAATCCATGTACACAAACAACAAGTGTGCGGTTACAATTGGCAAAAAACACACACATTTCATCACACAGGATCGTGGTGTTAGACAGGGATGCAGCTTAAGCCCCACCCTCTTCAACATATATATCAAGGAATTGGCGCGGGCACTAGAAAAGTCTGCAGCACCCGGCCTCACCCTACTAGAATCCGAAGTCAAATGTCTGCTGTTTGCTGATGATCTGGTGCTTCTGTCACCAACCAAGGAGGGCCTACAGCAGCACCTAGATCTTATGCACAGATTCTGTCAGACCTGGGCCCTGACAGTAAATCTCAGTAAGACCAAAATAATGGTGTTCCAAAAAGGTCCAGTCACCAGGACCACAAATACAAATTCCATCTAGACACTATTGCCCTAGAGCACACAAAAACTATACATACCTTGGCCTAAACATCAGCGCCACAGGTAACTTCCACAAAGCTGTGAACGATCTGAGAGACAAGGCAAGAAGGGCATTCTATGCCATCAAAAGGAACATAAATTTCAACATACCAATTAGGATTTGGCTAAAAATACTTGAATCAGTCATAGAGCCCATTGCCCTTTATGGTTGTGAGGTCTGGGGTCCGCTCACCAACCAAGACTTCACAAAATGGGACAAACACCAAATTGAGACTGCATGCAGAATTCTGCAAAAATATCCTCAGTGTACAACGTAGAACACCAAATAATGCATGCAGAGCAGAATTAGGCCGATACCCACTAATTATCAAAATCCAGAAAAGAGACGTTAAATTCTATAACCACCTAAAAGGAAGCGATTCCCAAACCTTCCACAACAAAGCCATCACCTACAGAGAGATGAACCTGGAGAAGAGTCCCCTAACCAAGCTGGTAATGGGGCTCTGTTCACAAACGCAAACACACCCTACAGAGCCCCAGGACAGCAGCACAATTAGACCCAACCAAATCATGAGAAAACAAAAAGATAATTACTTGACACATTGGAAAGAATTAACAAAAAAACAGAGCAAACTAGAATGCTTTTTGGCCCTACACAGAGAGTACACAGCGGCAGAATACCTGACCACTGTGACTGACCCAAAATTAAGGAAAGCTTTGACTATGTACAGACTCAGTGAGCATAGCCTTGCTATTGAGAAAGGCCGCCGTAGGCAGACATGGCTCTCAAGAGAAGACAGGCTATGTGCTCACTGCCCACAAAATGAGGTGGAAACTGAGCTGCACTTCCTAACCTCCTGCCCAATGTATGACCATATTTGAGAGACATATTTCCCTCAGACTACACAGATCCACAAAGAATTCGAAAACAAATCCAATTTTGAAAAACTCCCATATCTACTGGGTGAAATTCCACAGTGTGCCATCACAGAAGCAAGATTTGTGACCTGTTGCCACGAGAAAAGGGCAACCAGTGAAGAACACACACCATTGTAAATACAACCCATATTTATGCTTATTTATTTTATCTTGTGTCCTTTACCATTTGTACATTGTTAAAAGACTGTATATATATATAATATGACATTTGTAATGTCTTTATTGTTTTGAAACTTCTGTATGTGTAATGTTTACTGGTAATTTTTATTGTTTATTTCACTTTATATATTCACTTTATATATTATCTACCTCACTTGCTTTGGTAATGTTAACACATGTTTCCCATGCCAATAAAGCCCTTGAATTGAATTGAATTGAATTGAAAGACAGACGGAAAGAGAGAGAGAGATAGTGAGTGGGGGGCGAGAGAGAGAGAGAGGGAGAGAGAGAGAGTGTGAGACAGAGAATAAGGAGAAAGAAATAGAGTGAGAGACAGAGATAGAGGGCTATTATAATTCCTCTGGAGATTACAGAGGTGTTAAAAATATAAACAGCCCTCTAGTCTAAACCACTCCCAGTGCCAAGTGTGTGTGTGTGTGTGTGTGTGTGTGTGTGTGTGTGTGTGTGTGTGTGTGTGTGTGTGTGTGTGTGTGTGTGTGTGTGTGTGTGTGTGTGTGTGTGTGTGTGTGTGTATCTGTGTGTATCTGTGTGTGTGTGTATCTGTGTGTGTGTGTGTGTGTGTATCTGTGTGTGTGTGTGTCTGTGTGTATCTGTGTCCTCTAGTCTAGAAGATCCCAAACTTACAAACAACTCCCAGTGCCCATGACAGTACATCACTCCCCAGGCACCATCATGCAATAAAACAAACATATAACTCACAATAAAAAAAACAAAGAACACATTGCTAAGAAACTTCACTGCAGCACCTAACATCACCAGTTCACAGGACAGCAACACTCCTCAGTCATTAACTACAGTAAGTATTACCTTTCACCCCCGCCCCCCCCCCTCTCTCTCTCGTACAGTATGTGCTATGGTCAGCAAGGCACAGAATATGCTAACATGCATGTTTTTAAAATATTTGTATATTCTGCTGACTCTGTTTACTACATAGAGTAACAAAACAACTGATTTAGAAACCTCAGGGCTCTCACATGCAGACCACACAGCTCACGTTATGTGCACGAGCATTGCAAAATAAATGTACACATACATGTTATTCAATCATTGCACTCACACTGCTCGCGCACGTCAACGAGCGTTTGAGTAGCCAGGCGCTAAAATAGAACTTGGTTCTATTTGTGATGCTTAAAGTGTTGCAAGTCCTGCCTCTCCCATCTCCTCAGTGGTTTTTAGGAGCATATACCCACGTGGGTGATTGAAAGATGAACTGAGGTCCACATCCAGTCCCGTCGGTGGTAATGCACCTTAAAGTTGGTTGCCAACTGCCATGTAAAGTCCAAAGAAGAAGAAGAAGAAGCCTGAAGGAGGCGAGATTGCTTGAAACAAACTTTTAGCCTTTTATCTGTGGACTAATTGTCGAGGACCCAGTGCATTTCAGGTAAAATAACAACCAAATGTTTATATTCCAGGACAAATTAGCTAGCAACAGCAAGCTAGCTAGCTAAATTGCCATGAATGTCTAATGCTTTTCGTCCTGTCCCCAAATTAATATAGTTGGTTCAGAGTTTGTTTTGATATTTCAACCTGCGTGTCCTGATCACATTTGGTGAGGAGGGACAAAATCAACATGCGCATGCAGTCTGGTCAGCATGCTATGATCCCAAGGGTGGCCAGACTTAGCCACTAAAATGCAGGGGGCTCCCAGGGGAGAAGCATGAAGAGGACCTTGAGGCCACAGTGACAGAGCAGAGCAGGGGGACCCGGGGGCTTTAGGGATGAGGGATAGGGCTGTGGGGCAGAGCTGGCCACAGAGCTCTATTAGTCCAGTCTGTCAGCAGCCATCCTCCCCAGCCATCAGTCCTCCCTGGAAATACATCTGGGAATTAATGGGCCTCACTCACAACATGCCCTCTCTCTCTCTCTTCCATTCCTCCATCTGTCTCTCTGTCTATGCACACATCGTCCCTCTTTTCCTCCTTCCTTTCCTCTCCACACATAGTCTCTCTCCATTTCTGTCTCTTTCTTATGTGCCTTAACATGCCTTCTCTCCCCCTCTCGATTACCTCCACTCTCTTTCCCTTCCTCCCTCCAGATATATTACTTTACTCAATGACACTTAATCACTCTGCTCGCGATCAATATCAAGAGAGCTGTTAAAGCATGAGGTAGCACACAAACACACCTACACAGACACGCTCACACACACAGCTCAACAAAGCTAGATAGCAAAATATTGCAACACAAACACATGTGCACACGCAAACACACAACTCCAGCCCAGGCTGAGTGGGTGAGAGAGTTCAGTGCCTGCCTGCCTGCCTGCCTGCCTGCCTGCCTGCCTGCCTGCCTGCCTGCCTGCCTGCCTGCCTGACCGTGCAGTGGTCCTGAGGACATGAGAGCACAGTCTGCAGGGGCTGTGCTCAGCGCTCTGGGAACACGTGGGCCTACTCACACTAATCGCTATTTACTTTTCCTGCCCACATATCAAGCTTCTCTCCTCCACATACAAGTAAGTAAGTAAGTGGGTAAGTAAGTAAGTAGAGTATAGGGTACCATTTAAGATGCAGTTATAACTCTTTCCACATTGCCTTCGGAGAGGGAGTATGATGGTTCTGAGTAGCAGCATGGGAATACTGGGAATACGTTTACAACCAAAAGGCTGACACGCTGACTCAATCACACCCTAGGTAGGTAACTCCCTTGAGGTGATGTGTGCACATAAAGAATTGATGTGTGCACACAAAAAAATTACTTGTACAACAGTGGCGGTCAGTGCCGTTTCAGATGAGGGAGAACAATTTTTCATGAGCTTGGACTTATTTCTATTACAGCATATTGGATAACTGTCATTCATATTCCATTCACCCAGGTAAATGTAACATCGATAGGTTTAGACTACTACATGATACTCTAATTTCACCCTATACCCATCACGAGGTTGCTACAACCTAGCCTATGAATGAAAGTTTACAACGTAGGTGCACACAGGTCGAGAGACAAATTTGATGTGACAGACAGTGACATTCAATACCGTCTTGCACACTCTTGTCTGTATCTAGCTGATAGTGGGTGTAATCATTAGTCCAACAGTTGCAAACAAGAGTTTCTATTGGACAAATTCAGGTATGTTTATCCACGTGTTGTTCCATTTGCTTCTGTTTAAGAAACGTTTTTCAACAGAATCGGAGGAATGAAACCACCCCAATCACGCGTAAACACAGTTCACAGTTTCATAGCAGCCATGTTGTATTCCTTCTCAAATCTACGTTATGCACTCTCCTCCTTTCACCTCTTCCCTTTGCTTGTGGACTTCAATGCACAACACATCAGCTGTATGTGACCAAATCTGGGGTGTGAACTGCAATTCTATTCAAGCGTTGATTGACATGGTAGTGGCTCTATAGTATTCAAGAAAAGTTGAAAAAACTGACCCCTCCGACGCTGTACGTTACAACGTGACATGTCATGGCGTAACGTACAGCACGCATAAATCAACTAATTCTGTCTTACAGCCTCTCTCCACCAGGTGTAGCACTTCTTTCACCGTTTAAAAACAAGAAAGGGACAGGGACAGGGTAAGGGGGGATACCTAGTCATTTTTTGCATCATCATTGCAAGCTATCATGACTCTCAAAAGCCTGTTTACTTCTGAAGATCACTTTAGCACCGCCCTAAAAACCCGATTCAAATTTGACACAACCCTTCAAATAGGTATGTAATGAC
The DNA here is from genome assembly GCF_018296145.1 of Oncorhynchus tshawytscha. Lineage (NCBI taxonomy): Eukaryota > Metazoa > Chordata > Actinopteri > Salmoniformes > Salmonidae > Oncorhynchus > Oncorhynchus tshawytscha. Next base: position 2,839,546 of record NC_056458.1, on the reverse strand, counting down.
ACATTATATAAACTCTTTATAGTGTTTTATTTACAATTTAGAGGCTATAAGGTGATAAGTTGGACAGATCAGGTGAAAAAAAGCAGTTTCCCCACACGACATCTTTCCCTTTCACTATCACGCAATAGGTTTCGATTCCCCACCTGCCATTTTTAAAAAGACCCTATGGAGCTCATTGCCGCCTTGAATCATACAGAGATGGGCATCATGAAGGGTCTCGTCATTGATTTTGTTGGAAAGGGGAGAAATTGTGCTTTACAATGGTATTGATATTACAATTGATCTGGAAGTATTACGTTTTTGGGCGCTAAAATTACATCAATTGTACGGACTAGCGATGTTCAAAAGTGAGTTAGTTTACGTTAGCTAACATAGCATCCTTCTGTTTGAGCAGGGTGTTTCAGTAGGCTAAACTATCTAGCTGCATTTGCTAGCTAAGTAAGTGAAACTGAAAAAAATGACACTATTTCTCTCTTGCTTCTCCTTCATTTAGGAAGAAATTAATTATTTCAAAACTGTTCAAATATTCTCTCTCTCTTTGAGTCAACTACTCACCACATTGTATGCACTGCTGTGCTAGCTAGCAAAAGCTTGTGCTTTCAGTACTAGATTATTTCTCTGATCCTTTGATTGGGTGGACAACATGTCAGTTCATGCTGCAAGAGCTCTGAGTTGACATACTCACTGTGTAAGTCTATGGAAGTGGGTGAGAACCATGAGCCTCCTAGGTTTTGTATTGAAGTCAATGTACTCAGAGGAGGACGGAAGCTAGCTGTGCTCCGACTACACCATGGTGCTACCCTACAGAGTGCTGTTGAGGATACTGTTGACCTTCTTTGCAAAATAACATGTTTTAATCAATTATTTGGTGACGTGATTATGTTTAGTATAGTTTTATCGAAAAATTATCACTTTTGAAATGTTCAAAAAAAAATTTTTTTATTCAATTCACAGAGGAGGATGGTCCTCCCTTTCTTCCTCTGAGGAACCTCCTCTGGTGTACACACAAAATGTTAAGCAAACCAACAACCTAACAATCTAAGATTATGTGCACACTACATGAAAAGGGATTTATATACATTTTGGACATAATACAATATTATCCCAACTCTACCTTGTAATTTTAATATAATGTAACTTATTCCATGGGGTAATTCTGATAAGGGAACCTTAACATCAGGCAATACAGCTAACACCAGACATTCAGCTCCTATTTCATCTTAATTGCTTTACAACCTCTATAAAGAACCTCATCAGTCAGGTTGATTGGTGTTGTAATAGCAAAAATGTTTGTTGGCTTATAAACTGATACTATCCTGGATTGGCAGGTGTTGCAGTAAGGTTTTGGAAGGTGTTGTAGCCTTCTAATAGCAGTTCTTTTTCATTATTAGTGTTCATTACAGGTGTTGACTGCAGATGTTGATTGCATTGTAGGGGATTGACAGGTGGGTACTTTCACACACAGTCACACATGCACCCACACACAAGCATGCAAAGTCACATACTGTATATACGCATCTTTTTTTCCCATGGCCTCGGCTATGTCAGTGTAATAGAGGTTTTGTGTCTAGCACCATTGCACTATAGGAACCATTGGGAGGCATTCAATGCCATTGGAAAAAAATATTATCTAGATTGTAGCACCCGGCACCAGCATTCCACAGACTGAGTGATTATTTATACATTTTAACTGCTATACACAGAGATTAACATAAATCGGACAATTGAAATTGGGCAATTCATATTCACAATTGTTGTGCAACAAACCCCACACTCAACTACTCTCTCACCTGCCAGACTCACGGCCCTCCAGCGGCTGTGGGAAGAAACCAAGTCAACAACAGCAACAACAACAACCATGGCCATGGATGCATCCCAAATCACACCCTTTGCCAATATAGTACACCACTTTTGATCAGGGCCCATAGTGGTGTAATTTGGGACCCTTCCCGGTCCATACAGATCATGGTGAACTAGGTCAAAAGACACTATTAGAGACACACAACACAGTCAGACAGAGATACTTTCAGTTCGTAGTCTGATTCTGGATCACATTCTGGAGCAGCTAATTATACTCTGTTTGCATCCCAAATTGCAACCTTATCCACTACATAGTGCACTAAATTTGACCAGGTCCTTGTTCAAAAGTAGTGCACTATATATTGAATAGGGTGCCATTTGGGACACATTCTGTGAGATAAACAGGCTTCTTTAAGAATAAAGCTGGGGACCTGCCGCCAGGCCATCTGGGACTAAAAGTCTGCATCATATTTATAGCTTAGAATTTTAGCAGGGGCCTGGGGCTGCTGGTTGTCTGTCTGCTCGACTTAAAGCTATCTGTGTCAGTGAGAGACCTCAGACCCAATGACAGAGAGATGATTGACTGACTGATGACATAAAGGGGCTGGAGAGAGAGGAAGATTGCTGATAGATAATATGATAAGGTTAGCATGACAATGACCATAGGAGGGTGCAAACAGATTTTCGAACCAGGTTCAAATCGGACCATTACCTGACAAACAGACAAACAAATAATTGATAAAGAGTGAGACAGAGAGCGAAGGATAGATATTAATATCAAACTGTTATCATATAATATATTCTATAATAACCATAGCACATCCCTGAGTGGAACTGCAAGTTGGCTCTCTAGTACCCACAGTCCTTCTATTGAACAAAGTATACAGCAAAATCTCTACAACAAAAGCGCCATCCACCTGTCTATCATCCCCATTTTTTCTCGCAATCTCTTTCTCTCACCCCATCTCTCTCTTTCTCCCCATCTCTCTCTTTCTCCCCATCTCTCTCGCTACCCCCTCATTATTCCCCTCTCCAACCTCTCCTCTCCCTTTCCCTTTGTCTCTCCTCACTGTCAGGTAGTTATGATCTCTTGTTTCACAAACATCTCATTTGTCCTGTGTTTTGTCCTGTGTGGTCTATACTTGATGACAGTGGGGAACAATGACAGTATGGCTGAGTATGAAAGAATATGGCTGAAGTATCAGATAAATAAAAATGTACTATACAGAAGGATGGGCTTTTGTGTCAAAGAGATGTAAGCAGAAACACACAATGAAAATGTATGCACTCACTGCACTCACTCACTTTGGATAAAAGTATCTGTTTGGTGTAATACAATGAGGGTATTGGTGCCAGGTAAGCTCAATCAAGGGAACTGTATATGAAAGTAAACAAATACAATACTCGGGTGGAAGTAACAAATTACAAATACTCTTGTTACTGTATTTGAATAGCTTTTCTGAGTAATGCCAGTCATTTTACTTAAGTATGTTTTGAACGAACTATTGTACTTTGCTGCCTTTTTTAAAACCATCCGTTAACAGAGTACAATTCTGTAGGCTATCCATAATAGTAGATCATGAGGGCATGGAAAGTTTGCGAGAGCCCCTCGGAGCCAGAAAAAAACTGCTCATCATTGTTTAGTCAGTGACCAATCAAATCAAATTTCAAGCATTGCATCAGTCCAGGCCAATCACATCAAGCTGTGCATACAAACTGAATGATAATAGTTGGAAGACTTTTAAAAGGCAAAAATAACTTTAGTTCAAGACGTATCGTGAAAGAGAGGAAACATTTTTATCAAAGCGGTGTGTGTGAAAACATTGGAAACGGAGGAGACTGACCAGTTTTCCTTCAAGCACAGGAGAGGCGATGCAATTCATGCTTTGCTTACACAGGTCGGAGGTGGAAGCCTACAAAAAAAAATGAGTAGTCCACTATTTTTGTTAAAGATTCTAGTTTTGGGAAAAGAAAACTGTATTGAGATAAAATGTTTAATCGAAAGGGAAAATGTGCAGAATGGCGGCCAAAATCCACTCACTTCCACTGCCAGCCACTGGGCTTCTTCTCATCAACATACTGTATTTAGTAGTGAGTGAAAACGCCAACTGGATGCTTCACATTTATTCATCCAGTGAAATATCTGGCTCATTGTTCTATCAGTGACATGAGGTTAAGGTCAGGAAGTGAGTTATCTAGCTAGCTAACATTAGCTTGCTTGGTTATGACATATACATGTACTTTACCTGTGTAAATTAGTATATTGTTCATCTAAAAGCCAGAGATTCAATAAGTCTAACTGTGAATATTACTGTGCGTATAACTGTTTGAGTCTACACAATATGTACAGCAAGACATGGATTCATTAGACATCTTTTTAGGTCTGAGAACATCTGACACACTTCAGTCTCGGTATCTGAGAATAACAAGTATGGGTCTGTTTGGGCTATTGTACTGTCAGCGATATGATGAAGTAAGTTGCCACATAAAGCAGTATTTGCCACTATACAGGTTTGGCCTACCATTAGTATCGTCTTGACACAATGACATAGGACAAGACAGAGCAACAGAGGCAGGACTCATCTGATGAAGATGATTTCGTCTCATCATTGATGCCCAATAGGTCACGAGGTACAGGGGAGATGGATGGGGACCTTGCCTGTCTGTCAGACAAGATGGACTTGCTTCATTCATCTCCAAACATAAAAAAGCTGTTCCTCAAACTGAACACAGGCCTGCCTGCCTGCTTCTACAGCCTGTAAGCATATTTTAACCTGTTGGACTGCTATTCAATGCAAAGTGAGCCAGGATAGACTTGATCACCTTTGAAAATCAGTGTTTGCTGAAAACTAACAGCAAGTTCAAAGAAAAGTGAAGGCGCTAGAACAGAACTCCTTTGTTTTGCTCAAGAAACAGTACATTTAAGTCGGTTCAATTGCCAGAAACACGACCCAGTCGTTCAGGATTTTTGTTCTGCACCTATCGATGTGACCTAGCCATTTGTTCTAAATGTTCCATTGCCATTCTTATCCCTTGCTTGCTAGCTAGCCAAATACAGCTAACTTACAGTCATGTCAAACAGTGCAGACGCCGATGTTTGTCAAAGAGGATGGTTGGTGGGCCGGAACACAATTATAATCATTTGTACTGCAAATTGACCACAGTCAATTGACCACAAATAACTGCAAATTGACCACAGTTATTTTCAAATAATAATAATTTCATACCTTGATTACATTGAGACATGAGATCGCATATGTCAATTTTTTCATGTGAATACTTGGGAACAGATTTCCTAAATTAAAGTAATTTTTAGCTGAATTCCCTAGTGATTTTACTGTCTTTTTTTAACCAAAAAACAAATCTCCCCATCCCCACGCTAGTTAGCAATTGCGCTAACGCTAGTCAGCAACTTCCTTCCTCCCTCAAGGGAAATAAAGTATTCTTTCTAACAAAGACATGTACAACTATTTCAATATGTTGTGTATCCCTGGAAATAATCAGAATTCATGTAAACATGACAGTTTTGAAAACATAGCTTGTCCAAAAAATTAGGTCTCTTGGCAAAACTTACCCCTGGGTGTGGGGTAAGTTGAGTTGCGCAACAACGTAAGTTAAGCTGCCTACACAATGAATTAAATATTGTGTTGTTCATTTTCATAGTTTTGAGTGTGAGTACTTTTTGAACTCTACAAATATTTTCTCTCCCACACACTGGCCGCCTTTCATTCTAACCTGAGAGCAAACAGCCATACTGACTTTCACTGAATGAAATATTACCACTACCTTTTTAAAACCATGTCTATCTATATTTCTCAAAAAATAAATAGAGATGCACACGAATTAGGCTCCATAACATTTAATGGGTATAGCAAACAATATTTCAGCACGCAGTGCCTTCTTCTTCTATATTTATTTCTCAAACAAAATGCAGCACAATCCAAATCGCTTTTTTGTCTTTTAATAAATTCAAACATCTTATAATATAGGCTTAAAACCTAACCAACACTTTGTACTTAAAAAAAAACTTGGCCAGGCCCTGTTGTTACCTCATGTCCCAGCGATAATGCTTTGCATTACGCCTGGGAAGAAAACACTTCAATTTGCTAAATGTACAATTGGCTCAAACCATTGGCTCAACTTACCCAAAGCAAACATTTTGACTATATTAGCCCACACAGCTACAAGGATGCACATTCATGCTAAGTTTAGAACCTCATATTGAAGCTTATAGAGACCCCAACTGAAGTATAGAACAATCATAGAATTATCCACTTTGGTTTAGATGCAAACATCATGAAACATCTAACACAATACATTCATTTCACTTATAGATAAAGGGCCTCATTGCCAGAATCTCAAACTATCCCTTTATGTACCTCAGGGGCCAAACAGAGCCCGGGTGGTGTGAGACCCTCTGCCGATGTAGAGCGGCACAGGTGGCAGGAAGGAGACCCAACCGGTTCAGTAGTTCTATATCTGTATGCTTGTTTCCCTTCCCCAACCCTGCACCTCTCGCTCTCTCTTGCTCTCTCTTTATCCTCACCCCCTGTCTCTAATTCTCTCTTTTCCCTCCCTCCCTCCCTTCATCCACATGACAGCTGTGTCACGTGTGTCACCTGGCGAGCAGCTGCCACATGTTGATACCTGGGGAGCGAAACATGAAGGGAAGGGGAGTGTGAGCAGCAGTATTTTAGAAAAACAAATGTGTGTGTAAAATAACACATTGCCAGAATGTTATCTGGATCCTTAGCTTTAAGAAAGAGGTTTCCGGAGGGGCGAGTGGGGGCGGGGCTTGGGCTTGGGCGAAAACTCTGTATCAGTAGCCACGACCTTGCTTATTTTGGTCCTTTACTCTGGTCAATAGGCAGAGTTCTTAGAACTGCTCACTGGGTTCCTGAGGCTGACACCACCATGAGGCCCTGTTGGAGGGGACTCACTCTCTGCTCTGCTCTCTGTCTCACTCACACACGTGAGCGTGCACACACACACTCTGGCAAAACATTAACAGACCTGTTAGGCAGTGTGGAGAGTGTGCTGCTATTGCAGTTAGTTTGCAGTTTCGCAATTACAACGGCCAGTTACCATTGCTGGGTCTGATCTGAATCAAGCAGATCTAAAAGGTTGACTTGAAACAGTCAGTCCCAAATGGCACCCTATTCCTATAAAGTGCACTAATTTTGACCGGAGCCCTAAGAACCCTATGGGTCCGGTTAAAAGTAGGGCACACCATAGGGAACAAAAAAAGGCCTCAACAATAGTCTGGTTTCTGTCTGTTTCCTCTACTGAAGTTAGTCTGAGGGTGAGTCTCAAATTGAACCCTATTCCCTATATCATGCAAGATGGCACCGACAGATAGGGCAGCTCTGCTTCTAGCTCCTATGCAACTTTTCAGTATTTTTTGTGTTATTTCTTACATTATTAGCCGAGGAAATGTTTTGTGTTATTACATACAGCCAGAAAGAACTTTTGGATATCAGAGTGGCGGTAACTCACCAGCATTACAACGGGGAATACAACGTTCCCGAATTGGATCCTTTGTTCGTACCCCCCAGGGCAATTGAACTGAATCCAGAGGCTGATTCAAAACACCGCAGACGGGGAAGAGGTATTTGGAGTCGACTTCTAGTCTGACTCAGGAGGTGCACACATTATCCACCACTTCCAAGTATATTACTCGCTAATGTTCAGTCTCTGCACAATAAATTTGAGGAGCTCAGGGTGAGAATCTCAGTACATCGCGCAGACAGGGATAAAGAACTCTCCGGGAAAAATAATGGCAGGGTTGTATGTTTCATGATTGACTACTCATGGTTTGATTGTGATAACATACAGAAACTCAAGTCCTTTTGTTCATCCGACATAGAATACCTCACAATCAAATGCCGACCTGATTACCTGTCAAGAAAATTCTCTTTGGTTATAGTCACAGCCGTGTATTTTCCCCCTCCAGTCGATACAAAGATGGCCCTCAAAGAACTTCACTGGACTTTATGCAAACTGGAAACCACATATCCGGAGGCTGCATTTATTGTAGCTGGGGATTTTAGCAAAGGACATTTCTTGAAAAAGTTCTGCCAACACATTGACTGTAGCACTGGCTCTGAGAAAACATTAGACCACTGCTACTCAGCTTTTCAAAATGCTTTCAAGGCCCTGCCCCGGCCTCCCTGATCACAACTCCATTTTGTTCCTCCCTTCCTATAGGCAGACTCTCAAACAGGAAGTACCTGTGCTAAGGACTATTCAACGCCTGTCTGACCAATCGGAATCCACGCATAAAGATTGTTTTGATCACGTGGACTGGGATATGTTCCGGGTAGCCTCTGAGAATAACATCGCCGAATACACGAATACACGAATAACATCGCCGATGCGGTGACTGAGTTTATCAGGAAGTGTATAAAAGACATGACTATTCAATTCTACCCTAACCAGAATCCGTGGATAGATGGCAGCATTTCTGCAAAACTGAAAAGCGCGAACCACCGCATTTAACTAGGGCAAGGTGACTGGGAATATGGCCGAATAGAAACAGTGTAGTTATTCCCTTCATAAGGGAATCAAACAGGCAAAATATCAGTATAGAGATAAAGTAGAGTCACAATTCAACGTCTCAGACACGAGAAGTATGTGGCAAAGTCAACAGACAATCACAGACTACAAAGGGAAAACCAGCCACGTCGCGGACACCAACAAGCTAAACACGTTCTTTGCCCGCTTTGAGGATATCACAGTGCCACCAACGTGGCCTGCTACCAAGGACTGTGGGCTCTCCTTCTCCGTGGCTGACGTGAGTAAGACATTTAAGCATGTTAACCCTCGCAAGGCTGCAGGCCCAGACAGCATCCCAGACAGCATCCATAGCCGAGTCCTCAGAGCATGTGCAGACCAGCTGGGTGGAGTGTTTACGGACATATTCAATCTCTCTCTATCCCAGTCTGATGTTCCCACTTGCTTCAAGATGTCCACCATTATTCCTGTACCCAAAAAGTAACTGAACTAAATGACTATCGCCCCGTAGCACTCACTTCTGTCATCATGAAGTGCTTTGAGAGGCTAGTTAAGGATCATATCACCTCTACCTCTACCTTACCTGACACTGTAGACCCACTTCAATTTGCTTACCGCACCAATAGATCCAGAGACAATGCAATCACCATCAGACTGACCTATCCCATCAATCACCATCAGACTGACCTATCCCATCTGGACAAGAGGAATACCTATGTAAGAATGCTGTTAATTGACTATAGCCCAGCATTCAACACCATAGTACCCTCCAAGCTGATCATTAAACTCGGGCCCCGGTTCTGAACCCAGCACTGTGCAACTGGGTCCTGGACTTTCTGATGGGCCGCCCCCAGGAACCAACATTTCCACTTCGCTGATCCTCAACACAGGGGCCACACAAGGGTGCGTGCTCAGCCCCCTCCTGTACTCCCTGTTCACCGATGACTGCGTGGCCATGCACGCCTCCAAATCAATCGTCAAGTTTGCAGACGGCACAACAGTAGTAGTCTTGATTACCAACAATGATGAGACAACCTACAGGGAGGAGGTGAGGGCCATGGGAGTGTGGTTCCAGGAAAACAACCTCTCACTAAATGTCGACAACAGAAGGAGCTGATCGTGAACTTCAGGAAACAGCAGACGGAGGCCACCCCTATCCACATCGACAGGACAGCAGTGGTGTAGGTAGAAAGCTTCAAGTTCCTTGGCGTACACATCACCTACAATCTGAAATGGTCCACCAACACAAACAGTGTGGTGAAGATTGGCTTGACACCTAAAACCCTCACAAACTTTTACAGATGCACAGGCTCTCCAGAAGTTGCACCAACGCATCACCGGGGGGCCAACTACCTGCCCTCCAGGACACCTGCAACACCAGATGTCACAGGAAGGCCAAAAAGATCATCAAGGACAACAACCAACCGAGCCACTGCCTGTTCATCCACCCATCAGCCAGAAGGCGAGGTCAGTACAGGTGCATCAGACTGTTAAATAGCCATCTCTAGGCAGCTTCCACCCGGTTATATAACCCTGCACCTTAGTGGCTGCTGCCCTATACACGTAGACTTGAAATCAATGGCCCTAGTCACTAGTCACTAGTCACTTTAATAATGTTTACATATTTTTGCTTTACTCATCTCATATGTATATACTGTATTATATTCTGCTGAATTTTAGTCCATACCACTTCAACATTGCTCATCCTATTGTTTATATATTCCTTAATTCCATTCTTTTACTTTTAGGTTTGTGTGTATCATATGCATTGTTGTGAATAGTTAGATATTACTTCACCGTACAAGCAAATCGCTACGCTTCACTACACAATAACTTAAGGTACAGTGCCTTGCGAAAGTATTCGGCCCCCTTGAACTTTGTGACCTTTTGCCACATTTCAGGCTTCAAACATAAAGATATAAAACTGTATTTTTTTGTGAAGAATCAACAAGTGGGACACAAACATGAAGTCGAACGACATTTATTGGATATTTCAAACTTTTTTAACAAATCAAAAACTGAAAAATTGGGCGTGCAAAATCATTCAGGCCCCTTCAGTTAATACTTTGTAGCGCCACCTTTTGCTGTGATTACAGCTGTAAGTCGCTTGGGGTATGTCTCTATCAGTTTTGCACATCGAGAGACTGAAATTTTTTCCCATTCCTCCTTGCAAAACAGCTCGAGCTCAGTGAGGTTGGATGGAGAGCAATTGTGAACAGCAGTTTTCAGTTCTTTCCACAGATTCTCGATTGGATTCAGGTCTGGACTTTGACTTGGCCATTCTAACACCTGGATATGTTTATTTTTGAACCATTCCATTGTAGATTTTGCTTTATGTTTTGGATCATTGTCTTGTTGGAAGACAAATCTCCGTCCCAGTCTCAGGTCTTTTGCAGACTCAATCAGGTTTTCTTCCAGAATGGTCCTGTATTTGGCTCCATCCATCTTCCCATCAATTTTAACCATCTTCCCTGTCCCTGCTGAAGAAAAGCAGGCCCAAACCATGATGCTGCCACCACCATGTTTGACAGTGGTGTTCAAAAGTTCAATTTTGGTTTCATCTGACCAGAGCACCTTCTTCCACATGTTTGGTGTGTCTCCCAGGTGGCTTGTGGCAAACTTTAAACGACACTTTTTATGGATATCTTTAAGAAATGGCTTTCTTCTTGCCACTCTTCCATAAAGGCCAGATTTGTGCAATATACGACTGATTGTTGTCCTATGGACAGAGTCTCCCACCTCAGCTGTAGATCTCTGCAGTTCATCCAGAGTGATCATGGGCCTCTTGGCTGCATCTCTGATCAGTCTTCTCCTTGTATGAGCTGAAAGTTTAGAGGGACGGCCAGGTCTTGGTAGATTTGCAGTGGTCTGATACTCCTTCCATTTCAATATTATCGCTTGCACAGTGCTCCTTGGGATGTTTAAAGCTTGGGAAATCTTTTTGTATCCAAATCCGGCTTTAAACTTCTTCACAACAGTATCTCGGACCTGCCTGGTGTGTTCCTTGTTCTTCATGATGCTCTCTGCGCTTTTAACGGACCTCTGAGACTATCACAGTGCAGGTGCATTTATACGGAGACTTGATTACACACAGGTGGATTGTATTTATCATCATTAGTCATTTAGGTCAACATTGGATCATTCAGAGATCCTCACTGAACTTCTGGAGAGAGTTTGCTGCACTGAAAGTAAAGGGGCTGAATAATTTTGATTTTTGATTTGTTAAAAAATTTTGAAATATCCAATAAATGTCGTTCCACTTCATGATTGTGTCCCACTTGTTGTTGATTCTTCACAAAAAAATACAGTTTTATATCTTTATGTTTGAAGCCTGAAATGTGGCAGAAGGTCGCAAAGTTCAAGGGGGCCGAATACTTTCGCAAGGCACTGTAAACATGTGTATGTGACCAATAACACTTCATTTGGTTTGATTAAGGTACGGGTCGCGACAGACATGTTAATGGTGGGTCGTGATGTGTCAGGGTAAATGTATAAGTATTTCATTTATTACCGGAATTGATTTGGCCAGGTGCAACTGCGCTCTCTGTTCAGTGCGCTCTCTGCTTAGCAGCGGTCTATGCTCAGTTTGGCAAGTGGGAGAGGTATATGCCTGTGTGCTTCGCAATTTACAAGATTTTTTTTCTGCAGTTTTCTTGATCACTCCGTGACCCACCCGCTGCAGCGCCTTCGTTCAGCAGCAGATGATGCGCTTTCAGCCACTGACTTGTAATTACCAGTCGTCATCACTCACCTCTGTCATCAAATGCTAGCCACTGACTGAGTTCTGACTGGCTGAAAAACAAATACAGTGATGAGTTTCTCTCTCTTTCATACAAACTATGAAAAATAACGAGGAGCACCCACAATGTGTCTTGTACCAGGAAGTGCTTAATATTGACTCTCTCAAAATGTAAAAAAAACAAACATATACAGCATGATGGTAAACCCTGGGAGTTTGTTCAGAACAGGGCAGAGTGCTTCAGGAATTGGTGCTTCGACAGTGGAAAAGTAAGTCAGCTAGCAAGGCATTGTTGTCATTTGTTAACAAAGATTAAAAGCAGAAATAAGGGAGTATTATCTCTCAGTGGTAGATGTGAGTTTCTCTTTCAAACAATCCCATGTCCTTGGACATGGCTAATAGCTAACATTAGCCAAAGCAAGCTAGCTCGCTACTTTTGTGCAATCCTAAATAATAGTAGAGATGGAGATGAAATGAAATGATTGTTGAAAACAAGTTTAGGTTGGAACTGTTGCTGTTAAAATACAATTACAATTTTTTCTATTCTGAACTGGAATAAACTGATTGAAGCCAGATGCTTTTTGAGGCAAACACACAGTTCTGGGTTGCTCATCTACAGCAGGAAGCGGTCTCCTGCCTGACTGAGAAAGCAGTAGATGTTCTGATCCAGTTTGGCACCACATACCTATGCAAGTCAGGGTTCTCAACTCTGACAAACTAAAATAACAAGTACAAAAACAGTCTCAATGCTGAGCATGACCTCAGTGTTACACTGTCAAAAACTGAGCCCAGAAAAGACATGCTTGTTGAAAACTTCAACCAGCCACATCTCTCATTACGACTGTGTGTGTGTTCTGTTATACATTTGTGTGATGTGATCAAATCAGTTTATTCCAGAATTATTCCATTTCAGAATGAAAATAATTTATTGTATTTTAACAGCAACAGTTCCAACCTAGACAGATATGTAAGAGTGTTTTAATGGGGTAAAATAAACATGAATAGATATGTATATGGGTATTTCATTGAATTGTAATTTATTTTTGTCTATATTACAATTGTTTTAGGCATACGGGCAATGAAATGTACCGATATTTACATATAGTTGCATATTTTCCTAAGCTTGGATCCCAGGAATACAAAGAATTTCATATTTGGGTCCCAGGTTGAAAAGGTTTAAGAACCCCTTCCCTATGTAGTGCACTACTTTTTACCGGGCCCATAAGTATCTAGTTAAAAGTAGTGCACTATGTAGGGAATAGGGTGCCATTTTGGAAGCAGCCAATCTTAGAATTGGTCTTTCTATTTCTTTGCCTGTGTTTTTAAACACCCCTATAGCAGAGCGAGAGGAGGAGAGAAACAGTGGGAAGGGGGACTGACTGTGGAAATGAAATTAGAACAAATTAAGAGGGGTGGAAAGAGGAAGAGAAAGAGAGAAAGAGAGAGATAGAAAGAAAGAAGGTTGAGAATGGGTGTGTGTGAGAACACATTTAGAAAGGAAAGGCAGGGAAGAAAGGTCCTGTAGGGTAGGGATAGAGGATGGAAAGAGTGGGAAGAGAAGAAAGGGAGAATAGAGGCCAAGGGAGAAGGGAGAGAAGATTGGCAGGGGAAAGGGTGGAGATAGAGAGAGGAAAGAGTGGGAAGAAAGGTGAGAGCAGAGGGAGAGAGGGGAAATAGAGGCCAATGAAGAGAGAGAGAATGAGACCAGAGAGAGAAGGGGCCAGGGAGAGAATGGGCAAGGGAGAGATGGGGCCAGGTGGTGAAAGGACCAGAGAGAGAGGCCAGGGAGCAAAGGGGCCAGGGAGCGAAGGGGCCAGGGAGCGAAGGGGCCAGGGAGTGAAGGGGCCAGGGAGTGAAGGGGCCCGAGAGGCCATATTTTACTAGTGACTACGGGCGTGTGGTCCAGCAGGGGTTAGTTTATTAGAGTTGTTGCTTTTATGGGGGGCTGGCTTACCCTACCTAACAAAATAAATCCCAGCCTGCAGGTTCAGACCAGCCTTCTCTATTCTGCCCACGGCTACAGCCCTGACAGCAGCACACGCACACTGCTGCTCCATAAAGGACTGGATCAGTCCCCTATAAACCCACTCACACACTGTCTGGCACACATGCACACACACACACACACAGGACAAGCACTCTGTATTCTCACACCCACACAAACACACACAGATGATTTGCGCATTCACTCCCCGCTGTGTACACATGCATGCGGTATTGAACTATCCCGGATGGGTCATAAAACTACATGTACTGTATGAAGAGGATTAGCTATCTTCACTAGCATTAACAAATACTCTCATCTACCATGTGTATCCTACCACAGTTGGCTGATGCTGTCAGCGGATGAGTGCTTTGTCTTCAGGCGTGAAACTTGACTTTCTCTCCCCATAAAAAAGAGGAGGCAGTGAGATCATTATAAGGAAAAAGGGGAAACAGCAGAGAAGATAGGAAAGAAGGGGAGAGAAGACAGAGAAAAATGGATAGAGAGGAGCTGACAGATCTCAAAGTGCATTTCAGCAGAGTTTATAACCATTTGAACTGTTGTCCTGACTAACAGTCACTTGTTTACTACAGTTTGAATCTATCCTTTTGATCCCTCCCCTCCAGCCTCTGATCAGAAAAAGCTATTGGTTGGCCTGATGTGCCACTCAATTTATTCAACGTTCTCCATTTTAAAAGGGTATTATGCTCTTCTTGTATTAAAGTTCCACTCATCTAAACTGAACAAAAATATAAACGCAACATGCAAAAATGTCAAAGACTTCACTGAGTTACAGTTCATATAAGGAAATCAGTCCATTTAAATTCATTAATTAGGCCCTAATCTATGGATTTCACATAAGTGGGAATACGGATATGCATCCGTTGGTCACAGATACCTTAAAAACAAAGGTAGGGGAGTGGATCATAAAACCAGTCAGTACCAGGTGTGACCACCATTTGCATCAGGCAGCGCAACACACCTCCTTTTGCATTGATCAGGCTGTTGATTGTGGCCTGTGGAATGTTGTCCTACTGTACTTCAATGGCTGTGCGAAATTGTTGGATATTGGCAGGAATTGATAAACGCTGTCTTACAAGTCAGTCCAGAACTTCCCAAACATGCTCAATGGGGGACATGTCTGGTGAGTATGCAGACCATGGAAAAACTGGGACATTTTTAGCTTACAAGGAACTGTGTACAGATCATTGCGACATGGGGCTGTGCATTATCATGCTGAAACATGAAGTGATGGCAGCAGATGAATGGCATGTCAATGGGCATCAGGATATCGTTACGGTATCTCTGTGCATTCAAATTGCCATCAATAAAATGCAATTGTATTCGTTGTCTGTATCTTATGCCTGCCCATACCATAACCCCACCGCCGCCATGGGGCAATCTGTTCACAACTTTGACATCAGCAAACCGCTCCGTCTACCATTTGCCCAGTACAGTTGAAACTGGGATTCATCCGTGAAGAGCAGACTTCTCCAGCGTGCCAGTGGCCATCGAACGTGAGCATTTCCCACTGAAGTTGCTTACGACACCGAATTGCAGTCAGGTCAAGACCCTGGTAAGGATGACGAGCTCGCAGATGAGCTTCCCTGAGACGGTTTATGACAGGTTGTGCAGAAATTATTTGGTTGTGCAAACGTACAGTTTCATCAGCTGTCCAGGTGGCTGGTCTCAGATGATCTCGCAGGTGAAGAAGCCGGATGTGGAGGTCCTGGGCTGGCATGAGACTGGTTAGATGTACTGCCAAATTCTCTAAAATGACATTGGTAGAGAAATTAACATAAAATTATCTGGCAACAGATCTGGTATACATTCCTGCAGTCAGAATGCCAATTGCACGCTCCTTCAATACTTGAGACATCTGTGGTATTGTGTTGTGTGACAAAACTGCACATTTTAGAGCAGTCTTTTATTCCCCCTACAAGTTGCACCTGTGTAATGATCATGCTGTTTAATCAGCTTCTTCATATGCCAAACATGTCAGGTGAATGGATTATCTTGGCAAAAGAGAAATGCTTACTAACAGGGATATAAATACATTTTTTTGCACAATATTTGAGAGAAATACGTTGTTTGTGCTCATGGAACATTTCTGGGATCTTTTATTTCAACTCATGAAACATGGGACCAACACTTAACAATAACTTAACAACGTCTTTGTATATTTGTCTCAGTATATATGCTTTTCCCAAGGTGATGCTTATTTAAAAAGACAGGTTATAGTAAACTAGCATATGGAATAAAAAGAAATGGTCATACCATGGATCATTGAGCTATTTTATTTAGAATTTTAGAACCCCTGTAAGTATTTAACAAATATATACAACATTTGTCCTTTACTACTATAGTCCATAGAAACGCATTAAAAACACATTCATGAATGGCAGAACAGACAGTCAAAACTAAATAATAAGGAATGAGGTTTTGAAGTGTCTGTCCTATATCCCAATATAAGATATCCGATATAAGATATTCCTATATCGGGATACCACTACCTCCATACTTCCAATAATTGTTTTAACCGGTATCTGGTTCCTTTCGGATGAGTCCCTTGACACTTGTGGAGAACACCACCATGTTCGTGAGAATGTCTCCTTTCCATCGAGGCGCTACAGACGTTTTCATGAGAAAACCGATTTCTCCTGATCTGACAAACAGCGCTGTAGCGTTGCCCCTTTCCCCCGCAGATGCAGAAGGCCGACATAGGCAGAGGAGGTGGATTGAGACGCAGCCCATGCAACAACAAAAACAACAGATATCTCTAGCTCAAACTGACAGATTTAGTTGGGAATGTTTTTATCATATTACTTAGATTGACTGGCGTGTGAGTCAATAGACTTAAGGATTTGAAATGGTAAATTAGTATGATTAGGCTGACAGTCATTCTAACTCTGAACCTGTGTTCTGAAGTCTAATTCCTCTCTCCAGTCCTCATACTCTTTCCACAGAGCTGAAGGTTGGGATGGAGCCGTTCATTGCCACTGTTGCCTTCAACCTGTTTCTTTACGGATTAGGCCTGAAACGTTTGTTAAATGGTCTGTGTCTACACAAATCAAATGACCTTTTCAGACCTAAGCCACATGTCACGACTGGCTCTGAATATGGATCAGTTGAATGCCTACATGGCCTCGCATCGTCTATGACCACTAACTACCTCTGGCTGACTCTGCTCTAAACTTTGACCCTGTGATGCGTCATCATCGGCAGTGACTCCGGAGGCAGGATTTGAGAACACAAAAGGGCGTAACCTGATTTTCTGACCCTAATGCTACCCCCCAAAAAAAAAAAAAAAAAATCTGCTACTCTGGCACATCAGGGCGTCTGTGGAAATTTTCCCTCCACTAAAACCTCCACCCTCCCTTCCACAGGCAAATACAGATGCCTTTCAACATAAACAATCCACATAGAAAATAGATTGTGGACACCTTTCAATTGATCAACATTGAATGAATCCAAAGGACTCCATTGTTATTCAAAGTAGGCAGACATCTGATATTGTATTTCTCTTTTCAGTAATACAGCTGTGGCAGGCACTATGCTCTTCACTCAGAACTTGAATGAGTCTTTTACATAGATGTTTTATAAATCAATCTTAAACACTCCTTAACGACGGAGGATAGTGCAGACACCAGTCCAAAAGAGTAGAAAAGGGATAAGAAGAACACATCCACAGCTGAGATGGACTCATGTTAATCAGTAGGATAGCGTTTACTGTAGTTCCCTTTTTAGAGTGGTGATATCATCCCCAATTGTAAGAGCATCCGAATTGAACAAATACACTAGTAAGTGATGAACAATCAATCTAATTCCCTTTGACACACAACAGCCCCAACAACACCAGAGTGACAAAAGTCAAGTAAGTTTAATAGTGTTCATGTCAGTTGTACACTTAACTGATAAATAACTTTATTGACGCACAACAGCACCAGAGTAACACAAGTCAAGTCAGTCTGAGTCGGTTGGCGACATTTGAATGACTGATAAACAATGTTATTTTTATATGTTTTTAGACAACATTATTGATACACTAAAAGCACCAGAAAGACACAAGACAAGTCGATCTGAGACTTTTCCACTTGAGCGTCTCCATGGCAACATCAGTGGTCAGTCATCCAGAGCCAGTGCCCGTGGCGAGGTGACCTTGGTTGTTATTTTCCATAGAGGTCAGCTACTAAGAACGTCAGGCATGCAGTCAGAGCACTGAAACATGCCTTCCTCTCTCTCTTTTTCTCAGTCTCTCACGCTCACTCTCATCCTCTTTATCTCTTTCTCTCTCTAGATTTCTCGCTCTTTTCCAACACCCCACACAACACTTCTTTTTTACATATTCTGTGTCTCGCTTCCCCTATCTCTGTCGCCCTCTCTGTTTCTCTTCTTACTTGTCAAATGTATGCCGTCTCTCTCTCTCTCAGCCCCCCCCCCCTCCTGTTCTGTGAGGGTGAATGGGTTCACTGGGATGTGGTTCAAAGGCTGTGTGAAACTCACATTGGTTAATACTCCCCAGCTGGACCTATCTTTGCACAGATCTTTGAAAAAATAGAGGGGGGGGCTATTTTAGTCTGTTCCCCGGCAGGATATCCTTTTAGACACCAAGTGTGTTTTGAATCCCTCTGCTACACCATTTAGCAATGTCATGAAATATACAATCATGTTGGGTACAGAGAGTGTAAATATGCTACACATTATGACAATTGAAAATATATGCATATATTTTTTTTATGTACAGCAGTCACTGCTGTCACTGGAAACATTAGTGAACACACAAACAGCAATTAATCCATGGGATTCAGTTTGCTAATCAAATGTTGTAATAAAAAAAACATGTACAATTTGGAATGCACACCACCCCACTAGGACAACACGCATGTCTCGTGTGTTACGAGACATGTTTTTTCTTAGCCACTGTGCTTCTGCCTCTGCATTGCTTGATCTTGGGGTTTAAGGCTGGGTATCTGTGAAGCACTTTGCGACCACCACTTCTGTAAAGGGGGCTTTATAAAATATATTTGATTGATTGATTGATTGTTTTTGATACACTACATCTACAGTTATCATCCTGTGACACTAGCTAGTCCAACATCCCAGTTATAAGCTACACCTCATATCATAATATAAATGATTATAACAGTAACATAATATTTTAATAACAAACAGGGGACTTCCTCAACATTAGATTAGAGATTAATTAGTTCTAAACCACCAGTAAAAAGTTTAAAGAGAACAAGCATTTCACATCATTGCACCATAATTTATGGCTGGCAATGACTAAAAACAAACACCGAAAGACGAAGGAGTTCATAAACTCCCTGAACCTAAGTGAAATACCCAGACACCACATTAATAATGACATGAAAAGCCAAATATCAAGACAATATTCGAACATACGAATAGCAGCTTAATATACACCATATATACAAAAGTATGTGGACACCCGTTCAAATTAGTGGAGTTGGCTATTTCAGCCACCACATTGCAGACAGGTGTATAAAATCGAACACACAGCCATGCAATCTCCATAGACAAACATTGGCAGTAGAATGCCTTACTGAAGAGCTCAGCGACTTTCAACGTGGCACTGTCATAGGGTGCCACCTTTCCAACAAGTCAGTTCATCAAATTTCTGCCCTGCTAGAGCTGCCCCGGTCAACTGTAAGTGCTGTTATTGTGAAGTGGTAGCGTCTAGGAGCAACAACGGCTCGGCTGCGAAGTGGTAGGCAACACAAACTCAAAGACCAGGACCGCAGAGTGCTGAAGCACATAGAGCATAAAAATTGTCTGTCCTCGGTTGCAACCCTCACTACTGAGTTCCAAATTGCCTCTGGAAGCAATATCAGCACATGAACTGTTTGTTGGGAGCTTCATGAAATGGGTTTCCATGGCTGAGCAGCCGCACACAAGACCAAGATCACCATGCACAATGCCAGGCGTCGGCTGGAGTGGTGTAAAGCTTGCCGTCATTGAACTCAAGAGCAGCGGAAACTTGTTGTCTGGAGTGATGAATCACGCTTCTCCATCTGGCAGTCCAACGGACGAATCTGGGTTTGGCGGAGGCCGGGAGAATGCTACAAGCCCCAATGCATAGTGCCAACTGTAAATTTTGGTTGAGAAGGAATAATGGTTTGGGGCTGTTTTTCACAGTTCGGGCTAGGCCCCTTAGTTCCAGTGAAGGGAAATCTTAACACTACAGCATACAATGACATTCTAGACGATTCTGTGTTTCCAACTTTGTGGCAACAGTTTCGGGAAGGCCCTTTCCTGTTTCAACATGACAATGCCCCCATACTCAAAGCGAGGTCCATACAGAAATAGTTTGTCGAGATTGGTGTGGAAGAATTGACTGGCCTGCATAGAGCCCTGAGCTCAAACACCTTTGGGATGAATTGGAACGCCAACTGCTAGCCAGGCCTAATTGCCCAACCTCACTAAAGCTCTTGTGGCTGAATGGAAGCCAGTCCCTGTAACAATGTTCCAACATGTAGTGGAAAGCCTTCCCAGAAGAGTGGAGGCTGTTATAGCAGCAAAGAGGGGACCAAGTCAAGATGAATGGAAAATGATTTTGGAATGAGATGTTCAACGAGCAGATGTCCACATACTTTTGGTCATGTAGTGTGTCAATAAAAGATTGATCAACTGTAGAATGTTATTGATAACTTATGGCTATCTAATTTAATTTCTTTGTGTGTCTTTTGAAAGCTGTTTAGGCAAACACATTGTCCAACCAAGCTCTTTCACTAAGGTTTCTACTCTCTTCCCTGGAGTTCACTCAGTACATCGTGGAGTGACTGGAGAGACAGTGGTGTGTGTTTGTCTCTATTTCTGTAAGTGTGAGACGTCTGGATGTCTGAACACAAAGAGGCACAGGCATGCCCTGGGAGAACACACACACACCTTAACATACAAATGTGCATACACAAGTAAGCATACAAACTTTATACGTGTGAACACTGGGAACACGTCACAATTGTACAAAGTGTTCTAAACTTGTCTCAGAAAAATGAATATTCTGAATAAATTTGATTAGTCTGTCTCCACTCCTCCTTCCCCACCCCCAAACACATTCACACAGAAACAAACCTGTGCGGTGTCAAATGCACTTCCTACCTTGTTGTGTGCAGGTCGTACATCTTTCAGTCCCTCTTTATCTCTTTGTTCTTCAAAAGACTTCCATCTTCTCATGCTGGAAGACAGAAAAGTTCAAAACAAACTCTTCTCTATGCACTTCTTTTCTGCGGTTCTTCTTTCGCACAAATCCAGCTCTGCCACTCTCCTTGCCAAGTATCTCTCAACCAGCTCCTGACAAAATAGTCATGATAAACAGAAAGTGAAAAAAGAGAGGAAGCACAGAGAGAGCAGAGAGCACATAAAGGGCCTGTGCCTGCTCACACGCTCTCTATAAGTCGTCAAAAAACGGAGCGAGCCACAGAGAGAGAAGCACTCTCCTAACAGAGGCACACTGCAATGAACATGGTTTATTTTCCACTGGCTAGCTCCCCTTGTGTGGGACTCCAACCCTGGCTGTTCTCCTTCCTCCGCCTCCTCTCTTATCCTCCCCCCTCCCATCCCATCCGCTCCAGCTCCAAGCTGCAGCCACTGAGCATGCCGAGTCAGAGCATGTGTGTCCAGCATGTGTGTATATCTGCTCGTGAACAAATTTTTATGAGCAGGCACTGTAAGTGCACACTGCACTGCACAGTAAGCGTACATGTGCATGTATTCATACCCGTGGAAAGCAGGGTTGCTAAGGGTGCTGCAGCATCCCCTGAAAAAGAATAATAAAAACAAAAAAATGTTTAACAAAAAAATTAGAATAATTAACATTTTTCACAAAAGTAGTCCACTGGGCCTTTACTAGTCCTGTATTAGCGGACTGATATAGCCATCTATAACCTTCCCCCAACAAAAAATCACAGCACCCCCACCGACAAACAACTTCCGGCAGCAATGCATATATTATCTCAAGTGCTCACGTATGTATTTTATATACACCTGAGTTCTTGTATTTGTTTTAGCATGAAATATATGCAGTAGTCATATTCGTAATATGCATTGCAGATGTGTGTACAATACGTGTCTGTGAATCGTTCTACATTTTTTTAGGGAGAATAAGGTATGCTATCTGGGTCTGCATCCCAATGGCACCTTATTCCCTATTGTACTACTGTTGACCAGAGTCCATGGTGCTCTGATGAAAAGTAATGCACTATATAGGAAATAGGGAGACATTTGGGACACATCCAGGTAACGAAAAACTAGTGACTATGCGTTGTTGGTGCAGAGCATCTTACTGCCCTTCATAGTGCCTTTAAAATATTTAGTGGACTGTGACATTTATATTTTTGTTGTATAGGGGGGCACTGAGTTTTTCATTTTAAAAAGCTATTTTATTGCTGCATTTGCAAAATAATACATTTCTTGTCATGTTTGATTAGATCTCTTCAATAAAACCAATATACCAAAACAGTACCTCTGTTAATCAGATTTCTTTATCAAAACCTCCTATCTCTAAACCGTCACCATATTAATCAACTCTGAGGAGGAAGCCAGGATGTTATTAGGTTGAGACTAAAGTGACTGACATGTGGAAACCATTTTGGTTTTATCCCACAAATCCAAAAATATAACGTGTAGTATCCTCTCTGATGACTGACCATAGTGCGTGCGTGCGTGCGTGCGTGCATGCGTGCGTGCGTGCGTGTGCAAGTAATAAAAAAACATATTGACTCACCCTACTTGTAGAGAAACCAATGATATCCTCCTCATTCATGTTGCCTAAACGGTCTATGACTTGTCATTTTATATATTTTTATCAAAAGAAGCCAAATGCTTGCTGGTTTCCCTTGCATTCAAAGCTACTGGCGGCAACAATGTGATACTCATTCTGACCAGACAGTATCAGATAGATACGCTACATATACTGAGACAGAGGGGCACTGTTTCAGTCGCTCGGATGCTTTCTTCTGTGAGATACATTCAGCCTCTTGCGAATTGAAGGAAATGTATGAAACACAGAAAGACGAAAGATCAATTATTTTGTATGTTTTTTTCTGGGGAGGCTTGGCTTCCCCTGGCATCCATGAATACATACCACTGGGCGCTGCTCTACTCTGCCCACCCCTCTAAAGGGACGCTCAACTACTATGGGACAAAATGGGGGAGGGAAACAGACAAGACATTTTATGAGCCCATGCACCAAAACCCCCAAATGATTGTGCAGTTATTCAATACATAGCCTATGATATAGGCTACTGCACATTAGCCTACATGCGACAGAAAATAATAAGGTGACCCCTGAAAGCCAGATGGAGATGTGTCAATTACACATAAATTATATGTACGTTCAGTCCTTATATTACTGTAGCATATGCTGCAGCAAATGTAGTGACCACAATGGTCTTCTTCTTTTTTTAACTGACAAATAAAATCAATCAATCCGAACTGTGCAGCGCAATCAATCCAAACTGTGCAGTGGAAAATTGACGAATGGAAAGAGACATCTGTAACAAAACACCAAAAAGTTTAATGACATTCAAAGATTGCCAAGACAAGCCTTCGGTACTGGTAGGCCTATAAGGTAGGGAGGGATGTGTTTTCTGTTTGTCAAGATTGAAATAGACAATTTATTGTGGTGTTAAAAACACACCATGATATTAAAGTGACTGAAGTCGGTATGTTTTGTTTATTGGTTGTGGTGCATTGGCACAGAAACCTGTTGCTGGATAATTCATTGCTTAGATTTTATATAATTATAAATATGCCAT
Source organism: Oncorhynchus tshawytscha (assembly GCF_018296145.1). NCBI lineage: Eukaryota > Metazoa > Chordata > Actinopteri > Salmoniformes > Salmonidae > Oncorhynchus > Oncorhynchus tshawytscha. Next base: position 2,815,734 of record NC_056458.1, on the reverse strand, counting down.
CAAATGTAAAACGACACAATTATCACAACACATACAGTAGGTTGTAATATGGCTATTTTGGGGGATTGGCTTCCCCGGTGATTTTACACACGCATCCATACTGGCAGAGCCAAGGGTGGGTCCCATCTTGTGTGCAGCATCAGAGTGAGATTTGCGCAGGTTAGCGTTTTTTGTTCTGGAGGCAGCTTTGCAGAGTCATTTGTTGGCACAGCCACAAAGTCATCAAATCTGATATTAAACCTAATCCTAACCACACTACAAATCCTAATGCCTAACCCTAACCTTAACATTTTTACAATATGTGACCTGTTTCAAGACACTAGGCGTATGTCGCGGGTCTTTTATTTTTTTATCAAAATGGGTTTTTGCCATCTCAAACTTTCATGTTCCTTAATAACAAACTATGCTATCTGTAAATACAAATAAAATTGTTACATTACGAGCCTAGTTGGTTTAGCCAAAGATTAAGTAAAAACAACCTTCCTGCTAGCCATGATTGGATGAGATTATGAGTGGGCTGGACATGCAGAGAGATGAGTTTGGATTGGTCTGCCTTATAGCACACTTCTGTCTATTTGAGCTGGTCAGTATGTCTAGGTAATCCTGTCTAACATGGCTTTAAATTTTTTTAATCGTGTATTAAAACTGCATAAGTGTTGCTCTCCACTTTCTGGAGGACTGAGTTTTGAAATCAGTGGAATTTGAGTATGATAGCTAAGGAGATGGAGAAAACACCTGTCTCCGGATTACATCTTCAAACTAAGGACAACCATGGCATCCAACCGGAGACGCGTCGAACCATGAATGATGTATACGGTATAATGATGTAAGATAGTTTAGCTAGCTACATTTTCAGGTATTACACATTTCTAATTTTGACAGAAAGAGCCATTTGCTTGGTTCGCTATATCCTAATGTTAGCTAGCTAACACTGAACCTGGTTGGTTAGCTACCTGCAGATTCACGCAGGGTAGTAACGTCATCAGTTGTGATTATGGTTCCTTGTTTACCTAGCTAGCTAATTTTAGCTGGCTGGCTCGCTAGCTAACATTACATATATGACATTATTTGTATCTCAGAGCCATTTGCTTAGCTAGCTATAGCCTAATGTTAGCTAGTGTAACAGTTTTTAAAATACTTTGTGAATTTCACCAGGTTCATATATTAATATAGCATGATGATTTGTTATTATGCATGCCTGCATCCTGGGAATAGGTGAGTGTGTACTTGCGTTTTGCCCTGCGTGCTCATGTTCAAATCATTTTGATTGACTGTGAGAGGAAGGCATGTTTTTTCAGTTGTCTTCAGAAAAATTAGATTCCTTTAAGCACAAGCACAAGTCATGATACAGTGTTTTGCTCATGAATAATGTTGTATATTTAGAGTTTACTCATAAGTGGATGGTATTGTCAAAATGCAATTGTAATTGTACTTTTTAGAGTGATATTAACATTCTGAATTGAACATGTGGTTACTAGCTAGCTAATGTACTGTAAGTGCAAACAATGGCTAGCTCCTCGACTGATACTGTGCGACTATGTTTTAGAAAAAGGCGACAATTGGCAGAACATATTTATGCTCTTCAAATGTTTTGTATTTTCTTTTTGATGCAGTTATGTAGTTTTATCGATGTAAAATGTGCGTTGTGTTGATACATTATGAGAGGCTGTACTCATTTTTGTATTCTAAAATATTTTTTTACGCACTATGAGAGAAGGAGGTGGCAGTTGCCAAAAAATATTTGTGCAATACAAATATTTTGTCTTTTCTTTTAGATGCAGAGTGAATTCTGATTAATTAAAACAACCTGATCTCCGAAGTTCACATCTATAGTCTCAATCAATCACATACAACGCAAAGTTACAGCGGTTCAGTTCAGCACCGGTTACATGATCTAACATTGAACCTGGTTGGTTAGCTACCTGCAGATTCATGCGTGGTAGTAACGTCATGAGTTGTAATTATCGTTAATTGTTTACCTAGCTAGCTAGCTAACGTTAGCTGGCTGGCTGGCTTGCTAGCTAACGTTATGCACATGACCTTGTTTGTATCTCAGAGCCATTTGCTTAGCTAGCTATAGCCTACTGTTAGATAGCTAACATTCAACCTGGTTGGTTATCTACCTGCAGATTCATGCAGAGTAGTAACGTCATGAGTTGTGATTATTGTTTACCTAGCTAGCTAGCTAGCTAGCTACATGTCTTAACAAAAGACTCTACTATGCAAGTAACCATTTCGGGTATCTTCGTAAATTCAGTCTGGCACTCTGCTCCGATTTCAGAGCACTCTCGTCTGTGTGTGCAAGAGAGTGCAGAATAACTGATGAATTTACAAAAGCTCAACACCAGTTGAATGTGGCCGGTGCCAGTAAGTTCATCGGCCAGATCGTCCGGTGTGCGCTCCGAATGCGAAACGCTCTGAATTTACGAACGGACAATCTGACATCACAGTTGCAGTCACCAATGCTCTGGATAATATAACAGCCTAACCAGCCATGCTAGGGCTAGTAATGTTCAGTGAGCTGTTCGCTCTCACTTAGATGTCTGGAAGTAGCTAGCAAGTTAGCTTGGGTGCTTGACTGCTGCTGTTAGTACATTCGGATCAACCCTTAAATAGTTGGGTGGGGCTAAAGCTTAAGAGGGTGTGAACAATGCTGAATGGGTGTAGACAAAGAAGGGCTCCCCAATAGTAGTACCAAAACATTCAAATGCCATTTTCTCAAAAGTGAGTTTAAAAGTTTATCATCTTTCAAAGCAGAATTACTTTCCCATTGTTCCTCAACTGTAGTGTAATGATATAACATTTTGTAGCTCATGAGTCTCTACTTTTAGCCTATGTAAAATAAAATAAAAATTCAAATTATGCTACATAAGACAGATTTGAGCAGGTCAGTCACATATGGCAACTGTTTACTTTGCAGCTGGCCTAATGGGAAATCGCTCAGTTCTGCCTCCAGGAACAGGCAATAAGCAATAAATGTCAACCTGCAAGATTTACAGTGCCTTTCACCATAACATTTGCAATGCTGTCCCTTATTCTTCCTATATTGTCTGCAGAATAATTCAGAATAATTCAGTGTGCAGTGTATTGTACTGTGTCACCGTCGCATGCCCTATATATATGTGGGCTGGGAGTAATGGGGAGAGTAACCTACCTGAGGGGAGGCTCTATTGTGCTGACACAGTCTGGGCAATGGTACAGTCTGCGGAAAAGGGGGTCCAGTAAACTATGAATGTTGAATGAAACTGACCTTTCGGCATACTTACTGAAGACCTCTCCTGGTCTTCTGCGCTGGGTTTAAGTGCTGGAGAACTTCAAATGATGCGTTGGGTGAAGTAATAGGGGTTCACTCTAAACTGTGACATGTACACCTTGGGGAAAATAACTACGGACAGAATAAATCTATAATGTAAAACCTTTCAGTTTTTGCATTTGAGCTTTTTGCAGCTAGATCAATTAACTACCTCCTCCGCTATTCAACATTAAGAAACTAATACAGATACATTTAGTGGTATTTTTGTGATGCATGCAGCATGTCACAATATATTATAGCCTACCATTTAAAGAAAGTGCAGAAGTTATAAGTAAACACGTTTCTAGTAGACGGGCTGTTCAAAGCACACTGTCTAACTAGATCACTGTCCCAGTAGTGCCAAACACACGTCTACCACCAGTGAGTGAGTGATCAAACAGCAAAGAGAATATTCCCCGATTGTTTCAACTGTCTGCTCTGCTCTGTTCTGTTCTGTGCGGCATGTTACATAAAGGCTGTCCTCAAAACACTGCCATCCAATTCTGCTCACAGCACTGTTCGTTGTCTGTCTGAGTAATCTCCTTTTTTCCTCTGGCTGTGTCTGCGATGACCCAGTTTGCCTGCCTCTGCCTCCTCACTCAAAACACAACCAGAACACACAGGCTGCGTCTGAAATTGCACCCTATTCCCTGTATGGTGCACTTTTGTACAGAGCCATGTACTACTTTTGGCTGGAGCAGTCTCAGTGCTCTGTCTGCGTCTGAAATTGCACCCACCCTATTCAATCAAAAGTAGTGCACTGCATAGGGAATAGGGTGACATTTCAGACGTTGTCACTGAGTCACAAGGGCAATGAGTTTGCTCTGGGCAGTACACTTGACTGGACTGGACTGACAGACAGAAAGAGAGAGAGCTAGAGAGAGAGAGAGAGAGTCAGCTCATGCCTGACAGTATCATGTCTCCCCAAACACAGTCCTAGTGCTGGAAATAGCTGTCAGTAATCCAGTGTGCAGACAGAATGCTCAGTCTTTTTCATGCACACGTTCAGGCAGCTTTTCTTTTTCATACCCGTCAACACACAGCCAGCCTGGTTCACTGTTAGATCCCTTCTTACTCATCCCCATCTCCATCTTCTCTCCTGTTCTCTACACTCCTCTACTGTTCTCCCCATCTCCTTTCCTCCCCTCTCATCTCTTCTCCTCCCACCTCAGCTCGACCCAGCTGATGAACTCGTTAACTTACACTGCTGCTGTATTCATTCATATATGATTCCATATTCTCATGCCAACTTCACTATAGGACACGACCCACTTGTTAAATATTACTCAATACCCACACAAACATATGGAGCACAGAACGAGTCACTGTATTAGAAATAGATGTGGTATAGAGAATATGGAGAACAGGTTTAGTCAAGTAGCTGACTTCTAGTTGAGTAGTTTTAACACTGATAACTTCTTCAAAAAGTGATGTTTTGTGGGTTAATTGTGTGATATGCTAGTTACAGTGCATTCAGAAAGTATTTTTCCACATTTTCTTACGTTACAGCCTTATTCTAAAATGGATTACATATTTTTTCCCCTCATCAATCTACACACAATACCCCATAATGACAAAGCGAAAACAGGTTTTTAGAAATGTTTGCAAAAAAGAAATAAAATACCTTTGCTATGAGACTTGAAATTGAGCTCAGGTGCATCCTGTTTCTATTGATCATCCTTGAGATGTTTCTACAATTTGATTGGAGTCCACCTGTTGTAAATTCAATTGATAGACATGATTTGGAAAGGCACACAACTGTCTATTTAAGGTCCCACAATTGAAAGTGCATGTCAAAGCAAAAACCAAGCCATGAGATCGAAGGTATTGTCTGTAGAGCTTCGAGACAGGATTGTGTCAAGGCAAAGATCTGGGTAAGGGTACCAAAACATTTCTGCAGCATTGAAGGTCCCCAATAACACAGTGGCCTTCATCATTCTTCAATGGAAGAAGTTTGGAACCAACAAGACTCTTCCTTAGAGCTGTCCGCCCGGACAAACTGACCAATCGAGGGAGAAGGGCCTTGGTCAGGGAGGTGACCAAGAACCAGATGGTCACTCTGACAGAGCTCCGGAGTTGCTCTGTGGAGATGGCTGTCCTTCTGGAAAGTTCTCCCATCTCTGCAGCACCAATCAGGTCTTTATGGTAGAGTGAACAGACAGAAGCCACTCCTCAGTAAAAGGCACATGACAGCCCGCTTGGAATTTGTCAAAAGGCAATTAAAGGACTCTGAGACCATGAGAAACAAAATTCTCTGGTCTGATGAAACCAAGATTAAACTCTTTGGCCTGAATGCCAAGCGTCACATCTGGAGGAAACCTGGCACCATCCCTACGGTGAAGCATGGTGGTGGAAGCATCAGGCTGTGGGGATGTTTTTCAGTGGCAGGGATTGGGAGATTAGTCAGGATCGAGGGAAAGATGAACGGAGAAAAGTACAGAGAGATCCTTGATGAAAAGACAACGCAGGAGTGGCTTCAGGACAAGTCTCTGAATGTCCTTGAGTGGCCCAGCCAGAGCCCGGACTTCAACCTGATCGAACGTCACTTGGAGAGACCTGAAAGTAGCTGTGCAGCTACGCTCCCCATCAAACCTGACAGAGTTTGAAACTCCCCAAATACAGGTGTGGAAAGCTTATAACGCCACACCCAAGAAGACTCAAGGCTGAGTGTAATCACTGCCAAAGGTGCTTCAACAAAGTACTGAGTAAAAGTTCTGAATATTTATGAAAATATGTTTTTATGTTTTCTAACTTCGCAAAAAAAGATTTTAACCTCTTTTTGCTTTGTCATTATGAGTTATTGTGTGTAGATTGATGAGGATCTTTTTTGAATCCATTTTAGAATATAAGTCTGTATCATAGCAAAATGTGGAAAAACTCAAAGGGTCTGAATACTTTCCAAATGCACTGTGTCTATATATACACACACGATACTTCTAGCAATGCTAATATACAGTATGACCAACGGCTAAAAACAGGAAGTAGTTCTCCGGAGGCAGAATGCCGTGAACCCATATTATCCGGAAATTGTTTTATGATGTTGGGCAGGTATCCCATTCAAATTCAATTCAAATTCTGTTTCCAGTGCGTTGTGGCCAATTCAAATTCAATTCATTGTTTGAATTTAGAAATTCCGAATTGACCCCAACCCTGTCACACACACACACACACACACACACACACACACACACACACACACACACACACACACACACACACACACACACACACACACACACACACACACACACACACACACACACACACACACACACACACACACACACACACACACACACACACACACACACACACACACATATAGTTGAGAGGAGCAACAGGGTCACAGCAGTGCAGCGCATGTTGTGGGGTAAAGGGCTTTACTCAATGGCCCAATGGTAGGGAACTACTGTCAGGATCTGAACACAGCAGCCCTCCAGTTACCAGTTCAGTTCCCTCTACAGGAGGTTGGTGGCACCTTAATTGGGGAGAACAGGCTATTGGTAATGACTGAAGCAGAATGGGTGGAATGGTATCAAATATGTCAAACACGGTTTCATTTTCTTCCAGAAACCGGCCCAGGATTCAAACTGGCGACCTTTCGGCTGCAGGTCCAACTCCTTAGCCGCTGGGCTACCTAAAGATTGATTAGCAGGTGCAGATATTCACCTGTACTGAGTGATTAATATAGCAGCATTAAACAGATGTGGCAGAGCTACTGTACACTTGGTTCCTTGTTGACCTTTCTCCCCCCCTTCTTCCTCTCTATCTTTCCATTTCTCTCTTTTGCCTCTCTCCCTTTGTCGCTCTCTCTATTTTTCTCTCCTGCTCTCTCTTCCTCCCCTGTCTCCTACGCCTCTCCCATTATATTCCTTGCAATAATCATGTAAGTCTTTGAAGGGATACATTTTAAAGTTTCTCAATCATCCCCGCACCCTACACCCCACCAAAGTATTTTACATTAGTGTGTGTGTGTGGCTAGTGCATGTAGTGGTGTGTAAGCACAGAGCCTGGCATGGGGGGTGGGGGACACCTCTTAACTCCAGACAGCCATCCCACTGATACGGAAGGTTAAAGGTCATGGGAAAAGCAACAAACAAAATAGCTTGAGGTGAGAAAAGGAGCAGAAAAGAGAGCTTACAGCTTGTGCGTCTGTGTGTGTGTGTGTGTGATGGTGTGGGGCTTCAGGATGTGTGTGTGTGCTAGCTATTCCTGTTTTGGGAGTGGGCGGGGCTAACCCCAACAAAACCAGAATACAGAGGCACTAAAGCAAAGTTCTCAGCAACATGCAACACATGCAATCCAAGCTCTCCTTAAAGCTTGTCCACCCAGGGCCTTTGTCAAAAGTACTATGCTATAGGGAATATGGTGTCATTTGGGATGCATAAAATGGCTTTTTGACCTCCTCCCAGTCTGAGGTAATTTATAGGGGAAACCAGGGATGATTGTAACACAGAATAGCTGTTACACTCTAAATATCTTTAACCAGGAACAAGATAAAATCATGTGACTCACTATGCACATGGTCAGTTTAGTCCTCAACCCTAATGTGAAGAAGCAAGACCCTGTGATAGACTGCAGATTTTATTGACATAAAAATCAGATTTTGAGGTAAGAAATTATTTTCTCTGGCATCAACTGCTTTGTCATTAGATTCACCTAACTTACTGTATATCAGGTTTATAACCAGTGTGTAGATATATTTGATGTAGGTTAGCAGTGCTAAAGTTTGAACACGCAGCTAAAATTGAAGATAGCTAATGACAGCAAGAGTCAGGGTTAGTTGTAACAAGCCTAAAGAGGACTTGGTGCTGGGAATGCAAATGATGGGCCCAACAAGCGTGTACCCTAGGACTATCATACCACTGTCACAACTGTGACTCTGATGGAGTGAACATGTCCAACATTTACTCACACACACAAAAAAAAGCATGTCTTTTTGGAACACTTCACATGACAATTCCACATGTGAAAACATGTTTATGGCCAACAAAAATGTGTCTATGATACACACACACAGTGCTTTTAGCATAGTGTTTTCATCTTACATATTTGACACACTTGACTACATTGTGTATGTTTATTTATACAGTAATTATTATTCAATCTGGGATTTGAACTCTCAACCGCTTGGTTCACGTCTGAATGATATTTCTGCTACGCCACCACACCTGCATTCCTGCACTTTGAACTTCAAAGTAAATCTCAGCTTTGTTAAATACACACTCAAGAAAAACTATGATATTGTGTTTATCATAGTGATTCAAGAGTAACATTGAAACAGAATAATATGCCCCACCAATATTAGACAACTATACAGAAAAGCACATTTCTGAAATAAGTAATTGAAATCAATGAGAAAATAGTCAGATTAACTTCTAACTAAAATAATAATGAATTTGTAGGGGAATGCTGCAGACATTGTTGCTCAGCAGAAAGATCAGCATACCTCAAATCCAGAGGTTGTGAATTCAAATCCCAGGTGGGGTTAAATTTTAGATGAACAGTATACCACTTACTTTAAAACTACCATACCATGACTTTACTTACAATGGTTTGTGATGGTTTGGGACCATCACATGACGTCCTGACGACTGGTAAAACAAATGTCTTGAGAACATCCATGTGCTTAATCTAAGTCACTTTTCTTTTGAGCTAGCTTCACCGTGGGCTTCGCCGAATGCTATCACTTTTTACCTGGGGTAAACTCCTCCCGCCGAGGCAACCTGTGTCAGATAATCAAATCCCTGCAATATCTAGTGTGAAGTCTTCCAAAAACACATTTGCACATGATTTCACATGACATTTCACAAATGTGAAGTGTTCCAAAAACACATATTTATATGTGAAATGTCACATGAAGTGTTCCAAAAACACATATTTATATGTGAAATGTCACATGAAGTGTTCCAAAAACACATATTTATATGTGAAATGTCACATGAAGTGTTCCAAAAACACATATTTATATGTGAAATGTCACATGAAGTGTTCCAAAAACACATATTTATATGTGAAATGTCACATGAAGTGTTCCAAAAACACATATTTATATGTGAAATGTCACATGAAGTGTTCCAAAAACACATATTTATATGTGAAATGTCACATGAAGTGTTCCAAAAACACATATTTATATGTGAAATGTCACATGAAGTGTTCCAAAAAAAACACATATTTATATGTGAAATGTCACATGAAGTGTTCACAAAAAAAACACATATTTATATGTGAAATGTCACATGAAGTGTTCCAAAAACACATATTTATATGTGAAATGTCACATGAAGTGTTCCAAAAACACATATTTATATGTGAAATGTCACATGTAGTGCATCAATGTTGCATCCCCATGTCACATTGATTTAACATGAGATCATGTTCTCACGTGCTCACATGTTGTCACATGTAGTTTAACATTAGCTTCACATATAATCACGTGATCACACAAGATCATAAGTGTTCACGTGAAAATATTAATTTTTTCTTTCATAAGAGACACCACAAACATTCCATTGTTTAGTCCAGATTTTGCTATTTAGTTGTGAGATGTTTAGTTGAGAAGGGCCAGTTAATGGAACTTTTTATGGTTTGTATTATTATTTTATTATTTCTGCAGCACAAAATGTTAAACATGGCAATGTTGTTCTCATGTTCTCAATAAAGGCTTTCAATATTTCGTTGCAGATGATGATGTATGCACTCTTTCAAACAGTTACATTTCACCCACGTCCCGGGTCAGTTGTAACATTTCAATCCTTGTATGAGACAAAGTCACAACTTGTCTGTTTGATTTAGAGAGATAACCTATGCCCATTTGTTGCAAACAGGTGGAAGCTGTCCCTATCACATTTTGAATGTAGTACATCAAACATTCTCTGAAAAATTGACAAAAATGCTAAATAAGTGTTACAAACATCCCTCATCTCCCCTACTCAATATGAGACTTGACATACAGATATACATACAGATATTTATAGTAGAAGTATATGGAGTCTAATTAGAACTTTGATAAGTTCAAACTTGCACTCTATCGTGGAGTAAGAAGGGGTGTTTTCGGAATGGAGTCTCCGGTGCCTGTGCAGTCACCCTGTTTTTAGAGCTACAGTTGAAGTCGGAATTTTACATACACCTAAGCTAAATACATTTAAACTCAGTTTTTCACAATTCCTAGTAAAAATTCCCTGTCTTAGGTCAGTTAGGATCACCACTTTATTTTATGAATGTGAAGTGTCTGAATAATAGTAGAGAGAATGATTCATTTCAGCTTTTATTTCTTTCATCACATTCCCAGTGAGTCAGAGGTTTACATACACTCAATTAGTATTTGGTAGCATTGCCTTTAAGTTGTTTAACTTGGGTTAAACATTTCAGGTTGCCTTCCACAAGCGTCCCACAATAAGTTGGGTGGATTTTGGCACATTCCTCCTGACAGAGCTGGTGTAACTGAGTCAGATCTGTAGGCCTCCTTACTCGCACACGCTTTTTCAGTTCTGCCCACACATTTTCTATAGGATTGAGGTCAGGGCTTTGTGATGGCCACTCCAATACTTTGACTTTGTTGTCCTTAAGCCATTTTGCCACAACTTTGGAAGTATGCTTGGGGTCATTGTCCATTTGGAAGACCCATTTTGCGACCAAGCTTTAACTTCCTGACTGATGTCTTGAGATGTTGCTTCAATATATCCACATAAATTTTGCTCCTTCATGATGCCATCTTTTTCGTGAAGTGCACCAGTCCCTCCTGCAGCATAGCACCCCCACAACATGATGCTTCCACCACTGTGCTTCACGGTTGGGATGGTGTTCTTCGGCTTGCAAGCATCCACCTTTTTCCTCCAAATGTAACGATAGTCATTATGGCCAAACAGTTCTATTTTTGTTTCATCAGACCAGAGAACATTTCTCCAAAAAGTATGATCTTTGTCCCCATGTGCAGTTGCAAACTGTAGTCTGGCTTTTTTTATGGCGGTTTTGGAGCAGTGGCTTCTTCCTTGCTGAGCTGCCTTTCAGGTTATGTCGATATAGGACTCGTTTTACTGTGGATATACATGTACTGTAGATACCTTTGTACCTGTTTCCTCCAGCATCTTCTCAAGGTCCTTTGCTGTTGTTCTGGGATTGATTTGCACTTTTTGCACCAAAGTACGTTCATCTCTAGGAGCCTGAACGCGTCTCCTTCCTGAGCGGTATGATAGCTGAGTGGTCCCATGGTGTTTATACTATTGTTAGTACAGATGAGCGTGGTACCTTCAGGCATTTGGAAATTGCTCCCAAGAATGAACTAGACCTGTGGAGGTCTACAATTTATTTTCTGAGGTCTTGGCTGATTTATTTTGATTTTCCTATTATGTCAATCAATAGGCACGGAGACACTGAGTTTGAAGTTAGGCCTTGAAATACATCCACAGGTACACCTCCAATTGACTCAAATGATGTCAATTAGCCTATCAGAAGCTTCTAAAGCCATGACATCATTTTCTGGAATTTTACAAGCTGTATAAAGGCACAGTCAACTTAGTTTATGTAAACTTCTGACCCACTGGAATTGTGTTACAGTGAATTATAAGTGAAATAATCTGTCTGTAAACAATTGTTGGAAAAATGACTTGTGTCATGCACAATGTAGATGTCCTAACCGACTTGCCAAAACTATAGTTTGTTTACAGTAAATTTGTGGAGTGGATGAAAAACAAGTTTTAATGACTCCAAACTAAATGTATGTAAACTTCAGCTGTATGTCCCATTGTGCCATACAGAATCAAGACTGTCACACACAGTTGCACACACACCACCATTACCCTTCACACTTGCAAAACGAGAGTGTTTGAGACACAGCTACTGATTAGACTCACATAGACCCCTAACCTCTAAGGCAGGCTGGGACTTAGTGGGACTCGGGGTAGAAGTGAGGGTTAGTGGTATTCAGTAATACTAAAACAAACAGAGGGCATCTGTCATTAAACAGGACCTCGTAATTTGAATATAGGTAAAACGTGCTGGTTTAACTACTCAACTCACTTTTTTGTTACGACTTCCAATACAGTCCAAACCCAATAAACACGCTACAATGTGTAGGGCTATCCCTGCCACTACTACTTTGTAAAGGGCATGGGCATTAGACAGTCCAGTATAAAAAAAAATATACAAATTTTAATCAGGAAGGGCTCATTAAGATTTGAAATCTCTTTTTCAAGAGCGTCCCGGCCAAGATGGGCAGCACCAAATCCGTACACAATTACAGAAAAACATGAAAAACTACAGGCAACCTAAAAACTGAATTCACAAGTGTATAACAAAATCATAAAACAGCCAATTAAAAACATTGAAAGGTCAGGGAATCAGCCTCAAAATCCTTCATCAATGATTGAAACGTACTGGTTTAAAGATGCACTATGCTCTGTTTTGTCCTGCTTGCAAAATTTCTAATAGTTTGCTTAATTTCAGTTTATCTGACAAAACAAGCAAGTGTAGTGCAGAGAATCACTGTACCATCTAAACCGCTGTGAAATATATTTTCCACAACTAAAATAATGTATTTTCAGCTGTTTGACTGCAAGTCTACGAAGCAATTGATCTGTTCTATGTGCACTATTTCTATGCTTCCCGTTTTGTTTTTGCATCTTTTACTATCGGTTTTGTACACTAGCTTCAAACAGCCGAAAAATATAATATTTTGAGTTTTAGAAAATTTCACATCAGTTTAGATGGTACAATTATTCTCTACACTATACTTGATTGTTTTGTCACAAACTGAAATTAGGCATACTATTAGAATTTGAGCATACTAGGAACTGGCAGAGCGATTTCTGCATAGTGCATCTTTAAGTCCAATTATAATGCTGTGTAGGCCTCCTACTGATATTACAATGTGTTCCAATACATTTTTAGGGTATTTTGACATTTAAAATATGCATGTATTTCTATTGTAATGGCAGAAATTATTGACGAGAACTTGGAAGACCGCCAACAGAGGGAACTTCTTGGAGAACTGATTGATATTCAGTGGAAAATGTCAGCTTTATGTTTAAATCAACTTTCTAGGACAGTGTTAAGGGAATTGTTATCAATGATGACTAATTATGTATACATTTCAATCAGGACTGACTAATCAGAATACTATGATGTTACTGTATATGTACTAATCCGAATACTATTATGTTACTGTATATGTACTAATCAGAATACTATTATGTTGCTGTATATGTATGAGTTTTCTTTCTTGATCCCAGTGCTGAATATAATGTGTGTAAATGTGGTCAAGAGTTAGAACAATGACTGTCTGTTCCTTGGTAGACATGAATGAATGATATCTTCAGACTGGCTAGGATGCTTATCTACACAAGAAGACCTTGGCTCATAAATTATATTAAATTGGTAGGGAGGCGATGTGGGAAGGCTTGAGATACTGCCTTTGTACCAGGGTGGGAGAAAAGACGGGTTGGTACTGGAACTAATGACGTCATTTTCAGTTTATAACCTGTGGTAACCTGTATCGTGTTCAGTACTCTCGTGAATAAAGGCTGCTATTTGACTTTAAGACCGGGCTCTGTCAATCTCTATAAAATAAGGGTCATACAAATTCTTATGAATTGACAGAGTGTTTAATTTTAATTGGGAATTGAAACAGAGGAATTAAATTCCTGCAACAGACAGCAATGTGAGTTTTTGTGGTTTGCCAATATGGCAGTCACTGTTAGGTCTACTTTCAGAAACTCCCATTACATAGCCTACTACAACAACACTATGTTGATGCTCGCTGGGATGTTGGTTACCAGAGATGGACTGTCTCAATACATTGCATTTTAGTCCACAATTTCTCTGACATTTGGCTCGTAGTTCTTGCACAGGAAAGAATTGGAGACTGTTGTGATCTGATTGGTCCCTGAAAACTAACAGTGAACAGCGAGGGGGAGATAAAAATGATGGTTAAGGAGAAACCAATCATACGACCACCACTTCAGATAGAGTCCACTAGCTAGCTGCACTGGTGTAAAATGTCGCTATTGATATGATTTGTATATTAACACACAATATCTGGGACATTCTGGAGAACACTTGTGGATCTGTTACCAACATACATACTGTACATCCATGTATTTTCTCTGTAAACTGATTTGACAAATGATTTGCATTTATGCGGTGAGGTGGGGCTAATTAATTGAGAAATTGCAATCCAGGAGAAATGGAAACACAACATACTTTGTGATATTAAATGCCTTCGTACACTTTAGGATGGGGCATGCAACCAAGCTCACATGAAACAATCCATGAAGACAAATGATCTGAAGTATGAAGGCCCCCTACCTTCTGAGTATAAAAAATGAAGATGATTATAGATAACGCAAAATATACTGAACAAAAAAATGTACGCAACAATTTCTAAGATTTTATTGAGTTACAGTTCATATAAGGAAATCAGTCAATTTAAATAAATTCATTAGGCCCTAATCTATGGATTTCACATGACTGGGTCACAGATACCTTTAAAGAAAAAGTAGGGATGTGGATCAGAAAACCAGTCTTTCTGGTGTGACCCCCATTTGCCTCATGCAGCGCGACACATCTCCTTCGCATAGAGTTGATCAGGCTGTTGATTGTGGCCTGTGGAATGTTGTCCCACTCCTCTTCAATGGTTGTGCGAAGTTGCTGGAAATAGGCGATCCAGAGCATCCCAAAGGTGCTAAAATGGGGTGACATGTCTGGTGAGTATGCAGGCCATGGAAGACCTGGGATATTTTTAGCTTCAATAAATTGTGTACAGTTCCGTTGCCGAATGGGGCTGCGCATTATCATGCAGAAACATGTGGTGATGGCGGCAGATGAATGGCACGAAAATGGGCATCAGGATCTCGTCACCGTAACTCTGTGCATTTAAATTTCCATTGATAAAATGCAATTGTGTTTGTTGTCCATAGTTTATGCCTGCCCATACCATAACCCTACCATGGGGCACATTGACATCAGTAAACCGCTCACCCACACGACACCATACACATGGTATGTGGTTGTGAGGCCAGTTGGACATACTGCCACATTGGATGTACGATGGATTATCTTGACAAAAGGAGAAAAGCAGGGTTGTAGACAAATTTGAGCACAACATTTTAGAGAAATAAGCTTTTTTTGCATATGGAACATTTCTGGGATCTTTTATTTCAGCTCATGAAACCAACACTTGACATGTTGTATTTATATTTTTGTTCAGTGTAGATTGAATGGGCTTGTCATTCACACATTAACGCATGCTCAACAGAAAAATAACCGTTTGCAAATTATCTGTGGGACAACAAAATATACTAACTGTATCAAGGGTTGATAGAGGCTTTTCACGAAGACTTAAAACATGGAAAACAAAAATTTGAGGAAGACCTGATAGAAGCTATTGATGATGATGAATGGATACAGATATGTTTGAATGCCCAGACATGTTCATATATCTCAGACATAAATTACTGCAGTTTAAGACTATCCATAGAATGTACTATATGCCTATGAAACTGAATATCATGCAGAGGAAATGCATTACTATTAATTGGAAGGTCGGTTATCCTCACACAATGTCAAGGTATGTATCACTAAATGTAAACTCAGCAAAAAAAGAAATGTCCTGTCACTGTCAACTGTGTTTATTTTCAGCAAACTTTATCATGTGTAAATATTTGTATGAACATAACAAGATTCAACAACTGAGACAAACTGAACCAGTTCCAAAGACATGTGACTAACAGAAATGGAATAACGTTCCCCTGAACAAAGGGGAAAAATCAAAAGTAACAGTCAGTATCTGGTGTGGCCACCAGCTGCATTAAGTACTGCAGTGCATCTTCTCCTCATTGACTACACCAGATTTGCCAGTTCTTGCTATGAGATTTTACCCCACTCTTCCACCAAGGCTCCTGCTAGTTCCCGGCCATTTCTGTGGGGAATGGCCCTAGCACTCATCTTCCAATCCAACAGGTCCCAGACATGCTCAATGGGATTGAGATCCGGGCTCTTCGCTGGCCATGGCAGAACACTGACATTCCTGTCTTGCAGGAAATCATGCACAGAATGAGCAGTATGGCTGGTGGCATTGTCAGGTACCACATAAGGGAGGAGGATGTCTTCCCTGTAACGCACAGCGTTGAGATTGACCGCAACGACAACAAGCTCAGTCTGATGATGCTATGACACACCGCCCCAGACCATGAAGGACCCTCCACCTCCAAATCCATCCCGCTCCAGAGTACAGGACTCGGTGTAACGTTCATTCCTTCGATGATAAACGTGAATCGTCAATGAAGAGCACTTTTTGCCAGTCCTGTCTGGTCCAGCGATGGTGGGTTTGTGCCCAAAGGCAACGTTGTTGCCGGTGATGTCTGGTGGGGACCTACCTTACAACAGGCCTACAAGCCCTCAGTCCGGCCTTTTTCAGCCTATTGCGGACAGTCTGAGCACTGATGGAGGGATTGTGCGTTCCTGGTTTAACTCGGGCAGTTGTTGTTGCCATCCTGTACCTGTCCCGCAGGTGTAATGTTCAGATGTACCAATCCTTTACAGGTGTTACACGTGGTCTGCCACTGTGAGGACAATCAGCTGTCTGTCCTGTCTCCCTGTTGCACTGTCTTAGGCATCTCACAGTATGGACATTGCAATTTATTGCCCTGGCCACATCTGCAGTCCTCATGCCTCTGTGACTAAGGCACGTTCACGCAGATGAGCAGGGACCCTGGGCATCTTTAATTTGGTGTTTTTCAGAGTCAGTAGAAAGGCCTCTTTAGTGTCCTAAGTTTTCATAACTGTGACTTTAATTGCCTACCGTCTGTAAGCTGTAAGTGTCTTAACGATCGTTCCACAGGTGCATGTTCATTAATTGTTTATGGTTAATTGAACAAGCATGGGAAACAGTGTTTTAACCCTTTACAGTGAAGATCTGTGAAGTTATTTTGATTTTTACGAATCATCTTTGAAAGACAGGGTCCTGAAAGAGGGACGTTTACTTTTTTGCTGAGTTTATTACACGATTAGGGGTATACTGGGCAACTTTCATAAGTTCTGTATGCCTTGTATGGAACACAGTACGAATAAAGGTGTCTGTATTGAAAACATGACCACGTCAGGGGAGATACCTTTTGAGGCAATCCCTAGCTGCTGGGCTGCTCTTCCCTGGCCCTGGGGGTCTGCCATCCTGTAGGTTGTCACTCTGGCCTTGGCCTAACACACCCAAAACAAATAATGAATGTTCCACTTAGGTCCCAAACCTAAGTGGGGTGTGTTGGATTTGGGGGCTGCAGGGTGGTGGACCCCTAAGGACAGGACGTTTGAAACCCAGCTATATTGTAAAAAGAGCTCTACAGTACTATTAGACCTATGAGATTAATTATATGGAGGATTTGCTGTTTCTGTGTGTTAATGTACAGTACCAGTCAACAGTTTGGACACACTTACTCATTCTAGGGTTTTTCTTTATTTGTACTATTTTCTATATTGTAGAATAATAGTGAAGACATCAGAACTATGAAATAGCACATATGGAATCATGTAGTATCCAAAAAAGTGTTAAACAAATCAAAACAAATTATATTTTCCAAAGTAGCCACCCTTTGCCTTGATGACAGCTTTGCACACTCTTGGCATTCTCTCAACCAGCTTCATGAGGTAATTACCTGAAATGCATTTAAATTAACAGGTGTGCCTTCTTAAAAGTTCATTTGTGTAATTTCTTTCCTTCTTAATGTGTTTGAGCCAATCAGTTGTGTTGTGACAAGGTAGGGGTGGTATACAGAAGATAGCCCTATTTGGTAAAAGACCAAATCGAATCAAAGTTTATTTGTCACGTGCGCCGAATACAACCTTACAATGAAATGCTTACTTACAGGCCCTAACCAACAGTGCAATTTAAAGTAAAAAAATAGCTATTGGGTGAACAATAGATTAGTAAAGAAATTTTTAAAAACAGTGGCGAGGCTACATACAGGCACCGGTTAGTCGGGCTAATTGAGGTAGTATGTACATAAATGTATAGTTAAAGTGACTATGCATGTATGATAAACAGAGAGTAGCAGCAGCGTAAAAGAGGGGTTGGGGGGGCGACGACACACACAATGCAAATAGTCCGGGTAGCCATATGATTACCTGTTCAGGAGTCTTATGGCTTGGGGGTAAAAGCTGTTGAGAAGCCTGTTGGTCCTAGACCTGGCGCTCCGGTACTGCTTGCCATGCAGTAGTAGAGAGAACAGTCTGACTGGGGTGGCTGGGTTCTTTGAACATTTTTAGGGCCTTCCTCTGACTGCCTGGTGTAGAGGTCCTGGATGGCAGGCAGCTTAGCCCCAGTGATGTACTGGGCCGTACGCACTACCCTCTGTAGTGCCATGCGGTCGGAAGCCGAGTAGTTGCCGTACCAGCCAGGGATGCAACCGATGTTGCAGCTGTAGAACCTTTTGAGGATCTGAGGACCATCGCTAAATCTTTTTAGTTTCCTGAGGGGGAATAGGCTTTGTCGTGCCCTCTTCACGACTGTCTTGGTGTGTTTGGACCATTCTAGCTTGTTGGTGATGTGGACACCTTTTCCTGTAGTCTACAATCATCTCCTTAGTCTTGATTACGTTGTGGGACTGGTTGCTATTCTGGCACCACCCGGCCAGGTCTCTGACCTCCTCCCTATAGGCTGTCTCGTTGTTGTCGGTGATCAGTTAACAGACTGTTGTGTCGTCTGAAAACTTGGTGTTGGAGTCGTGCCTGGCCACGCAGTCGTGGGTGAACAGGGAGTACAGGAGGGGACTGAGCATGCACCCGAGGGGTTCCAGTGTTGAGGATCAGCGTGGCAGATGTGCTGCTACCTACCCTCACCTCCCTGGGAGGGCCCTTCAGGAAGTCCAGAGTTCAAGTAAGACACATCAACATCAACTGTTCAGAGGAGACTGCGTGAATCAGGCCTTCACGGTCAAATTGCTGCAACGAAACCACTATTAAAAGGACACCAATAAGAAATAGTCTGATGGCCTTGAGATAGAAGCTGTTTTTCAGTCTCTTGGTCCCAGCTTTGATGCACCTGTACTGACTACGCCTTCTAGGTGGTAGCGGGGTGAACAGGCCGTGGCTCGCGTGGCTGATCTTCTTGATGATCTTCTTGGCCTTCCTTTGACACCGGGTGCTGTAGATGTCCTGAAGTGTGCCCCCGGAGATGCATTGAGCAGACTGCACCAATCTCTGGAGAGCCCTGCTGTTGAGGATGGCGCAGTTCTTGTGCCAGGTGGTAATAGAGATCAACAGGAAGCTCTCAAGGGTGCATCTGTAAAAGTTTGTGATGGTCTTACGGTCCAAGCCACATTTCTGCAGCCTGCTGAAGCTGATTGTCAGTGATGTGTACGCCGAAGAACTTGAAGCTTTTCATCTTCAAAAAACGCCAGCCCCGTTGATATGTATGGGGGCGTGATCCCTGTGCTTTCTCCTGAAGTCCATGATCAGCTCTTTAAATTTGGTTGACGTTGAGGGAGAGGTTATTTTCTGGCACACACCTCTCTGTAGGCTGTCTTGTCGTTGTTGGTAACCAGGCCTACGACTGATTGTGTCATCTAAAAACTTGATGATTGAGTTGGAGATGTGCGTGGTCACGCAGTCATCGGTGAACAGAGAGTAAAGGAGTGGGCTGAGTACGCACCCCTGTGGGTCCCCTGTGTTGAGGATCAGCATATTGGAGATGTTGTAGCCTACCTTCACCACCTGGGGGCTGCCCATCAGGAAGTCCAGGACCCAGTTGCACATGGTGGGGTTCAGACCCAGGGCCCCAATCTTAATGATGAGCTTGGAGGGTACTATGGTGTTGAAGGCTGAGCTGTAGTCAATGCACAGCATTCTTACATAGTAGGTATTCCTCTTTTCCAGATGGGATAGGACAGTGTGCAGTGCGATGTCAATTGCGTCATCCATGGATCTATTGGGGTGGTACGTAAATTGAAGTGGGCCTAGGATGTTGGTTAAGGTGGAGGTTATATGATCCTTAACTATCCTCTCAAAGCACTTCATGATGACAGTAGTGAGTGCTATGGGGAAATAGTCATTCAGTTCAGTTCCCTACACTTTCTTGGGTACAGGAACAATGGTTAATATCTTGAAGCAAGTGGGGACAACAGACTGGCATAGGGAGAGATTGAATATATCCGTAAATCAAATCAAATCAAATGTATTTATATAGCCCTTCATACATCAGCTGATATCTCAAAGTGCTGTACAGAAACCCAGCCTAAAACACCAAACATCAAGCAAATGCAGGTGTAGAAGCACGGTGGCTAGGAAAAACTCCCTAGAAAGGCCCAAACCTAGGAAGAAACCTAGAGAGGAACCAGGCTATGTGGGGTCGCCAGTCCTCTTCTGGCTGTGCTGGGTGGAGATTATAACAGAACATGGCCAAGATGTTCAAATGTTCATAAATGACCAGCATGGTAAAATAATAATAATCACAGGCAGAACAGTTGAAACTGGAGCAGCAGCACGGCCAGGTGGACTGGGGACAGCAAGGAGTCATCATGCCAGGTAATCCTGAAGCATGGTCCTAGGGCTCAGGTCCTACGAGAGAGAGAAAGAAAGAGAGAAAGAGAGCATACTTAAATTCACACAGGACACCGGATAGGACAGGAGAAGTACTCCAGATATAACAAACTGACCCTAGCCCCCCGACACATAAACTACTGCAGCATAAATACTGGAGGCTGAGACAGGAGGGGTCAGGAGACATGGTGGCCCCATCCGATGACACCCCCGGACAGGGCCAAACAGGAAGGATATAACCCGGCCCACTTTGCCAAAGCACAGTCCGCACACCACTAGAGGGATATTTTCAACCACCAACTTAAGCCCACAAAGATCTCCGCCACATCACAACCCAAGGGGCGGGGGGGGGGCACCAATCCAGACAGGAAGATCACATCGGTGACTCAACCCACTCAAGAGACTCACCCTTCCTAGGTACGGGATGAAAGAGCCCAAGTAAGCCAGTAACTCAGCCCCTGTAATAGGGTTAGAGGCAGAGGATCCCAGTAGAAAGAGGGGAACCGGCCAGGCAGAGACAGCAAGGGCGGTTCGTTGCTCCAGAGCCTTTCCGTTCACCTTCACACTCCTGGGCCAGACTACACTCAATCATATGACCCACTGAAGAGATGAGTCTTCAGTAAAGACTTAAAGGTTGAGACCGAGTTTGCGTCTCTCACATGGGTAGGCAGACCATTCCATAAAAATGGAGCTCTATGGGAGAAAGCCCTGCCTCCAGCTGTTTGCTTAGAAATTCTAGGGACAATTAGGAGGCCTGCGTCTTGTGACCGTAGCGTACGTGTAGGTATGTACAGCAGGACCAAATCATAGAGATATGTAGGAGCAAGCCCATGTAATGCTTTGTAGGTTAGCAGTAAAACCTTGAAATCAGCCCTTGACAGGAAGCCAGTGTAGGGAGGCTAGCACTGGAGTAATATGATCAAATTGTTTGGTTCTAGTCAGGATTCTAGCAGTCGTATTTAGCACTAACTGAAGTTTATTTAGTGCTTTATCCGGGTAGCCGGAAAGTAGAGCATTGCAGTAGTCTAACCTAGAAGTGACAAAAGCATGGATTCATTTTTCTGCATCATTTTTGGACAAAAAGTTTCTGATTTTTGCAATGTTACGTAGATGGAAAAAGCTGTCCTTGAAACAGTCTTGATATGTTCTTCAAAAGAGAGATCGGGGTCCAGAATAACGCAGAGGTCCTTCACAGTTTTATTTAAGACAACTGTACCACCATTAAGATTAATTGTCAGATTCAACAGAAGATCTCTTTGTTTCTTGGGACCTAGAACAAGCATCTCTGTTTTATCCGAGTTTAAAAGTAGAAAGTTTGCAGCCATCCACTTCCTTATGTCTGAAACACATGCTTCTAGCGAGGGCAATTTTGGGGCTTCACCATGTTTCATTGAAATGTACAGCTGTGTGTCATCCGCATAGCAGTGAAAGTTAACATTGTGTTTTTGAATGACATCCCCAAGAGGTAAAATAATAGTGAAAACAATAGTGGTCCTAAAACGGAACCTTGAGGATCACCGAAATTTACAGTTGATTTGTCAGAGGACAAACCATTCACAGAGACAAACTGATATCTTTCCGACAGATAAGATCTAAACCAGGCCAGAACTTGTCAGTGTAGACCAATTTGGGTTTCCAATCTCTCCAAAAGAATGTGGTGATCGATGGTATCAAAAGCTGCACTAAGGTCTAGGAGCACGAGGACAGATGAAGAGCCTCGGTCTGATGACATTAAAAGGTAATTTACCACCTTCACAAGTGCAGTCTCAGTGCTATGATGGGCTCTAAAACCGGACTGAAGCATTTCGTATACATTGTTTGTCTTCAGGAAGACCGTGAGTTGCTGCGCAACAGCCTTTTCTAAAATTTTTGAGAGGAATGGAAGATTCAATATAGGCCGATAGTTTTAAAAATGTTTTCTGGGTCAAGGTTTGGCTTTTTCAAGAGAGGCTTTATTACTGCCACTTTTAGTGAGTTTGGTACACATCCGGTGGATAGAGAGCCGTTTATTATGTTCAACATAGGAGGGCCAAGCACAGGAAGCTGTAAGGGATTTCCTCCTCTTCTTCCGAAGAGGAGAGGCGAAAAGGATCAGAGGACCAATATGCGGCGTGGTAAGTGTCCATGGTTCATTTAATATGTAAACTTACACATGAACAACTGATACAACAAAACAAGAAACGTGTGAAACCCTAAACAGCCCTATCTGGTGCAAAACACAAAGACAGGAACAATCACCCACAAACACACAGTGACACCCAGGCTACCTAAGTATGATTCTCAATCAGAGACAACTAATGACACCTGCCTCTGATTGAGAACCATACTAGGCCGAAACATAGAAAACCCCAAATCATAGAAAATCAAACATAGACTGCCCACCCAACTCACGCCCTGACCATACTAACTAAATACAAAACACAGGAAATAAAGGTCAGAACGTGACAGAAGCAGCTATTTCAGTAGTTTAGTTGGAATAGGGTCCAGTATGCAGCTTGAAGGTTTAGAGGCCATGATTATTTTCATCATTGTGTCAAGGGATATAGTACTAAAACACTTGAGTGTCACTCTTGATCCTAGGTCCTGGCAGAGTTGTGCAGACTCAGGACAACTGAGCTTTGAAGGAATACGCAGATTTAAAGAGGAGTCGGTAATTTGCTTTCTAATAATCATGATCTTTTCCTCAAGTTCATGAATTTATTACTGCTGAAGTGAAAGCCATCCTCTCTTGGGGAAGGCTGTTTTTTAGTTAGCTTTGCGACAGTATCAAAAAGGAATTTGGGATTGTTCTTATTTTCCTCAATTAAGTTGGAAAAATAGGATGATCGAGCAGCAGTAAGGGTTCTTCGATATTGCACGGTACTGTCTTTCCAAGCTAGTCGGAAGACTTCCAGTTTGGTGTGGCACCATTTCCGTTCCAATTTTCTGGAAGCTTGCTTCAGAGCTCGGGTATTTTCTGTATACCAGGGAGCTAGTTTCTTTTGAGAAATGTTTTTAGTTTTTAGGGGTGAAACTGCATCCAAGGTATTGCGCAAGGTTAAATTGAGTTCCTCAGTTAGTTGGTTAACTGATTTTTGTCCTCTGGCGTCCTTGGGTAGACAGAGGGAGTCTGGAAGGACATCAAGGAATCTTTGTGTTGTCTGTGAATTTATAGCACAACTTTTGATGTTCCTTGGTTGGGGTCTGAGCAGATTATTTGTTGCAATTGCAAACGTAATAAAATGGTGGTCCGATAGTCCAGGATTATGAGGAAAAACATTAAGATCCACAACATTTATTCCATGGGACAAAACTAGGTCCAGAGTATGACTGTGACAGTGAGTAGGTCCAGAGTTGGACAAAACCCACTGAGTCGATGATGGCTCCGAAAGCCTTTTGGAGTGGGTCTGTGGACTTTTCCATGTGAATATTAAAGTCACCAAAGATTAGAAAATGATCTACTATGACTACAAGGTCCGATAGGAATTCAGGGAACTCAATGAGGAACGCTGTATATGGCCCAGGAGGCCTGTAAACAGTAGCTATAAAAAGTGATTGAGTAGGCTGCATAGATTTCATGATTAGAAGCTCAAATGACGAAAACATATATTTTTTTGTAAATTGAAATTTGCTATCGTAAATGTTAGCAACACCTCCGCCTTTGCGGGATGCACGGGGGATATGGTCACTAGTGTAGCCAGGAGGTGAGGCATCCTTTAACACAGTAAATTCATCAGGCTTAAGCCATGTTTCAGTCAGGCCAATCACATCAAGATTATGATCAGTGATTAGTTCATTGACTATAATTACCTTTGAAGTAAGGGATCTAACATTAAGTAGCCATATTTTGAGATGTGAGGTATCATGATCTCTTTCAATAATGACAGGAATGGAGGAGGTCTTTATCCTAGTGAGATTGCTAAGGCGAACACCGCCATGTTTAGTTTTGCCCAACCTAGGTCGAGGCACAGACACGGTCTCAATGGGGATAGCTGAGCTGACTACACTGACTGTGCTAGTGGCAGACTCCACTATGCTGGCAGGCTGGCTAACAGCCTGCTGCCTGGCCTGCACCCTATTTCATTGTGGAGCTAGTGGAGTTAGAGCCCTGTCTATGTTGGTAGATATGAGAGCACCCCTCCAGCTAGGATGGAGTCCGTCACTCCTCAGCAGGTAAACACTCCAGCCAGCTGGTCTGCGCATGCTTGGAGGACGAGGCTAGGGATGCCTTGCGAGGGTTAACACGCTTAAATGTCTAACTCACGTTGACCACAGAGAACAAGCAGTGGTGGCCCACGTCAGCGGCACTGTGTTTTCCTCAAAGTGAGCTAAGAAGCTGTTTAGCTTGTCTGGGAGCAAGACATCGGTGTATGCGACGTGGCTGGCTTTCTCTTCATAATTGTCTGGGGTCCCTGCCACATACGTCTCATGTTTGAGCTATTGTATTCCAACTCCACTTTGTTTCTGTACTGACGTTTTGCCTATTTGATTGCCTTACAGAGGGCATAACTGGACTGTTTGTACTCAACCCATATTCCCAGTCACCTTGCTGTGGTTAAATGAGGTGGTTCGCGCTTTCAGTTTTGCAGGAATGCTGCCCACTATCCACAGTTTTTGGTTTGGATAGCTTTTAATTGTCACAGTGGGAGCAACATCCACTTTAAGCTTTCTGATGAATTCAGTCACCCTGTCAGTGTATATGTCAATGCTATTCTTAGAGGAAACCCGGAACATATCCTAGTCCGCGTGATCAAAACAATTTTGAAGCATGGATTCCAATTGGTCGGACCAGTGTTGAACAGTCCTTACCAATTGTACTTATTTGAATTTCTACCTATGGGAAGGGAGGAGCAGTATGGAGGTGTGATCTGATTTGGCGAAGGAAGTGCGGGGGAGGGCCTTGTTGCCGTCCCTGAAGCGAGATTAGCAGTAGTCGAGAGTTTTTGAAGTGTGAGTGGCGCAGGCAATGTGTTGATACAAATTGGTAGCATTTTCCTCAGATTTGCTTTAGTAAAGTCCCCAGCTACAATAAATGGGGCCACAAGATATGCGGTTTCCAGTTTGCACAAAGTCCAGTGTAGTTCCTTGAGAGCCATTGTGGTATCAGCTTGAGGGGGAATATACACGGCTGTGACGAAGACCGAAGAGAATTCTCCCGTGAGGCAAAGTGGCCGGAATTTGATTGTAGGTCGGGTGAACAATAGGACTCGAGTTTCTGTACATTACCATAATCACACCGTGAGTAGTTAATAATGAAATGCACACCTTCGCCTTTCACATCCACTTCAGCCTTAGTCTCACCCATCTCTTTAAGGATTCACATGTAAAGCCAAGTGCTAAACAGTGAGTACAGTAGCATAGTATATGTCAATCTAGCAAACCAGGCTACAAACAGCAACTTTCTAAACAATGTTTTGGTTTGTTTCTAGCTTGTTAGCTAGCTAGCTAACAGTATGCTTTGATTGACTCCATTGTCTTAGTTGAGATGATGACATCACTGGTGTGATCCACATGTTGCAGGTCAGTTGTGGCCAGGCCCATAGCGTAGACCGTGGTTGGAGTTTGCATTTGTCTGTGCTCTGTGATTGATTGAGCTGTTCTGGACAAGAAGTTAGCTACCTGTAGTTATTTGCCTTGTTTTAATGCATGTGGAGTTGGTATCTTTGTAGCCTTAGCAACATTCTCTGCGGTCGCTTGGGGGCTGTGAGAAAGGGTTTCTTGAAGATCGTCTCGGGGGTTCGCAGTGTATTGTGATGAACTTCTACCATGCAGATACTGGTCAAACGTGCAAAACAATGGAGAGACATTCTTTCTCAAACTGTGCATATCTTTGTTCTGTGTGAGTCAATGTTCTGGAGGCAAATGCGACAGGTTGTCCTTTTTGTAGAAGGTCTGCACCCAAACCTGTCTCACTGGCATCACACTGCGGTGTGACGTCATCACTCAGGTCGTAGTATCTGAGCACTGGGTGTTGTTTGACTAACTGTTTGATAGTCTCAACTGCTGTGTCATTTCTGTGGTAGACATGTCCATTCAATGTCCTTGTCAGTCAGTCTTCTGAGCGGCTCACACACATCAGATAGGCGGGGCATGAATTTTGCAAGATAGTTCACAAACCCCAACAGCCGCTGTAGTGACTTGACGTCGGTCTGTGTACCCATATTCTGAATGGCTGTTATTTTCTCTGTGTCAGGGCGAAGGCCCTCTGTGGTGAAAAGATGACCCATGTATGTCACACTAGGTAGCTTTAACCTGAGTTTATTTTTGTTCAGCTTTAGGTTGACATCTCTTGTTCTCTGCAGACGAGCTGTAAGGTTTCTGTCATGATCTGCCATCGCCTCTTCATGTGTGTCACCACATCCATAGCGTAGAATGTAATCTGCGATCACACTCACTCATTTTAGTCCCTGTAGTGATTCATCCTCTCTGCACTGGTATTCTTCAGCTGCTGGGTTGATTCCAAATTGCATTCTCAGAAATCTATACCTTCCTACAGGTGTATAGAAAGTTGTTAGCTGCTCACTTCATCAAGTTTGACATGCCAATATCCTTCTTTGGCATCGAGTACTGAGAATACCTTTGCACTGGATATCATTGGTAGAATATTTTCTATTGTGGCCATCTGGAAGTGGATCTCAGTAAGGCGTTGTTGAGTGCACTGGGGTCCATGCATATTCGTCGTTTACCAGGTTTTTCAATAACTACCATGTTGCTGATCCACAGTGTGGGCTGTGTCTTTCATGATGTCTGCAATGTCCGTTCAATGTATGGCCTTTGTGATCCTTTCCTTCAGTGGAATAGGCATCCGTCTTGGTAGCTGCTGCACAGGCCGGGCTGCATTGTCTACTTCTAGGTGTAACTCTCCAGGAAGGCAGCCAAGCCCATCCAACACATCCTTGTACTTGGAGATGATCTCCTCAGTTGTCATGATGACTTCAGTGAATGTAGTGCTTGGGGTGTCAATGTGATGTAGCACATGGCTGTGGTTCACGTGTAGTAGGCTGAGTCTTTCACATGTGTCAGCTGACAGCAGAGGAAGCTGGGATGTCTTCAACTGAAATTTGAAATGAAACATTTTTCCATCATGATCTGCTGAGATTGCATTCTCCTGTTGGAAATTATCAGTGTGCCGTCATCTAGCTTGAGTGTAGCTTTGCTGGGTAGGAGAACTGGGTTACTGTCTTGCATGACTCGCTGTTGGTCCCCATAGCTTATGACATTCCCTGTTGATCCTGTGTCTAGTTGACATTTAATTGTATGGCTGGGGTCATATGTCAATGGCTCATCACTGAGTGCAGCTAGCTTAAGGTTAACAAACCATTTGTTTGCCTTGTCTTCCACAGAGTTAACCCGTGAGATCTACAAGATTGCATCTGGTCATCTGACTCATTATGGTCCTCTAATAGATTAAGTTGAGGTTGGTGTTGTGCTTGTTTATAAACTCTGGCAAAATGGTTTCGTTTGCCACATGCTTTACAGGTGACACTGTATGCTTGGCATTTGGCTTTGGCATTAGCATGTACTGAACCACAGTAATGACAGGGTCAGTCGTTTGGCATTCTATGTTTGTAAGTATCCCCTGTAAAGTCTGTCTGTTTACGACCTTATGTTTGGCATATTTATTCTGAACGTCGCTCAATGGAGGTATAATGTACAGTCTTGTGTTTATTCCCTTGACCGACACGTCAATGGATTTGTTCAGTGTGAGGTTAGGTTCTCTGAGCATGCGCGCTCGCACAGCTATATCTTTAGTGCCTGACAGGCCTGTCCCAGACTAGTTCCTCCCATAATGCGCCAAATTCGTGTGTCTGCTAGCTTCCTCCGATTTCCAATGTACTGCTCTGTTTCACATTGACTTTGTTGACAAGCATTATACATGTGACTATTAAAACCTACCCTAAACAGAAACTGTGGATTGATGGCAGGATTCACGCAAAACTGAAAGCGTGAACCACCGCATTGAACCATGGAAAGGTGACTGGGAATATGGTTGAATACAAACAGTGTAGTTATTCCCTCCGCAAGGCAATCAAACAAGCAAAATGTCAGTATAGAGACAAAGTGGAGTCGCAATTCAATGGTTCAGACATGAGACGTATGTGACAGGGACTACAAACAATCATAGACTACAAAAAGAAAACCAGGCATGTCACGGACACTGACGTCTTGCTTCCAGACAAACTAAACACCTTCTTTGCCCGCTTTGAGGATAATACAGTGCCACCGACGCGGCCCGCTACCAAAGACTGTTGGCTCTCCTTCTCTGTGGATGACGTGAGTAAGACATTTAAGCATGTTAACACTTGCAAGTCTGCTGGCCCAGACGGCATCCCTTGCAACATCCTCAGAGCAGGAGCAGACCAGCTGGCTGGTGTGTTTAGGGACATTTTCAATCTCTCCCTATGCCAGTCTGCGGTCCTCACATGCTTCAAGATGGCCACCATTGTTCCTGTACCCAAGAAGGCAAAGGTAACTGAACTAAATGACTATCGCCCCGTAGCACTCACTTCTGTCATCATGAATGTTTTGAGAGGATAGTCAAGGATCATATCAACTTCCCCTTACCTGTCACCCTAGACCCACTTCAATTTGCGTACCTCCCCAATAGGTCCACAGACGATGCAATCGCCATCACACTGCATACTGCCCTATCCCATCTGGTCAAGAGGAATACCTATGTAAGAATTCTGTTCATTGACTACAGCTCAGCATTCAAAATCATAGTACCCTCCAAGCTCATCATTAAGCTGGAGTCCCTGGGTCTCAACCCCACCCTGTGCCATTGGGTCCTGGACCTCCTGATGGGCCACCTCCAGGTGGTGAAGGTAGGCTACAACATCTCCACTTCGCTGATCCTCAACACTGGGGCCCCACAAGGGTGCGTGCTCAGCCCCCTCCTGTACTCCCTGTTCACCCATGACTGCATGGCCATGCACACCAACTCAATCATCAAGTTTTCAGACGACACAACAATAGTAGGCTTGATTATCAAAAACAATGAGACACTCTATACTGTGGAGGTCAACACATTTGGAGTGTGGTGTCAGGAAAACAACTTCTCACTCAACGTCAACAAAACAAAGGAGATGATCGTGGACTTCAGGAAACAGCAGAGGGAGCACCCCTCTATCCACATCGATGGGACAGCAGTGGAGAAGGTAGAAAGATAAGTTCACATCACGGACAAACTGAAACAGACAGTGTGGTGAATACGGCTAAACAGCGCCACTTCAACCTCAGGAGTCTGAAGAAATTTGGCTTGTCACCTCAAACCCTTACAAACCTTTACAGATGCACAATTGAGAGCATCTTGTCGGGCTGTATCACCGCCTGGTATGGCAACTGCCCTGCCCACAACCGCAGGGCATTCCAGATGGTGGTACGGTCTGCACAACACATCACCGGGGGCTAACTACCTGCCCTCCAGGACACCTACAGTGCCCGATGTCACAGGAAGGCCAAAAAGATTATCAAGGACAACATCCACCCGAGCCACTGACTGTTCACCCAGCTACCATCCAGAAGGCCAGGTTAGTACAGGTGCATCAAAGCTGGGACTGAGAGATAGAAGCTATTTTTCAATCTCATGGCCATCAGACTGTTAAACAGCCATCACTAACACAGAGAGGCTGCTGCCTACATACAGACTTGAAATCATTGGCTAGTCACTTTAAAATCAATAACTAGTCACTTTAATAATGCCACTTTAATAACATTTACATATCTTGTATTACTCATCTCATACAGTGCCTTGCGAAAGTATTCGGCCCCCTTGAACTTTGCGATCTTTTGCCACATTTCAGGCTTCAAACATAAAGATATAAAACTGTATTTTTTTGTGAAGAATCAACAACAAGTGGGACACAATCATGAAGTGGAACGACATTTATTGGATATTCCAAACCTTTTTAACAAATCAAAAACTGAAAAATTGGGCGTGCAAAATTATTCAGCCCCCTTAAGTTAATACTTTGTAGCGCCACCTTTTGCTGCGATTACAGCTGTAAGTCGCATGGGGTATGTCTCTATCAGTTTTGCACATCGAGAGACTGAAATGTTTTCCCATTCCTCCTTGCAAAACAGCTCGAGCTCAGTGAGGTTGGATGGAGAGCATTTGTGAACAGCAGTTTTCAGTTCTTTCCACAGATTCTCGATTGGATTCAGGTCTGGACTTTGACTTGGCCATTCTAACACCTGGATATGTTTATTTTTTAACCATTCCATTGTAGATTTTGCTTTATGTTTTGGATCATTGTCTTGTTGGAAGACAAATCTCCGTCCCAGGTCTTTTGCAGACTCCATCACGTTTTCTTCCAGAATGGTCCTGTATTTGGCTCCGTCCATCTTCCCATCAATTTTAACCATCTTCCCTGTCCCTGCTGAAGAAAATCAGGCCCAAACCATGATGCTGCCACCACCATGTTTGACAGTGGGGATGGTGTGTTCAGGGTGATGAGCTGTGTTGCTTTTACGCCAAACATAACACTTTGCATTGTTGCCAACAAGTTCAATTTTGGTTTCATCTGACCAGAGCACCTTCTTCCACATGTTTGGTGTGTCTCCCAGGTGGCTTGTGGCAAACTTTGAACAACACTTTTTATGGATATCTTTAAGAAATGGCTTTCTTCTTGCCACTTCCATAAAGGCCAGATTTGTGCAATATACAACTGATTGTTGTCCTATGGACAGAGTCTCCCACCTCAGCTGTAGATCTCTGCAGTTCATCCAGAGTGATCATGGGCCTCTTGGCTGCATCTCTGATCAGTCTTCTCCTTGTATGAGCTGAAAGTTTAGAGGGACGGCCAGGTCTTGGTAGATTTGCAGTGGTCTGATACTCCTTCCATTTCAATATTATCGCTTGCACAGTGCTCCTTGGGATGTTTAAAGCTTGGGAAATCTTTTTGTATCCAAATCCGGCTTCAAACTTCTTCACAACAGTATCTCGGACCTGCCTGGTGTGTTCCTTGTTCTTCATGATGCTCTCTGCGCTTTTAACGGACCTCTGAGACTATCACAGTGCAGGTGCATTTATACGGAGACTTGATATAAAACTGTATTTAGGTGGATTGTATTTATCATCATTAGTCATTTAGGTCAACATTGGATCATTCAGAGATCTTCACTGAACTTCTGGAGAGAGTTTGCTGCACTGAAAGTAAAGGGGCTGAATAATTTTGCACGCCCAATTTTTCAGTTGTTGATTTGTTAAAAAAGTTTGAAATATCCAATAAATGTCGTTCCACTTCATGATTGTGTCCCACTTGTTGTTGATTCTTCACAAAAAAATACAGTTTTATATCTTTATGTTTGAAGCCTGAAATGTGGGAAAAGGTCGCAAAGTTCAAGGGGGCCGAATACTTTCGCAAGGCACTGTATGTATATACTGTATTTTATACCATCTATTGCATCTTGCCTATGCCGCTCGGTCATTGCTCATCCGTATATTTATATATTCTTATTCCATTCCTTTACTTAGATGTGTGTGTATTAGGTAGTTGTGGAATTGTTAGATTACGTGTTAGATATTGCTGCACTGTCAGAACTAGAAGCACAAGCATTTCGCTACACTCGCATTAACATCTGCTAACCATGTGTATGTGACCAATAGAATTTGATTTTGGATTACTTCTAGTAGATCCCATTTCTGGATGGCTCAAAGTGTTTCTGTAGAGCATCTATCATTTTTACCGGGTCAGTTCAGACATATGACGCTGTTGGAGAGGACATTCGTTTCCCCCATCACATTTAGCAGAGTTGCCATGCATAATTTTGCTTCCTTTTCATCCAGACCCATAGCCATCTCATAGTTTTCCCATTGTGCTCGGAACAATGTGCAGTTGTATGTATCTCCCTTCATGTCCATAGGCTCTGGTACTGGAATGATTTTTTTTTGTATGTGTTTTGTTGTCGTTATTATTTGAAGCTGGTTAGCTAGTTGGCATGTCCCTTCCTGCTGTGCATTTATCCGTGTGCTGTTTTGATATTTTGATTGTCAGGTATATGCCTATTTGGTTCTAACACTGTTTTGTGTGGTGTTTGATCTATACAAGAGCGAGGTAATGTTGATAAGAATGTCTTTACTTCAGAGGCCATGCAATTCAATACTCATCTTTAAAACAAAAGCAATTTAGGTCAAGCGGGTGCATATTAACAAAGGAAATGGAAGGACAAACAGTACAGCTAGATAGCAATAAAAACTGTACCATAGAGGCACAGAATAAGTTAGAGGAAAAACAAAAAGAAATGGAGGGAATTATTCAAGAAAGATCAAGTGTAATATATTAGGAAATATAAAAAATAAAGCGAACTGGATGCAATATGGGGAAAAATTAGCCACGTATTTTTTAAATCTTTTAACATGAAATGCTACCATTCTTTTTTTTACTGAAACTGGTAACAAATGACAGTCGCCCATAATTCCCCAAACGATTATTTGAAAGAGAAAGCAAAGTACTTTAAACATAGCTGCATTGAACAAGGATAACCCTACAGTATCTACTCGCATGATCTGTCACACCCTAATCTGTTTCACCTGTCCTTGTGATAGTCTCCACCCCCCTCCAGGTGTTGCACATAATCTGCATTATCCCCTGTGTATTTATACGTGTTCTCTGGTTGACCATTGCCAGTTCATCAAGCCAAACAGTGTTTTTGTTCTCAGCTCCTGCTTTTCCCAGTCTCTCTTTTTCTCACCCTTCTCGTTTTGACCATTGCCTGTCCTGACTCTAAGCCTGCCTGCCTGCCGACCTGTACCTTTGCCCCACCTCTGGATTGTTGACCTCTACCTACCCTGAGGCTGCCTACCGTCCGGTACCGTTGCCCCACCTCTGGTTTACTGACCCCTGCCTGCCTTGACCTGTCTATTGCCTGCCCCTTTTGGACTATTAAACCATTTGTCAATTCGACGTTGTCTGCATCTGGGTCTTACCTTCATTCCTGATACGGTTGGTCATGCAATCAGTGAAACACAAAGGCCACAATATTTGCTACAAAAAAATGACTCCATAGACTTTTAGATCAGACAGCAGGCTCAATCAAGCAATGACGTCGTTGGCGTTACTCCCATGGTGAGAAAATACAGCTTTAGTGCATAATTATATCCGAAACACCTTCTCATCACTCAATCATGTAGGGAGGGATACATTGGTCGGCTAATACAGGACTAGTGAAAGACTCAGTGCACTACTTGTGAGAAAAAAGTGTAATATTTTTATTAAGGTTTTTCAGGGGGTGCTGCAGCACCCTCAGAACCCCGACTTCCCATGGCTATGCTATTCACTCAGTGTAATGAAAAAATGTATAGCTAAAATTGCTAAAATCTTGCTGCGCAATGACAGAAATTTGGTCTATGCCTTCTCAAAGTATAATATGTCTAGTTAAATGACTATGGTATATCAACTGGTAAAACTGCTGTCCAACTGAAATACTCCAATCATACATTGCCACCTAGTGGCATTTAATAGTAGCATCTTTGCAAATATCAAAAATCACACATGAATGCAGATAAAACATTTATTTGCAAATCATTTGTATATTTCTTAAGCAGTTCATGATCACTAATTTTCACAATCCTTTATCATTACAGAGGCAGTCATTTGCAACAAAATATAATACACGACCTTCTGGAACACTGTAATGCACACATCTTAAAACAATAAATACAACATTTTAACAGGATTTATTTTTTTTCATGTATAGTTTGTGAGCTTGTTTTATTTCCCCTTTTTGCATGGAGAGCACTTGTGGAAATAGTGAGAGCAGTCTGGCTCAGCGGTTATTATTAATAATAACAGTTTTTTCTTACCATTAAAATGACAACAAAACAAGTTAACGGTAATGTGGGAAGACTAGACTGTGTCGAGTACTGACGACTTCAATAGATGGAGTACTGCCAACTCTACTAGGATGGACGAAACAGTGTGAGGGTAAAGTGAAGTTGCAAAACCAAGTAAAGGGAATTAACTCAGCGCAGAAAAAATGGATCTGTAACTTCTTTAACCAATAATACGTTTTCTTCACTCATTCATTAAAGCATTCACTCCTTTACAACAATATAAATGAATGGTTTCATACATTATCATTTGAAGGCTGTTGTATATATTGTACATACATTTGACAACCATATCATTATATCCTTTTTTCAATAATAGTGATGCCCCGGTTCATATAGGCAATCACGTACATTTCAAATAAACAACTTAAATATCCAATCTTTCAACATATTCAAATAACTTTCTAATCTAGCAAACATATCACTGGCTAAACACAGACAATGGGAGAGTCCTGAGAAGAGTTTTCTGTGCTCTGTGCAAAGACATGGCATAGAGCACAGTAAAGAGGGGAGAGAGAAAAACAGTGAGAGGGGAGAGAGAGAAAAACAGTGAGGGAGAGGAAGAGACAGAAGCGAGAGAGGGGGGGGGCGTGACAGAGGTATTGTTTTAATTTCTAAGATCACGCTTTCCCACTTCTGCCAGCATATTGTGTTTGCAGCCATGTTGTAAGCTCAATGCTTTGTTATACTGTAGATGGGGTTACTAATGACGTTTATCAGGTTGTGAAAGAAACAGGTTATTACTGTGTATAGCTTTGCGGGGAGACCGAAACACAGTTGGCCTCAAATGAAGACATATTTGTGACGTGACTGATCGTCATGACAAAACATATTGATATTGGCAATCGATGAATAATAAGTCCTTCCAGAGGAAGCATCTCAATGTTGATGGTTTTAATGTACTGTTTAGTCTGTGGTTTTGAGCAAAGGTGACGTTTGGGGCGGAGGAGTGGGGGGGGCTGTGTGGGTTACATTGCACATTTACCAGGTCTCCACTCATAGGTCACTATATAAAGGAAAAGGAAAGCATACATACATTAAGGAAAAAAAGTGAAAATATGCTGGTGCTTTTTAACACAACACTGCTTATAACAGGTTCTGAGAAGGATCATTAGGATCAAATGCTTCTTCTCAAGACATCTGTGATGACTGTCAACCATCTCCACTTCGGTTGCACCTTGATGAGAAAAATCATAATTCAGACAGCAAGAGTAGTTTGGTTGGTTGGCTACATCCTAGGTGTCTCATGTGCAGTAGCTAGCTGTCCCAAAACACATGGCACTGGTTGATATGTAGAACTGCTCATGACATTGTCCCTCTGCCTTCATTGGTTGGACATACCTGCATGTCATTTTCTTAGTTGTGCTAACAAACATGAACACTCTTGTCATTTAACAGGATGTGCGCTGCACAAATGTAAAAGACAAAAACAAATAAATGTTAAAAGCTTGAATGTTTAACCCTTTCCAAACAAACATCTTTAAACAAAGCGTTTACGGCTAGGTTGGAGTTGCTGAGGGATGGTTGGAGGGTTGAACTAGCCAACTCGACCCTAAAGCTAAAAGTGACAGCTCTCATCTGATTGTCAAGTTTCAGGCCTAGATTTGTGCTTTTCGAGGAGGGTTTATGCAGCGGGTGAAATGACTGAGTACATTGAACGTCACATTTTCAGAGCCATGGAAGATTCTAGCAGACAAGGGGTTTCTTGTGCAGGTCTCTTCTCGTCACAGTGTATGAGAAAGCAGCCATGTTTTTTTTGTTTTAAAAGGTGGCACCAAAGCGTTGGCTGGGTAGAGACCCCAGGCAGCACTGTCTGAAACATCCCCTTCTCATGACACGACCCAACCTAAGTTTGTTAGCCATCAACAACGGCTCAGAAATATGACACGTTTTCATGAAGCGCTCTCCCCATTCAGTGAGGCATAGGGAAGGGAGGGGAAAGGGCAACTTGGAGATTTTGCTGCCCTGCTCCTGTCCTTTGTGCTCTGGCCAATACACACACCTCCGCATTCACAAATAGTACATTAAAGCATACATCTTCAATACGTATCAATATACACTACCGTTCAAAATATACCATAATATCAAATTGATCAGAAATACAGTGTAGACATTGTTAATGTGTTAAATGACTATTGTCTCAACGTCAACAGTGAAGAGGCGACTCCGGGATGCTGGCCTTCCAGGCAGAGTTGCAAAGAAAAGGCCATATCTCAGACTGGACAATCAAAATAAATGCTTAAGACGGGGCAAAAGAACACAGACACTGGACAGAGGAACTCTGCCTTAGAAGGCTAGCATCCCGGAGTCGCCTCTTCCCTGTTGACATTGAGACTGGTGTTTTGCGGGTACCATTTAATGAAGCTGCCAGTTGAGGACTTGTGAGGCGTCTGTTTCTCAAACTAGAAACTCTAATATACTTGTCATCTTGCTCAGTTGTACACCGGGACCTCCCACTCCTCTTTCTATTCTGGTTAGCGCCAGTTGGTGAGGTTCTGTGAAGGGAGCAGTACACAGCATTGTACGAGATCTTCAGTTTCTTGTCAATTTCTCGCATGGAATAGCCTTCATTTCTCAGAACAAGAATAGACTGACGAGTTTCAGAAGAAAGTTATTTGTTTCAGGCCATTTTGAGCCTGTAATCAAACCCACAAATACTGATGCTCCAGATACTC
Source organism: Oncorhynchus tshawytscha (assembly GCF_018296145.1). NCBI lineage: Eukaryota > Metazoa > Chordata > Actinopteri > Salmoniformes > Salmonidae > Oncorhynchus > Oncorhynchus tshawytscha. The sequence continues at coordinate 2,778,428 of NC_056458.1, read as the reverse complement.
ATCTAGTCAAAAGGCGGCCAGTTTTATTGCTTCTTTAATCAGAACAGTGTTCAGCTGTGCTAACATAATTGCAAAAGGGTTTTCTAATGATCAATTAGCCTTTTAAAATGCTAAACTTGGATTAGCTAACACAACGTGCCATTGGAACACAGGAGTGATGGTTGCTGATAATGGGCCTCTGTATGCCTATGTAGATATTCCATTAAAGAAATCTGCCGTTTCCAGCTACAATAGTCATTTACAACATTAACAAGGTCCACACTGTATTTCTGATCAATCTGATGTTATTTTAATGTGGGAAAAAAATGTGCTTTTCTTTCAAAAACACCTACATTTCTAAGTGACCCCAAACTTTAGAACGGTAGTGTTTATATATCTCAATGCTGCAATATACACTGATTGTACAACATATTAGGAACACCTGCTCTTTCCATTTTCCATGACAAACTTGACCAGGTGAATCCAGGTGAAAGCTATGATCCTTTATTGATGACACCTGTTAAAGAAGGATTTTTAAGCCTTGAGACATGGATTATGTATGTGTGCCATTCAGAGGGTGAATGGGCAAGACAAAATATTGAAGTGCCTTTGAACGAGGTATGGTAGCAAGTGCCAGGCGCACCGGTTTGAGTGTGTAAAGAACTGCAACGCTGCTGGATTTTTCATGCTCAATAGTTTGCCGTGTGTATCAACAATTGGTCCACCAGCCAAAGAACATCCAGCCAACTTGAAAACTGTGGGAAGCATAGGAATCAACATGGGCAGCATCCCTGTGGAACGCTTTCAATATCCACGCCCCAAGGAATTGAGGCTGTTCAACTCAATATTAGGAAGGCATTCCTAATGTTTTGTACCCTCAGTGTATATAGACTCATTCAATGAGTGTGTTTACACAGCATATGCGATGGAAGGCGGGGCATTTTTGGTCTGGTTTTGATAGCGGTGTGTGTGTGTGTGTGTTTACCGCGCTAGTTAGATAGCAGAGGAAATGTTTGCTTTGCGTTGGCTGCATCCGTCTTAGCTCAGCAGTGTCTCTCTCGGCTGCTGGGAGGTGGGGACGGGGCAGGAATTCCTCAGTCCTGCTGTAGCGTCTCCCTCCAATTGAAGCTGTGATTGGGCCCGTGGGTTAATGGAAGGATGGGCGGGTCCACCAGCTGCCATACCCCTGTCTCCCCCATCTCCTCAGCCGCACAGAAACCTAGGTAAGGAATCTATACAGGGAGAGAAGGAGAGATGGATGCGTATTGAGGGACAAACTGGTGTCATTAGAGAAGTGTGCGGGGGGGTGGGGGGGGGCAGAGGCAGAGAGAGAAAGGAGGCAGAGAGAAAGGGATAAAGAGGGAGAAAACGAGATACATTAGAAGGGAGAGAGCAAAAGAAAGTAAGAGATAGCAGATCAAGAGATGTCCTAAAGAAAGCATGCTGACCTTCCTGACCACTTGTACAAAGTCCTTGGCGTTCTGTGGGCTGAGGCCCTGCATCTGGCGAGTACATGCCTCCAGGGAGGAAGCATGGGCCACGATCAGCACAGTGTTTCCTGTGTGAGACCAGAGGTTACATACATTTACATTTTTTGTCATTTAGCAGACATTCTTATCCAGAGCGACGTACAAGAGCAATTTGGGTTAAGTGCCTTGCTCAAGGGCACATCAACAGGTTTTTCTCCTAGTCGGCTCGCGGATTCAAACCTTTCAGTTATTGGTCCAACACTCTTAACTGCTAGGCTACCTACCACACATAACATGACTTACTTACAGTACATATCTACTTATACATGCTAACTCACAAATACCATCACTTAAAGTACATGGACCAGTGGAGGCTTCTCAGAAGAGGGAGGGGAGGACCATCCTAATCAGTGAATTTCAGAAATAGATACAATTATATTCACTTCACCAAGTACCTGATTAAAACACACTGTTTTGCAATGAAGGTCTATAGTCTCAACAGCACCCTCTAGGGTAGCACCATGGTGTAGCCGGACGACAGCTATTTTCCATCCTCCTCTGGCTAAATTTATTTCAATACAAAACCTAGGAGGCTCGTGCTCCTCAACCCCTTCCATAGACCTACATGGTAATCATGATGACTTTCGGCGCACGTCCTCCAACCAATCAAAGCTTTTGCAGTATGAACTGACATGTTGGATCATATGGAAGTTTCTACTGTCTTCTTCTTTGAGACAAAATCAATTCAGAATGATTTGATAGCTTCCATCGCATAATCCATTAAAAGTGAGATTAAAAGAAAGGTTGACGCAGAGCATATTGGCACATGGCAAATCAGCTGTCGCTCGCAGTTGTTAGCTGTGAATACAAATAGCCAATACAATTACATTACAAAAGCGCCATCATAGGTTTGTGCAACAAGTTTCTCCATGAAGTTAAACTCTGATTTTGTTCATTCTGAGGTGTCCAAACTGCGGCTCATTTGACACAAAAGTACCCCAAGAAATGTTCCTGAATAAAGCCCTGATCATCCACATACCCGACTATAACTAACAACTGCGAGCGACAGCTGATGTCTGTGGTTCCATCCATTTGCCATGTGACAAAATGCGCCGTCAACCTCTTAAATGGATGGAAGCTATCAAATCATTCTGAATTGATTTCGGCATCAAAGAGAAAGACAGTAGAAACTTCCATATGCTCAGCAAGTAAAGCATCGTCACTTGTTGCCCAAACCTAGGATGGCGCTTATGTAATGGAATGTATTGGCTATTTGTATTCACAGCCTGGTCCCCTCCTGTTCCCTGATTAAGAGGGGATGACCACTCCGCTACCAGTGTCAACTCTCTTCTGACATGAACTGAAGCCATGTCTCATGGATGCACTGACTGTTTCCTGTCCAAGCATTGTGAGTAGGCCTGTCAATTTTCTCTCATTACTGTATGTAGAGTCAATCACATTCACAAACACAATCACATTATTACACATCAATGTGATTTTAATCCTTGCTTGGACTAACTCATTCTTAGCTATTTTGTACTGCACTGAAGCCTTTGAACACACCCTCATACCCACATTCACTCCTTTCCCAATACTGTAAGTGGCCCTCTCATTCCCATAATATTTCATTATAAATGTCTTCATTACATGTATTAGGTTAAAATCATTTTTGAAACACACCGTCTTCTTCGTGTGGTCTGTGACTATACCGTGGTTCTCTTATACTCCTCCATTTTTGAAGTTACCAGCCTCCATTGAGCAACTCAAGAGTTTAGGAGTCAATCAGAACTTTCGAGGGGATCATCCCGAGCGATTAGTTGCACAGATTTGCTAATCTTGACCACATCATGAGTAGTTGTTTAGGATGCAGGATGATTTGTAGATCAGGGATTCTGCACAGAGCCTTGCTCAGGCCCATCCTCTGGAACACTCTGAATATGTAGCATAGTGTTACTTCACAGTGACTGTCTAGTCTGCTTTGGTCCATCTTACCCAGGTTTTTGCACTCTGTCAGAATCTCCCTGGTGACCTGGAAGCTCCGGCTGATGTAGGCGTCATAGGACTCTGACACGCCAAGCTTGCTGATGGGAATATGAGGTCTGGAGGAGAAGGAGAGAAGAATTTGTTAGTTACACTGAGCCCTGTCCTCTGTAAGCTCAGTTAGTAGAGCATGACGCTTGCAACGCCAGGATAGTGGGTTAGATTCCCGGGACCATCGTACGTAAAATGTATGCAAGCATGACTATGTCACTTTGGATAAAAGCATTTGCTAAATTGAAAATCCTTATAATGACACTGTATAACATTTTTATTGCTGGCTATTTTCTGTTTACAATGTATTTTCACCTGACTGCAACACTTACCAAAGAGCTGCAGTTAGTTTCAGAATGGGTAGCAAGAAATTAGTTAGTCCTAAATATTTCCAAAACTAAAGGCATTGTATTTGGGACAAATAATTCACTAAACCCTGTATCTCAACATCTCGTAATGAATAATGTGGAAATTGAGCAAGTTGAGGTGCTTGGTGTAACCCTGGGTTGTAAAATGGTCAAAACATATTGATACAACAGAAGCTATGATGGGGAGAAGTCTGTCCATAATGAAGCACTACTCTGCCTTCTTAACAACACCATCAACAAGGCAGGTCCTACAGGCCCTGGTTTTGTTGTACCTGGACTACTGTTCAGTACTGTGGTCAGGTGCCACAAAGGGGGACTTGGGAAAATTGCAGTTGGCTCAGAACATGGCGGCACTGCTGGCCCGTAAAAGTACATGGAGAGCTAACATTAATGACGTGCATGTCAATCTCTCTTGGCTCAAAGTGTTTTGTTTTTGTAAGAGATTGACAAGCTGAATGTTCCGAGCTGTCTGTTTAAAATTCTAGCATACAGCTCGGACACCCACGCATACCACACAAGACATGCCACCAGAGGTCTCTTCACAGTCCCCAAGTCCAGAACCGAATATGGATGGCGCAGGGTACTACATAGAGCCATGACTACATGGAACTCTATTCCACATCAGGAAACTGATGCAAGCAGTAGAATCAGATATAATAAGCAGGTGAAAACACACACAAAGGTAGACACATGCATACGCACACATTGTGTGTATGGTAGTATTACATTTTTTGGGGGTTGTGGATATGTGGTGGTGAAGGGTTGTTACAGTGAGGGAAAAAAGTATTTGATCCCCTGCTGATTTTCTACATTTTCCCACTGACAAAGAAATGATCAGTCTATAATTGTAATGGTAGGTTTATTTGAACAGTGAGAGACAGAATAACAACAACAAAAATCCAGAAAAAAACGCATGTCAAAAATGTTAGAAATTGATTTGCATTTTAATGAGGGAAATAAGTATTTGACCCCCTCTTAATCAGAAAGATTTCTGGCTCCCAGGTGTCTTTTATACAGGTAACAAGGTGAGATTAGGAGCACACTCTTAAAGGGAGTGCTCCTAATCTCAGTTTGTTACCTGTATAAACGACACCTGTCCACAGAAGCAATCGATCAGATTCCAAACTCTCCACCATGGCCAAGACCAAAGAGCTCTCCAAGGATGTCAGGGACAAGATTGTAGACCTACACAAGGCTGGAATCGGCTACAAGACCATCGCCAAGCAGCTTGGTGAGAAGGTGACAACAGTTGGTGTGATTATTCAGAAATGGAAGAAACACAAAAGAACTGTCAATCTCAGACTGATCATTTCTTTGTCAGTGGGCAAACATGAAAAATCAGCAGGGGATCAAATACTTTTCCCCCCTCACTGTATATGATGTACTATTTTACATGGCCTTTAGATTGCAGGCCTGCGTAAGAGTAAAGCAAAAAAACTGGTTAGGAACTGCTCTGAATCAGCCGTTATGGGGAGCCTAGCTGTGTGGAGAAGGCACTCTGTGTTTCCTTAAGTGTCCTTGCATCAACAACCTTTGAAATGTTTGAATCCTTTATGATGCCATGTTATTTGTGGATTCAAATAAAGTATTTCAGGTGTGTGTGTGTATGTATGTAAGTTCTGAGGTACTGTATTCAAACTAGGTGTACTGTACCTGTAGGTTGTGTCCACACTCAGGCTAGCAGCAGCCATGTCAGTGGGAGGAATCCAGGCTGGGAGAGAGGTGCCAGACACCCACTTGGTCCACTCAAACAGACCAGGCTCTATACGGATCTTAGTCTTCCCCTCCTGCTGCAGGCCTGTGGAATAGAATAGAATCAAGTAGAATGGAATAGAATAAAACGGAATGGAATACAATAGAATAGTTTATTGTAATCCGAGGAGGAAATTCTTTGTTCATCAGGCTGATGATTGTGGTGGATGGTGATGATATTGATCAGGACATACCTCTGAGGATGTTGTGGGCAGTCTGGACACAGCGCAGCGAGGGAGAACAGTAGACAAAATCTATCACCGCTTGGCTCTCCAACAGGGCTTCACCCACAAGGCGGGCCTGAGTGGAGCCGAATACTGTGATTGGACAGTCTTTGTCGTAGTCTCGGAAGCCTCCACTTCTCGTTGGCAAACTAGACGGCATGTTGAGGTTGGAGCGAACATATCGGCCTAGAGTTATGAACGTAAAATAGGAGGTAGACTGATTATCATAATACAGTATGTACATTAGTACTACAGTAAAGCATATGTACTATTCAATCCAATACTTTTCCCCCTATATCCGATCTCCTACTGACCTTTAGCATCAAAGCACTGAGTGATCCAGTGTTTCCCAAACACTACATCCATCCTCTCACCATGGCGACACACAAACAGACTCCTCTTGGGAAGACATGACTGAGTGGGCCTCAGCATCTGGAGAACACAGTTTCATTACACACCGTTCATACATACTGTTAATAGCCATTATTAAGTACTATTATTCAATCATGTCTGTGCATAAACATTTGAATTCTTATTCCAAGTAGAATAAGAAAGGTTGTACAGCCTTTAGTAAAAAAATGTATTGTGAAAAAAATAATATATATAGATATATCAAAAATGTGTTAAATTTTGTGGCAAATCATTCAGTGTAACACGACTACCTGGACAGGTGGACAGAGGACAGTGAGGCTGGATGGATCTCCAGGGTCGTCAAGAAAACTTCCGTCCAGCTGTCCATCAAATAACAGGCCGCCCACTGCACCCCCAGTGTTGGACGGGGATGCTGGGTTGCTGAAAGAGTGAGATCTGGGGAACAGATATACAGAATCAGGAAATTAACTTGAACCTAAACCATATCAAAAGTAACAACGCTCTTTTAAAATCGCTACGTTTTGGAGCAGCAAAACAGCAAGCAGATAGGAAAGGGGACAACTCTACTGCATTAAAAACTCACTTATTTACAGAATCACAGCCATAGCAAATCTCTACCCATTGAGTATGAAGCCTTCCTCTACTTACCCATGGAAGACCCAGGTGTCACACTCATCTGCCCGCCTGACATAGTTCTCAGGCAGCAGTCCAGGTAGCCCAGTGCCCAGAGAGGTGCCATAGACCCAGCCCTCGCTGGCACTACCCTGTTCCACGGGGGTCATGAAGATAAAGTCGCCAGGCGCCAGCTCTAGCTCGTCCTCATTCTGGGGCACGTATGGGTACATCACACGCAGCGTCTGGGGGGGGATTAGAGGTCAGGTTTCAAACAGGTCACCAATCAGAGAGCAGGGGTCAAATCTAAATTGCATTTAAAAATACACTTTACAGTAAAACAATACGACAATACAGTGAAACAATACAGCTAGACTAAAGTAAGAGAGATATATAAAAAGGAAAACAGGAGATCAGTAATAAAGACAAAAAAGAGAGATGAGTAAGGCAGATTGGGGGGGCTGGTGTACCTCGTGATTGGCAAATCGGATGTCCCGGGAGAAGAGCACGGCCAGCCAATCGCAGCCCAGCGACACGTCCACTCCCTTGGCCAGCTTCTCCAAGGCAGCCAGGTGATTGGTCTGGAAGTGGTAGGCCAGGGTCACATGGAGCTGCTTCTTATGGGGCTCCACGTGCACATCTGAGTTACGGAGGGAGAGAAACAGGAGCATTATAGACACCATTTATATATTTACAGCTATATGGTAATTTATTTTTGAAAGTTTGATAATTGGAGAGAGACAGAAACATCTGAGCACAAAGGAGGAGCATTAAAGACACTGTTGCTGCAATGCTCTCATTTGCCATTTTTCTTTTTCATTCGTTATAAAACACAACAGAGACAGAGGCGTGTGAGCACAGACATGTGAGCACAGAGGAACAGACACACACTACGTTACAGGCACTATTATTGCTGGCATTGTCCATTTCTTTCTCATTCATTGCACCACAACACTGTACAGAGACACACAGAAGTATTCCATGCATTATTACTGCTATAATGCGGTTATTGCCCATTTATTGTAATCCAGAACAATACATGTTTACGATGGACTGAATGAATGTATTCTCCACTTCAGCCTCTGGTAGGAGCGCAGAGTGGAGAATACATTCATTCAGTCTATCGTACACACTGAGGCAGAGGAACACAGTTCCCACCCGTCTGTATGACTGCAGTGGCTACAAAAGAGGGATGAATGTACGAAGCATGAAACGTTATTGCTTTCATTCTTAATATGTTGATTGCTATTTTAACAATGGGTGGATCTAATCCTGAATGCTGATTGGTTAAAACAGCATTCCAGCTGGTGTCTATTGCACAAGTTACCAACATCTATGGCGTTAAAATGGCTATTTACTCTGTTCCATCTGACTGCGCAATCCACTGTCTCATTTGCTCAGCCAGGGCAATTTAAAAACTTGATCTCCACTATAAAAAGCATCGAGACATCTCCCATTTATCTCCCATTTCTTTTAGACTAACATTTTGTTTTCAACAGTGGAGATTTGAATAAACCTTGCGGTCTGTCTGATATTTGCAACATTGTTTCAATATTCAAATTCGATCTCCAGCTGTCCCATAATAATGAACGGGTCGGGAGTCGGGACAAGAGACATGCAGGCAGCTTTTATCAGCCAGTCAAAATCATGAATCAGCATAATTTTTATGGATATACAGTACCAGTCGAAAGTTTGGATACACCTACTCATTCAAGGGTTTTTCTTTATTTTGATTATTTTCTATATTATACAATAATAGTGAAGACAGAACTATGAAAGAACACATATGTAATCATGTAGTAACCTAAAAAGTGTTCAACAAATCAAAATATATTTTATGCATTTAAATTAACAGGTGTGCTTTGTCAAAAGTTAATTTGTAGAATTTATTTCCTTCTTCCTTGAGCCAATCAGTTCTGTTGTGACAAGGTAGGGCTGGTATACAGAAAATATCCCTATTTGGTAAAAGACCAAGTCCATATTATGGCGAGAACAGCTCAAATAAGCAAAGAGAAACAACAGTCCATCATTACTTTAAGACATGAAGGTCAGTCAATGCGGAACATTTCAAGAACTTCAAGTGCAGTTGCAAAAACCATCAAGCGATATGAGGCTCTCATGGGGACCGCCACAGAAAAGGAAGACCCAGAGTAACCTCTGCTGCAGAGGATAAGTTCCAACCTCAGAAATGAGTTACCAGCCTCAGAAATGAGCAATTAACTGCACCTCAGATTGCAGCCCAAATAAATGCTTCAGAGTTCAATTAACAGACATCTCAACAACAACTGTTCAGAGGAGTCTGCATGAATCAGGCATTCATGGTCGAATTGCTGCAAAGAAACCACTACTAAAGGACACCAATAATAAAAAGAGACTTGATTGGGCCAAGAAACACGATCAATGGATATTAGACTGGTGGAAATTCAAAGGACTCATCTGAGTCACTGGCTTACAGGTGCTCTTCCATGCCATCCCTAGGAGGGGTGCGTCACTTGAGTGGGTTGAGTCACTGACGTGATCTTCCTGTCCGGGTTGGCACCCCCCCCCCCGTGCCGTGGGAGATCTTTGTGGGCTATACTCAGCCTTGTCTCAGGATGGTAAGTTGGCGGTTGGATATATCCTGTGTGGGTGGGTGGGGTTATATCCTGCGTGTTTGGCCCTCTCTGGGGGTATCGTCGGATGGGGCCACAGTCTCCCCCGACCCCTCCTGTCTCAGCCTCCAGTATTCATGCTGCAATAGTTTGTGTGTCAGTCTGTTATATCTGGAGTACTTCTCCTGTCTTATCCGGTGTCCTGTGTGAATTTAAGTATGCTCTCTCTAATTCTCTTCTTTTTTTTTCTCTCTCTCTCGGAGGACATGTAGTCCCGAGGCATGGTCCTAAGGCTCCAGGCCTGATGACTCCTTGCTGTCCCTTGTCCACCTGGTCGCGCTGCTGCTCCAGTTTCAACTGTTCTGCCTGCGGCTATGGAACCCTGACCTGTTCACCGGACGTGCTACCTGTCCTAGACCTGCTGCTCTACCTGCGGTAGAGATACTCTGAATGATCGGCTATGAAAAGCCAACTGACATTTACTCCTGAGGTGCTGACTTGTTGCACCCTCTACAACCACTGTGATTATTATTTGACCCTGCTGGTCATCTATGAACATTTGAACATCTTGGCCATGTTCTGTTATAATCGCCACCCGGCACAGCCAGAAGAGGACTGGCCACACCTCATAGCCTGGTTCCTCTCTGGGTTTCTTCCTAGGTTCTGGCCTTTCTAGGGAGTTTTTCCTAGCCACCGTGCTTCTACACCTGCATTGCTTGATGTTTGGGGTTTTAGGCTGTGTTTCTGTACAGAACTTTGTGACATCAGCTGATGTAAGAAGGGCTTTATAAATACATTTGATTGAGGAGTCCAAATTTAAGATTTTGGTTCCAACCGTCGTGTCTTCGTGAGACAGTAGGTAAACGGATGATCTCCGCATGTGTGATTCCCACCGTGAAGCATGGAGGAGGATGTGTGATGTTGCTTTGCTGGTGACACAGTCTGTGATTTATTTAGAATTCAAGGCACACTTAACCAGCATGGCTACCACAGCATTCTGCAGCGATACGCCATCCCATCGGGTTTGCGCTTAGTGGGACTATCCATTTGTTTTTCAACAGGACAATGACCCAACACACCTCCAGGCTCTGTAAGGGCTATTTGACCAAGAAGGAGAGTGATGCAGTGCTGCATCAGATGACCTGGCCTCCACAATCACCTGACCTCAACCCGATTGTGATGGTTTGGGATGAGTTAGACCGCAGAGTGAAGGAAAAGCAGCCAACAAGTGCTCAGCACATGTGGGAACTCCTTCAATACTGTTGGAAAAGCATTCCAGATGAAACTGGCTAATGCCAAGTGTGTGCAAAGCTGCAATCAAGCCAAAGGGTGGCTACTTTGAAGAATCTAAAATATTGATTTGTTTAACACTTTTTGGATTACCACATGATTCCATATGCGTTATTTCATAGTTTTTGATGTCTTCACTATTATTCTCAATGTAGAAAATAGTAAAAATAAAGAAAAACCCTTGAATGAGTAGGTGTGTCCAAACTTTTGACTGGTACTGTATACAAAATAACTATCTATAGAAAACAGGTCAAAGGAAATTAAGTGCAGCTAAATTTGCAGTCTTTCCAGCTTAAGTTTGAAGTGATTGTTTTAGCTGTGTTGTTGGCTAGCTCTCGAACAACAGTGTCCTGAGCACATTGTCTATGGCAGGTGAAATCTCGCATCATTAGGCCATTGATATGGATGTAGCCAAATAAATACCACTAGAAAACAGCTTAAACAAATGCAAATGCAGCTACTATGTTGTTTTTCTGGTTGCACTGTTTGACGTGACTGTAACTTAGCTGTAGTTGGCTAGCTAGCAAGCAAAGGATAAGAATGTTGCCAGCATGGTAATGGAGCATTTAGAACGATCGATTGGGTCGCGTCCATAGATACAGAACAAAAAGACTGAACGATTGGGTCGTGTCTGGCAACCGAAACGATAGAACTAACGACCAGCCGGCTTGGGTAGCAACCCTAGATGTGTGTCGGAACTTGTGGAAGGATGAAACAGTGTGAATAAATTAATCAAAATACCATTTTCATTATTTGACTATGTTGGTAACCCGTTGTATATCCTCCAAACACCTGCTTCTCGGATAGTATCATTTAAATGTATTGTCCAATATACCTGCTTTAGTAGCCGCCTCCGTAGCAAAGTCAGCGGCAAAGTCCTTGAGCACTTCTGCCACCTGCTCCTCCACAAAGAGGCCTATGAAGTTGGAGGAGGTGTAGAGCTCCAGGGGGAGAGGGTTAGGGAAACGACCCCTCCATGACCCCACTGTAGCCTGTAGGGCCTCACTCAGTGCCTCCACCTTACCGTCCGCACACTGGAGAGAGAGGGTGACTGAGTTAGTTACATGTACAGTATAGTACAGACAGAGACGCAACTGTACACAGTGCTGCATAACACAGAGATTGCACAGATAGATCGTTGCACAGAGCAACGACAGCTGAGTCAAAACCCAGCTAGCAGCGTATACATGCACATTACACAGTAAAACAATGCCAAGAATCCAGGTCAAAGAATCCCAGCCAAGACGTGCAGTCACTGCCAGTACTGACGACAGTCTCACGGTTTGTCCTGAAACAGACATACAAGGGTCCCCCATTGGTCAGGGCAGTACTCACCATGAAGAACTGGCAGAGGGTGATGTGAGGGAAGATGTTGTGGGCCTTGTTCTTGCCGCAGGTGACCCGTGACTGCTGCCAGAAAGTGCTGAGCTGGTGGAGCAGGGGGCCGCTGGGGCGCAGGTACAACACATACTCCCTGGGGAGAGGGTCGTCCAGAAATGGGTCGTCCACATGAGAGAACAACCTTGGGCGAGGATAAGGGTAGGTGAGGAGAAGGAGAGGGGGAGGCGAGGAGGGATGGCGGGAGGGTCAGTACACAGGGCAAATTCAATAAGTCTCAGAGCGGAAGCACTGATTTAAGATCAGTCTTGCCTTTCACGTCACAACGAATATGACTATATGGATGAGCGTGGGGGGCCTGATCCTAGATCAGCATTCATACACAAAGATGCCTTTGAAATATGAGCCTAGGGAACTGGATGTGGGCTACACCCTCAACCAACAACATGAGTCATGTCTTTATAACGAAGTGTCTGTCAAAATAGCCTTTCACTTGACACTACAGTATATTTCATTACTCTACAGTATATTCGTTCATATAACAACAAAAAACATTTTTTCCATTTAATAAAGCGGCACTGTGCAATAATAAAAAGAGTGTGGGGTGAGTGAGTGGTGCATGTTTGTTCCATCACCAGCAGCTAGCAACAGGGTTTGCAGTAACAGAGTTACAGCGATGTCCTCATACAGTCTATGGACGGATGTCCTTAAATGTGATCCGCTTGAATGATTACCACCTCTAACCAGGCCTTCACTATTAAGTCAGGAAGAAGTAAGTAAGGGTGTGTGTGTGTGTGTGTGTTCAATACCCACCAATCACAGGCTGCCTGCACATTTTTGCCTCCCGTAGACACCAGAGCTTTTAGCCTGCAGAAAGAGAAAGACAGAGATGATCAGCAGAGTGTCAAAATCAAGTATCTTTTCCAGAGGATGTTTTACTAGAACTTAGTTAATTGGAACTTGTTCAAGAGTTTTGTATTATTACCATGTATCCCTGTACCACAGTACCCAGCACTGTACCACAGTGAAAAATGTATCCAAGTGTGCAGGCCTTGCAGTAGGTATGGCTATAGTTTGCATTTTATATGGCTCTAAATGTCATGATACAGTACAACCACAGTCGGCAAAGTCAACTTCTGTTCATTTGCATGGAGAGAGTTTAAATTAAGATGTGAAAACAGGGCTTATTAAGGGTTAAATAAATGACTGCTAATGCATGCTAAACACAAGCTACAGTGTTCATTTTTATCACACGCTAGGGAGGGAGGAGATGTCACACGCTAGTTCCTCTTACACTTTATTAGTCATTAAGAAAAACTGTGGCCACTGACCATCTTTAGATCAGCAAAGCCACTGTCCTCACGTCACACGGTTGGAGTGGATGATATTCAGTCGACTGTAATCAATAGCTCCTTACACAACTCTTAACAGACAGGCTTCAATAACACACTTTCCGTGGCAAGATTGAGCGGGTAAGATAGCTATAGCGTTTGACAACATGTATGTTTGTTTGTGTCTTTATGGACGATGGGTATCCATGCGTGTCGTGTCAGAGAGAGAAGAGTCATTGTGTGCAGTGATAAAAGGCAGCAGCTGCAGATGTATTTTTCTTGTGGAAATTAATGATTGAATATGTGAAGAAAATGCAAATGAGTTACTGCTGGGAAATGAGAACAACATCAGCTAAAACTAAAGTGGGGAGAAAGTCACTGAGGTCAATTAGAAACATTATTTCCTACATTTGATACCATCTATGAAGCTACGGTATAAAAAGCTAGCTAACTGTGCCATTTCCCAAAGCCAGTCACATCTATGGGATTTTTTTTACTCTGAGTGAGAAAGAGCTAATGACATTACAGTTAATGAGAGCTTCTCAGATTATAATTAGTGTCTTTTTATAAAACCTCTAAAATCACATGTTCACACTCACAGTAACTCTGTAGGGACTAGAATACCTGCGATGATGATCAGAGACTGTGCCAGGCAGTGCCAGCTGCCACATAACTCAAAGGACTACATATTAACCCAGAATACAAACTGACAACTGGACTACAACTCGGAGGACTTCATTACCCAGAATCCCCAGACTACGGCACTGGGGATGGAAATTAACTGTGAGCCACATGGACGGAGTTAAGTGGATGGACTCCTATTGACACACACTCCCTCTCAGTGTGACACTGTTCTATGTCACATTGTTTCACACCCACCCCAGTCAGCCTGTCCTCAATGTGTCATTTGTACCTGTGAAGGACCTATATTCACACACACACACACATGGACACCTGCACGCACAAATAAACACTTCAAGTGAATGACACAGATGAGAACTTTTTCACACACGTTCGGACGCAACATACAACACCACGCTGTCTCTCTGACTCGAGCTGAGAATAGCAAAAGCCATAGTTTTATTTCAGATGACAATAGAACACCATTTGTTTGATGTAATCACAGAGGGCCATTGACCGATTCCTTTTCCTGGTTCTTCTCAAGGTTACTTCACTTCCTGCTTCTCTTTCACAGGCTACATACTGGTCACTTTAATAATGTTTTCATATTTTGCATTACTCATCTCATATGTATATACTGTATTCTATCATATTCTACGGTATCTTAGTCTATGCCGCTCTGACATTGCTCGTCCAAATATGTATACATTCTTAATTCCATTCCTTTAGATGGTGTCTATTGTTAGATATTACTGTTGGAGCTAGAAGCACAAGCATTTCGCTACACCCGCAATAACATCTGCTAAACAAGTGTATGTGACAAATTAAAATGTTATTTGATGAACTGTATGTGTTTCATTTCCGTTAGCAGTAAAGACTATGAAAAGTACTTGTGACTCTGCTCTATCACCATCAGTGAATGAGGAACAAACATTGTAAGAAGCACCACACAGACTAAAATATACTGTCTTTTTCCCCCATTTCTGTTAGCAGCATAGAAACAACTGAGAAGACTAGTCTACCAATCACCCTGTTTGTGACTCTGCTCTCTTACTTTGCATGTCTCATGATCTCACCATCTGTCTGTGAATGAGTTAAGTTTGAAGTTGTATTTGTCACATGTAAAATAACAGTGAAATGCTTAACTTGCAAGCCCTTCAAAACAGTGCAGCATTCTATATCAAAATAGTATTAAAAAAACAAACAAGTCCCACAAAAATGACAGGTTGATGTAAGCTATATACAGGGTCAGTGTCAGGTTCATTAATCTCCCAGCGTCTGATGGAAAGCAGACTAAACCAGGTTTTCCTCTAGGATTTTGCATGTGCTTAGCTTCTTTCCGTAATAATAATAATTATAATAACAATATAGCAGCAACATAAGTGGTGGGTGTGGGCATGGTGGTAAGTGTGTGTGTGTATGTGACTTTGTGTGTGTGTGTGTGTGTGTGTGTGTGCGCGCAAGAGTGTTCATGTGTATGAGTTGAGACAGTTTACATTTAGTCAGTCAGAAGCATATGGTCCTTGGTGGGGGTAGACAGCTATTGTCTATCTGCTTAAAAGTGCAATTGCTTGGGGGGAGGAGGGGGGGCTGTCTCGGAGCCTGTTGTACCGAGACCTAATACTCCGCTGCCGCCAGCCGGACAGAAGCAGAGAGAAAACAGTCTATGGAAGGGGTGGCTGGAATGTTTGGCTATTTTTCGGCCCTTCCACAGACACCGTTTGGTGTGTACAGTATGTCCTGAGGATAATTCAGTGTGTAGACTAGACACTTCATAAAGAGGTGGAAGCAAATAAGTGTCAAAGACAACACTTACTATTACATTTTTGTTAGCAGTATAGAAACTATCCAAGACACAAGCAACCAACCAACCATCGTGAATATGACTATACTCACTGTGTGTGTGTGTATGTGTGTCTCGGCTCACCACCATCTGTGTGAGAATGATTCATAATGGAAACAGAGCCTGCATCTCAAATGGACCCCTTTTCCATGTATAGTACACTAGTGTTGACCAGGGTCATAAAGCAGTGCCCCATATAGGGAATCAGGTGCCATTTGGGACACATCCAAAGACTCCACCATCACCACTATGTGACCAGACCTCAGAGTGAGAAGCTAACAGTGAATGTCGTGCCACTCTGGTGTTCACAGTCGGTGAGCTATTTTTACACTAGCCATCCCCACAGAGAGAAAGCCTGCCGACAGAGCAGGGTGCCTGCCTGCCCTGGCTGCCGCAATGCATGCTAGGACAAGAAAGTCCTGATTACCTCACCAGATGGCTCATACAGTCACATAGAGAAAACACAGAGACATGCGGTCATTTCCATGTAAAATTACCCATGAGCACCAACATATGAAGTTCAAAGGAGCATGTAAAAAGAGCCACAGGAGAGTCATTTTTTTGTTTATTATCAAAATGCATTTTTGGGCAGAAATGCCTTCTGGAATATGTGAACTTTCAAGTGCCTTAATAACAAACTTGTGCGCCATCTGTAAATATGAATACAAATTGTAAAATTACGAGCCTTGTTGGTTAAACCACAGAAAGAGACAGCAACCTTCCCACTAGCCATGATTGGCTGAGATAATGAATGGGCTGGACATGCTGTGAGAGGAGTTCGGATTGGTCTGCCATATAGAAAGCTTCTGTCTATTTGAGCTGGTCAGTCTGTTGGTAATCATGTCAAACACGGCATTAAAAAAAAATATATGCAGTGCTAGAGGAGTCACTACAGACCCTGGTTCGATCGGGAGTCACATACGGCGGCGCACAATTGGCCAAGCGTCATCCGGGTTAGGTGAGGATTTGGCCGGGGTAGGCCGTCATTGTAAATAAGAATTTGTTCTTAACTAACTTGCCTAGTTAAATAACACTGAGGTACATTTAACCGAAACTCTGTTACCAAACTTTGCATCTTCAGTAAAAATGTGTTTTTGTCAAATGTTCAGTGTACATTGTTAAAAGCAGTCCGTGCATTGATTTGTATGGTTTGTTACATTTGGAAATTTACTTTTAAGTGAAAAATATGAGTTTCAGCACAATTCCATTAACATGGAATTGCCCATATGTAGTGAGGGAGCCACGTGGAAGCATAGGCCTACACACAAGCACTTTCGAACACACATACAGTATATTCCACCTTTATTCAAGGGAGAAACTTCGCTGAACAAAAGAAATAAAACGCAACATGTAAAGTGTTGCTGCGATGTTTCATGAGCTGAAAGATCCCATTAATTTTCCTCTCTCAAATCGTATGTACACATTTGTTTACATACCTGTTAGTAAGCATTTCTCCTTTGCAAAGATAATAGCAGTTCAGACGTCTTTTGTCCTCGTCTTGTCGTGTCCTGTATATATATATATATATATATATATTTTATATATATATATATATATATATATATATATATATTACAACTTTTTTATATACATTTTATTTTTAATTTTCCATCAACTCATCTTCAAAACACTCTCCTGCAACCCGCCTCATCAATTTATATTTATAAAAAAGTATTATTTACCTCAAATCTGTAATCCTCCAAGAAGCTAGCCAGAAACTAGCCAGAAGCTAGCCAGGAGCTAGCCAGAAGCTAATCCAGAAGCTAGTTCAGAAGCTAGTTAGCTTCTTTACTGGCAAATCGTTAGTATTCAGCTAACCACGGTTTGTGGTCATCAGCTATCCTTTAGCTCGAAAATCTATCGCCAGTTCTGTACGGCGCAGCGCGGCTCGGAACGGAACATACCGGACCAATTTTTCTCTCCATGTCCCTGGATTTCGACTGCTCTCTGGACATTCATACCCGGATCTCACAGCTAGCTAGCTGCTATCCGTGTGACTATCGGCCTTCGTCGATTCCGGAGCAAACATCAATTATTCCGGAGCTAGCCAGCTCCGTCAATCACTCCTGAGTTCCATCAATCACTCCTGGGCTGCGGTCACCTATCCGGACCCGTTTTACTGCCTACGCGGAGCCCCACCGGGCCTTCACAACTGAACTGCCGACGTTATCTACCCGAAGGAGATCCGGCTGGCTCCTCCGTCGCGACGTTACCTGAACGCCCATCTGCGGCCTGCTAACCGTTAGCTGTCTTACCGGCTGCTATCTGAATAGACAATCGGACAATTTATTTATTTATTTGTATTATTATTATGTTTTCTTCTTGGGCCTCTATAACTATATCTATTGTTTTTATTTTTGTTGTTGTTGTGTGATTTGGATTAATCCCCTCTATCACACAGAACCCCACTAATCTACTGACAGAACGCAAGAGGTGGCTAACAACAGACCTCCATCCTATGCTAGCTTGCTACCGATGGCCTGGCTAGCTGTCTAAATCGCCGTGACCCCCAACCAACCTCTCCACTCACTGGACCCTTTTGATCACTCGACTAAGCATGCCTCTCCTTAATGTCAATATGTCTTGTCCATTGCTGTTCTGGTTAGTGTTTATTGGCTTATTTCACTGTAGAGCCTCTAGTCCTGCTCACTATACCTTATCCAACCTATTAGTTCTACCACCCACACATGCAATGACAGCTCCTGGTTTCAATGATGTTTCTAGAGACAATATCTCTCTCTTCATCACTCAATACCTAGGTTTACCTCCACTGTATTCACATCCTACCATACCTTTGCCTGTACATTATACCTTGATGCTATTTTATCGCCCCCAGAAACCTCCTTTTACTCTATGTTCCAGACGTTCTAGACGACCAATTCTCATAGCTTTTAGCCGTACCCTTATTCTACTCCTCCTATGTTCCTCTGGCGATGTAGAGGTGAATCCAGGCCCTGCAGTGCCTAGCTCCACTCCTATTCCCCAGGCGCTCTCTTTTGACGACTTCTGTAACCGTAATAGCCTTGGTTTCATGCATGTTAACATTAGAAGCCTCCTCCCTAAGTTTGTTCTATTCACTGCTTTAGCACACTCTGCCAACCCGGATTTTCTAGCTGTGTCTGAATCCTGGCTTAGGAAGACCACCAAAAATTCAGACATTTTAATCCCAAACTACAACATTTTTAGACAAGATAGAACTGCCAAAGGGGGCGGTGTTGCAATCTACTGCAAAGATAGCCTGCAGAGTTCTGTCCTACTATCCAGGTCTGTACCCAAACAATTTGAACTTCTACTTTTAAAAATCCACCTCTCTAAAAACAAGTCTCTCACTGTTGCCGCCTGCTATAGACCACTCTCTGCCCCCAGCAGTGCTCTGGACACCATATGTGAACTGATTGCCCCCCATCTATCTTCAGAGTTCGTGCTGCTAGGCGACCTAAACTGGAACATGCTTAACACCCCAGCCATCCTACAATCTAAACTTGATGCCCTCAATCTCACACAAATTATCAATGAACCTACCAGGTACCTCCCCAAAGCCTTAAACACGGGCACCCTCCATAGATATCGTCCTGATCAACTTGCCCTCTAAATACATCTCTGCTGTCTTCAACCAGGATCTAAGCGATCACTGCCTCATTGCCTGCATCTGTAATGGGTCAGCGGTCAAACGACCTCCACTCATCTCTGTAAAACGCTCCCTGAAACACTTCTGCGAGCAGGCCTTTCTAATCGACCTGGCCGGGGTATCCTGGAAGGATATTGATCTCATCCCGTCAGTAGAGGATGCCTGGATATTTTTTTTAAATGCCTTCCTAACCATCTTAAATAAACATGCCCCATTCAAGAAATTTAGAACCAGGAACAGATATAGCCCTTGGTTCTCCCCAGACCTGACTGCCCTTAACCAACACAAAAACATCCTATGGCGTTCTGCATTAGCATCGAACAGCCCCCGTGATATGCAGCTGTTCAGGGAAGCTAGAATCCATTATACACAGGCAGTTAGAAAAGCCAAGGCTAGCTTTTTCAAGCAGAAATTTGCTTCCTGCAACACTAACTCAAAAAAGTTCTGGGACACTGTAAAGTCCATGGAGAATAAGAACACCTCCTCCCAGCTGCCCACTGCACTGAAGATGGGAAACACTGTCACCACTGATAAATCCACCATAATTGAGAATTTCAATAAGCATTTTTCTACGGCTGGCCATGCTTTCCACTTGGCTACTCCTACCCCGGTCAACAGCACTGCACCCCCAACAGCAACTTGCCCAAGCCTTCCCCATTTCTCCTTCTCCCAAATCCATTCAGCTGATGTTCTGAAAGAGCTGCAAAATCTGGACCCCTACAAATCAGCCGGGCTAGACAATCTGGACCCTTTCTTTCTAAAATTATCTGCCGAAATTATTGCCACCCCTATTACTAGCCTGTTCAACCTCTTTCGTGTCGTCTGAGATTCCCAAAGATTGGAAAGCAGCTGCGGTCATCCCCCTCTTCAAAGGGGGGGACACTCTTGACCCAAACTGCTACAGACCTATATCTATCCTACCGTGCCTTTCTAAGGTCTTTGAAAGCCAAGTCAACAAACAGATTACCGACCATTTCGAATCTCACCATACCTTCTCTGCTATGCAATCTGGTTTCAGAGCTGGTCATGGGTGCACCTCAGCCACGCTCAAGGTCCTAAACGATATCTTAACCGCCATCGATAAGAAACATTACTGTGCAGCCGTATTCATTGATCTGGCCAAGGCTTTCGACTCTGTCAATCACCACATCCTCATCGGCAGACTCGACAGCTTTGGTTTCTCAAATGATTGCCTCGCCTGGTTCACCAACTACTTCTCTGATAGAGTTCAGTGTGTCAAATCGGAGGGTCTGCGGTCCGGACCTCTGGCAGTCTCTATGGGGGTGCCACAGGGTTCAATTCTTGGACCGACTCTCTTCTCTGTAGACATCAATGAGGTCGCTCTTGCTGCTGGTGAGTCTCTGATCCACCTCTACGCAGACGACACCATTCTGTATACTTCCGGCCCTTCTTTGGACACTGTGTTAACAACCCTCCAGGCAAGCTTCAATGCCATACAACTCTCCTTCCGTGGCCTCCAATTACTCTTAAATACAAGTAAAACTAAATGCATGCTCTTCAACTGCACCTGTACATAGCCCACCTATAATTTAGCCCAAACAACTACCTCTTTCCCAACTGTATTTAATTTAAATGTATTTATTTATTTTGCTCCTTTGCACCCCATTATTTTTATTTCTACTTTGCACATTCTTCCATTGCAAAACTACCATTCCAGTGTTTTACTTGCTATATTGTATTTACTTTGCCACCATGGCCTTTTTTGCCTTTACCTCCCTTCTCACCTCATTTGCTCACATTGTATATAGACTTGTTTATACTGTATTATTGACTGTATGTTTGTTTTACTCCATGTGTAACTCTGTCGTTGTATCTGTCGAACTGCTTTGCTTTATCTTGGCCAGGTCGCAATTGTAAATGAGAACTTGTTCTCAACTTGCCTACCTGGTTAAATAAAGGTAAAATAAATAAATAAATAAAAAATTAAACAGCATTATCATTACATATGTGCACCTAGAGACAAAAGGCCACTCTAAAATGTGCAGTTTTGTCACACAATTCAATGCCACAGATGTCTCAAGTTGAGGGAGCAAGCAACTGACATGCTGACTGTAGGAATGACCACCAGAGCTGTTGCCAAATAATTTAATGTTAATTTCTCTCTCATGGTATGGGCAGGCGTAAGCTACGGACGCTGAACACAATTGCATTGTATTGATGGCAATTTTAAATGGACAGAGATACCGTGAAGAGATCCTGAGGCCCATTTTCGTATCATTCATCCGCAGCCATCATCTCATGTTTCAGTATGATAATGCATGGCCCCATTTCACAAGGATCTGTACACAATTCCTGGAAGCTGAAAATGTTCCAGTTCTTCCATGTCCTGCATACTCAGACATGTCACCCATTGAGCACGTTTGGGATGCTCTGGATCAACGTGTACGTCAGCTTGTTCCAGTTACTGCCAATATACAGCAACTTCGCACAGCCATTGAAGAGGAGTGGGTAAACAGTCCACAATCAACAGCCTGGTCAATTCCATGCGAGAGACGTGTCACGCTGCATGAGGCAAATGGTCTGACTGGTTTTCTGATCCACGCCCTTACTTTTTTTTTTTAAGGTATCTGCGACTAACAGATGCATATCTGTATTCTCAGTCATGTGAAATCCACAATCCATAGATTAGGGGATAATGAATTTACTTCAGTTGACTGATTTCCTTATATGAACTGTAACTCAATAAAATCTTTGAAATTGTTGCAAGTTGCATTTATATTTTTGTTCAGTATAGATCGATTTCCTATTTCTGCAGGAGATATACTTATGAGAGCACAGTGACCCAGAGGTGACCGAGTGACACCAATAACAAGGAGGACACTGCCCTCACATAAAACATTTGGCACACAATCAAATGAAGTGTGTTAGAACTCGTTTTCTCGATATTCTAACGTTCTCAGTACAGCATTCTATGGAAGACACCCCAATGTGGTTATTATAAAGTAGCTAAATCTATGTAAGTGACACTTACAGCGACACAGACTAAAATACTTTGAAGCTTATCATCTCATGAGGATTAGGTGTGAGAGAGTTTAACTCATTCAGGGGAGACTAGAACACTGTAATATAACACACACCTGTTAAAATGCTAGCTTGTCACGTTCTCCAGTGTGTGTGCTGGCCAGGTCTGGAGTTATTAACTCCAACCCCCTCCACCCCTCACAACTCCTCTAGTCCCTAACAGTGATGGGAGTGAAGAAAAAAAATCTAAAGTTACATATCAGGATTTCTCTTTGATGATATTATAATACATTATATCATATTGACAATATCGCAACATACTGTCATTTTTGCTCTAGTTGGCTGTAGCTGCACCAAAACTCCAGTATTTTTCCTTCATTAGCTAGATCTCCATCTTGTTTTTAAATAGGGAGGCAATTTGTTTTGCGCTCTTATTTCCATGACTGATCAAAACTCGTTTTCTCATGGCTCGTCCTTCTGCAGCCGACATACGGTCAGCGAAATGTTTGCAACATCGAATCGCAATACATATAGAACCGAGAGAGTCGCAATACAAATCGTATCGGCATTTAAGCATTGTGATATCATATCGTGAGGTCCCTGGCAATTCCAGGAACTAGTCCCTAGCCCCTCTCCTCGTCCACCCCGCCCCTCCTCGGTTCCAAGCAGGAACTCAATGATTTATTTATAAACTGCATTTCCTGTTCAAGGCAAGCAAGGGATAAAAAGGTTGGAGTGCACTCTGATAATGTACAATCATAGTAGTGGTGTGGTGAAAGGGAGTGTGGATTTGTCTGAATGGACATGTTGCATAGCCGTAGTGAATGTATGTTTTTGTTCTTGAATAAAATCACACAACTGGGTCAAACGGGAGGACTAACTGCTTGGTGATAAAGAAGAGATATTTGAGCGAGTATAACATTTAGGAAACACTTGAGGGAGCTCTGTTTACTCACACAACCTAAAAACATACTCATCTGGTTGCATCCCCTTTCAGAATCTGAACTACAGCTCCCCCTGGCCCCTCCCCGACTCAGCCTCTATGGGGAAATTCACATTTCCTGTTTACAAAGCTGCTAGTGTGCACACATCACTCACCACTTATCACACTGACCGTGCAGAGAAAACTCCTCATCCACAACACACAAATCAACTGCACCTCCAAAACTATCAACAGAGGAAGTGTCCTTCCCTGTATCTGGCCTGGCTTCTGACTCACCCTTAGACAGCTGAGATAAGGCATCACGAACCTGATCCTCAAACATCATCAGCCTGTGTTTGAACTGAACCACACAGAATAAGAAAACACTTCCTCATCCTCTCCAACTTTAGGGCCTTTTTTCAACAGCAGTTACTGAATTCCTGTTGGATGACCTTTCAGAAGAGAATATGTTAAAAAAAAAAGGTTGAAGAACAACATTCTGTATGCGTCCGAAATGGCACCCTATAACCTACATAGTGTACTACTTTACAGTGCACCCTATGAGCCCTGGTCAATGTAATGCACTATGTAGAGAATAGGTGCCCATTTGAGACAGAGCCTGTCTCAGTCCCTGTGCTCTGTTGTGCCAGCAGCTCCGATCAGTCTCAATGAGACTCACTACATATCCCTACTCACTCAGGGAGGAGTGATGGCACACCTCGCTGTAATGTGCAGAGGTAGGCAGAGCCGTGGGGGAAGAGGAGAGAGGGAGGAAGAGAGAGTTCTAAGACAGAGGATAGAGAGGGGGGGGGGAAGGATATGGAAGACAACAGGAGGGAGATGGTTAGGCATGCTGATCCTCTGTGCTTAAACCACACAAAGCCCATTCTGTGCTGTACTGACTGCGAGCTGCTCAAACATCTTCTGAACCCAACAAAAAAGCTCAGCCCACTAATTGGTTGTGTAAGACATCTTTGTTATCCAGGGCCAGTATTCATCAAGCCGCTCAGAATACGAGTGCCAATTTAGGATCAGGTCTCCCTCCTGTCCATGTGATCTTATTCATTATCATCTAAAAGGCAAAAAGGATCCCTGATCAGCACTCTTACTCTGAATACGGCCCCTGGTCTGGTGAATTAATTGATTGTGGTTAACAACTAGGCCTTAAGTTTCCATTCAGTGTTTCCCTCAGACCGTAGTCTCTCTACAAAGCCAACAGTATGATGAACCCCTCTGCCAGTGTCTCACACAATCACTCATTTCATAAAAAACTTTTTTTTAAAGAGGATAGAGGACCATGTGGTCCTTCAGGGTAGAGATAGCGGTGGGTGACACCATTAAATATAGAGACAGAGCGAGAGAGATATAGAGAAAGAAAAAACACATTTCCATCCACAGTTATGAGAGTTAGGTCATACCGTATAAAACATTTTCAGCTGTGATGGAAACAGGAAGTTTCGGTATAATTTTTAGTAAGTGGTGTGATCTGTGTCTGTAAAATGTATTATGTGAGAAATGGCGGTGGAAACATCTATGTGCAAATATTGATATAATAATCATATCGAAGGAAACTTGGAGTCACAGATTAAATAAATGAACTTCACAGGTTGGTGAAAGTGCACGGTGATGAGCTTGATGCTCCTTGACAATAAATATTGAGGGTCTTATTCTGGTGACATGACCGATGCTTGACAAAAATATTCCATAATAAACTCATGTAGGATAGCCTACCCGCACAGCCTGCGAGCTGTTGGCTAGAGGGCACGTGCCAAGACCAGAGTAGGCACATTTGCTATTTAACGCAACGCTATTTGACAAAACTAAAATCGGTAGAGTTGATAATGCGATGGAAACACACTGAACATGAGATCTTTTATTCGGTACATAAAAACGGAAGAAAAAAAAGAACAAGCTCACATGGGAATGTAAAAGCAACTACTAGTCCGTCTAACATTGGGAGTCTCCAGGCAGAACACTAGCAAGGACAGACGAGTGTGCAACTTTCTTTTTCATTGGTATATAGTTTCTTATCCGTTAACCACCTCATCTAAAAGGGTGTGTATTATTTATTTAATTCCCTTTCTCTCCAGAGAGATATGGTAATTTCCTAAATGACACCCCATCGCCTATATAGTGCCCTACTTTTGACCAGAACCCTTAAAAAAGGGCCCTAGTCAAAAGTAGTGCACTAAATTTGATTTGATTTGATTTGAAAAAGGTGATGGGGTGTCATTTAGGACATATCCATATCTCTCTGGTGGCTCTGGAGAGAAAGGGAATGAAATAAAGGAGTAGGGTGTAATTTGGGACATAAGCATAGCCTAACATCTGTCACACAGAAAGCAGAGGCAAGCTCAAGGCACCAGCAACATTTAATCCATCAGGTCCTCCCTATTCTACTCTAGCCTGGGTAGACCAGACTGAACACTGTACTTAGGTGGTGAGCGAATAGTACAGTCAGGTTTAACCAGGGCTGTGTTCAGTACAATTTTTTAGTTCTGGCACGTTTCTTTTGAAGGGAAACGGTGCTGTACTGAACGACCATTTGAAAAACGGAATGTGGTTGGGTTGTGAAACACTTGTCAGCATGGCCACTGCCCTTGATATGTCACTCAATGCTTCAAGCCACACCCGCCGCGGTACATCCGCAAGACTAACCTAATTGTCAAACTGTAGAAATAGTAGCCCTTTACTGAAGTAGCACAACTTCAAAAGACTGGCTAGCTTTGCAAGAGACACAAATAAAAACACTAAATGATACCACCATTAATAACCAAATATGCTGATGTCAGTGTAGCTATTTGGATATGTTTTCCCCTCTGTTGCATAATGCATGAGATGCTGAGTCCACAGAAACAGTAAACACTAGTCTTTTGGTTTTCACTTTTAGTTGACACAGAAGAGCCAGAGTAATCAATACAAATATCTCCTCTCAAAGTCTGTCCTCAGTGGCTCAGATCAGGTTACAAATGCATGAAGGCATCACCCCCCACCACACACACACACACACACACACACACACACAAAAACACATCCAAAACAAAAAATGTTTTAAAACCTCTCTCATTTTGATTGTGGTCTAGTCCTTGTCTTGGCTTTAAGCTACAGTATATTACCAATGACACTACAGCTTTCTGACGCAGTACATACAGTATAGACTTGTCAGCAATCAAACCATACTTATTTTGTCATTCTAAAGAATTCCATCTATTCCAGCAGATGTGAATCTGTCCACCATGCATGTTTGTCTCTGGGGGCCTGATCGCTGAATGCACACAGTGCAGAGCCTCAGCGAGCTATTTTGCAGACAGTCAGTAACCCCCCCCACCCCCACAAACAAACAAAAGAACATCAATATACCCATTTGCTTGTAGGCTACATCTAGCAATGTGGTAAACATCTCTACTGGATATCCCTAGAATGCAACTACAAAGCTTTTAGAAAAAGGAAACAATAACAGGAGAGAGGGAGAGTCTTTGCTAGAGTGTACTTTATACCAGTAGTGTTGGATCTGTGACATTCACTTGTATTGATCATATCTTCAATGCAATATCAGATCCCATTGACTGTAGTGACCATAACATTGGCTTTCCTTGTTATTGCCACAAAGTACCAAAGGAAGGGCTTATAGTTATTGATAAAGAGATCATCATGTTTCTCAGGACTCTGTTGAAAATTTAAAACAAAATGTATGTTAGTCTGATGTGTATAAGGAGGAGAATCAAGATGAAGCACGGAGTATTTGTCAAATTATTCTTGCTAATTGTTGACAAGCATGCACCTGTTAAGAAAGTGTCAGAGCCCACTGGATCGGTGATGAATTTAAAAATGGTATGGTTCAAAGAAATGCAAAAAAAAAAAAGTGGCAAACAAGTCAGGTTGTTCATGTGTTTGGTTAACATACTGTCAATTGAGGAAAATAAGACATATTAAATTATATATATATATATATTGGTAAAGTAGGGATAAAGACTTTGGAGCACCTTACATGACAGGGAGTGGCTCCTAATCCATGACTGGATCTTTTATTTCTGAGGCTCAGTATCCGTGAGTGTGCAAATTCTTGCAGTATCTCGCGGGAATTTGGGACTTCACAAATTTTTTCATGCCGAAATCAGATTAGATACATATAGTGCCTTCAGAAAGTGTTCATAGCCCATGACTTATTTCACAATCTGTTGTTTCTGTTTTCTGTCCTCTCCGGCACCTGACTTAGGAAGGACGCCTGTACCTTTGTAGTGACTGGGTGTATTGATACTCCATCCAAAGTGTAATTAACTTCACCATGATCAAAACGATTTTCAATGTCTGTTTTTTTACCCATCTACCAATAGCTGCCCTTCTTTTGCGAGGCCTTGGAAAACCTCCCTGGTCTTTCTGGTTGAATCTTCGTTTGAAAATCAATGTTCGACTGAGGGACCTTACAGATAATTGTATGTATGTGTGGGGTAAAGAGACGAGGTAGTCATAAAAAAAAATGTTAAACACGATTATTGCACATGAATATTGCACATGAATGAGTCCATGAAACTTATGTTATAACCTCTTGAAGCTAGGCGGCACTATTTTTATTGTTGGAAAAATAACATTCCCAAAGTAAACTGCCTATTTCTCAGGACCAGATGCTAGAATATGCATATAATTGACAGCTTGGGATAGAAAACTCTAAAGTTTCCAAAACTGTAAAAATATTGTCTGCGAGTATAACAGAACTGATATTGCAGGAGAAATCCTGAGAAAAATCCAATCAGGAAGTGACTCTTATTTTGAAACCCCTGTCTCTTTCGATCCCTATTGCCCATTGAAAGGGATATCAGCCATATTCCCTTTTCTGTGGCTTCCCTAAGGTGTATACAGCCTTTAGACATAGTTTCAGGCCTTTATTTTGAAGAATGAGCGTAAACATCCACATTGCGTAAGTGGTCTGTTGGCTCTGGGTGACTTTTGAGCAAAAAAGAGGAGGTAGCCATTTTTCCTCCCGGTCCTAGTGAAAAGCCAACTGTCCTGGGTGATATATTATCGAATAGATATTTGAAAAACACCTTGAGGATTGATTATAAAAAATGTTTGCCATGTTTGTCGATATTATGGATATAATTTGGAATTTTTGTCTGCGTTGTCGTGACCGCTATTTCCGGTGGATTCCTAGGCATAAAGGATCAAACTAACGGAGGTATTTGGATATAAAAAATATCTTTATGGAACAAAAGGAACATTTGCTGTCTAACTGGGAGTCTCGTGAGTGAAAACATCCGAAGCTCAAAGGTAAACAATTAATTTGATTGCTTTTCTGATTCGTGACCAAGCTTCCTGATGCTAAGTGTACATAATGATATGCTAGGCTATCGATAAACTTACAAACGCTTGTATTGCTTTCACTGTAAAGCATAATTTCAAAATCTGAGACGACAGGGTGATTAACAAAAGGCTAAGCTGTGTTCCACTATATTTCACTTGTGATTTCATGAATATGAATATTTTCTAGTAATATTTTTTGACTGTTGATACTGGATACGGGATGGGTAGTTCTAAGAGGGGTTGTATAGCTAGCCACATAGCCAGCAGGGTTGCATCAGTTTTCATTGGACTAGAGCTAGCTTGGCTGGCTAGCTAGGTAGCTAACACTAGCTAGATAACATGAGCTGATCATCATGTCGCAGCCTGTGCTGACTAGCGTCGTTAGCATGCTAAAATTAGTTAGCTATCAAAAAAAATTAAATAAAGGAAATTGTACTGAACGCATGACAAAATAATGTTTCAACATTGTAGTTGCTATTGATGTTTTGGTTGTTGTTTTTTTTGCTTAGTGACATTGTGAAAATCATAATTTTGCCATTTAACTACCGGTATGTTTCTAAGAAGTCCTATAACTACCGGTATAAGAAGTCCTAAATCCCTGAGATAATTTGTGCGGAGAGGGAGCCTCAGAAATAAAAGATCCGGTCAAGTATTAGGAGACACCATAAGTGATATTATGGGAAGAAAACCCAATTCATCTCCATAGTTTAGCGATGGGTCATTTATAACAAAACCTTTTGATATAGCCAGTCATTTCAATGATTATTTCACCGGTAAAGTGGCCAAACTGAGAAGTGAAATTACAACATTGAACAGTGAACCACCATATTTGTGTATTGAAGATCTATTAATGAAAGAGAAGGATTGTCGTTTTGAATTTAGTCAAGTTTGTGTGGAAGAGGTGGAAAAACAGTTGTCATCAATAATGAAAAGCCACCAGGTATAGACAACCTAGATGGGAAATTATTGAGAATGCGAGCAGACTGTATAGCCACCCCTATTTGTCATGTCTTTAACCAAAGCCTAAAGAATGGCACTGGAGGGGACGGCTGCCGTTTTACGGTACCCTAACTAATTGTGCTATTTTGTGTGTTTTTTCACATTGTTTGTAACTCATTTTGTATATGTTGATGCTACCGTCTCTTATCACCAAAAAGAGCTTCTGGATATCATAACAATTATTCACCTTGAACTGGACAAAGATTTTTTCTTTAATGAGTCGGAAGTGAAGGATATAATGTTGCTCCCAGACAAGGCCCAAATCCCCGTCATACGCATTAAGAAAATAAGGAAATAGAGGGCATGGAAATCATGGTGCCTTGTGAGAATTCGTTGGCGAGTGGGTAACCCGCCTCTACAATCCATTCTATTAGCCAACGTGCAATCACTGGAAAATAAACTGGATGAGCTCCGTTTGAGACTATCCTACCAACTGGACATTAAAACCTGTAATATCTTATGTTTCACCAAGTCGTGGCTGAATGACAAGGATAATATACAGTTGGGTTTTCCGTGCATCGGCAGGACAGAACAGCTACGTCCGGTAAGACGATGGGTGGGGGTGTGGGACTATTTGTCAAAAACAGCTGGTGCGCAACGTCTAATATTAAGGTCGTCTCGAGGCATTGCTCGCCTGAGGTAGAGTACCTCATGATAAGCTGTAGACCACACTATCTACCAAGAGTGTACCTATATTTTTCATAGCAGTCTATTTACCACCACAAACAGAGGCTGGCAGTAAGACCACACTCAATGAGCTGTATAAGGCCAAAAGCAAACAAGAAAATGCTCATCCAGAAGTGTCGCTCCTAGTGGCCAGGGACTTTAATGCAGGCAACTTAAATCCGTTTTACCTCATTTCTAACATGTTAAATATGCAACCAGAGGGGGAAAGAAGACCACCATTACTCCACAGAGCTCTCCCTCACCCTTCATTTGGAAAATCTGACCATAATTCAATCCAGATGATTACAAGCAAAGAATAAGGCAGGGAGTACCAGAGACTCGCTGAATACAGAAGCGCTATGAAGACGCAGATGCTATGCTACAGGACTGTTTTGCTAGCACAGACCGGAATATGTTCCGGGATTCATCCAATGGCATTGAGGAGTATACCATCTCAGTCACAGGCTTCATCAATAAGTGCATCGACGACATCGTCCCCACAGTAACCATACATGAATATCCAAACCAGAAGCCATGGATTACAGACAACAATCCGCACTGAGCTAAAGGCTAGTGCTGCTGCTTTCAAGGAGCGGGTCACTAATCAGGACGCTTATAAGAAATCTCCCAATGCCCTCAGACGAACCATCAAACAGGCAAAGCGTCAATACAGGATTAAGATTGAATCCTACTACACCGGCTAGGACGCTCATCGGATGTGGCAGGGCTTGAAAACTATTACGGACTAAAGGGAAACCCAGCCACGAGCTGCAGAGTGACGCGAGCCTACCAGATGGGCTAAATGCCTTTTATGCTCACTTTATAGAGCTGCACCATTGAGAGCATCACGGGTATGGCAACTGCTCGGCATCCAACCGTAAGGCGCTACAGAGGGTAGTGGGTACAGGCCAGTACATCACTGGGGCCAATCTTCCTGCTATCCAGGACCTACAGTTGAAGTCGAAGTTTACATACACCTCTGCCAAACACATTTAAACTCAGTTTTTCACAATTCCAGACATTTAAACCTAGTAAGATTTCCCCGTCTTAGGCCAGTTAGGATCACCACTTTACTTTAAGAATGTGAAATGTCAGAATAATTTGAATGATTTCAGCTTTAATTTCTTTCATCACAAGTTTACACACATTCAATTAGAATTTGGTAGCATTGCCTTTAAATTGTTTAACTTGGGTCAAACGTTTTGGGTAGCTTTCCACAAGCTTCCCACAATAAATTGGGTGAATTTTGGCCCATTCCTCCTGACAGAGCTGGTGTAACTGAGGCAGGTTTGTAGGCCTCCTTGCTCGCACACGCTTTTTCAGTTCTGTCAAACAAATTTTCTATAGGATTGAGGTCAGGGATTTGTGATGGCCACTCCAATACCTTGACATTGCTGACCTTAAGCCGTTTTGCCACAACTTTGGAAGTATGCTTGGGGTCAATATATCCACATCATTTTCCTGCCTCATGATTCCATTTATTTTGCACCAGTTCCTCCTGCAGCAAAAACACCCTCACAACATGATGCTGCCACCCCCGTGCATCACAGTTGTGATGGTGTTCTTCGGCTTGCAAGCCTCCCCCTTTTTCCTCCAAACATAACGATGGTCATTATGGCCAAACGGTTCTATTTCATCAGACCTGAGGACATTTCTCCAAAAGGCATGATCTTTGTGCCCATGTGCAGTTGCAAACCGTAGTCTGGCTTTTTTTAATGGTGGTTTTGGAGCAGTGGCTTCTTCCTTACTGAGCATCCATTCAGGTTATGTCGATATAGGACTCGTTTGACTGTGGATATAGATACTTCTGTACCGGATTCCTCCAGCATCTTCACAAGGTCCTTTGCTGCAAAGAAAGTGTCTCCTTCCTGAGCAGTATGATGGCTGAGTGGTCCCTTGGTGTTTATACTTGTGTACTATTGTTTGTACAGATGAACGTGGTACCTTCAAGCGTTTGGAAATTGCTCCCAAGGATGAACCAGACATGTGGAAGTCTACAATTTATTTTCTGAGGTCTTGGCTGATGTCTTTTGATTTTTACATTATGTCAAGCACAGAGGCACTGAGTTTGAAGGTAGGCCTTGAAATACATCCACAGGTACACCTCCACTTGACTCAAATGATGTCAATTAGGCTATCAGAAGCTTCCAAAGCCATGACATCCCTTTCTGGAATCCAAAGCTGTTTAAAAGGCACAGTCAACTTAGTGTATGTAAACTTCTGACCCACTGGAATTGTGATAGAGTGAATTATAAGTGAAATAATCTGTCTGTGAACAATTGTTGGAAAAATGACTTGTCATGCACAAAGTAGATGTCCTAACCGATTTGCCAAAACTATAGTCTGTTACAAGAAATTTGTGGAGTGGTTGAAAAACTAGTTTTAATGACTCCAACCTAAGTGTATGTAAACTTCCAACTTCAATTGTATATACGATACGGTGTCAGAGGAAGGCCCCAAAAAAGTGTCAAGGACTCCAGTCACCCAAGTCATAGACTTGTGTCAAGTACCACATGGTAAGCGGTACTGGAGCGCCAAGTCTAGGTCCAAAAGGCTCCTTAACAGCTTCTACCCCCAAGCCATAAGACTGCTGAACAATTAATCAAATGGCCACCCTGACTATACAGTGGGGTAATTGACCGTCTACTTGAACTTCTTCCATTTTCTAATAATTGTGCCAACAGTTGTTGCCTTCTCACCAAGCTGCTTGCCTATTGTCCTGTAGCCCAACCCAGCCTTGTGCAGGTCTACAATTTTATCCCTGATGTCCTTACACAGCTCTCTGGTCTTGGCCATTGTGGAGAGGTTGGAGTCTGTTTGATTGAGTGCGTGGACAGGTGTCTTTTATACAGGTAATGAGTTCAAACAGGTGTAGTTAATACAGATACTGAGTGGAGAACAGGAGAGCGTCTTAAAGAAAAACGAACACGTCTGTGAGAGCCGGAATTCTTACTGGTTGGTAGGTGATCAAATATTTATGTCATGCAATAAAATGGAAATGACTTAAAAATCATACAATGTGATTTTCTGGATTTTTGTTTTAGATTCCGTCTCTCACAGTTGAAGTGTACCTATGATAAAAATTACAGACCTCTACATGCTTTGTAAGTAGGAAAACCTGCAAAATCAGCAGAGTATCAAATACTTGTTCTCCCCACTGTATGCATTGACCCCCCTTTGTTTTTACTCTGCCGCTACTTGTTGTTTATTATGTATGCAGTCACTTTACCCCTACCTACATGTTCAAATTACTTTGACTAACCTGTACCCTGCACATTGACTCGGTACCTCCTGTATACAGCCTCTTATTTGATTGTGTTACTTTTTTTTTAAATGTTTTACTTATTTTCTTACCTCCATTTTCTTAAAACTGCATTGTTTGTTAAGGGCTTTATAAGTCAGCATTTCACGGAAAGGTTGTATTCGACGCATTCGACAAAATTATCAGAAAGACTGTACAACAGAAATACTAACTTAGGAAACACATTCTAGCGGTAAAGTTTCCACCCTACAGGATGTTAATACAATATGAAGAGCAATGAAACTGTTTGAAAAGATAGAAATATGAGTTTAATGAGTTTTTCCCATGTCTGTTGCACATTAACTAAACCACGCCCCTGTTGAGGTCAGAGTTCGTGTCCACATGATTGAACCGCTCTCCAAGGCCAGAGTCCTTAAAAGGACTCCGAGAATTTAAATACAGACCAGAGAACGCGGTCCACATGTTGAAATGGACCAGAAAATGGTAAGACCCTCTGAAACTCTCAACGAGTGACGAAGGCGAAGACTAGACCAAACAGTCATAGTCTGCAGTCGGTATGGAAAGTAGTCAAGGAAATTCAACCAAAGGCGAGAGGGAAGAACAGATCCCTCACCACCATAGGTACCTCTGATGTATCCATCCTAACAAACACTGCAAGACAATAACATTGTGAACTCTGGTGAACAACAAGACTTACATTGAAATACTCGCCAGAGAGGGATCGAGTGGTTTACCGCACCCTCCCGTCCGACTAGGATCACTAATCTGGACGGTCCTGACATAGAATATGTGGATAACTACAAATACCTAGGTGTCTTGTTAGACTGTAAACTCTCCTTCCAGACTCACATTAACTTCATTGGGATAGGGGGCAGCATTTTCACTTTTGGATGAAAAGCGTGCCCAGAGTAAACTGCCTCCTACTCAGTCCCAGATGCTAATACAGTGGGGCAAAAGAGTATTTAGTCAGCCACCAATTGTGCAAGTTCTCACACTTAAAAATATGAGGCATGTAATGTATCATAATAGGTGCACTTCAACTATGACAGACAAAATTAGAAAAAAAATCCAGAAAATCACATTGTAGGATTTTTATTGAATTTATTTGGAAATGGTGGAAAATAAGTATTTGGTCACCACAAACAAGCAGGATTTCTGGCTCTCACAGACCTGTAACTTCTTCTTTAAGAGGCTTCTCTGTCCTCCACTCGTTACCTGTATTAATGGCACCTGTTTGAACATGTTATCAGTATAAAAGACACCTGTCCACAACCTCAAACAGTCACACTCCAAACTCCACTATGGCCAAGACCAAAGAGCTGTCAAAGGACACCAGAAACAAAATTGTAGACCTGCACCAGGCTGGGAAGACTGAATCTGCAATAGGTAAGCAGCTTGGTTTGAAGAAATCAACTGTGGGAGCAATTGTTAGGAAATGGAAGACATACAAGACCACTGATAATCTCCCTCGATCTGGGGCTCCACGCAAGATCTCACCCCGTGGGGTCAAAATGATCACAAGAACAGTGAGCAAAAATCCCAGAACCACACAGGGGGACCTAGTGAATGACCTGCAGAGAGCTGGGACCAAAGTAACAAAGCCTACCATCAGTAACACATTACGCCGCCAGGGACTCAAATCCTGCAGTGCCAGACGTGTCCCCCTGCTTAAGCCAGTACATGTCCAGGCCCGTCTGAAGTTTGCTAGAGAGCATTTGGATGATCCATAAGAAGATTGGGAGAATGTCATATGGTCAGATGAAACCAAAATATAACTTTTTGGTAAAAACTCAACTCGTCGTGTTTGGAGGACAAAGAATGCTGAGTTGCATCCAAAGAACACCATACCTACTGTGAGGCATGGGGGTGGAAACATCATGCTTTGGGGCTGTTTTTCTGCAAAGGGACCAGGACGACTGATCCATGTAAAGGAAAGAATGAATGGGGCCATGTATCGTGAGATTTTGAGTGAAAACCTCATTCCATCAGCAAGGGCATTGAAGATGAAACGTGGCTGGGTCTTTCAGCATGACAATGATCCCAAACACACCGCCCGGGCAACGAAGGAGTGGCTTCGTAAGAAGCATTTCAAGGTCCTGGGAGTGGCCTAGCCAGTCTCCAGATCTCAACCCCATAGAAAATCTTTGGAGGGAGTTTAAAGTCCGTGTTGCCCAGCAACAGCCCCAAAACATCACTGCTCTAGAGGAGATCTGCATGGAGGAATGGGCCAAAATACCAGTGTGTGAAACAGTCTGTGAAAACCGTGTGAAGACTTACAGAAAACGTTTGACCTCTCATTGCCAACAAAGGGTATATAACAAAGTATTGAGATAAACTTTTATTATTGACCAAATACTTATTTTCCACCATAATTTGCAAATAAATTCATTAAAAATCCTACAATGTGATTTTCTGGATTTTTTTCTCGTTTTGTCTGTCATAGTTGAAGTGTACCTATGATGAAAATTACAGGCCTCTCATCTTTTTAAGTGGAAGAACTTGCACAATTGGTGGCTGACTAAATACTTTTTTGCCCCACTGTGTATATGCATTTTATTAGTAGATTTGGATAGAAAACACTGAAGTTTCTAAAACGGTTTAAATGTCTGTGAGTATAACAGAACTCATATGGCAGGCGAGAACCTGAGAAAAATCCAACCAGGAAGTGGGAAATCTGAGGTTTGTAGTTTTTCAAAGCTTGGCCTATCGAATCAAATTGAACTTCCTAAGGCTTCCACGATATGTCAACCGTCTTTAGAAACTTGTTTGAGTCTTCTACTATAAAGGAGGGGGGAATGAGGGCGCTTTGAGTCAGTGGTCTGGCAGAGTGTCACAGACTCGTGACGAGCGGTCGCGAGAGAATTAGCTCTCGTTCCATTGCTTTTCTACAGACAATGGAACTGTCCGGTTGGAACATTATTGAACATTTATGATAAAAACATCCTAAAGATTGATTCTATACATCGTTTGATATGTTTCTATGACCAGTAATCTAACTTATTTGGAATTTTCGTCCGACCCTTCCGCTGGAAGTTGTACGCGCGTTTCAATTTGTTTACCAAACACCCTAACAAAAGGAGGTATATGGACATAAATAATTAACTTTATCGGACAAATCAAACATTTATTATGGAACTGGGATTCCTGGGAGTGCATTGTGATGAAGATCAAAGGTAAGTGAATATTTATAATGCTATTTCTGACTAATGTTGACTGCGCAACATGGCGGATATTTCTTTTGGCTGGTTTGGGCTCTGAGCTCCGTACTCAGATTATTGCATGGTATGCTTTTTCCGTAAAGTTTTTTTGAAATCTGACACAGCGGTTGCATTAAGGAGAAGTTTATCTAACGTTCCATGCATAACACTTGTATTTTCAACAACATTTATAATGAGTATTTCTGTAAATTGATGTGGCTCTGCAAAAATCACTGCATGTTTTGGAACTACTGAACATAACACGCCAATGTAAAATGATATTTTTTTATACAAATATGCACTTTATTGAACAAAATATACATGTATTGTGTAACATGAAGTCTTATGAGTGTCATCTGATGAAGATCAAAGGTGTAACGGCTCTCTTCTATCTCCTCCTCTGACGAAGAGGTAGAACAAGGATCGGACCAAAATGCAGCGTGATGATGATTCATGATATATTTTAATGAAGGAAAACCTATACATAGAGAAACTACAGAACTAACGAAATTAAATTATGAAAACCGAAACAGCCTATCTGGTGAAATACAAAACACTAAGACAGGAACAATCACCCACAAACACACAGTGAAACCCAGGCTACCTAAATATGGTTCCCAATCAGAGGCCGCACACTAAAACCCATAGGGGAGGGTCCGGGTGGGCGTCTGTCCATGGTGGCGGCTCCGGCTCGGGATGTGGACCCCACTCCAACCAAGTCTTAGTCCCCCTGTAACGTGTCCTTTGATTGGCGACCCTCGCCGCCGACCTAGGCCTAATAACCCTCATCAAGGACCCCACTGGATTGAGGGG
Organism: Oncorhynchus tshawytscha; assembly: GCF_018296145.1. Taxonomy (NCBI): domain Eukaryota; kingdom Metazoa; phylum Chordata; class Actinopteri; order Salmoniformes; family Salmonidae; genus Oncorhynchus; species Oncorhynchus tshawytscha. Next base: position 2,740,840 of record NC_056458.1, on the reverse strand, counting down.
CAGCTCGGGACTGGAGGTAGAAGCTCGGGACTGAGGGGAAGCTCGGGACTGAGGGGAAGCTCGGCACTGAGGGGAAGCTCAGCACTGAGGGGAAGCTCAGCACTGAGGGGAAGCTCAGCACTGAGGGGAAGCTCAGCACTGAGGGGAAGCTGATTGAGAACCTCAGGCAGCCATAGACTATGCTAGACACCCCTACTCAGCCACAATCCCAATACCTACTAAAACCCCCAATACCACAACACAACACAAAATAACCCCATGTCACACCCTGGCCTGACCAAATAAATATATAAACACAAAATACTAAGACCAGTGCGTGACAAAAGGTTAGTGATTAATTTTCTCTATTTGTGACTCCTCTTTGGCTGGAAAAATTGCTGGGTTTTTCTGTGACTTGGTGGTGACCTAACAATCGTTTGTGGAGCTTTTGCTGTAAAGCATTTGAAAATCAGACACTGTGGCTGGATTAAAAAATATTTTATCTTTAAAATGGTGCCTAATACTTGTATGTTTGAGAAATTTGATTTATGTGATTTCTGTTGATTTGTATTTGGCGCCCTGCAATTTCATTGGCTGTTGGCGAGGGGTTCCGCTAGCTACCGTTCCCAGACAGGTTAAGCATCTCCAATCCAAAATGTAATCTAGAATCGGCTTCAGATTTCACAACAAAGCCTCCTTCACTCATGCCGCCAAAAATACCCACGTAAACTGACTGTCCTACCGATCCTTGACTTCAGCAATATCATTTACAAAATAGCCAACACTCTACCCAGCAAACTGGATGTAGTCTATCACAGTGCCATCCGTTTTATCACCAAAGCCCCATACACTACCCACCACTGCTACCTGTATGCTTTCATTGGCTACATATCCGTTGCCAAACCCACTGGCTCCAGGTCATCTATAAGTCTTTGCTAGGTAAAGTCCCACCTTACCTCAGCTCACTGGTCACCATAGCAACACCCACCTGTAGCACACACTCCAGCAGATATATTGCACTGGTCATCCCCAAAGCCAACACTTACTTTGGCCACCTTTCCTTCCAGTTCTCTGCTGCCAATGACTGGAACGAATTGCAAAAATCTCTGAAGCTGGTCATATCTCCCTCTCTAACTTTAGGCATCAGCTGTTTGAGCAGCTTACTTATCACTGTATCTGTATTAGAGGTCGACCGATTATGATTTTTCAACGCCGATAACGATTATTGGCGGACCAAAAAAGCCGATACCGATTAAATTGGCCGATTTTTATTTTATTTATAATGACAATTACAACAATACTGAATGAACACTTATTTTAACTTAATATAATACATCAATAAAATCAATTTCCCCTAGACAATAAAAACAAAGTGTTGGAGAAGAAAGTAAAAGTGCAATATGTGCCATTCTAACGCCCCTGAACATATGAAGCTGGTGGTTCCTTTTAAAATGTTAACCCACCATTTGTATTTCATTCATTCATTATTCATTCATTATTGAACGTTAACCCACCATTCCTAGGCCATCAGTTAAGAACACGTTCTTATTTTCAATGACTACAAAACACCGATTTCCGATTGTTATGAAAACCTGAAATCGGCCTTAATTTAAGAAAAAAAACGGGGAAAAAAAGAAAAAAAACGGTCATTCCGATTAAATCGGTCGACCTAAACCTGTATACAGCCAATCTGTAAATAGCACACCCGACTACCTCATCCCCATATTATTACTTTCCCTCTTGCACCCCAGTATATCTACTTTGCACATCAATACATCAATAAAATCAATTTCCCCCTGAAATAAATAAATGAATGAATGCCTGATCTCCCGGACGATGTTACTAGCCTTTTCCCTGCCTGTACTGTTGCCTTTTTGGACCCCGTGTATGACCTTCTGCCTGCCGCTAGACCCAGCTACCTGCCTCCTCCTGTGGTCCTTTACAATAAACACCCGCTGCGCCATGCACTTGAAACCAGCCCTCTATGCCCATCGTGTTCATTACAATAGCTGAACTCCTAGCAGAAACATTGAATAGTCAGTTATCATGTTCAAGTCAGTTGTGAAGATGGGGAGAGGCATGTCTGTTATAAAATGTGTTTAACACAAAGATCAACTGTACTGGTTGTTCAGGCTTTGATCTCATCTTGATTACTGTCAAGTGCAACAAGAAAGACCTAGCAACTGGCTAAGAAAAAATGATTCCATGTGTTAATTCATATTTTTGATGTCTTCAATATTATTCTACAAAATAAATATCAGTACCAGTCAAACGCTTGGACACACCTACTTATTCAAGGCTCTCATATTTAACTATTTTCTACGTTGTCGAAAAATATTGAAGATAAACTATGAAATAACACATGGAATCATGTAGTAACTAAAAAAAAGAAAGTTTAACAAATCAAAAATACATTTTATATGAGATTCTTCAAAGTAGCCACCCTTTGCCTTGACAGCTTTGCACAATCTTGGCATTCTCTCAACCAACTTCATGAGGTAGTCACCTGGAATGCATTTCAATTAACAGGTGTGCCTTGATAAATGTATTTCCTTCATAATGCATTTGAGCCAATCAGTTGTGTTGTGACAAGGTAGGGGTGGTATACAGAAGATAGCCCTATGTAAAGAACTTTGAAAGGTTTCTTCAAGTGCAGTTGCAAAATCCATCAAGCCCTATGATGTACTGGCTCTCATGGGGACCGCCACAGGAAAGGAAGACCCAGAGTTACCTCTGCTGCAGAGGATAAGTTCATTAGAGTTAACTGTGCCTCAGATTCCAGCCCAAATAAATGCTTCACAGAAAACAGACACATCAACTGTTCAGAGCAGACTGTGAAAATCAGGCATTCTTGGTCATATTGCTGCAAAGAAACCACTACTAAAAGGACACCAATAAGAAGAAGAAGAAACTTGCTTGGGCCAAGAATTACACCAGTGGAAAAAAACAGTCCTTTAATCCAAATGCAATTTTTTTGTTCCAACCACCGTGTCTTTGTAAGTAGGTGAATGAATGATCTCTGTATGTGTGGATCCCACTGTGAAGCATGGAGGAGGAGGTGTGATATGTGAGGGTGCTTTGCTGGTGACACTGTCAGTGATGTATTTAGAATTAAAAAAGGCACTTAACCAGCATGGCTACCAAGTCATTCGGCAGCGATACGCCGTCCCATCTGGTTTGCACTTAGTGGAACTAAAATGTTTTTTTTAACAGGATGATGACCCAAAACACACCTCCAGGCTGTGTAAGGGCTATTTGACAAAGAAGAAGAGTGATGGAGTGCTGCATCAGAAGACCTGGCCACAATCCAATTGAGATGGTTTGGGATGAGTTTGACCGCAGAGTGAATGAAAAGCAACAAGTGCTCAGCATATGTGGGAAATCCTTCAAGAGACTGTTGGAAAAGCATTCCTCATGAAGCTGGTTGGAATGCCAAGAGGGTGCAAAGCTGTCAACAAGGCAATGGGTGGCTACTTTGAGGAATCTCAAATATATTTTGATTTGTTAAACACTTTTTTGGTTACCACATGATTCCATGTGTTATTTCATAGCTTTGAGGTCTCCACTATTATTCTACAATGTAGAAAATAGTAAAATAGAGAAAAAAAAAAAACACTTGAATAAGTAGGTGTCCAAACTTTTGACTGGTACTGTATGTATGCATGTACACACACTTGAAGTCGTAAGTTTACATACACAGTCATTAAAACTTGTTTTTCAACCACTCCAAATTTCTTGTAACAAACTATAGTTTTGGCAAGTTGGTTAGGACATCTACTTTGTGCATGACAACTCATTTTTCCAACAATTGTTGACAGATTTCACTTATAATTCACTGTATCACAATTCCAGTGGGTCAGAAGTTCACTGTGCCTTTAAAAAGCTTGGAAAATTCCCCAAAATGTCATGGCTTTAGAAGCTTCTGATAGGCTAATTGACATATTTTGAGTCAATTGGAGGTTTACCTGTGGATGTATTTCAAGGACTACCTTCAAACTCAGTGCCTCTGTGCTTGACATTATGGGAAACATCAAAAGACATCAGCTAAGACCTCAGAAAATAAAATTGTAAACCTCCACAAGTCTGGGTCATCCTTGGGAGCAATTTCCAAACCCCTCAAGGTACCGCGTTCATCTACAAACAATAGTACGCAAGTATAAACACCATGGGACCACTCAGCCGTCATGCCACTCAGGAAGGAGACGCGTTCTGTCTCCTAGAGATGACCATACTTTGGTGCGAAAAGTGCAAATCAATCCCAGAACAACAGCAAAGGACCATGTGAAGATGCTGTAGGAAACCGGTAAAAAGTATCTATATCCACAGTAAAACAAGTCATATATCGACATAACCTGAAAGGCCGCTGAGCAAGGAAGAAGCCACTGCTCCAAAACCACCATAAAAAAGCCAGACTACGGTTTGCAACTGCACATGGGGACAAAGACCGTACTTTTTGGCTAAATTCTCTGGTCTGATTAAACAAAAATAGAACCGTTTGGCCATAATCACCATTATGTTTGGAGGAAAAAGGGGGAGGCTTGCAAGCCGAAGAACAACATTCCAACCGTGAAGCATGGGGGTGGCAGCATCTTGTTGTGGGGGTGCTTTGCTGCAGGAGGGACTGGTGCACTTCACAAAATAGAGGTCATCATGATGTAAATTATGTGGATATATTGAAGCAAAATCTCAAGACATCAGTCAGGAAGATCAAGCTTGGTCGCAAATGGGTCTTCCAAATGGACAATGAAGAATACAATAAAGCATACCAAGCATACTTCCAAAGTTGTGGCAAAATGGCTTAAGGACAACAAAGTCGAGGTATTGGAGCGGCCATCACAAAGCTCTGACCTCAATCCCATAGAAAAGTTGTGGGCAAAACTGAAAAAGCGTGTGCGAGTAAGGAGGCCTATAAACCTGACTCAGTTACACCAGCTCTGTCAGGAGGAATGGGTCAAAATTCACCCAACTTAATGTGGGAAGATTGTGGAAGGCTACACGAAACGTTTGACCCAAATGAAATTATTTAAAGGCAATGCTACCAAATTCTAATTGTGTATGCAAAATTCTGACCCACTGGGAATGTGATGAAAGAAAAGCTGAATTAAATCTCTACTGTTATTCATTCTGGCATTTCACATTCTTAAAATAAAGTGGGGATCCTAACTGACCTAAAATTGAATTTTTACTAGGATTAAATATTTGGAATTGTAAAAAACTGAGTTTAAATACATAAGGTGTAAATCGTAAATTTCCGACTTCATCTGTACACACAACTTCTTTTCAATTTAATTACATGTAATATCCTGTTGTTCTGGCCTATTACTGTTCTGTCCTGTCATGTATTTGTAAGTTTTACACAGACCCCAGGAATAGCAGCTGCTACATGTGCAGTAGTTAATGGAGATCCTAATAAACTAAACTCTCTCGCTCTCAGCACTTTGACTCTGTAAAGGTCACAAACCACTTCCTCAAACAGCCCACTTCCTCTTGGTGGACAAACGAGAGACAGAGAGCCTGCCCTGGCAGCGTGGGAGGAGAATACGTGTGTGCATGAGTATGCATACATGTGTATTTGTGAGTGTGTGTAGATTTGCTTCTCTAAATCAGAATATGAATTAATAAAAAGAGGCAAAGGTGTACGTTGTTTTGTAGAGAGTAGTAGAGCATTTCAAAATAAATCTATTTTTAACTCTCCGCATCATTCAGTGACCACAGAAAGAGACTGAAGTTCTCGGTTTAGGGAGGAGATAAGCAAAAAACAAAAAGAGACTTGGTTGGAAGAGACATGTTGTTTCACACCACCATGAAGAAAAATGGTGCAAATTACACAGGACACGATTAATCCTCCCTGCATCATGTGACAATAAGCCACAGTGATCTAACGAGTGTCAAGACATTGAAGAATTTTACTTTCACTCCAGTATAATACAATGGCTCAGATATTTTGTCACGATCAAGGCCTACCTTCAAACGCAGCAATTCTGTCTTAGCATGGTGCAAGTCGCCTATTTTAATAGTGTGCAACATTGAAATATTGTTCATTTCATCAACAAAAATAATATCTATATTTTTTAACTGCACTCTCGGGTAAGGGCCTCGTAAGTAAGCATTTCACTGTAAGGTCACCTACAGTGAAATGTAGGTGACCCGTGTACCTGCGCCGTGTACAACACGGCGCATGTGACTAATAAAATAACATTTGATTTGAATATTCATCAACCATTATTTTTTTCAGTGGAAACTGACGAGACTATAACGGACTAAATAGACCCTGAAAATTATATATTTACGGTTGACTAAAACGAAAACATCTGACTAAAATCTGACTACTAAATGGACTGGTTAAGAGTTGGAGAGATTAGAGCTTTTCAGTGATAAGCAAAACTAATAATAAAAGCGCAGATGCAAAACGAAATCCTGTCCAGCAGTTAGGATGCGCCAAATCCGGCACATACAGCCTAGCCTACATCAGCTGGTGCACTGCGGGAGAGCACGAGATGAGTGTGGGCAGACAGGCTCCGCTCCAGCGCCGCCTCCAATTCCACGTGTGGCCCAGGCGACGCTTGCTTTCCCATAGCTAACCAGTCATGACCAGCGTTCTAGTTAGATACCCTTTGCCTAGTTGTGAAACACTAGCTGCTTTACGAAATTAAAAAACGGCAGCATTAAGTTTAACGGTAAAACAACAGCCTAGCTACGTTTCTCTCCCTTGAGTATAGAATGTTGAATTTGAAGTCACGCTCAACCCTCCCACTTTCCCCACTGCATTTCAGAGACAGGTTGTGTAGCCAACGTACTAGCTGCGTCTCCCTCTTTTCCTCAGAGAAAACAGCTTGATTCTAGCCATTGCTGTTCAAAAGTTTGGCCCGATAAGACCGGCTATACGTATCTTTCATCAGTGTATTGGAGGGCTGCATTTTTACTGCATTCTACTTGTAAAACTAGGTTACTTATGGACCGTTAACCATTTGTTGAGACCTTGTTCAATTCCGTTACCTCATCAGCTAGTTATAGCTAACAATCTGGGGTGCGTTCAGCACGATACAATGTTTTGGAACATTTAGATAACATTTCTATGTAGAACAAACCTGCCTCTGACATGTTGAATAAGGAATAACGTCACTCAATTCATGGGATTTCTATCTGCAACGTATTGCAGCTGAACTTGGCCCTGGTAACATTACCAATAGCCTATATGTAAACATTTGGTGGCACAGAAAGACAGGAAAATGGATAGCAAACAATGTACTGAGCAAATAATGTTATTTTGAGTTCATGAGGACTCAGTGACTCAGACTTGAGCACAGGGACTTCTGACTTGATAAGGGCACTAGGTTTAGTGACTTGACTACATCTCTGGGCGTAATTACACAGTAACCACATTGTAGTATCACAGTAATAAGACAGTAACATAGGGCTGTTACTAAAAAATAAAAGTATTGCATGTCAGAGCAATTGTCGAGGGACAGTGGTATGCCATGCCTGCATATTGCAAAAGATTGATTACCCATGTGACATACACTACATGACCAAAGGTATGTGGACACCCGCTCGTCGAACATCTCATTACAAAATCATGGGCATTAATATAGGGATTTGCTTCGATTCAGCCACAAGAGCATTAGTGAGGTTGGGCGATTAGGCCTGGTACTCAGTCGGCGTCCCAAATCATCCCAAAGGCGTTCAATGGAGTTGAGGTCAGGGCTCTGTGCAGGCCAGTCAAGTTCTCCAAACCAACCTCGACAAACCATCTCTGTATGGACCTCGCTTTGTGCACGGGGGCAATGTCATGCTGAAACAAGAAAAGGCCTTCCCCAAACTGTTGCAAGCACAGAATAGTCTAGAATGTCATTGTATGCTGTAGTGTTAAGATTTCCTTTCTCTGGAACTAAGGGGCCTAGCCCGACCCATGAAAAACAGCCCCAGACCATTCCTCCTCCCCCAAACTTTAGTTGGCACTATGCATTGGGGCACGTAGAGTTCTCCTGGCATCCGCCAAACCCCGATTTGTCCGTCAGACTGCCAGCTGGTGAAGCACAATTTCGCACTCCAGAGAACACGTTTCCACTGCTCAAAAGTTCAATGGCGGTGAGCTTTACACCACTCCAGACGACGTTTGGCTAGGGCTGGGCGATAAGTGCGCATTCAGAAAGTATTCCTTTGCTATGAAACTAGAAATCGAGATCCGGTGGATCCTGTTTCTATTGATCAACCTTGAGAGGTTGCTACAACTTGATTGGAGTCCACCTGTGGTAAATTCATTTGATTGGACATGATTTGGAAAGGCACACACCTGTATAAGGGCCCACAGTTGACAGTGCATGTCAGAGCAAAAACACACCATGAGGTCGATGGAATTGTCCGTAGAGCTCCGAGAAAGGATTGAGTCAAGGCACAGATCTGGGGAAGGGTACCAAATAAAAATCTGCAGCATTGAAGTTCCAAGAACATAGTGGCCTCCATTTTTAAATGAAAGAAGTTTGGAAACGACATGTCTCCTAGTGGTTAGAGCATTGGGCTAGTAACCAAAAGGTTGCTAGATCGAATCCCCGAGCTGACAAGGTCGTTCTGTTCCTGAACAAGGCAGTTAACCCACTGTTCCTGGGCCTTCATTGTAAATAAGAATTTGTTCTTAACTGGCTTGCCTAGTTAAATTTTTAAAAAGGGCTGTAAACGTAACAATGTGGAAAAAGTCAAGGTCTAAATATTTTCTGAATGCACTGTATATCGAATAAATGTGATTCATTTAAATGTATATTTTTGGGCGATATTCCAAATGCCTTTTTCACAGTCAAGTTTTTTTTTTGTATTTTTCATTTTTATGAGTGTTTATGTCTGCTTGTTCTCATGGTATTCTCCTTCTCCCAAGCACATCCCTCTACCACTCACAACAACAAAGATGAGATCACTTCTTCCTCTCTGACAAATGGTTTCAACTTGCTATTTGTGCAACAAATTGATAAAGTCAACGAAACAGAAATATTATTTTTCTGTTATGGAGTCAACCTTACAAACCATACCCTGTTTATGTTTCAACTCATCCAAATTCGAGCAGAGCAGACACTACTAAAATGGATGTACCAATGAACATTGATTCTGGAAAATTAATGCTCAGTTTGTTGTGCACGCATTATGGTAGCACGTATTGCTAGCAACATTTAGTCAAATAAAGATTGCTATACTAGCTGTTTAGTCCGTTTTGTACATGTGCAATAAGCATTAAAAAAAATTCTAAGGAATTGGCAACTAGTTCTCATTCTGAGAAATAACGTAGGCCACTTGATTTCAACATTGAAACAAAGAGGACAGGCTGGCATGTTGATGAAAGTCAGCTGGACAGAAGGTTGTGTTTATAATTCGACTGTTGCATTGTCAGCTGAATTCAGAGCTTGTACCTAGATCCAAGTTGGCTAAATTTGAAATATAAATATTAGCTGGCTACGCACTGGCACATTTTCTTGTGCTTGAGAGATTGTTTACGAGATCGGTGTTAATTTTATATAATGCCTGCTACATTATTAGTGAATTTGCATTAAGCACGTTTCTGGTTAAATTTGTAACTAAAAGCTGCAGTTTAGCAACATGGCAATGCTGGGTTACTATGTCACAACAACTCCCCGGTCATGTTTAGCAGTGTTTATATCTAACCAGAGTGGTCAGAACAAACAAGAGGGAAGCTACAGAAGAGAAAAATGAGGAAGAGGGGAAGAGGACAAGGGGGCAGTAAAATAAAAACCAAAATGTGCCAAGAAAAAGCAGATGGAGAAAAGGGAGGAAGAAGAGGAAAAGGGAGGAAGTATAGTCAGAGGAAAAAGAACAAAGCCGAGCTAAGGCCAGGCCAGTGAACCCCACAGTTGTGTCAAAGGGCCAAATGTAATCAGGCGTTGTAATTAAAAGCCTATTACTCTGCAGCCATCCCATCCTAACCCCACAGAGAGCCAGATCACCATCTGCACAATGCGGTGTTGCACATGCCTTCCAGAGCCCTGCCAGACCCTACAGTCAAGTGCCCATGGGCTCTCAGTATGGAAACAGACTGAGGATGGGCATTAACAGACTGGGAATGGAAGGTGTTTGAACACAACCAGTATGGTACAGCAGGGATGGACACTTACTATGGCAACAACGACTAGGCAGATGGCTCATCAATAAACACATGCACAGAGAGACACTCGTACACAAAGACACCCTCCCTCTGTCAAACACACACACAAGGATAAAACATTTGTTCAAACACATACCAGTAATTACAGTCAAATGCATTACCCTCCAACAGAAGCATCGGCTACTCAAACATTGACAAGCAGCCTATGTCACATAATGTTAATGCAATGAGGCTGTGGAGTCAACACTTTCATATTTTTGGATTGAGTAAGTACACACTTGTGGTCAAGCTCATCTTAGATATACTGTACAGCAGACACGCAGGCACTGCGAAACACACTTCTACTGAACTGTGGAAACTGATGAGTCTTTACTGGTTGATTACAAAGCAGGGCTTAACTTCAATCTCACAGTCAAACTAGTTTAGCAGGCAATATTAACCAGGTGAAATTGTGTCATTTCTCTTGCGTTCATTGCACACAGAGTCAGGGTATATGCAACAGTTTGGGCTGCCTGGCTCATTGCGAACTAATTTGCCAGAATTTTACGTAATTATGACATACATTGAAGGTTGTGCAATGTAACAAGAATATTTAGACTTAGGGATGCCACCCGTTAGATAAAATACCGAACGGTTCCGTATTTCACTGAAATAAACGTTTTGTTTCGAAATGATAGTTTCCGGATTCGATCATATTAATGACCAAAGGCTCGTATGTGTTTTGTTATAATTATGTCTGATTTGATAGAGCAGTCCGACTGAGCAGCAGCAGGCCCGTAATCATTCATTCAAACAGCACTTTCGTGCGTTTTGCCAGCAGCTCTTCGCAAGCACAGCGCTGTTTATGACTTCAAGCCTATCAGCCTAATGGCTGGTGTAAACAATGTGAAATGGCTAGCCAGTTAGCTGGGTGTGCGCTAATACTGTTTCAAATGTCACTCGCTTTTAGATTTGGAGTAGTTATTCCCCCTGCGCTGCAAGGGCCGCGGCTTTTGTGGAGCGATGCCGAGTGTGGCTGTTGTCGATGTGTTCCTGGTTCGAGCCCAGGTAGGGGCGAGGGGGACGGAAGCTATACTGTTACACTGGCAATACTAAAGTGCCTATAAGAACATCCAATAGTCAAAGGTATATGAAATACAAATGGTAGAGAGAGAAAGTCCTATAAATACTATATTAACTACAACCTAAAACTTCTTACCTTGGAATATTGAAGTCTCATGTTAAAAGGAACCACCAACTTTCATATGTTCTCATGTTCTGAGCAAGGAACTTATACATTAGCTTTTTTACATGGCACATATTACCTTCTCCAACACTTTGTTTTTGCATTATTTAAACCAAATTGAACACGTTTCATTATTTATTTGACGCTAAATTGATTTGTGATGTTTTATATTAAGTTAAAATAAGTGTTGATTCAGTATTGTTGTAATCATTATTACAAAAAAATATATATAATAAATAAAAGTTTAAAAAATATATTTATTTACAGATTTAAATCGGTAAATATATTTTAAAAAATATATCGGCTTTTTTTGGTCCTTAAATAAATCAGTATTGAAAAATCATAATCGGTCGACCTCTAACAGAGACTTCCTGTCACAACATGTAATGATTAAAGTTGTTTAAGTGAATAACTCAAATAAAAAGGTAAAAAAATGTTTAAACACGTGGCAATACCTGGAGAAGCATAGCTTTTGTCCAGTATAATACCTTACAAGCCACAGGAGTCGCTCTGGCATCAACTCTGCTATCCTGGAAGGACACACTGGGCATTGAGATACACCAAAGTCAAATTGTTCTCTCCGCTATTGCACGGCAAGCGATACCAAGGCACCAAGTCTGGAACCAACAGGACCCTGAAGAGCTTCTACCCCCAAGCCATAAGACAGCTAAATAGTTAAATAGCTAACCGGTCTATCTGCATTTAACCTTTTTGCACTCTTGACTCATCACATACGCTGATGCTATTGTTTGTCTATTTTTCATGTTACCTTTATTTAACCAGGTAAGCTAGTTGAGAACAAGTTACACATGGAATAAACATCAAGCAACTCTGGGATGCTGGCCTTCTAGGCAGAGTTCCTCTGTCCAGTGTGTGTTTTTTCACCGATCTTAATCTTTTCTTTTTATTTACCAGTCAGATTGGCTTTTTCTTTGTAACTCTGCCAGATACTCAAATCTAAAAAGGTCAGTTTCATTGCCTCTTTAATCAGAACAGTTTTCAGCTGTGCTAACATTATTGCAAAAAGGTTTTCTAATGATCAATTAGCCTTTTAAAATGATAAACTTGAATTAGCCAACACAACGTGCCATTGGAACAGGAGTGATAGTTTTGATAATGGGCCTCTGTAGACACGCCATTAAAATGCAACAAGTCATTTACAACATTAACAATCTAACTGTATTTCTGATCAATTTGATGTTATTTTATAATGTCCCAAGAGTGTTTCTCTTTCAAAAACAAGGACATTCCTATGAGACCCCAAACTTTGAACGGTAGTGTGTGTATGAACAGTTCAAGTCAGAAATGTACATACGCCTGAGCCAAACACATTTAAACTCAGGTTTCACATTTCCTGACATTTAATTATAGTAAAAATTCCCAGTCTTAGGCTAGTTAGGATCACCACTTTATTTTAAGAATGTGAAATGTCAGAATAGAGAAGGATTTATTTCACAGTCCCAGTGGGTCAGAAGTTAACATGCAATGCTACCAAATACTAATTGAGTGTCTTTAAAATTGCATAACTTGGGTCAAACGTTTTAAGTAGCCTTCCACAAGCTTCCCACAATAATTTGGGTGAATTTTGACCAAATTCCTCCTGACAGAGATGGGTCAGGTTGAGGCCTCCTTGCTCGCAGACGCTTTTTCAATTATGCCCAGGTCAGGGCTTTGATGGCCACTCCAATACCTTGACTTTGTTGTCCTTAAGCCATTTTGCCGCAACTTTGTAAGTATGATTGGGTCATTGTCCATTTCTGTCTAGCGTTCGAATATGCAGTTGCAAACTGAAGTCTTTCTTTTTTATGGCGTTTGAGCTGTGGCTTCTTCCTTGCTGAGCGGCCTTTCAGGTTATGTCAATATTGGACTCCTTTTACTGTGGATATTCATATTCACAAGGTCCTTTGCTGCTGTTCTGGGATTGATTTGCACATTTCGCTCCAAAGTACGTCTCTAGGAGACAGAACGCGTCTCCTTCGAGGGGTATGACGGATGCATGGTCCCATGGTGTTTATACTTGCGTACTATTGTTTGTACAGATGAATATGGTACCTTCAGGTGTTCAGAAATTGTTCCTAAGGATGAACCTGACTTGGAGGTCTACAATCTTGGCGGATTTCTTTTGATTTTCCTATGATGTCAAGCAAAGAGGCACTGAGTTTGAAGGTAGGCCTTGAAATACATCCACAGGTACACCTACAATTGACTCAAATGATGTCAATTAGCCCGTCATGGCTATAGAAGCCTCCGATATCATTTTCTGGAATTTTCCAAGGCACAGTCAACTTAGTGTATGTAAACTGACTCACTGGAATTGTGATACCATGAAATAATCTGTCTAAACAATTGATGGAAAAATTACTTGCCATGCACACAGCAGATGTCCTAACCGACTTTACAAAAATATAGTTTGTTAACAAGAAATTTGTGGAGTGGTTGAAAAACTAGTTTTATTGACTCGAACGTAAGTGTATGTAAACTTCCGACTTCGACTGTATGTATGCAGGCATGTATAAATAACTCAGCAAAAAAGAAACGGCCTTTCTTCAGGACCCTGTCTTTCAAAGATAATTCATAGAAATCCAAATAACTTCACAGATCATCCTTGTAAAGTGTTTAAACACTGTTTCCCACGCTTGTTCAATGAACCATAATTAACGAACATGCACCTGTGGAACAGTCGTTAAGACACTAACAGCTTACAGACAGTAGGCAATTAAGGTCACAGTTATGAAAACTTAGGACACTAAAAAGAGGCCTTTCTACTGACTCTGGGGGAAAAAAAAGACACCCAGGGTCCCTGGTCATCTGTGTGAATGTGCCTTAGGTATGCTGCAATGAGCACTTCAGATGTGACCAGGGCAATAACTTGCAATGTCCGTACTGTGAGACGCTTAAGACAGTGACACAGGGAGACTGGATGAGCAGCTGATCGTCCTCACAGTGGCAGACCACGTGCAACACCTGCACAGGATCAGTACATCCAAACATCACACCTGCGGGACAGGTAAAGGATGGCAACAACTGCCCAAGATACACCAGGAACGCACATTCCCTCCATCAGTGTTCAGACTGTCTAGGCTGAGAGAGGCTAGACTGAGGGCTTGTAGGCCTGTTGTAAGGCAGGTCCTCACCAGACATCACCGTCGCCTATAGGCACAAACCCACCTTCGCTGGTGACACTGACGAGTCACGGTTCTGTCTCACCGGGGGGGGGGGGGTCAAATTCACGTTTATTGTTGAAGAAATGAGTATTACACCAAGGCCTGTACTCTGGAGGTGGAGGTTCAGGAATCGTCTGGGGCGGTGTGTTACAGCATAATCGGACTGAGCTCGTTGTCATTGCAGGCAATCTGAACACTGTGCGTTACAGGGAAGACATCCTCCTCCCTCATGTGGTACCCTTCCTGCAGGCTCATCCTGACATGACAATGCCATCAGCCATACTGCTCGTTCTGTGCGTAATTTCCTGAAAGACAGGTATGTCAGTGTTCTGCCATGGCCAGGGAAGAGCCTGGATCATGTCTGGGACCTGTTGGATGGGAGGGTAAGGGCTAGGGCCATTCCCCCCCAGAAATGTCTGGGAACTAGCACGTGCCTTGGTGGAAGTGTGGGGTAACATCTCACAGCAAGAACTGGCAAATCTGGTGCAGTCCATGAGGAGATGCAGTACTTAATGCAGCTGGTGGCCACAACAGACACTGACTGTTACTTTTGACCCACCCCCCTTTGTTCAGGAACACCTTATTCCATTTATGTTAGTCACATGTCTGTGGAACTTTTTCAGTTTGTCTCAGTTGTTGAATCTTATGTTCATACAAATATGTACACGTTAAGTTTGCTGAAAATCAGCGCAGTGGACAGTGAGAGGACGTTTTATTTTTGCTGAATATATATAAATCACAGAGTACCAGTCAAAAGTATGTTATTTGGACTATTTTCTCTTCATTGTAGAATAGTGAAGACACCAAATCTATGAATTAACACAATGAATCATGTAACCAAAAAGTGTTAAACAAAAATATATTTTGAGATTCTTCAAAGTAACCACCCTTTGCAAATCTGTCAAGGCCATCATGGCATTCTCTCAACCAGCTTCTCCTGGAATGCTTTTCTAAGTCTTGAAGGAGTTCCCACATACGCTGAGAACTTCTTGGCTGCTTTTCCTTCACTCTGCCATCCAACTCATCCCTTGAATCAGTGGTCCACACTTTTGACTGGTACTGTATGTGTAGTAAAAGCCATTCAATATTTGAATAAAACAATTTACAATTCCATTTGTTAACTTATTTTAAAACAACATTGAATGCTGCTTATGGTAGAGAAATGAACAGCTCTGGTGGACATTACTGCAGTCAACATGAAAATTGCATGCTCCATCAAGACTTCACATCTGTGGCATTGTGTTGTGCGACAAAACTAGAGGTAGAACAATTATTCGGAATGGCCGGTTAATTAGGGTCGATTTCAAGTTTTCATAACATTTTTGGACACCGATTTGGCCGATTTTTTTCCCCCACACCTTTTTAATCTTTATTTAACTAGGCAAGTCAGTTAAGAACACATTATTTTCAATGACTGCCTAGGAACGGTGGGTTAACTGCTTTGTTCAGGGGTAGAACGACAGATTTACCTTGTCAGCTCGGGGATTCAATCTTGCAACATTACAGTTAACTAGTCCAACGCTCTAACCACCTGCCTCATTGCACTCCACGAGGAGCCTGCCTGTTACACGAATGCAGTAAGCCAAGGTAAGTTGCTAGCTAGCATTATGATTTATGATTATTTTAAAAAAATCATAAATCACTAGTTAAATACACATGGTTGATGTTATTACTAGTTTATGTAGCGTGTCCAGCATTGCAAATAATCGATGCGGTGCGTATTCGCGAAAAAGTAATGTCCTTGCTCCAATGTGTACCTAACCATAAATATCAATACCTTAAAATCAATACACAGAAGTACATATTTTTAAACCTGCATATTTAGCTAAAAGAAATCCAGGTTAGCACACAATATTAGCCAGGTGAAATTGTGTCACTTCTCTTGCGTTCAATGCACACAGAGTCAGGGTATATGCAACAGTTTTGGCTGCCTAATTTGCCTGAATTTTGCGTAATTATGACATAACATTGAAGGTTGTGCAATGTAACAGGAATATTTAGACTTATGGATGCCACCCGTTAGATAAAATACGGAATGGTTCCATATTTCACTGAAAGAATAAACGTCTGGTTTTCGAGATGATAGTTTCCAGATTCTACCATAATGACCTAAGGCTCGTATTTCTGTGTGTTAAGTCATAATTAAGTCTGATTTGATAGAGCAGTCTGACTGAGCGATGGTAGGCACCAGCAGGCTTGTAAGCATTCATTCAAACAGCACTTTGTCCATGACAAGTAATTTTCCCAACAATTATTTACAGACCAATTATTTCACAGTACCACAATTCCAGTGGGTCAGAAGTTTACATTCACTAAGTTGACTGTGCCTTAAAACAGCTTGGAAAATTCCAGAAAATGTCATGGCTTTAGAAGCTTCTGATAGGCTAATTGACATCATTTGAGTCAATTGGAGGTGTACCTGTGAATGTATTTCAAGGACTACCTTCAAACTCGGTGCCTCTTTGCTTGACATGATGGGAACATCAAGAAAAATTAGCCAAGACCTTAAAAAAAAAAAAAAAAGGTAGACCACAAGTCTAGTTCATCCTTGGGGGCAATTTCCAAACACCTGAAGGTACCATGTTCATCTGTACAAACAATAGTATGAAAGTATAAATACCATGGGACCACGCAGCCGTCATACCGCTCAGGAAAGAGATGTGTTCTGTCTCCTAGAGAGGAACATACTTTGGTGCGAAATGTGCAAATCAATCCCAGAACAGCAAAGGAACTTGTGAAGATGCTGGAAGATACAGATAAAAGTATCAATATCCACAGTAAAACGAGTCATAGACATAATCTGAAAGGCCACTCAGCAAGGAAGAAGCCACTGCTCCAAAACCGCCATAAAAATGCCAGACTACAGTTTGCAACTGCACATTTGGAGAAATATCCTCTGGTCTGATGAAACAAAAATAGAACTGCTTGGCCGTAATGACCATCGTTATGTTAGGAGGAAAAAGGGGGAAGCTTGCAAGCCTAAAGAATACCATCCCAAACGTGAAGCACGGAGGTGCCAGCATGTTGTGGGGGTGCTTTGCTGCAGGAGGGACTGGTGCACTTCACAAAATAGATGGCATCATGACACAGGAAAATTATGTGGATATATTTAAGCAACATCGCAAGACATCAGTCAGGAAGTTAAAGCTTGGTCGGAAATGGGTCTTCCAAATGGACAATGACCCCAAGCATACTTACAAAGTTGCGGCAAAATGGCTTAAGGACAACAAAGTCAAGGTATTGGAGAGGCCATCGCAACGCCCTGACCTGGGCAGAACTGAAAATCCGTGTGCGAGCAAGGAGGCCTACAAACCTGACTCAGTTACACCAGCTGTCAGGAGGAATGGGCCAAAATTCACCCAACTTATTGCGGGAAGCTTGTGGAAGGCTACCGAAACGTTTGACCAAGTTTAAATTGTTTAAGGCAATGCTACCAAATACTAATTGAGTGCATGTAAACTTCTGACTTACTGAGAATGTGATGAAAGAAATAAAAGCTCAAATAAATCAATGTCAGGAATTGTGAAAAACTGAGTTTAAATGAGTTTGGCTAAGGTGCATGTAAACTTCCGACCTCCACTGTGTGTGCGTGTAAAATTAATTTTTGGGAAGGAAAGGAATAGCTCCCTTGTGTACACTGCTGGTTATCAAGTCGACAGCCTTTCCTGCAAGACTTCTTGGAAACCAATCTTAAAATGGAGAAGCAGATATTTCCATCTTATAATTCTCTCAGATGGATCCATCTTCCACATGGCTGATCTAGCCTGGGTGCCAGTCTGTTTCTGCTCTCTTGCAGCACACACACATTTCCAGATCCCCTCTTGCAAGACAGCAGAAAGGCTGGCACGCAGGTTAGATCTGACCACCAGACTCAGGATCACTGCCCCTTCCTCCTACAGTTCTGCATGTGACAGTGGCTGACACTGCGTGCAAGTGTCCAGTGCTGTGACAGTGGCTGACTGTCCAGCTAAATCACATCTGATTATCGCTGCTCAATGACAAATTATTCAGCATGAATACCCTTCATACAACAGTAGGGTTGTATGATTCATGTTCTCCACACACACACACACACACACACACACACTGAAGCTCTTGTCCTCGAAAGGCTAGGCCAAAGAGTTTCCCCGGACAAACATTTTGTCTTTTCCTCATAGCTACAGTAGGTCGGTGAGGCTTGTGTGTTTGTAGAGTGAATCATATAACCCTTCTGTCATAAGTATTAGTGCTTCTCTGTACCAGGAAACCTTCAATCACTACAGGGCTTGAAAGTAAAAGAGACTCAGTAAGCAATTTGCCATGCTAACAAAGGATGCACTGAAGTGAGGGTTAAAACTACACAACACCCCTGGTCAACTTTCAATATTAAACTGTTTAAAGACAAACCAATCAACACTCATTTCCAGATCCCAATTGTTTGGTTGAAAAAAATATGCTTGTCTTCCCCATTTTCTCTCCTCCTTCCTCTGCTTACAAAGTTGGATACCTAAACCATCTGTGAACCTCACATCAGGTGAGGAGTACTAGAGTATCTAAAACACAGTGTTCAGGCTCTGAGTATTGAAGTATTCAAGCATATGAAACAGTGTTAAGGCCATTAGCATGTGATTGTGAAACAGTTCAGACTAATATGTAAAACAATGCTGTTTGGTATAGGAAATATTTAACACCCAACCAGTAAAAAAAAAAAAAAAGTTTTTTTTTTTTAAACACCTGCTGCTACTTAGAGGTGTGACATGACAGTGCACTACTTTTCAGACAACAGTTTTTCCTTAAGTGGTTTTGGTAAATCCTGAGAAGTATTTTCATATTACTTACAACCTCATGCTAAACACATTAGCCAACGTTAGCTTAACCGTCCCGTTGGGGGGGGAACAACGATCCGGCTCAGGTTAAGAAGAGTGTTTTTGGTAAATCCTGAGAAGTATTGCTTTAGCAGTACCCTCCTGTCCTGTCTGCCTGGGACGATATTAAAAACAAACTAAAATTTGGCCAGGAAGACCATTTCATTTCCCAAGACGCAATACATGACCAAATATGTGAACTCCTGCTTGGGTTCACATACTTGAGGTCATGTAGTGCATCATGGGCATTAAAATAGCAGCAAAGGGGGACCAATTCCATAACAGCCTCCAATCTTCTGGGAAGGCTTTCCATTAGATGGTGGAACATTGCTGCTTCCATTCAGCCACAAGAGCATTTGTGAGGTTGGGCACTGATGTTGGCCAGTTAGGCCTGGCTCGCAGTCGGCGTTCACATTCATCCCAAAGGTGTTAGAAGAGGTTGAGATCAGGGTTCAGGCCAGTCAAGTTCTTCCACACCGAGCAACAAACCATTTCTGTATGGACCTCGCCTTGTGCACAGGGGCATTGGCATGCTGAAACAGGAAAGGGCCTTCCACAAACTGTTGCCATAAAGTCGGAAGCACAGAATCGTCTAGAATGTCATTGTATGCTGTAGCGTTACGATTTCCCTTCACTGGAACTAAGGGGCCTAGCCAGAACCTTGGAAAAAAAATTAAGCCATTATTCCTCCACCAAACTTTACAGTTGGCACTATGCATTGGGCCAGGTAGCATTCTCCTGGCATCCGCAACATTCAGATTTGTCCGTCAGACTGCCAGATGGGGAAGAGTGATTCCTCACTCCAGAGAACGCGTTTCCAGTGCGCCAAAGTCCAATGGCGGCAAGCTTTACACCACTACAGCTGACACTTCCATCGCGCATAGTGATCTTAGGCTTGTGTGCGGCTGCTCTGACATGGAAACCCCTTTCAAAGCTCCCGACGAACAGTTATTTTTGCTGACATTGCTTCCAGAGGCAGTTTGGAACTAGTAGTGTTGCAACCAAGGACAGATAATTTTTACACACTATACCACTCTGCGGTCCAGTTCTGAGAGCTTGTGTGGCCTACCACTTCGTAGCTGAGCCGTTGCTGCTCCTAGACATTTTTTCTTCACAATAACACTAACAGTTAACCGTGGGCAGCTCTAGCAGGGCAGAAATGTGACGAACTGACTTGTTGGAAAGGTGGCATCCTATGACAGTGCAATGTTGAGTCACTGAGCTCTTCAGTAAGGTCATTCTACTGCCAATGTATATGGAGATTGCATGGCTGTGTGCTTGATTGTATATACCCGTCAGCTAAGGGTTTGGCCGAAATAGCCGAAATCACTCATTTCAAGGGGTGTCTTCAGACACACATAATTCCAAAGCAACTAGGACAATTTCAGTTGATCAATGTATTTATAAAAGTTTTTTTTTTTACATCAGCAGATGTCAAAGTGCTCATGCAGAACTCAGCTCAAAACCTCAATAGAGCAAGCAATGCAGATGTAGAAAACTCCCTAGAAAGGAGGTAACCTAGAAAGAAACCTAGAGAAGGACCAGGCTCTGAGGGGTGGCCGGTCATCTTCTGGCTGTGCCCGGTGGAGGAAAGACTACATGGACATTTAAGCAAGATCATTCAAGATATTCAAACGCTCATAGATGACCAGCAGGGTCAGATAATAATCCAAGTGGTCATAGAGGGTGCAACAGGTCCGGGGGGGTGAAGAGAGCAAGAGGATACCTAGTCAGTTGCACAACTGAATGCATTCAACCGAAATGTGTCGTCTGCATTTAACACTACCCGTCAAGATGTTATTGAAGGAGTTCAAGACCTGTCCAAGGTGGATGGTTGATCGTGACAACATTAGGCTATAGAGCAGGGATGGGCAGCTTTGATAGGGGTGGGGGCCAAACGATTTATACACACACACACACTAGATGACTCACAGGGGGTGCTGTTCTGAAGCCAACGCACCTCCATTTTGGTACTCACCCACAATTATAAAGCAAATAGTTGGGAAGCTATAGAAATGCATTGTGATGTCTACATTCAATATATTAGACACCTTAATGCATACTTCAACATTAAAACAATATACAAAATATATACTTCAAGGAAAATGTTTAAGTAATAATGTTACGGTCCCCACTTCAAAAAATAAAAAGTAAACAGTGGAATTCCATTCATTCCTATGGAGGACTGCTCCTTCTAGGGAGTGGCAATATGTCCAATCAGTGGCTTCATAGCCCCCCTTTTGCCATTACATAGCATTAGCAATCCAGAGTTCATTTACACATCATTGGTCTGCATACCCACACATGCAGTAAGAGCCAGCCCTAGCCTTTTGGGGGCCCTAGGCAGGCAAGGGCAATTACACAGCCATAATGCAAATACTCAAAAACAATTACATCCAACACAAAAACCTATGCATAATCATTTTTTTTAAGAAAGAAAAAGTAATCAGCTGTCATAGGTTTGGTTAAAATTTGAGCCATGATTTAAATTTTCTCCAGTATATGGTAACTGTCAGAAAGTGACAATCTGCACTCTCAGTAAGTCAACTCTGACATTGGTGGTAACGGTTTGATTTGTTATCAAAAATATGAACTGTTTGTAGAGTGATTCAATTGGTTTTAGAATGGTGGCTACTGCATGTGAGAAAAATAACATTTGAAAAGTTCATTGCATTCAGTTTGGTGGGTTCCAAAGGACGGCAAGGTCCTAGAAACCTTAAATTAGTCCAAACTAGACAGTGTTAACCACCTTCACCGGTTTCTTGAAAGTCAAGTTGGAGTCCAAATGATGCCGATATATAGGACATAGCATTTGACCCTCTACCAGTACCAACAATGGAGTGTTTCTTTTAACACCGGTATAGAATATTGCTCTGCAACTTAACCTATAATAGCAGGCTTAATATAAAGCTTTGTTTGCCCAGTTTAGGCTGTGTTTAGACACGCAGCCCGAATTTGATCTTTTTGTCACTAATTGGTATTTTTTGACCAATCAGATCAGCTCTGAAAAAAGATCTGATGTGAAAACATCTGATTGGTCAATACCAATAAGTGGAAAAAATATCAGAATTGGCCTCCCTGTGTGACCGCAGCCTTAGTCTAAAATTAGACTGCATTAGCTAGGGAAAGTAATCTAATGAATAGCGGCAGTACACTAGCTGTAGGTCAGATACTCACGCCCTGGTCTTGGGGAATCCCATGGACAGCAGCACGTCCAGACTTGACCCATGTTTTACAGTGCCCGATCGATTCTGTCGCTGCCTCCGCGGGGTGACTTTGGTGTAAAGCTCTTCTTTAGCTGCCATCATAACTCTCACCGTTCCATTGGTATTTCAGTCCTCGGTTTCACTTACTTTCAGTAAAACCGGAAAGATGGAGGCGGCGGCAGACATTGAAAAAAGCAGATAATTTGTGTTAAACGGAATTAGACTAGACTTGGCTACACATGAACGACAATCCCGTTTAGTGGATGGAATAAAGCGAACAGGAGGTTCTGTAGACAAATGTTCTGAACACAGAATGAACTAAGCTTCCTGGTGAAACGCAGATAAAGTCATAACCATAGCTGCAGAAGGGGGGTCACTAGTCGGAAGTCACTTTTGCTCTCAACGTCGCCGAGTCGAATGCGCTGACTAGGATTTAAACTATTTTTTGCTGGGAGTTTCTTGCAATTGTTCGCTAAAAACGTTAACACATTTGTGTCCTGAAATTATTTATTCAATGTAACTGCTTCAAATGTCTTATTTATGAATGGATTTTGAGTGAGCGTCGGGCCAGCCTGTCAAAAAGGTTGCAGCTCTCAACAGCACCGCCCCTTTTTCTTAAAGAGACAGGATTCACTTACGTCACATTTCTTTCTGTATGATCAAATGTATCCATTCACAGTCATTATACAGTGACTGCGCAAACAGAATAGAAGCTTACCCTCTCTCTGCACCACATGGTTATCTACGGAATTATTAAGACATTCCGAATTACAAAAACTATTTAAGGATACTGGTCTGTAAATGTACAAATTGTATATCTTTAAAATGTTTGGGTCTGGAAAACATCTAATTGGCACAGGTCAGAGGGAATATTAACATTCTCGAATTAGCCCTACACCAAACAAAACATTTTATACAGTGTGCCTTAAGAATATTCTCTCTCAATCTAGGCTAAACTGATTATGGTAAAGGGTAGATAATACTCAACGGTACTGAAGGACCATGGATGATCTTAGCTAGCACCTTGTGGATACATTGTACATAATAATAGCGCAAAGTCAAAGATATGGAAAATACAACTATTATAAAAATGGTCTTTCAGAGACTGTTCTTCAAATAGTATTTAATATTAGAATCACGTGTTACCTTATAAACAACAAATACATTAATCTGTCAAAATTGTAAAATGCTCAATAAAAAGATCTAGATTCAAACCTGACTAATTTTTGCCAATTAAATATCTTAAGTACGACTGCACCCATGTTCTTTGTAGGATGTTGCTGTGAGCACAATATCCCATCTTTGGGATGCTAAACTTGATAACTTGCAAAGAAGGAGAATGCACATCTCAACAAGTCTGGTTGCTAGTTTGTTACTGCTCTTGACAACTTCTCATGGAATTGTCATGCCAAACATATTTAAGTGTTTAATAGTGAGTGACAAAGAGCTGGCACGGCAGCACAAACCGATCTGGGACCAGCAACAAACAGTACAATGACTAATACAAACATTAGGAATGTGACCAAAATAGCGTTTTACCACCTGAGAAACATTGCCAAGGTGGGTCCGTTTCCATGCTTGACCACTGTAATGCTCAAGCATGCTTGACCACTGTAATGCTCAAGCATGCTTGACCACTGTAATGCTCAAGCATGCTTGACCACTGTAATGCTCAAGCATGCTTGACCACTGTAATGCTCAAGCATGCTTGACCACTGTAATGCTCAAGCATGCTTGACCACTGTAATGCTCAAGCATGCTTGACCACTGTAATGCTCACCTGTCTGGTCTACCCAAGAAAGCCATTGGTCAACTGCAAAACATACAGAATGCTGCAGCACAGGTCCTGACCGAGACCAGATGGAGAAGCTACATTACACTGGTTTTATGGTCCCTGCATGTTTTAGAATTAAGATTCTTCTCTTGGTTTTTAAAATCAATTCACAATTGTGCACCCAATACATGTAAGACAGGCTTTTAAAGTTATGTAACCAGTAGGTTCCTCTGGCACTGGCCTTTTAACTATCCCAAAGCCTAGGACCAAGAGGCATGGAATGGCAGCCTTTAGTTACTATGCCCCCAAACTCTTGAATAGGGTGCTTTTTAGTCATTCAGTTCATTATTCTTCAGTGTTATGCTCTTGTCTGTTGTGTAGTAAATTGTTTATTTATTATAATTTCTCCCCCTGTAAAGCACACGGTGTTGCATTCCATGTCAGAAATGTGCTGTATAAATCAAGCTCGATGTGAGTTGATCAAAACACAATGCCATTTAAAACCAACTACCGTAAACAAAACATTTCACATTACAACTCACTGAACAGCATGGATATTCAAGGCACACAAGGTATGCGTATCAAACTGCAACCTATTCCCTACATAAATGCCCTGGAGCCTTGGTCAAAAGTAGTGCACTATATACAGAATAGGGTGCCATTTGGGATACAGTAGAGGCATGGGACAGAGGGAGCTGTGGTATTTCCAAAGCTTGTGTCAGGTTGAACAATCAAGACTTCGCAAGTTGAATCCCTTATGAAGAAAGTTGTAGCTCAAAATGACACCAATCCCTATATAGTGCACTTCTTTTGACCAGGGCCCATAAGAGCTCTATATTGGGCTAGCCTAGCAGTTAACAGTGTTGCACAAGAAACCGAAAGGTTGTTGGTTCAAATCCCCTTCTACCCTTGAACAAGGCAGTTAACCCCCAACATATACTCCCCGGGCATCGATGGCGTGGGTGTCGATTAAGGCAGCCCACCACACCTCTCTGATTCAGCGGGGTTGGGTTAAATGCAGAAGACATTTGTTGAATGCCTTCAGTTGTGCAACAGAGTAGGTATTCACTTTCCCCTTCCTTCTAGTGACTATATAGGGAATGGGGTGCAATTTGGAACGCAAGGCATAAAACACATGTTCTATTGGGGTTAGAAAAATTTAAATGACCAGGGTTATTGAAATATTTTTTGGGAAAAGGAAAAGTTCTATACACACAGCCGCCACAAAATAAAGCAGACATACAGTAGGTGACTGCCGGTTAGAGAAATATTAAAGTGGAAATAGTTTTTATAAACAGATGGAATTAAAAAAGATAACATTAAAATCAATCCACACCGAGCAGGTAAAAGGGCCAGTGGTATTAGCATTTACCCAATTATCTCTCCTTCCTCCCAAAGTGTGCACTTTGCTTCACTGATTTGAAAGGAAATGGCTGGTATAAGGAAAACATGTGGAAACTCCCACTAGCCCATGCCGCTGCCAATCCAGTGCTTTGAGATTTGTGGGAAGCAGTGAACCAGAGCACACTTCAGGAGAAAAGGGAGATGTTATTGAGACGCAACCGCATTCATCATTGTTGCCGTAGACTCCTGAGTATATCCTATGTTGCTTGCCCTGGCTATACCACAAAAGAAGACTTCTGTTTGAATTCCCCCTGAAACAGACAGAGAAGACTGCAATTACAAGACTACACCTTTTCACTGGAATTACAAGACCAAAGGACAGCAACCATTAAGTCTTTAGAGATGGTCCTCTGCAGCTCAGTTGGTAAAGCATGGCGCTTGCAACGCCAGGATATTGGGGCCGACTCTCGGGACTACCCACACGTAAAAATGTAGGCACCTATGACTGAGTCGCCTTGGATAAAAGCATCTGCTAAATATTATATATTTCCCTGACAACCAAACCATATAATACACTACAATCGTAATAATCATCAGAAATTGAATTTGAGAGCACAGAGAAAAAGCATATAGAAATTATTTTCATCACAATAATGTCTATTATCTTTTGAATAATCTTCTGCTTGCTAAAATGTTAAACATACCAGAGAAATGGAAGAAATACTATGGAAATTTATGTCTAAAAAGCACAAGACATGTTAAGACATTACAAAGAACGATGAAACTTACATCCTCTTCATCGCCATACTCCGATGTTGGCTGGTAGACCACTGAGGGTTTGGGTTGGCTGTAAGAGGAACACACCAAGTGAGCCTACAGTGATATCTATAAAGCCATCAGCCACTTTAACGTGTACTATATTGTACTTTTTACATGGTGTTCTCTTTTTATGAAATGTTACATAAAATCCTTAAATTAAAAAGCCCTCAGCAACAGGGGCTGAGGCAACCAAAGGAGGACATAGATGTAATTTGACACTGGCACTGAAAACCAATTTGCTAAGTCCTGCATTAACATGATCAGACAAAGTAATCAGTTATTAAAGAGTCCACTTACCTTGCACTCTTTTCTGTGAGGACAAAATAAATACAAGTGAGTTAAATGTAGACATTTGTATGATGATTTGAATTTGAAGGTTATAACTTGCAGTTCATAATGTTTCAGTCACTGATCTGGGCCCGTATTTATTAAAATGTCTTTGAATAAGAGTTCTGATCTAGGATTAGGTCCCTTCTGTCCATGCAATCTTATTCATTATGATCGAAAAGTCCAATCTGTTCCTAGATCAGCACTCCTACTTTGAGACGCTTTATGAATACGAGACCAGGAGTGGTTAGGGGGTGTGAACTCACTAGGCAGGTATCCTTTGCGGCGGGCGTACCACAGTCCAAAGCCTAGCAGGGCCAGGGCTAGGAGAGCCACGATCACCCCGGCAACAATACCTCCAGTGTTGATGTCATCTAGACAGAGAGAATGAGGAAAAAAATTGGGTAATTTCCACCAAAATGTTAGTTGATGCATCTTCCCGCACATTGATGAAACACTGTACTAGCAGACTAACTCAGCAACAAACAAAAAAAACATGTTTTTCAGGACCCTGTCTTTCAAAGATAATTAGTAAAAAAAAAAAACAATTTCACAGATCATTGTAAAGGGTTTAAACACTATCCCATCCTTGTTCAATGAACCATAAACAATTAATGAACATGCACCTGTGGAACGGTTGTTAAAACACTAACAGCTTACAGACAGTAGGCAATTAAAGGTCACAGTTATGAAAACTTACGTCACTAAAGATGCCTTTCTACCGACTCTGAAAAACACCAAAGGATAGAAGCCCAGGGTCCCTGCTCAACTGCGTGTTTGAATGTGCCTTAGGCATGCTGCAAGGAGGCATGAGGACCAGGCTAAAAAATTGCAATGTCTGTACTGTGAGACGCCTAAGACAGTGCTACAGGGAGTCAGGACGGACAGTTGATCGCCCTCGCAGTGGCAGA
This sequence comes from Oncorhynchus tshawytscha, assembly GCF_018296145.1. Lineage (NCBI taxonomy): Eukaryota > Metazoa > Chordata > Actinopteri > Salmoniformes > Salmonidae > Oncorhynchus > Oncorhynchus tshawytscha. Next base: position 2,713,142 of record NC_056458.1, on the reverse strand, counting down.
CCACGTGTAACATCTGCATAGGATTGGTACATCCAAACAGCACACCTGCGGGACAGGTACAGGATGGCAACAACAACTGCCCGAGTTACACCAGGAACGCACAATCCCTCCATCAGTGCTCAGACTGTCCGCAAAAGGCTGGGAGAGGCTGGACTGAGGGCTTGTAGGCCTGTTGTAAGGCAGGTCCTCACCAGACATCACCGGCAACGTCACCACCTATGGGCACAAACCCAGTCACTGGACCAGACAGGACTGGCAAAAAGTGCTCTTCACTGACGAGTCGCGGTTTTGTCTCACCAGGGGTGATGGTCAGAGTCGTGTTTATCATCAAAGGAATGAGCTTACGCCGAGGCCTGTACTCTGGAGCGTCCGTCATGGTCTGGGGCAGTGTGTCACAGCATCATCGGACTGAGCTTGTTGTTAATCTCAACACTGCATTACAGGGAAGACATCCTCCTCCCTCATGTGCTACCCTACCTGCAGGCTCATCCTGGCATGACCCTCCAGCATGACAATGCTCAGTCCCATTGAGCACGTCTGGGACCTGTTGGATCAGAGGGTGAGGGCTAGGGACATTCCCTCCCAGAAATGTCCGGGAACTTGCAGGTGCCTTGGTGAAAGACTGGAGTAACATCTCACAGCAAGAACTGGCAAATCTGGTACAGTCCATGAGGAGGAGATGCACTGCAGTACTTAATGCAGCTGGTGGCCACACCAGATAGTGACTTGATTTTTACCTCCTTTGTTCAGGGACACATTCAATTTCTGTTAGTCACATGTCTGTGGAACTTGTTCAGTTCATACAAATATTTACACATGTTAAGTTTGCTGAAAATAAAACACAGTTGACAGAGGATTTCTTTTTATGAAGAGTTTATAACACTTGAAATGTATATTTTCTAAACCTTTGAGTGCAAAGTTCATTATTCATTTCTAATAGTTTAAATGATTTTCTTCTCAGTTGTATTTGCTCATTTCACTTGCCTTGGAAAATGTAAACATATGTTTCCTTTGAATTGAAAGAGGGAGAGACAGATAAAGAAATTAGATACATTACCCTGGCTCACAAAGTCAAAATGGGAGAGTGAAACAGCCTAGCATCCTTATCATCGAGTGGAAAAAGAATGTGCATTCACTATGGCATAAAGACCAAAGCAAGTAATGCTAATATTCGGGGGGTGCTTGTTATACACACACGTAATGCAAATAAATAGTTTTTGCATATCCCAACTCCGAGACAACTGCAGGGAGTGGGGTCACGGCCATGGTCACCTGCCCCTGGAGGAATTAGGGTTAAGTGCCTTTGCTTTGACGCCGGTATTCGAACCACCAACCTTTCGGTTACTCGCCCATCGCTCTAACCTATCTGCTGCCCACATCTAGGTCTGGTTATTGTAAAAGCACTTGTGCGGATGTAAAAACTTTGATTCCAGGGGTTGTTAGGAAACATATCCACCAACCAAACCAGCATAACAATATTTGAAGAGTACATAATGTGAATCGGCTGCAACAGGATTATCTAGATTTACCGGTGTATGGTATGACCTACATTTGAATGAAGGAAACACTTTCCTAGATCGCTTTCACATTTTTGTATTAGGCCAGTAAGCTACTATCAAAACCAAACAAGAGTGATTCACATTAGGAATGGGGGTTGGAAATAATTTCTCTATTCGAATAGTATCATGATTTATTTTTTGATATACAGTACCAGTCAATTTAAACTATTCCTTCCAGGGTTTCTTCATTTTGACTACATTGTAAAATAATAGTGAAGACCTCACAACTATGACATTTAACACATGGAATCATGTAACCAAAAGAAGTGTTAAACAATTCTAAATATATTTTGTATTTGAGATTCTTCAAAATAGCCACCCTTTGCTTTGATGACAGCTTTGCACTCATTGGCATTCTCCGATCCATAGAAAACGAAGAGCACTTACGGACTTCCATTCTGACAGCTTCACAGCGTTTCGCAGGGCCGGCATCATTCACAGCCTCACAGCTGTAGTCTCCTGTATCCATCTTAGAAGCCAAAGGAAACTCCTGCGGGGATAGAAAGAGACATTTACAAGCACTGATATTAAATAAAAAGGGTGGATACCACACAGTACTGTTGTGTTAGCCTGGTCCCAGATGTATTTGTGTTATACAGCCAACTATGGTCAGCCTGTTTGGCATTCCAATGATCATAGGAGTTTACTATTCAGCACACGTGTTATTAGCCGTAGCCTATTTAGCTAGCGCAAACCAGCTAAACTGCCACGATGGATATCAGAAATTGGCTTTGATAAAGTAGCCAAACAAAGCCAAAGTAGCAGGGGACACCTGGCTACTGTGTCAGTAGATGTTAAAAGTTGACAGCGCTGGAGTTCCTTGGGCACTGAATGCAAGCGTTCATAAAAAACACAGTAAGACGCGAGGCTACAGGGCTGCTGAAGGCAGTGACAGTTTACAGCCTCCTCAGTCTTCGTGATCCTTCAAACAAATTACTCCAGGCAAAAGCAACAGATCTTTACACTGAAGTCAGTGGTCCGCAGTGCATCGAGAAGTTGGTGTGACAGCAACTTCGAAACCATTTGGTAACAGTTCAGGTGCTCTAACGCACCACCAGCTCCAAGCAAATGACAATGTTATGCAAGCACAACTTCAGCAATACGTGGTAGACAGTACAGTAAGCCAGCAGGACAGAGGAGAAAAGACTGCATCGTTCTGACATTTCACCAAGAACAGAGAAGGCAATAGCCAACTGTGTGCCCTTGACTTTATAGAAGGTGAAACCACTGCTGGATCTAAGCAAAACCCGATTTGGTGGAAGCGGAGCTGTCGCTCGCCAGGTTTTGCAAACTGAAATCGCCCGCTAAGGCTCCAATGTGCTAAATCACAACGTGTCGCTGAACTCATGAACACCATCATTATCCATGTTTGAAGCATGCTGCATCTCACTGTAGTCTGTTTTGAATCTCCAGTCGCCTTTTGTTTACTGTAACTAGCCTGTATCAATCTGATATTTTGTTTACTAGGCCTACTTGGTATCGCTGCTTTGTTCGGTTCACATTAGCAGTTGTCAGTATTCTAAGTCAAACTGCTATTCATTACTTTTGTTTTCATGCATGAATAACTAGGTTGCTACTTTCCAATGCAAGAACCCCCCCCCAAAAAAAAAAAAAAAAAAAATTGTGCCCCCTCACCGATTTCCACTGCCCCCTTAGTCACTTTATCCCAGCGGCGGATCTAGAAACGCCTGCGGTGGGGAGCGCACCTGGCCTGGGATAATCATCAGCTGTGTCATGGCTACCAGTGATGGGCACACTTAAGGGATGAGTGGTCTCTAGACAGAATTGGCTATTGCTGCTGTCAGATTGCAATTATTGACCAGATTATTACTTCCAAGAGGGTCTTCAATACAATAGCTAGAATGCAGTTAAACTTTTAAAACGTGATCCTATTGGTTTTCAATTTCATTAAGCAGTTAGTGTTTAACCGGGCAAAGCGGGGGAAAAAAAAAAAAAAAAAAAAAAGAGTAGGCTGGTGACTATTGGTTACAAGGAAGCAAGCAAGCGAGTTGCCTGCGCGATGTGTTGCCTACGATCAGAGGCAGACCCGGAGCAGAGCCTGCACACTCAGCACTTTCTTCGCCACAGCTGCGTGTACCAGTGTCCTTACTGCTAGCTAGAGAACAGAACCCTTGCTCCTCTGCACACAGTGTTGTTAATATTCTGCATATACAGTAGTAGCCTGTCCAGTCCAAATACAAGCACGCAGGAAGGCGAGTGAGTCACCAATGGTCAAGAAGGCGAGTCTGAGGTCAGAGTCACAAGTCATGAAAATCATGACTGATTATAACACTGGACTAATTCCTTTAACCTTTTTGGGATAGGGGGCAGCATTTTCACTTTTGGATGAATAACGTGACCAGAGTGAACTGCCTCTTACTCAGTCCCAGATGCTAATATATGCATATTAGTAGTATTGGATAGAAAACACTGAAGTATCGAAAACTGTTTGAATGATGTCTGTGTATAACAGAACTCATATGGCAAGAAAAAACCTGAGAACAATCCAACCAGGAAGTGGGAAATCTGAGATGTAGTTTTTCAAAGCTTGACCTACCAAAAACACATTAAGATATGGCTGAGGTTGCACTTCCTAGGGCTTCCACTAGATGGCAACCGTCACTGACTCACCTGAGTCAGTGGTCTGGCCGAGAGCCTTGGTCTCATGACGCGCGGTCTCGACAGAGTTACCTCTCAGTGCCTTTCTTTTATTTTACCTGGTAGGCAAGTTGAGAACAAGTTCTCATTTACAATTGCGACCTGGCCAAGATAAAGCAAAGCAGTTCGACACATACAACAGAGTTACACATGGAGTAAAACAAACATACAGTCAATAATACAGTAGAAAAATACATCTATATACAATGGTGAGCAAATGAGGTGAGATAAGGGAGGCAAAAAAAAGGCCATGGTGGCAAAGTAAATACAATATAGCAAGTAAAACACTGGAATGGTATATTTGCAGTGGAAGAATGTGCAAAGTAGAAATAAAAATAATGGGGTGCAAAGGAGCAAAATAAATAAGTAAAATCAATACAGTAGGGAAAGAGGTAGTTTGGGCTAAATTATAGATGGGCTATGTACAGGTGCAATAATCTGTGCGCTGCTCTGACAGCTGGTGCTGAAAGCTAGTGAGGGAGATACGCATTTCCAGTTTCTGAGATTTTTGTAGTTCGTTCCAGTCATTGGCAGCAGAGAACTGGAAGGAGAGGTAGCAAGAGAAAGAATTGGTTTTAAGGGTGACCGGAGAGATATACCTGCTGGAGCATGTGCTACAGGTGGGTGATGCTATGGTGACCAGCGAGCTGAGATAAGGGGGGGGCTTTACCTAGCAGGGTCTTGTAGATGACCTGGAGCCAGTGGGTTTGGCGAAGAGTATGAAGTGAGGGCCAGCCAACAGGTCGCAGTGGTGGGTAGTGTATGGGGCTTTGGTGACAAAACAGATGGCACTGTGATAGACTGCATCCAATTTGTTGATTAAGGTATTGGAGGCTATTTTGTAAATGACATTGCCAAAGTCGAGGATTGGTAGGATGGTCAGTTTTACAAGGGTATGTTTAGCAGCATGAGTGAAGGATGCTTTGTTTCGAAATAGGAAGCCAATTCTAGATTTAACTTTAGATTGGAGATGGTTGATGTGGGTCTGGAAGGAGAGTAACCAGACACCTAGGTATTTGTAGTTGTCCACGTATTCTAAGTCAGAGCCATCCAGAGCAGTGATGTTGGACAGGCAGCGATCGGTTGAAGAGCATGCATTTAGTTTTACTTGTATTTAAGAGGAATTGGAGGCCACGGAAGGAGAGTTGTATGGCATTGAAGCTTGCCTGGAGGGTTGTTAACACAGTGTCCAAAGAAGGGCCAGAAGTATACAGAATGGTGTCGTCCACGTAGAGGTGGATCAGAGATTCACCAGCAGCAAGAGCGACATCATTGACAGAGGAGAGTCGGTCCAAGAATTGAACCCTGTGGCACTCCCATAGAGACTGCCAGAGGTCCGAACAGACCCTCCGGATTTGCCACACTGAACTCTATCAGAGAAATAGTTGGTGAACCAGGCAAGTCAATCATTTGAGAAACCAAGGCTGTCGAGTCTGCAATTAATCGGTATCGGCTTTGAAAAATCATAATCGTCGACCTCTAGCAGTAACAGTCAAAAGTTGACAGCTACTAATTCCAGGGTTTTCCTTTAAATGTTATTATTTTCTACATTGTAGAATAGTGAAGATGTAAAAACTATGAAATAACATGGAATCATGTGGTAACCAAAAGTAGTGCTAAATTAAAATCTTATATTTAAATAATGTCAAAGTAACCACCCTCTGTCTTGATGACAACTTTGCACACGCTTGGCATTCTCACAACCAGCTTCATGAGGTAGTCACCTGGAATGCATTTCAATTAACAGGTATGCCTTGTTAATTTCTTTCCTTCTTAATGTGTTTGAGCCAATCAATTGTGTTGTGAAAAAGGCAGAGGTGGTATATAGAAGATAGCCCTATTTGGTAAAAGACTAAGTTCATATTATGGCAAGAACAGCTCAAATAAGCAAAGACAAATGACAGTCCAGCATTACTTTAAGACATGGTCAGTCAATCCGGAAAATTTCAAGTGCAGTCGCTAAAACCAAGCGCTGATGAAGAAACTGGCTCATGAGGACCGCCAAAGGAAGACCAAGTTACCTCTGCTGCAGAGGACAAGTTCATTAGAGTTACCAGCCTCAGAAATTGCAGCCCAAATAAAAGCAGAGTTTAAGAAACAGAAACTGCTCACAGGAGAGACTGAATTAGGCCTTCAAATTGCTGCAAAGACATTACTACTAAAAGGACACCAATAAGAAGACTTGTTTGGGCCAAGAAACAGAAGTAAAATACATTAGACCAGTGGAAATCTGTCCTTTGGTCTTATGAGTCCAAATGAGATTTTTGGTTCCAAACGTCGTGTCTTTGTGAGACGCAGAGTAGGTGAATGGATGATCTTCGCATATGTGGTTCCCACCGTGAAGCATGGAATAGGTGGCGTGATGTGTGGGGGTGCTTTGCTGGTGACACTAATTTATTTAGAATTCAAGGCACACTTAGCCAGCATGGTTACCACAGCAATACACCATCCCATCTGGTTTGCGCTTAGTGGAACTATCATTTGTTTTTGTTTTCAACAGGACAATAACCCAACACACCTCCAGGCTGTGTAGGGGCTATTTGACCAAGGATATTGATGGAGTGCTGCATCAGATGACCTGGCCTCCACAATCAGCCAACCTCAACCCAATTGAGATGGTTTGGGATGAGTTGAACTGCAGAGTTTAGGAAAAGCAGCCAACAAGTCCTCAAAATGTGGGAACTCCTTTAAGACTGTTGGAAAAACATTCCTCATGAAGCTGGCTGAGAGAATGTCAAGAATGTGCAAAGCATGGCTACTTAGAATATTTAGATTTGTTTAATACTTTTTTGGTTACTATATCATTCCATGTGTTATTTCATAGTTTGCATCGTCACTATTCTACAATGTAGAAAATAGTAAAAATGAATAAAAACCTTCCAATGAGTAGGTATTCAAACTTTTGACTTGTACTGTAAATAATGAAGGATGTAGGACTGACCCCAATTAGTCAACCGTTTGGTCAATAGGCTATTGGTCGACCAAGATATTCTTTTTTTTTTTTTTATTCGAGCAGTAGCACACGTTGTTTTTTTTAATGGCACACAGGACACCTGTCTGAGTCACACCCATGTCAGTGAACTAATCCATTGTGGAGGCCACACTACAAGGGGCCGCACGTTTCAATGTGCACTTTCGTAACTTCATTGTGTAAATTGTTTGCCTTGATTGTTATTGTATATCAATTCCCCATTACATATAAATCACCAGTAGTACATTTACCGTTAATGCCTATAATTTGTCATCTACAATGTGCTTGGTTATGCGAATTTCTGTTAATGCATTCAATATTATTCCTGTCTTTTGCAGTTCTCATTGTCAGAGTGGAGGGGTTGTTTGCACAGGGCACAACATATACTACACAAGAGAAAAGTTTTGGTTCATTTCATTCCATTTACGAGTTGTCAATTTAGTCATTGTCTTTTGTTCGGAGCGCTACTGTCAATGTTGAGTAAGGACGCGCACGTATAGAAGTAGGTCTATAGGCTACCTGGCCTGCGGGCAAATGCAGGTATATAAAACGTACCCTGATATTAAGCCAATCAGAAATACTGAACCACCACTAATGACCTGTGTAGCTTCTCAAAGTAATGTTTTCACCTCTAACTGCAAGCAAACAAAGTATGTTATTACATCCAATGAGAATGGATGCTACTGTCAATGTATTTATTTATTTTTTTAATCTTTCCAGCTCTCTCCCTTTCAATAACCACTCAGAATGAAGGGTGAAAAAGTAATGAGTGGAGATTATGTTTCATTGCTTAGCTTGCTACATGTCTTGACAAAAGACTACACTATGCATGTGTCCATTTTAATAGAACATCAATACGGCAACTGTTAGCCAGTTGGCTTGGGTGCTTGACTGTTAAACAGAACGCTCGGATCAACCCTTAGAGATGGGTGTGGCTAAAGCTTAAGAGGGTGTGAATGATGCTGAATGGTGTATACAAAGGAGAGCTCTCCAGTAGGTACAAAAACATTCAAAAGGTCATGTTGTCAAACTTTACAAGTTGATCAACTTTCAAAGCAGAATTACTTTCACTGTTCCTCAAATGCAGGCTATGATATACCATTTTGTAGCCCTGTGTGTGCTTTTATCCAATGTAAAAAACACAATTTCAAACACCATTCCATTTTTTGCTACATTAGATCGAATCAAGGCGGTCGGTCACATATGCCAAACACTATCGTGAAAGAGGGCCACAATGGATATAAGTAGACTGCTTATCCTCGATAATTCTTAATCAAGTGCATAATTGTGTACGTGTCCGCAAAACGTTTTGTTCCAATGTGCTCCAATGAATATGACCCAGGTTAATGTTGTATAGGCCTAGCAATGAGAGTTGGGGTGAAAAGGACACAGGAACACTGACCAGGTTGCCATTGACAGTGTTGATCTTGTAGGTGTAGTTCCTGAAGGCAGCGAACTTGCTGGGGTCCTCAGGGAGAGGGTTATTGTCTTTGTACCACTTGTAGGTAGGGGGAGGTGACCCCTGGGCATCATGGCAGGAAAGCAGCACGCTACGCGCCGTTGTCACAGAGGTTGGGACCCTACACATAGGCATGGATGGAGGCACTGCAGGAAAACGTAATGTGTTACACTGACATCTTATTGTCACGGTATCCTGAATCAATTCACACACGATCATAAAATAGTCACATTACAAGGGAGTTTCTATCCTGTCTATAACATTTAGAGGCAACATCATTGCTCAAACTCAGATGAACTCTGACAAAGATAATCCCTCAAAGCAGTGTCTAGCACTTATGCAATAATAAATCGGGCAGTTTGGGTCCTGGATGCTGATTGGCTGAAACAGCTGTTGGTACATCAGATAATATACCATGGGTATGACGCATAAAACACTTGTTGACGGTTGTATTCATGTTGGTAATCAGTTTAAAATAGCAATAAGGCACCTCTGGGATTTTTGGTATATGGCCATAACACATTTAAGGGCTGTTCTCACTTAGTTAACAAATGATACAAGTCAAATCTAAATTTTTAGGGGGTAGATCAGCTTTAATATTGCAGCTTCCATCAATGTAATTGTCTGCATCATTTCGAATCCCCTCACAATTTTGGTAAATATATATTTTTTTTTTTCGGGGGGAATGTAACACGGGATTCTTTATTTTTCCTATATTGAAGAATGTACAACTTATTGGCTCAAACGCATTAAGGAAAGAAATTCCATAATTAACTATAAGGCACACCTATTAATAGAAATGCATTCCTTATGAAGCTGGTTGACAGAATGCCAAGTGTGTGCAAAGCTGTCAAGGCAAAGGGTGGCTACTTTAAACAAATGAAAATATATTTGAAGTTCAACATTTTGATTCCATGTGTTATTTCATAGTTTGTCTATTATTCTACAATGTAGAAAATATAAAAAGAACCCTGGAATGAGGTGGTGTCCAAACTTTTGACTGGTAGTATATAATGTTTTGTAAATATTTTCTCCTAACCCCACCACCCCTCCTTGGAGTTAACTAATGGAACACTGAGGCTTCCCCTTCCAGTTTATACATACGATATACATTTCACAACAGTGATCTTTAGTTTGTATTTAATCCAATCCTTCAGACCAAAAACAAGCTAAATATATATTAGACAGTATCAAATTATCTAATGATTGTCTCGCAGTAAAATCTGCAGAGCTGGCACGCTCGCACACATCAAAAATTCTAAGTTCTGAATCCGGCGTCATCAGTTCATAAAACAAATATTTTGCAATCTATGTGGCACAGCTGGCAATGTGTGTCTAAATTAAACTGGTATACTATTAAATCAATTTTCTTTAGCCAATTTGTCTATTAATGCAGGGCAGACTGACAAGTTCCTTACTCTTCTCCCATCTTTGCAGTAATGCTGCGATTAGTTGGTTGTAAATTTGGGTAGAGCAGATATTTCCATATTTTTGTTAGCTGCATGTGTGACTTAACTCCACCAGTCCTCTTATATTGTTGACAAAATATTTATTTTATTCCGAAACTAAATGTTTGTTTTATCCATTAGTATATTGGAGTTTAACCATAATATTTGTTCCATCTTTTCTGGTGGATTAAACTGAAATAGCAACCAACTTTCTGGAGCATGTTTTTTTATTTAAATTGTGATATTTGAGAATACATTTTTAAATAACCGAAAATGAGAGGTTGCAATCTGAATAAAAGGGGAAAAAGGCCATTCTTGAACTTTGGCGAGACATTCTTAATCTGCTAAAAAATGACAACTTCAGGTACAAAAGTTATACATATGACTCATGCCTTTAGTGAGATCGAATGCTATAATAATATTTGAGGTTTGAATTCATATTATATAAATAAGCCCGTCCAATTTTGTCTGGCTTGCCATTTCCAAATAAAAAAAAATAATAAAAAAACAAGTTGCTAGATATAGGCAAGGCCATACGCAAATAGTTAAACTGGGATATGACTGAAGAGTTACTAAGGGTGATTTCATACAAAATGGACAGGTATTTTCCATTCTATGGTAGCAAGTTCTTATTTATTTTTATGCTAATTTCTATTAAAATATATTGTAGTGAGATCATATCCTGAAAAAAATTAAGACCGAGTATGTCCACATCAGTCAGACCATTTTATTGGTAAACTACACAGTAATGCAAGTCCAATTTTTTGTGATCTAATATGTAATGGTACACTCATAATTTTATTGTAATCCAGAGAGGTTTGAAAAGTATCTAGATCCTCTGAGGCTGTGGAGGGATCCAAATTGTGGATATAAAAAGAAAACATGAATCTGCATACAATGACAACTTTGTTTTTAACCCCTGGATTTCTAGACCCTTGAGATTGTTGGATATGATTTTAATAGCTCACATTTCAAATGGTCTTAATACATACAGTGCATTAAGAGAGTATTCAGACCCCTTGACCTTTCCCATGTTATCCTAAACTAGATTTTTTTAAATGAAAATCCTCAATCAACACACACAAATCCCCATAGTGACAAATCGAAAACCGGTTGAGACATTTTTGCAAGAACCCAATGGTCTGACATAGCTCCATAAGTCCTCTGTGGAGGACTCTCCCAGAACGACAACTCTCTCTGCAACACTCCACCAATCAGGCCTTTATGGTAGAGTAGGCAGACGGAAGCCACTTCAGTAAAAAAGGCACGACAGCCAGCTTGGAGTTAGCCAAAAAGGCCCATTAAGACTCTCAGACCATGATAAACAAGATTATCTGGTCTAATGAAACCAAGATTGAACTATTTGGACTGGAGGAAACCTGGCACCATCCCTACAGTAAAACATGGTGGTGGCAGCATCATGCTGTGGGGATGCTTTTCAGAGGCAGGGACTGGGAGACTAGGCAGGATGGAGGGAAAGATGAACTGAGAAAAGTACAGAGAGATCCTTGATGAAAACCTGCTCCAAAGCACTCAGTACCTCAGACTGGGGTGAATGTTCAAACAGGATAACAACCCTAAGCTAACAGCCAAGACAACGTAGGAGTGGCTTCAGGACAAGCCTCTGAATGTCCTTGAGTGGCCCAGCCAGAGGCCGGACTTGAGCCCGATTGAACATCTCTGGAGAGACCTGAAAATAGCTATGCAGTGACACTTCCCAGCCAACCTGACAGCGGTGGAGAGAATCTGCAGAGCAGAAATTGGGAAAAACTTACCAAATACAGGTGGGCCAAGCTTGTAGCGTCACACCCAAGGCTGTAATCACTGCCAACAAAAGGTGCTTCAACAAAGTACAGGGACTGAATACTTATATTTTGATTTCAGTTGAAATGTTTTTATAACTTTGCAAAAATGTCTTACGTCTTTGCTTTGTCATTTGGGGTTATTATGTGTAGATTGAGAAATGTTTCATCCATTTTAGAATAAGTATTGTAACAAAATGTGGTAAAAGTCAAAGGGTCTGGATACTTTCCAAATGCACTGTACATAAATTTTAGACCATTGTATAACAGATTATCCAAACTTGAACTATTCCAGGCATTTTTATATAAATTCCAGTTATACTTTATCAAAAGTATTTTAAAAGTCAGCTATGAGTACCAGGCCTGGTTTCCCAGATTTCAGTGTTCATAGTACTTGTCTTATTTTATCTCCCGCTTATCTTCCATGTAAAAAAAACTAATCAAGATTAATAATATCGAACAATATCTTTTTAATTCTATGCGCTATGCATTTTGCTAGCATTTCAGGATCACAACACTGAAGTGTAGGGCCTCAATTTTTTTTAATGGACTGCATCTTTATATGTAACACTTGGGTCCCGTTTCAGTAATAATGAAAATCAGGCCTTCTTATTGAGTATCTGATAGTCTACAATTTGTTATAGGAGTGGTTTAAAAAAAACATGCTAATAACAGTCCTCTAGATTGTACTTACCTAAAACGGTGAGCTTCACTTTGACCTCCCCAAACTTCTGACTACCAGACACCGCGCAGTAATACTCCCCATTATCTTTCCGTGTCACCTTACTGAACCTCAGCATCCCATCAAACTTAGTGACACGGTTGGCATATGGTGCTGAGAGAGGGAGGAAACATTATACTGGAGGAATGGCCAGTCACTCATTTGTAGGGATAACAAAAGTGTTCTGGTTTGAATACAAGATTGGTCTAACCGTTAATGTGGATGAATATACAAGCTAATAATCACAAGTCCTACAAATACAAGAGGCCATACGTAATGCATTTCTTTGGAATCAGTCTGAAAAGTTGATGTACTTACTGGTAGGTTTCCCATCAAAAATGACATGGGTTGTAGAACCCTTCATGTCCTTAAACTTCCACTCAACTCTGGCATTTGCACCAAAGTCAGCAGAGTGAGTGCAGTAAAGATCAGCACCTGTAGAGAACAGTCTAATCAGTTTAAACCACAAAGCTGTGGGACAAATACAATAAAACGTTTTCAATATATTCTGTATTCCTTCCTTGTAACAGAAAATGTGACAGTTAAAAGCTTTTGTTTATTTCAGAAAAGCTCAACATGCCAATTTCTATTCTCCAGGACTTACCTTCATTCTCTTTAGCCCTCACATCTGCATTGCTGGTTGTGACTGTGAAGGCGCAGTCTATACCTGGGGAGAGAGCAGTAGAGAGATCAGACATTAAAGATGTGAAATTACCTAAGGGATGCATTGCTGGTTGTGACTGTGAAGGCACAGTCTATACCTGGGGAGAGAGCAGTAGAGAGATCAGACATTAAAGATGTGAAATTACCTAAGGGATGCATTGCAGCTTTGGAAATCAAACACCAAGTGCTCAAGTCCTAACATCACCATCTACAATTAACATAAACACCTGCCGAGATGACTGTTTTGGTTTCCGCTGAACTTTAAAGCCTTTCAATTTTTATCAGGGAGTCATATCAATGACCTGCTCCGCTCTCTTTAAAGCCCTAAGAGCATGCCTGGTGATCTGCCAACCAATGGCCTGAAGCCTACAGGGTGTGGACTAGGTCTTCACGGGTCTGGGGTAGGGAATACTGTAGTTGGTCTAGGACATTTTGCACTAAGGTGAATTCATTGACTTAAGGCCTACCCAACATAGACCTAATTGTTAACCATAGGAGCAACTTAGTTGAGAACATTTGTCACTCTGGTCTAGACAGGTACGGTCTTAGTTGTCCTCGGATCAACTTTTTGGACGCGAGATGAACTTGTGGTTTGACTAGACAATCACTGGGGTGTATTCATTAGTTGTAGACCGTAGCAAAACATTTTTCATAGTGAAATATGATTTTCTCCAAATTATTTGAGGGAGTGCACACAGCTATTCTGTGTTGAGCAGTTAAGAAACAGTTCCACCTGTTATGCTTCATTTAGAGTTATTCATGCAACTTCAGTTGGGCTATATGTTTAGATGTTTTATACATTTTAAGGCTGCATGATGCAACTAACGATGATTTGAAAAAAGTAGCATTAAGGCAGCTTTGTTTTTTTGTGCAGGCTGTACACACTTCAGTCTCATTCACAATAACTAAAATTTCCCGGCTACATCCCCTGTGTGGCTGTAATGCCACCTAAAAAAAAAAAAAAATCCATGCCTTTTGCGGCCAGTGGCCATTGTATAATAATGATATTAATTCCCTTCTGCTTGCCAAAGCATCGCTTACTCACATGGCTCACCGTGACACAGATATACATCCATTGAAATATGTCTGAATTTGAAGCTTCCGCTTGGCGTTTCCACTCACTACAAAATATGGTAATGAGGGGAAGCCCAGCGGCAGCAGTGAGAGTAGATGGATTTTGATTCTCATCGATTAAACATCTAAATACAGTTCCCAAAACTAGAATCTTATGAACAGAGTGGACAACATTTTGTAGACTTTAGCCTTTGCCAAAGTTTGTAAAACAAAAGTGCATCGTTTAGGAGTGCAAAAGCAAATTGAGTGATTGCACATGTGCACTTCAGAGTAGGCGTTCCCCAACTGAAATATGCCGATCTATGCTACAATGGGACCTCGCAAACTCATGCTTGGCTCTGCCCACCTCCTTGCTTATGCTGCCCACTATGACTTCTGTTCGCAATGGAAATGATACTGTTGTCCATCTTGGTTTAGTTCTAAAAATCTTTGAGGCTACAAGTGAACACATCAGGTATACAACTGAGCGCATCCTTATCCAGATCCGAGGTGCATATTGAAGATATTGGAAGAACTTTTTTTTTTTTTTTCTACCAGCCAGATGAGTAGGGTAACCAACTAACAATTTTGTACATAGTGCTGGTCCGTAATATTGACCTTATTTTAGCGCCCCCAAAACATAATACTTCCAGGTCAACTGTAATATCAATACCATTGTAAAGCACAATTTCTCCCCTTTCAGCAAAATCAACGACGAGCCCTTCAAGATGCCCGTCCCTGCACGATTGAAGGAAATTAGCTCCTTCAGGTCTGTTTTAACATGGCAGGTGGGGAAGTGAAACCAACTGTGTGATCGTGAAAGGTGTGGGGAAACTGCTTTTTTCACCTGATCTGTCCA
Organism: Oncorhynchus tshawytscha; assembly: GCF_018296145.1. NCBI lineage: Eukaryota > Metazoa > Chordata > Actinopteri > Salmoniformes > Salmonidae > Oncorhynchus > Oncorhynchus tshawytscha. The sequence goes on along the minus strand of NC_056458.1, from coordinate 2,697,949 downwards.
ACTGATGACCTCTAAAATGTAAATAAAACACTATAAAGATATCTAGTGTTTTATTTACATTTTAGAGGTGATCAGTATTGACACACCTATATACATGTCAATACATACCTATTTGAATCAGGTTTTTAGGGCGGTGCTAAAGTTCAGAAGCAAACAGCAGCTGTCGCGGCTTTTTAAAGTCTTGATGGATTGCAGTGATGACAAAAAATGAATGCATTCAAGCTGTATAATTGACTAGGCTCTTACAAACAAAGGGACAAGGTAATATACGAGAGAGAGAAGGGCTAACCCTGGTGGAAAGAGGCTGTACGGCACAAAATGTACAGCAGAGGGGTTTTTTCATAATGTCTCAAATTAGGTTATTACCGTGTCAAGCCACGCAGAATCTAAAGTAAACACCCCGGATTTTAATGCAACAGTCCCATTATTTTTCATTTCAGCCTCATTTGAATGCTGCAGTTGTGCAAATTTGTACAGAATGGGGTTAGTCACCGTTACTAGGGGGTAACTAGCACCCCCCCAAGAACAATGTCTAATTGCCGTCTCAAATTGCGATGAAGGTCATGTATTTTGGCCGATTCCTCCATGCAGATCTCCTCTAGAGCAGTGATGTTTTGGGGCTGTTGCTGGGCAACACAGACTTTCAACTCCCTCCAAAGATTTTCTATGGGGTTGAGATCTGCAGATTGGCTAGGCCACTCCAGGACCTTGAAATGCTTCTTACGAAGCCACTCCGTTGTCCGGGCGGTGTGTTTGGGATCATTGTCATGCTGAAAGACCCAGCCACATTTCATCTTCAATGCCCTTGCTGATGGAAGGAGGTTTTCACTCAAAATCTCACGATACATGGCCCCATTCATTCTTTCCTTTACACGGATCAGTAGTCCTGGTCCCTTTGCAGAAAAACAGCCGCAAAGCAGGATGTTTCCACCCCCATGCTTCACAGTAGGTATGGTGTTCTTTGGATGCAACTCAGCATTCTTTGTCCTCCAAACACAACGAATTGAGTTTACCAAAAAGTTATATTTTGGTTTCATCTGACCATATGACATTCTCCCGATCTTCTTCTGGATCATCCAAATGCTCTCTAGCAAACTTCAGACGGGCCTGGACATGTACTGGCTTAAGCAGGGGGACACATCTGGCACTGCAGGATTTGAGTCCCTGGTGGCATAGTGTGTTACTGATGGTAGGCTTTATTACTTTGGTCCCAGCGCTCTGCAGGTCATTCACTAGGTCCCCCCGTGTGGTTCTGGGATTTTTGCTCACCGTTCTTGTGATCATTTTGACCCCACGGGGTGAGATCTTGCGTGGAGCCCCAGATCGAGGGAGATTATCAGTGGTCTTGTATGTCTTCCATTTCCTAACAATTGCTCCCACAGTTGATTTCTTCAAACCAAGCTGCTTACCTATTGCAGATTCAGTCTTCCCAGCCTGGTGCAGGTCTACAATTTTGTTTCTGGTGTCCTTTGACAGCTCTTTGGTCTTGGCCATAGTGGAGTTTGGAGTGTGACTGAGGTTGTGGACAGGTCTTTTATACTGATAACAAGTTCAAAACAGGTGCCATTAATACAGGTAACGAGTGGAGGACAGAGGAGCCTCTTAATTATCACATCTCTACAATGTGATTTTCTGGATTTTTTTTTCTCATTTTGTCTGTCATAGTTGAAGTGTACCTATGATGAAAATTACAAGCCTCATCTTTAAGTGGGAGAACTTGCACAATTGGTGGCTGACTAAATACTTTTTTGCCCCACTGTATTTCATGAAATGCTTTTAGAGCACAACTCATGAGCCCACCTCCTGCACTGCTCACACCTAATCCAGTCCCCACCTGGAACTGAACAGGGGGAGAGATTCCAATTGAAAACCTCTTTAAAAAAAAATATGGCCAAGATTAAGAAAAGCGACAAAAAGTTACACCTAAATGTATAGTCAATAACACAATAGAAAGATCTATGTACAGTGTGTGCAAATGTAGAAGGGGGAGGTAAGGCAATAAAATGGGCACTGGAGTGATAGATGTGCAAGTAAAGTAACTGGGGTGCAAAAGCATCCCCCCAAAAAAATACACAATATGGGGATGAGGTTCTTGGATGGGCTATTTACAGTACAGTGATCGGTAAGCTGCTCTGACAGCTAATGCTTAAAATTAGAGGGGGAGATATAGGATTCCAGCTTCAATGATTTTTGCAATTCATTCCAGTCATTGGCAGCAGAAAACTGGAAGGAAAGGCAGCCAAAAAGGTGGTGTTGGCTTTGGGGAAGACCAGTGAGGTATACCTGCTGGAATGCGTGCTACAGTTGGGTGTTGCTATGGTGACCAGTGAGCTGAGGTAAGGCGGTGTTTTACCTAGCAAAGACTTATAGATGACCTGTAGCCAGTGGGTTTGACGACAGATGTCTAGCAAGGGCCAGCCAACGAGAGCAAACAGGTCAGAGGTGGGTAGTATAGGGGACTTGTGTGAGAAAACAGATGGCACTGTGATATACTACATCCAGTTTGCTGAGTAGAGTGTTGGAGGCTATTTTATGTAGGATAGTCAGTTTTACGAGGGTATGTTTGGCAGCATGAGTGAAGGAGGCTTTGTTGTGAAATAGGAAGCCAATTCTAGATTGGAGATGCTTAATGTGAGTCTGGAAGAAGGGTTTAACCAGACACCTAGGTATTTGTAGATGTCCACATATTAAGTCAGAACCATCCAGAGTAGTGATGCTAGTCGGCCAGGCACTGCCAACAATTGGTTGAAGAATGCATTTAGTTTTACTAGCATTTAAAAGCAGTTGGAGGCCACGGAACAATGTATGGCATTGAAGCTTGAGATTTGTTAACATTGTCCAAAGGGCCAGATGTTTACAGAATGGTGTCATCTGTGTAAAGGTGGCTCAGAGAATCACCAACAGCAAGAGAGACATCAATTGATATATACATTAAAGGAGTCAGCCTGAGAATTAAACCATTTGGCACCCCCATAGAGACTGCCAGAGGTCTGGACAACAGGCCCTCCGATTTGACACACTGAACTCCAGCTGAGAAGTAGTATGTGAACCAGGTGAGGCAGTCATTAGAGAAACCAAGGCTGTTATGTATGCCGATAAGAATGTGGGGATTGACAGAGTCGAAAGCCTTGACCAGGTCGATGACGGCAGCGGCACAGTATTGTCTCTCATCAATGGGGGTTATGAGATCGTTTAGGAACGAGGACGGATGAGGTGTACCCATGACCAGCTGGGAAGATTGCATAGTGGAGAAGGTACGATCGGATTCAAAATGGTCGGTGATCTTTTTGTTAACTTGGCTAGGTCTTGAACAGTTTGGGTCTAGAGTGTCTCCCCCTTTCAAGAGGGGGGATGACCGCAGCAGCTTTCCAATCTTTGGGGATCTCAGATGATACGAAAGAGGTTGAACAGGCTAGTAATAGGGGTAGCAACAATTTCAGCTGATAATTTTAGAAAGACAGGGTCCAGATTGTTTAGCCCAGTTGATTTGTAGGGATCCAGATTTTACAGCTTTCAGAACATCAGCTGTCTGGATTTGGGTGAAGGAGAAGCAGCGGGTGGCTTGGTCAAGTTTCTGCGGGGGGTGCAGAGTTGTTGGCCAGGGTTGAGGTAGCCAGGTGGAAAGCATAGCCAGCCGTAGAGAAATGCTTACTGAAATTCTTGATTATAAAATCGGTGGTGACAGTGTTTCCTAGCCTCAGTGCAGTGGGCAGCTGGGAGGAGGTGCTCTTATTCTCCATGGACTTTAGTGTCCCAAAAGTTTTTGGAATTAGTGCTACAGCGTGCACATTTGTTTGAAAAAGCTAGCCTTTGCTTTCCTAACTGACTGAGTATATTGGTTCCTGACTTCCCTGAAAAGTTGAATACCACAGGGGTTATTCAAGGCTAATGCAGTACACCACAGGATGTTTTTGTGCTGGTCAAGGACAGTCAAGTCTGGGATAAACCAAGGGCTATATCTGTTCTTAGTTCTGTTTTTTGAAAGACGTTGCTCTTTAAAAGTGCCTTCCTCAACCAGGCATCCCCTACTGACGGGATGAGGCCAATATCCTTCCAGGATACCCAGGCCAGGTCGATTAGAAAGGCCTGCTCGCAGAAGTGTTTTAGGGAACGTTTGACAGTGATGAGGGGTGGTCTTTTGATTGCAGACCCATTACAGAAGCAGGAAATGAGTCAGTGATCGCTTAGATCCTGGTTGAAGACAGCAGAGATGTATTTAGAGGGCAAGTTGATCAGGACGATATCTATGGAGGGTGCCCATGGTTACAGATTTGGGGTTGTACCTGGTAGGTTCCTTGATAATGTGTGAGAGATTTAGGGCATCTAGCTTAGATTGTAGGACGCCGGGGTGTTAAGCATATCCCAGTTTAGGTCACCTAACAGTAGGAACTCTGACGGTAGATGGGGGGGGCAATCAAATCACATATGGTGTCCAGGGCACATTTGGGGGCTGAGGGTCAAAAACAAGCGGCAACGGTGAGAGACTCGTTTCTGGAAAGACAGATTTTTTTTTTTTTTTTAAAGGTAGAAGCTCGAATTGTTTGGGCACAGACGTGGATATTATGACCGAACATCTCTGCAGTAGCCATCTATTTTACGCAAATGGCTGGGTAAAATAGCTAAAAGGCTATGAGCTAACATTAACTGTAAAGCTATCAGTCACTCGTGGAAACACTTACAACTGCAATTATGTTATGTCATGTTAACTTTAATGTATTTTACCTCAGATGACCTGTTAGTAAGGTTGCTAGCTAGCACTCCTAGCAGCTCATGCTAACTAAAATCAGCAAAAAGTCCTCACTGTCAACTGAGTTCATTTTCAGCAAACTTACATTGTGTAAATATTTGTATGAATATAACAGGATCCAACAGACAAACTGAACTAGTTCCACAGACATGTGACTAACCGAAATGGAATGATGTGTCCATGAACAAAGGCAGGTCAAAAATCAAAATTAAGACAGTATGGTGTGGCCACCAGCTGCATTAAGTACTGCCGTGCACCTCCTCCTCATGGACAACACCAGATTTTCCAGTTCTTGCTGTGAGAGGTTACCCCACTCTTCCACCAAGGCACCTGCAAGTTCCCGGACATTTCTGGGGGGGGCTGCATGGCCCTAGCCCTCACTCTCCGATCCCAAAAAACCTGAGATCCGTTTTCGTCGCTGGCCATTGCAGATCGCTGACATTCCTGTCTTGCAGGAAAACACACACAGAATGAGCAGTATGGCTGGCGGCATTGTCATGCTGGAGGGTTATGTCAGGATGAGCCCGCAGGAAGGGTACCATATGAGGGAGGAGAATGTCTTGCCTGTAACGCACAGCGTTGAGATTGTCTGCAATGACAACAAGCTCAGTCCAATGACGATGTGACACACCGCCCCAGACCATGACGGACCCTCCACCTCGATAACGCTCATTCCTTCGACGATAAACACAAATCCAACTATCACCCCTGGTGAGACAAAACCACGACTCATTAGTGAAGAGCACTTTTTGCCAATCCTGTCTGGTCCAGCGACAGTGGGTTTGTGCCCATAGGCAATGTTGTTGCCGGTGATGTCTGGTGAGGACCTGCCTTACAACAGGTCTACAAGCCCTCAGTCCAGCCTCAGCCTATTGCAGACAGTCTGACCACTGATGGCTGGATTGTGCGTTCCTGGTGTAACTTTACACATTCTACAGTCACAAGACGACTTCAGATGGGCCTATGGCATGTCAATGGCATGTCATCTACCATTTAGATGGGTTAAATGAAAACTTAAATCCTGGACAAGTAAACAGAATAATAATGTTCCATACTGTGATGTTTGATGATGTTAACATTGATCCTGGTAGGTTAGCTACCTGCAGATTCATGCAGTATAGTAATGTAATGAGTTGGGATTATGGGTAATCGTTTAGCTAGCTTAAAAAGACTCCATTATGAAAGTAACAATTTTGGGTGCATTCGTAAATTCAGTCTGGCCATCTACTCCGATTTCATAGCACTCGTCATGTGTGCCAGAGCGCAGAATAACTGATGAATTTACGAACGCTCAACACCGGTTGAATATGGCTGGTGTCAGTAAACTTCGGCAAAAAAAAGAAAAATTGTTGCCAGCAGCAGTTAGTCACCAACACTCTGGATAACATGAAAACAGCCTAACCAGAACTGCTAGGGCAAGTAATGTTCAGTGAGCTGTTCTCTCATTTGTCTAGAAGTAGCTAGCAAGTTAGCTTGACTGCTGTTAGTGCAGAACGCTTGGATCAACCCTTAACTAGATGGGCGGGGCTAAAGCATAAGAGGGTGTGAACAATACTGAATGGAAGTAGACAAAGGGCTCTCCAGTAGTAGTACCAAAATATTCAAAGGCTATTTTCTCAAAAGTGAGTTTACAAGTTTATCAACTTTTCAAAGCAGAATAACTTTCAACGACCCCGCCCTGTGCAACTGGGTACTGGACTTCCTGACGGGCCGCCCCCAGGTGGTGAGGGTAGGCAACAACATCTCCACCCCGCTGATCCTCAACACTGGGGCCCCACAAGGGTGCGTCTCCTCTCCTGCCCTCTCCTGTACTCCCTGTTCACCGACGACTGCGTGGCCACGCACGCCTCCAACTCAATCATCAAGTTTGCGGACGACACAAGTGGTAGGCTTGATTACCAACAACGACGAGACGGCCTACAGGGAGGAGGTGAGGGCCCTCGGAGTGTGGTGTCAGGAAAATAACCTCACACTCAACGTCAACAAAACTAAGGAGATGATTGTGGACTTCAGGAAACAGCAGAGGGAACACCCCCCTATCCACATCGATGGAACAGTAGTGGAGAGGGTAGCAAGTTTTAAGTTCCTCGGCATACACATCACAGACAAACTGAATTGGTCCACTCACACAGACAGCATCGTGAAGAAGGCGCAGCAGCGCCTCTTCAACCTCAGGAGGCTGAAGAAATTCGGCTTGTCACCAAAAGCACACAAACTTCTACAGATGCACAATCGAGAGCATCCTGGCGGGCTGTATCACCGCCTGGTACGGCAACTGCTCCACCCACAACCGTAAGGCTCTCCAGAGGGTAGTGAGGTCTGCACAACGCATCACTGGGGGCAAACTACCTGCCCTCCAGGACACCTACACCACCCGATGTTACAGGAAGGCCATAAAGATCATCAAGGACATCAACCACCCGAGCCACTGCCTGTTCATCCCGCTATCATCCAGAAGGCGAGGTCAGTACAGGTGCATCAAAGCTGGGACCGAGAGACTGAAAAACAGCTTCTATCTCAAGGCCATCAGACTGTTAAACAGCCACCACTAACATTGAGTGGCTGCTGCCAACACCGAAGACATTTTTGCCGAAGTCTGACACTGACTCAACTCCAGCCACTTTAATAATGGGAATTGATGGGAAATGTAAATATCACTAGCCACTTTACACAATGCTACCTTATATAATGTTACTTACCCTACAGTATTCATCTCATATGCATACGTATATACTGTACTCTATATCATCGACTGCATCCTTATGTAATACATGTATCACTAGCCACTTTAACTATGCCACTTTGTTTACATACTCATCTCATATGTATATACTGTACTCGATACCATCTACTGTATCTTGCCTATGCTGCTCTGTACCATCACTCATTCATATATCCTTATGTACATATTCTTTATCCCCTTACACTGTGTATAAGACAGTAGTTTTGGAATTGTTAGAGTACTTGTTGGTTATTACTGCATTGTCGGAACTAGAAGCACAAGCATTTCGCTACACTCGCATTAACATTGCTAACCATGTGTATGTGACAAATAAAATTTGATTTGATTTGATTGTTCCTCCAATGTAGTGCATGATACCATTTTTGCAGCTCCTAGTTTACTTTTATCCAATGTTAAAAAAGGTTGCTACATAAGACCATTGAGCCGGTCAGTCACATTACTAGACATCTTTGAAAAAAGTTGATAGAGCTTTTTTTTCCTCTCAAAAAGCAGCAGTATTTTATTTTGAGACTAGCTTGAATAAGCTTAGTTAATGATGATCTTAAGGGCCAAGAAATGGTCAACCTCCTGAGGTTGAAGAGGCGCTGTAGCGCAGTGTGGTTATACTACACGCCCCTATCCACAACACTGGGTGGACCATTTCAGATTGTCAGTGATGTATACACCGTGGGAACTTTAAGCTCTTCACCTTCTCTACTGCAGTCCCGTCAATGTGTATAGGGGCTTGCTCCCTCTTCAGGCTCCTGAAGTCCACGATCAGCTCCTTTGTTTTGTTGACATTGAGGGAGAGGTTATTTATTCTCCTGGCACCATTCTGCAAAGGCCCTCACCTCCTCCCTTTAGGCCATCTAGTCATTGTTGTAGTCAGGCCTACTACTGTTGTGTCATCCCCAAACTTAAATTATTGAGTTGGAGGCATGCCTGGCCACACAGTCATGGGTGAACATGGAGTACAGGAGGGGGCTGAGCAAACACCCTTATGGGGCCCCTGTGTTGAGGATCAGCAGGGCAGAGGTTGTGTGCAGTGCGATGGCATCCTTTTTGGATCTATTTGGGCGGTACGCAAATTGAAGTGGGTCTAGGGTGTCAGGTAAGGTGGAGGTGATATGATCCTTGACTAGTCTCAAAGCATCTCATGATGACAGAAGTGAGTTCTACAAGGCGATAGTCATTTAGTTCAGTTACCTTTGCTTTATTGGGTACAGGAACAATGGTGGACATATTGAAGCAAGAGGGAGAGCAGACTGGTCTGCGCATGTTCTTAGGATGTGGCTAGGGATGCCATCTGAGCTGGCAGCCTTGCGAGGGTTAACACGCTTACGACCACGGAGAAGAGCCCACAGACCTTGGGATCAGGGCGCGGTGGCGGCACTTAACCTCAACGCGGGTGAAGAAAGTGTTTAGCTTGTCCAGGAGCAAGACTGTCCACCACGTGATTGTTTTTCCCTTTGTAATCCCGTGACTGTCTGTAGACCCTGCCACATACATCATGTTTGAGGCATTGAATTGCGACTCCACTTTCTCTGTGACATTGATTGCTTTACGCAGGGAACTACACGGTTTGTATTTTGAACATATTCCAAATCACCTTGCAGTGGTAAATTTTTTGAATATATATTTAACCTTTAATGTGGTGGTTTGCGCTTTAAGTTGAGCAAACAGTCATCTATCCCCAGATTTTGGTTTGGGTAGGTTTTAGTCAGTGTGAACAACATCCCCTATACACTTCCTGATGAACTCAGTTATCGTGTATATTTCAATATTATTCTCCGAGGCTAACTGGAGCATATCCCAGTCCGAGTGATCAAAACAATCTTGAAGCATGGATTCCGATTGGTCAGACCAGCATTGAAAATACCTTAGCATGGCTACTTCTTTTTGAGTTTGAGCCTATAGGAAGGAAGGAGCCAAATAGAGTCATAATCTGATTTGCCCAAAGGGAGTGGAGGAGAGGGCCTTGTAGCCATGCCAGAAGGGAGAGTAACAATGGTCTTGAGTTGAAGTGTGAGTACTACAGGCAAATGTGTTGATAGAACTTCATTAGCATTTTCCTCAAATTTGCATTGTTAAAATCCCCCGCTACAATAAATGCTGCATCAGGATAGTGGTGCAAAAAAGTATTTAGTCAGCCACCAATTGTGCAAGTTCTCCCACTTAAAAAGATGAGGCCTGTAATTTATCATAGGTAGACTTCAACTATGACAGACAAAATATGAAGAAAAAAAATCCGGGAAAATCACATTGTAGGATTTAATGAATTTATTTGCAAATTATGGTGGAAAATAAGTATTTGGTCACCGACAAACAAGCAAGATTTCTGGCTCTCACAGACCTGTAATTAAGAGACCTTTAATTAAGAGGCTCCTCTGTCCTCCACTCATACCTGTATTAATGGAACCTGTTTGAACTTGTTATCAGTATAAAAGACACCTATCCACAACCTCAAACAGTCACATTCCAAACTCCACTACGGCCAAGACCAAAAGGCTGTCAAAGGACACCAGAAACAAAATTGTAGACCTGCACCACGCTGGGAAGACTGAATCTGCAATAGGTAAGCAGCTTGGTTTGAAGAAATCAACTGTGGGAGCAATTATTAGGAAATGGAAGACATACAAGACCACTGATAATCTCCCTCGATCTGGGGCTCCAAGCAAGATCTCACCCCGTGGGGTAAAAATGATCACAAGAATGGTGAGCAAAAATCCCAGAACCACACGGGGGCACCTAGTAAATGACCTGCAGAGAGCTGGGACCAAAGTAACAAAGCCTACCATCAGTAACACACTATGCCGCCAGGGACACAAATCCGGCAGTGCCAGACGTGTCCCCCTGCTTAAGCCAGTACATGTCCAGGCCTGTGAAGTTTGCTAGAGAGCATTTGGATGATCCAGAAGAAGATTGGGAGAATGTCATATGCCCCTGGCAGCGACTATAACAAAATAATTATCTTGGGAGATAATACCTAGAATATCGACGTAAGGTAAACAAATGCACTTGAGTTCCGAAACATTATCACAATCACACCATGAGTAGTTAATCATGAAACATACACCACTGCCTTTCTTCTTCCCAGAGAATTCTTTATTCCTGTCTGCGCAATGTACTGAACCCAGCTGGCTATATGGATGGTGAAAGTATATCCAGAGAGAGCCATGATTCTGTGAAACAGTATGTTACAGTCCCTGATGTCTCTCTGGAAGGAGATCCTTGCCCTGAGCTCATCTACTTCATTGTCCAGGGACTGAACATTAGCAAGTAATATACTCTGACTTGAAGTCCACTACAAATACAAAAAGAAACATTCTGGACTAACGTTTAAAAAAAATTTAACTGCAAAATTGCTTAGGAGCTAGAAACACAGCTTCCATGTCTGTCGGCGTCATCTTGAGGGAATGTCTGCATGGTCAATGCAGCACAAGCAACAATGACGACAACTATGCCGTTTTCACATTGCTTCTTAATATAAACCCACTAGCATTTTATAATTACACTATTAGTTTGTTTCTTACTTCTGCAAACTAGCTTGTCTTTTCTTAGCAAGTTGGGCCTAAATTGTGTTAGTGGCTAATGCTTGTCACTAGTTAGCCAACTAATAAATGTATTGAGTTTGTGCGAACGTAATTCGCTATACAGCCTGATAATACCAGTGATGGTGTAGACCTAAATCAGAACGTTGTTTGTGCTTCTAAATCAAAGAGCAATACGCAAAGCATGAATGTTCGCAACATGAATACAATTTCTGCTACATGAAGTAGCAAAGAGAAAACAAAATATAGCCAAAGATAACAAGGTCCCCTAAGAAACATTTATCCACACTTTGTTCCTACACAGTCACAATAACTCCTCCCTGGCCTTTATTCGTTGTCATGTCAAACACAATTCAAAGTACCCACATTATATTTTAACTATAGAATTAGAATATTGATTCCATTTCCATGACCCCAACAGTACACCCAAGTGTTTTGCTCTAAAATCGCAACTAAAATCACAATTGCAACATTTGGTTAAAAAATAAGGCCTAGATTGTTTGCCCATATCGTGCAGCCCCACTTGGCAGTGTGGAAATGACCTCAACAAAGCAGGAAATGCAGAAATTGATGAAAATTGTTTTTGGTTGTAGATGAATTGAACATAAACTGGGTGGTTCGAGCCAACTGCCGTGATATCAGACCACAGGTATGACAAAACATGCATTTTTACTGCTCTAATCACGTTGGTAGACAGTTACTAATAGCAATAAGGCACCTTGTGGGTTTGTGGTATATGACAAATATACCACAGATAAGGGCTGTATCCAGGCATTAGCCGTGATATATTGGCAATAGAATGGAGAAAGTACCATTGAAATCACTTGTATGTGTTGCCGACCTAGGGTGACGCAAAACTTTTATTCAAAAACAGTCATACCATCAAAAACTTGAAAATTATGATATTTTGGCCATATTGCCCAGCCCTAATTCGCTGTAATATTGGTATGGGAATAATAATGCATTTGATTTTTTTAAGTGGTTTCTTGCATCAAACATTTTCAGCCACCTCCTTGTCTGAAGGATAAGTGGATAAACAGGTTAATGCCAAGCCCTGCATGTTTTTTTTTTTTTTAGACTCATGGAATGTAGGCCTACATTGACCACACAATGTCTCCTACTGTAGGCTGAATGATAGCTATTTACATGTTAAAATGTTACAGGATGCATTTTCTCCATTGTTTGATGGTAGGCCTCCATTATGATCAAATAGCCACAGTGGCCTACTTGATCACTGTCTGAACTTAAAAAGTGAGTACAGCCTGTGTTCACCGTAAACGCGCACTGGAAGTTGCACAGAACTCACAACATTCAAGTTTGCGCCCAGCAAACCTGAAATTTGCTCAGTGGCAAAAAACAGAGGGAACATTGGTATGGGCCTCATCAGGTACATGGAGGACAGGATAGCTTAGCTCAGTTCTACACACTACTGCATCTGCAAAGTTGTATTAAAGAGGATATTTTATGTCCAGGGTACAGCTTGTACAGTAAAGCTCCCACTGCGCTGCTCAGTTAAAAAGCAATCTCAACATCTATCAATCTCAATTCATCAGCTTTTTATCTGAAGGTATCAGTGGTGACTGTGTGAACCTAGTTTGGTTTGCCCATTTAGATAAATGATTTGTCCAGATAAAAGCATGGGAACTAAGTCTACAGTGTGTAAAATGAAACCAGAGGATTCTCTCTTGTTTGCTTGTCGTGTGAGTTTCGGAGGTGGGGAGGCAGAGCTAGGGTTTCCAAGGTAAAGCAATAACCACATAACAGGTGGAAAGTATAGGTCCCCTTGCACGGATTTTAGGAATGTTTAAAGGCCTTCTAGAACAATATTTCATTCAACTCTTGAAACTAAGCTAATAGTCCTGAGGGCTGGTTTATTTGAAGCCAGTGTTGCACTGTCAGTTTATACAATCTAAAGAGAAGACAGTATTACTTTATTGATCCCAATGTGTTAAATTATTTTATCATCTCCAACACCTAATTAAAGAGATGACTGCACCATGGTAGCCATACTTAAAATGGGTAAGAATTATTGTGTCCACAACTCTGAAAAAGTAATCTTCCATTCATTACTCAATGGTTATGACAGGAAAGTAAACAATTCAGCTGCAGACTAATAAAAAAAAAAATTAAAACTTGCCTGGGAACCAAAAAAGTGTCTTCGGATATTTAAAAAAAAAATAAAATAAAAAATAAAAAAAAAAAAGTTCCCTCACAGGTACTCAACAAGCCATAATGTTGAATACCGGTATACTTTCCTGTGGATAGAGTCTCACATTCCTACCGTCAGAATGACCAACAGCGGTAACAACCGGTAGAACATGTTTAAATGTCATTTTATTCAACATGCTGATTTGATGTATTAGGATCCCCATTAGCGACAGCTAATCTTACTGGGGTCCGACAAAGGAAGACAGTACAGGCAAAAAGGTAGAGATGAAACTTTTCTGATCCAAAATACATTTTTGCCCGAGGTAGAATTCAATGCAATGGGAGTTTTCGATTCCAGGCAATCGAAAACCCCACGGAGAGAAGGATTTTCAGCGCCCAAAGTTGGCTTCGTGTGAACTACACTTCCTACACAGCTTATTTATTTTTTAGTTTACACAAATGTGTTCTAATCAAGCTAGACAGCTAACGTTAATTAGCCCAGATAGCAGCCTTCATCTTCCCTCAGTATTCTGTAAACAAGCGCTGTAACATTGAGAAAAGTCCATGTGGGAACACTAACCCTATAAAAGAAAAGCTATCAATAAGCAATTTGTTATTTATTTATTACTAATATGAAAAGGTCCTTATGCTACCAAAAAACGTAGTTGTAGTTTAGTAATAGTTTTACATTAGTTGTAATCAAGTTTGTCTTTCCAATACAATATACCGATTGAAACGTAATCGAAGACCAGAAGAGGAGTTTTGATCGACAGAAGGAGCACTCACCTGTTGCATGAAGGAAGAGAAACACCGATACCAAGCCGCTGACAAACATATCGGCTCTCGACAAATTAAGCCTTATTTGTTTTCAAAACTGGTGAAGTGTCCAATTTCGACAGTCACTTTCAAATCAAAAGTTTTCGATTAATCCAAAATTCTAAGTATGGTTAAGTAATTGTTGAAACTGTGGCCCACTCTGATTGAAATATAATTTCGAAGAACAAAGAACCGACGCCCTACCGAATGCACCTGTAGAACAGTATGACGATTCTTCTTTTAACTGCACCTGTAGAAAGGAATGATTCTTCTTCTTTTAACTTTTGTGGCAGACTACACCTATTGGTGTATTGCTGCCACCTATTGTACGGGGTATTGAAACAAAAAAAATATTCCATTGCGAGACAAAATACAAAAATAATCCACTTCTTCAGTGATAATAAGGCTCAGGGGCCTGTGTGGACTGGAACATTCAACAGGATTCCTTATTTAGCCTCGCTGTAAATTCCCTGACTCCCAAAAAAAGGATATCTCACATCACCCAAATGTACGTATGACGGGAGAGACTCTTCTTCAAATAACAAAATAAAGGATGACCATACGGGTCAGTCGGTGTGCACCTGTAACGGATGTGAAACAGCTAGCTAGTCAGCGGTGGTGCGCGCTAAATAACGTTTCAATCGGTGACGTCACTCTGAGACCTTGAAGTAGTGGTTCCCCTTGCTCTGCAAGGGCCACGGCTTTTGTGGAGTGATGGGTAACGATACTTTGTGGATGACTGTTGTTGATGTGTCCAGAAGGTCCCTGGTTCGCGCCCGGGTATGGGCGAGGGGACCGTCTAAAGTTATACTGCCTCTACTTCTTCAGTTGTATCCTCTGCACTCACTTCTAGCTCCACTCCAGAGATAAATAATCCCCTTGATAGGCATCCTGCTTTGCAGATCCACATACAACAAATTCCAATCCGATATCTTTTTCAGGTGCACAGGCTCTCACAGAATAGCAAATAAAACTTAACCCAAAGATTATGGATATACTGACAAGATTACATGTCTCTCCGCCCTAACAATGGGAGTCGTTGTCCACAAAGCCGCACAGTGGGCTCCCTCCCACCTATCCTTTCTTTGGATTGGAGGATACATCTCATTATTGAAATCCTTTTTAAAATATTGACATCAACTGCCTGTATTCAATGGATTGAGATACTATACTACTACCCTCATGCCATGAATATCCATAACCATCTCGAGACAACTCCGATATAAAGTGTTTTTTCTCAAAGTTGCTGGGATGTCACATGTCCTACTTATATCAGTAAACTCCTAACAATTTAAGCATAACGAAACTTCTATTCGATAAAAACAAACCTCACGTAGCAAATAAGTTATTCATTTTTTGTTGTTGAGCAAATTCGCCACCCTCTCATTGACCTCCATACAAACACTCCTTGCTTGGGGGGCAAAATAGCGGAAAAACGCCAATTTGGGACTCTTTCTTCCTTGCCTGACCTGACTTTATCAGGAAGAAACTGTCAAAACTCAACGAGACAGACAGGGTATTTTCAATCTCGCCATTGCCACTGGGTCTACGTCTCACCAAACGACAAGCGTCACAAACACTGTGACGTTTCTCCATGAGGTGGTTTGATTAATCCCGCCCGGGCGCACGTGGAGACTTGTTTTGCATTGGCTGAAAGTTGATTGCATTCGATGTTGAACTGGGCCGCCTCCCGGTCGTGAGCCAGCTGCCCCGTTCAAAGCCCACGGCGAAGTCTGCTCAAAACAAAAGTGACGCAATTAAGCAAGTGTAGTAATCACTAGGATTCTGTTTCCCATGCAAAAGGGATTGCTTTTGATAAAAACGCTTTATCTGCCCTTCCAAATGAAAACTAATTAGACAATTCTAACATTTATTTTATGAAAAATAGATGTATGTTTCTGGACGATGCATCATGCTGCCTTGTTGACAATATGACCGAATGGTGCAGATTACTGTTCGATTTGAGAAGGGCGTGCATCCCTCCCTGCTTTCGCCCAATGATGTTACATCATGCCTGGTGGCCCGCTGCTCAGCATAATCAAATCCGCCCAGCATAAAGCCGTCTATTTGAATAAGCAGTTGAACTTGTTTAGAGTATTTACAGTATATTCTTTACACATACAGTCTTTGAAGTATAGCCTATGTGGTATAAAAAAAATAAACAAAGTGTTGAATTGTGCAATAATTTAATTGTGGTTTTTTTCTACCTAATGTTATTTTTAGTATTACATATATTGGTTACTGCATTGTTGGGTTTAAAGCTAGCAAGAAAGGCATTTCACTGTACTTGTGCATGTGACATTAAAAGTTGAAACTTACAATCATTGGTGTCTACGCAATCAGCCCAGTCGGTAATTCACTTGTCTTCATCCTCCTATCAGGCTGCAAAGGGGTCGGTTTCCTCAACTCTTTTTTAATGAAAAGGTCAAGCAGTCGAGCAGTGAATTTCAAACACAGAATCAACCGCAAAGACCAGGGACATTTTCCAATGCCTCGCAAAGAAGGGCACCTATTGGTAGAAAAAAGCAGACATTGAAAATCCCTTTGAGGATGGTGAAGTTATGAATTGCACCGAGTCACTACAAAGTTACAGGCATCCTTCCTAAATCAGTTGCCGGAGAAGAAGGAAACCGCTCAGGGATTTCACCATGAGGCCAATGGTGACTTTAAAACAGTTAGAGTTTAATGGCTGTGATAGGAGAAAACTGAGTTTAGAGATTGTTTTAATACTCACATGTACAGGGTTTCAGGTGTGATTAAAGGGTACAGTGAAAATCTTAGGCTCTGAGCTACAACATGCACGACTTAAGTGAAATAAAGTCATGAAAATGGTAATTTAAAAAAAGGTAACGTTCATAGGGGGAGTAGCCGGGGGTTGTTGAAGTCACTGTCGTGCCTTCTTCACCATGGTGTCCGTGTAGTTATACCATTTCAGCTTCTCTGAGATGCATACGCAGAGGAATTTGAATATATTGACCGTCTCCACGGCATCCCCGTTGATAAGGATGGGGGCGTGTCCAGCCTGGTTCCTCCCGAAGTCCACAATCATCTTTGTTTTTCTAACGTTGAGGGAGAGGTTGTTTACCTGGCACCATGCCATCCGAGTTCCTACCTCCTAACTGTATGCTGTCTCGTCCTTGTCGGTAATCAGGCCTACTACTGTGTTGTCAGAGAACTTGATGATGGAGTTTGAAATGTGAGGTCATGCAGTCGTGGTATGAAAGGGAATACGGGAGGGAACTGAGGATGCACCGTTGTGAGGGCCCTGTGCTGAGAATCAGTGTCGAAGAGGTAATGTTTCCTACGTTCACCACCTGGGGGCGGCCCGTCAGGAAGTCTAAACCCAGTTGCATAGGGAGGAGTTCAGACCCAGGGCAGTGAGTTTTATAATGAGCTTATAGGGCACAATGGCGAACCTTGGGGCTAGTAAATATCCTACTGCAAATTTGTTTTGAGTACCTTCCTTGTATTTATATTTCTGCTAAATGTATTTTATTCCATTGAGCTTTTAAAAAAAAAATTTTTTTCCTTACTCTTATTCTTTTTATTGTCGCATCATGGTGATACTGATTGTTTGTCGGCACTGGTGGTTTGTTTGCATAGCAGGTTAGGAGAATTAACGTGGCATGTTAGGATAATTAACAAAGCAGGTTAGGAGAACTAACGTGGCAGATGAGGATAATTAACGTAACAGGTTAAGAGAATGAGATTAAGGTTAGGAAAAGGCTTAGCTGAAATTCTATAATTGTCAACTGGTATCCCCGACACGACAACTAGATGGAGCTGTATTGGTAGCCACAACCATACAAACCATCAGTATCATAACACCTGCAAGTATTTAATTGTACTGTGTACCATGTGTATTCTGCATATGACAAATAAACTTGACTGACTTGAAAGTAATAAGGGCGGCAGGTAGCCTAACAAGATTTTTGGGTCAGTAACCGAAATGTCACTAGTTTGAATCCCAGAGCTGATAAAGTGAAAAATCTGTCCATGTACCCTTGAGAGCAAGGCATTTAACCCTAATTGCTCCATGGTTGGCGTTGATAATTGCAAACTCTGACTGTGAACCCACTCTCAGCATGGAATGGGATATGAAAAAAACAACATTTCCCATTCACAAGTGTATAATACATACTTCTACATGTGTGAAATAGGACAAATACAAGCACACCCACATAATTATAAATCTCACTCAATCAGCATAGCTGAATTCAAGGTATATTGTCCACTCATGATGGTGACAGATTGTTAATACCATAAATGAATACCATTTAATTTTCAGTGTCTGTAAATAAACAAGATATTTCTTTCAGACAAATTTTATAGAAATTACAGCAAATCAACCTATAACACAAAATAATATTAGAGGCTGAAGGTTGTATTAATGTCAGAAATAGGTTAGTCCAAATTTTGGAAAACTAAAAATACACAAAGAACCATCAAATTCATTATTTGCTCAATGACTGATACAAACTGATGTAGAACACCAGTGTCAGTCAGCTGGTAGTGAAACTGTCAACCAATAGACATGGTGTTCGATTCAGTCTAGCATTTAAATAAGCCTTTTCATAAAATATTTTATTTCAAACATAAAAGGCATCACATTTTTTCTTTCAAATAATGTGTGGCAAGAGCGTAGAAATACCCATATATGGGCAAGTTGTTTGAGGGGACACAAAATACATTTGATTTCAAAGGTGATAAAGAACACAGACATGAGTATTATGCCGTGTAGCTTAAGTGTTTTTCTAGGTAGGATGAATGTCCATGATCATGGGGTGTCCATACAATTGTCAAGGAAGAAAACATCACGGAGGACATCCAAAAAGAGTGCAGTCCAGATTTGTTGGAAGCAACCCTCTGCATACAACCGCCTCCACTGACCAATGTTGTCATATTCCAACAGCCCACAACATCCTAGACCTTGTTCGAATGTTTTCCAAATACATCCATCCTAGATGAAATTACAGATATAAGATGACTGGGTTGGTATCATTGGGACCCTACGTTTCACCTCTCCAATCCCATACAGATCAGTTACTACCTCAAGTGAGGAAAGGAGGGTGTATTTTCTGGCAATTCAAACAGAGCCCTCGTACAGGCACCTTTGTCACTTCTCCTTCACTGTGGATCTACACCTGCTGCTCCCACAATGCCATTCTGTCTCAGCTGGCTTCTCATCATCTGGTTCTTGGTTTTCCAATCATCAACCTGTGAGTGGGAAAAGGGAATATGTTAATGTGGTATGATTGTGAGTTGTCATAGTAATCCACATCACCAGCTCTTGACCAACACCGCTCACTACTATTAAGATTAATGTAATGCATCATCGAGGTTTCTTTGGCTATGTATAGATCTTTAGCATGTTTGAGAGGATCAGTCTGAGCAAGGTGCTGCGGATGAATCCCTGGTCTACAGTTCCCCTGCAACTAGTAACTAGTCGTTATGTGGTCAAGGTTAGCAAATCTGTGCAGCACATTGCTCAGACAGATCCCCTTGAACATGGTGATTGTGTGTTTGAGTGGGAACAATCTGAGCTGCTGCAGTACCTCTTGTCTGAGCAACTGGTTGTCCATGCGTAGTCTCTCCAGATTCTCCAGGTCCTCCCCCAGTCTGGCGTTGCTCTGACGCAGCTCCTGGATGTAATCACAAGCCTTGGACAGGATCCCTCCTTTACTCTGCAGGGAACAGACAGGACAGGAGGACACCACACTGGTCACAGCACTGGCATCATGCCTTGATATATACAATGAACAAATTTATAAAACACAACATGTAATACGCTGTTTCATAGGCTGAAATAAAAAAAGAACCCAGAAATGTTGTATACGCACAACAACAACAAAAATAAGCTTTTTTCTCTCAAATTTGATTACATCTCTGTTAGTGAGCATTTCTCCTTTGCCAAGATAATACAGCCACCAGATAGGTATGGCATATCAAGAAGCTGATTAAACAGCATTATCATTACACAGGTGCACCTTGTGCTGGGTACAAAAGGCAACTATAAAATGTGCAGTTTTGTCACACAACACAATGTTACAGATGTCTCAAGTTGAGGGAGCGTGCAATTGGCATGCTGACTGCAGGAATGCCCACCAGCGATGATGCCAGAGAATTTAATGTTAATTTATCTACCATGCTTAGCTGCCTCCAACATCATTTTAGAGAATTTTGCAGTACGTCCAGCCAGCCTCACAACCGCAGACGTGTATGCCGTCATGTGGGCGAGCGGTTTGCTGATGTCAACGTTGTGAACAGAGTGCCCCATGGTGGCGGTGGGGTTATGGTATGGGTAGGCATAAGCTAAAACAACAAACACAATTGCATTTTATCGATGGCAATTTGAATGCACAGAACTACCATGATGAGATCCTGAGGCCCATTCCTTTTAAGGTATCTGTAACCAACAGACGCAAATCTGTAGTTCCAGTCATGTGAAATCCATAGATTAGGGTCTAATGAATTTATTTCAATTGACTGATTTCCTCATATGAACTGTAACTCAGTAAAATCTTTAAAATTGTTGCATGTTGTGTATATTTTTGTTCAGTATAATAATAATAATAATGCCATTTAGCAGACACTTTTATCCAAAGCGATTTACATAGCTTGCTACGGACCACCACCGAGATAATCAATCTCTGTTGAGGGAAGAACTGACTTTTACATATTGTGTATATTTAATTATTCTGAACGCAAGGTCAATTCTTGTAAATGTTCTCAAAATACTTACATTTATGTTTGCTAGCTGGACAGGCAAACACCACTGGTACTAAACTGTAAACCAATCAAAACTTGTGTCGTATGCCAATCACGTTATCCTTATCTAAGGTAGTAGACACCTGGTGACATCTTGAAAGAGAGCTTTGTCCGACAAACTCCTCAAGCAAAGTCTTATTATTTATTTGTAATCTAACTATTTAGTTCTAGAAACGTGACACCATCAATGCAAGCTGTGAAATGACTCCCAACTTAGAACACAGCAAGTAATCTAGTTAAAACAAATATATATATTGCTAGCTAGCAGGACCAGATAGTTTTTTCACTAGATAGCATGTCAAATTCAAATCAAGTTTTATTTGTCACATGCGCCGAATACACCCTTGCTTACTTACGAGCCCTTAACCAACAATGCAGAGTTTTAAAAAAGTACAAAAAAATTGCTAAATAACTCTGAAAAATAGTAACAAAATAACAATGACGAGGCTATATACAAGGGGTACAGGTCAATGTCCAGGGGTATGGGTTAATTGAGGTAAGAGCGATTTAGCTATCAGTTTATTACAAGTAATTTGACTACACACACCTATAGGACAAGTAGTGTAAATCTAATAGTCATCAAGGCAGGACCCACTCATTTATTTCATACTGACAAATAAGAAATCCCACATTATCCCTGTCAATAGTTGGAGTAGGATGATTGCAGAGCACCCTGCCTCAGACTGTCAGGATGTTCATTTTCTAGCTCACAAACTACATTCCTTTGCTGTGATGATTTATTTGATAAATTCTTGTCTCTCACTTTTGTCTCACATGATCTATTATGCCCTACTATGTCCTAGTCCCATAGATCAACCAAGTGCTATTCACCCAGCATTGGCCGATTCACTCCTACTGCAGTTTGAACTAGACCTGGCGTCACTATTTAGACATTGGGACCCCATATGAATACGCATTTGCCTGTTGTCTTTTCTTTATGGGTTTTGTCTCGCGCAGTCTGCATTTTAGAGATGAAGAACACCAACCAACTATAGATACATGCTTGTCTGAACATGTTTATTCATTATCTCTCACTTGGGGCCTGGGCACACAAATGCTCCTAGCGAGAAGGGTGAATACTGAAGCATACGTTGATGACAGTTCTAGTCTCCATTAGAGGCCCAGGCTTTTGACATAGATGGCAAAGCTCTCATTTCCGGACTGCAACATTGTAAGATTGTGCCCTCTGCACTTGATATACATTGATTGGTAGGTTACACTATATTTAGATACCTCAAATACTGCCCAAGACACCTTTGCCATTTGTCTTAGTTCTCAATAAATGGTGAAACACTATTTGTGATGGTGTTCTTTGTTCGAATATACAGTTTGAATGTACAGTATATGCATGAAACGTACATTGTGGAAAACGTCTCACACTCAGTCATAGTTAGTAGAATAATGAATGAATTGGCAAGACTTTGGCCCCCGTCAACTTCTAGAAGTATAGTAGGAAAGTTAATAATTTAAACCACCTAAATATACTTGAATTAATTGAACATTTATTTCCCAACTGCTTTTTCTATAATCCTACAGGTTCTTTGTCATTTCCATACCTTATATTCCAATGCATCCAACACTGGGCAGCTGCTATTTGAGAACTCATCTGGTTAAGAAATCAATCTTTGGTAATCTTATTGCAGAGCACATTGTACAATTGTTTTTATTGAATATTGTTTTGCAAGGTATGCTATATGTGTAGGCTATGCCATATGTATTGGCTAATATGCATATGAAGCTGATTTTAAACCTCCATTCTAGCAAACATTACATATTTTTATCTACATGCTTTTATGTGGGTTTCTATGCAAAGATAAGATGGCGCTGAGAGACATGGCAGCTCTGCTTCTAGATCCGAAGCAACTTTGCAGTATTTTTTTTTTGTGTGTGTGTTATTTCTTACATTGTTAGCACATAAGGTTTTTTGAGTTATTACATACAGCCGGAAAGAACTTTTGGACATCAGTCAAACTCACCAGAATTACGACCAGGAATACTACTCCCGAATTGTATCCTTTGTTTGTACCCGACAGGGCAATTGAACTTATCCCAGAGGCTGCTCCAAGACGCCGCCGGTGGAGAAGATGTATTCGGAGTGGACTTCCAGTTCAACTCAGGAGGCAGGCACACCATCCACCACTTCTAAGTATATTATTCGCTAATGTTCAGTCTCTGGACAATAAAGTAGACAAGTTCATATAGCAAGGGACGGTAAACAGGGACTGTAACATACTCTGTTTCACGGAATCATGGCTCTCTCTGGATATACTTTCCCCATCCATACAGCCAGTTGGGTCCTCAGTACATAGCAAATATAGGAATAAAGAACTCCCCGGGGAGAAGCAAGGCAGTGGTGTATATTTCATGATTAACTACTCATGGTGTGACTGTGATAACATACAGAAACTCAAGTCCTTTTGTTCACTCGACCTAGGATACCTCACAATCAAATGCCGACCGTATTACTTCCTAAGAGAATTATCTTCGGTTATAGTCACAGCCGTGTATATTACCACTCATGCCGATACCACGATGGCCCTCAAGGAACTACACTTGACATTGTGCAAACTGGAACCCATATATCCCAAGGCTGCATTTATTGTATCTGGGGATTTTAACAAAGAAAATCTGAGGAAAACACTACCGAAGTTCTATCAACACATTGACTGTAGTACTCGTGCTGGAAAACCGCTCAACCACTGCTACTCCCCCTTCAGGCACACCTACAAGGCCCTCCCCTGCCCTCTCTTCGGCAAATCAGATCACAACTCCATTTTACTCCTCCCTTCCTATAGGCAGAAACTCCAACAAGAAGCGTCCGTGCTAAGGTCTATTCAACGCTGGACTGACCAATCGGAAGCCATGCTTCAAGAGTGTTTTGATCACGCGGACTGCAATATGTTCCGGGTAGCCTCTGAGGATAACATTGACGTACAGTGGGGAGACTCCTAAAAACCTACCCAAACCAGAAACCGTGGATAGATGTCAGTAAATTGCGGAAAACGGAAAGCGCAAACCACCACATTTAACCATGGCAAGGTGACTGGGAATAAGGTCGAACAGGCAATCGAACAGGCAAAACGTCAGTATAGAGACAAAGTGGAGTCGCAATTCAACGGCTCAGACACGAGACGTACAGTGGTTCTTCCTTTAAAAGTTGCGTTGTACTGCAGCACACCTTGCGGGCTACTGCAGAATCCTATGGCACGTTATAAGTGTCAGCCATTGTTGCAATTGATGCTAGTTAGTGCTAGTTTGACCAACAGAGGGCATCTGAGAAGCATTTTACTTTTTTAAAATATTGGCTGTTCTAGAGAATTTTTTTGTAAGAACATAGTATATGGGATTGATTTTAAGAAATGTATCTTAATTAATTTGATTAATATTATGGTGTTTCTATTCAAAGAAAAACAAAACCCTGTACAATGTGACTGATCAGGAGTAGGCTACTAAGAACAAAATAATCCTAACATTTCCACAACCTAATTGTAGGCTAACCAATACCCAAATGGAGATTCAGTGAAAATAAAAAAATATCATTGATTTATCAAGACCAGTCCCCATGCTTGTCTCAGAGCAGCACGAAACGGTGCTGAAATAGTTGACCACACACGGGTAGGCTATTGCTTCAAATCCTATTGCTTCTATCTTCAATATGCTTTAAATGCCACAATGTCACACATAATTGAACACACACCATTATTCAAACTCTGAGTAGGGTAATGAGAGGTGATCTGCACTGCATATTAAACTGGCATTCTTATTGCTATATTCCACGCGTTACTGTGTCTGTTTCGATCCTCTTTCTTTCTCTCTCTCAAACACACTAACTTCAAATCAAGTCAAATTATATTGGTCAAATACACATGGTTAGCAGATGTTACTGCGAGTGTAGCGAAATGCTTATGTTTCTAGATCCGACAGTGCAGCAGTATCTAACAGGTAATATCTAACAATTCCCCAACAAAACCTAATACACACAATCTAGTAAAGGAATGGGATAAGAATATATAAGTATAAAATATATGGACAAGCAGTGACAGAGCAGCAAAAATGCAAAGAAAAACAATAGTAAAGAATAGATAGGGAAGTATACAGTATATACAGTGGGGCAAAAAAGTATTTAGTCAGCCACCAATTGTGCAGGTTCTCCCACTTAAAAAGATGAGAGGCCTGTAATTTTCATCATAGGTACACTTCAACTATGACAGACAAAATGGGATTTTAAAAAATCCAGAAAATCACATTTTTAATTAATTTATTTGCAAATTATGGTGGAAAATAAGTATTTCGTCAACAACAAAAGTTTATCTCAATACTTTGTTATATACCCTTTGTTGGCAATGACAGAGGTCAAACATTTTCTGTAAGTCTTCACAAGGTTTTCACACACTGTTGCTGGTATTTTGGCCCCTTCCTCCATGCAGATCTCCTCTAGAGCAGTGATGTTTTGGGGCTGTTGCTGGGCAACACGGACTTTCAACTCCCTCCAAAGATTTTCTATGGGGTTGAGATCTGGAGACTGGCTAGGCCACTCCAGGACCTTGAAATGCTTCTTACGAAGCCACTCCTTCGTTGCCCGGGCGGTGTGTTTGGGATCATTGTCATGCTGAAAGACCCAGCCACGTTTCATCTTCAATGCCCTTGCTGATGGAAGGAGGTTTTCACTCAAAATCTCACGATACATGGCCCCATTCATTCTTTCCTTTACACGGATCAGTCGTCCTGGTCCCTTTGCAGAAAAACAGTGCCAAAGCATGATGTTTCCACCCCCATGCTTCACAGTAGGTATGGTGTTCTTTGGATGCAACTCAGCATTCTTTGTCCTCCAAACACAACGAATTGAGTTTTTACCAAAGAGTTATATTTTGGTTTCATCTGACCATATGACATTCTCCCAATCTTCTTCTGGATCATCCAAATGCTCTCTAGCAAACTTCAGACGGGCCTGGACATGTACTGGCTTAAGCAGGGGGACACGTCTGGCACTGCAGGATTTGAGTCCCTGGCGGCGTAGTGTGTTACTGATGTTAGGCTTTATTACTTTGGTCCCAGCTCTCTGCAGGTCATTCACTAGGTCCCCCCGTGTGGTTCTGGGATTTTTGCTCACCGTTCTTGTGATCATTTTGACCCCACGGGGTGAAATCTTGCGTGGAGCCCCAGATCGAGGGAGATTATCAGTGGTCTTGTATGTCTTCAATTTCCTAATAATTGCTCCCACAGTTGATTTCTCCAAACCAAGCTGCTTACCTATTGCAGATTCAGTCTTCCCAGCCTGGTGCAGGTCTACAATTTTGTTTCTGGTGTCCTTTGACAGCTCTTTGGTCTTGGCCATAGTGGAGTTTGGAGTGTGACTGTTTGAGGTTGTGGACAGGTGTCTTTTATACTGATAACAAGTTCAAACAGGTGCCATTAATACAGGTAACGAGTGGAGGACAGAGAAGCCTCTTCCTCTTGATCCTACTTGAGACGCAGACGTCCCAACTAGAGCTCTGGAAATGCAAATGCGCTACGCTAAACGCTAATAGTATTAGTTAAAACGCAAACGTTCATTAAAATACACATGCTTGGTATTGAAATAAAGCTACACTCGTTGTGAATCTAGGCACCGAGTCAGATTTTTAAAATGCTTTTCGGCGAAAGCATGAGAAGCTATTATCTGATAGCATGTAACACCCCAAAAGACCCGTAGGGGATGTAAACAAAAGAATTAGCATAGTCGGCGCTACACAAACCGCACAATAAAATATAAAACATTCATTACCTTTGACCATCTTCTTTCTTGGCACTCCTTGATGTCCCATAATCAATACTGGGTCTTTTTTTGGATTAAATCGGTCCATATATAGCCTAGATATCGATCTATGAAGACTGTGTGATAAACGGAAAAAAATAGCGTTTCATAACGTAACGTCATTTTTTAAAAGTTAAAAAGTCGACGATAAACTTTCACAAAACACTTCGAAATACCTTTCTAATGCAACTTTAGGTATTACTACACGTTAATAAGCTATAAAAATCATCAGGAGGCGATGTAAATTCGATAGCTGGTCGTCTGGAAAAAATGTCCGGAAAAACACAGAGACGATGCATCAAGTTGGTGGTCGGAGGGAATCGGTTCCCTTTGGTCGGATCTACCAAGAATCAAATCAGAATCAAATGAGAAGACTCTATACATCCTGTGGAAGCTGTAGGTACTGCAACCTCGGCCTCATTTAATACGGTTCACCTTTAACAATGGGTTGAAGTGGCGCATGGATATTTTTTTCCATCTCCAGTGATCAGATTTTCCTGCGCTTTTCGATGAAACAGACGTTCTGTTATAGTCACAGCCGTGATTTAAACAGTTTTGGAAACGTCTGAGTGTTTTCTATCCACACATACTAATCATATGCATATACTATATTCCTGGCATGAGTAGCAGGACGCCAAAATGTTGTGCGATTTTTAACAGAATTTTCGAAAAAGTAGGGGGAGGCTTAACAGGTTTTAAAGAAGAAGTTACAGGTCTGTGAGAGCCAGAAATCTTGCTTGTTTGTAGGTGACCAAATACTTATTTTCCACCATAATTTGCAAATAAATTCCTTAAAAATCATACAATGTGATTTTCTGGATGTTTTTCTTCTCATTTTGTCTGTCATAGTTGAAGTTTACCTATGATGAAAATTACAGGCCTCTCTCATCTTTTTAAGTGGGAGAACTCCACAACATGGCAGGTTGGCTTGTTTTGGTGGCTGAGCGCTGTACTCAGATTATTGCTTGGTATGCTTTCGCTGTAAAGTTTTTTTTTTTTTAATCTGACACAGCGGTTGCATTAAGGAGAAGTTTATCTATAATCCTATGCATAACACTTGTATCTTTCATCAAAGTTTATGAGTATTTCTGTAAATTGATGTGGCTCTCTGCAAAATCACCAAATGTTTTGTAGGCAAAACATTACTGAACATAACGTGCCAATGTAAACTGAGATTTTTGGACATAAATATGAACTTTATCGAACATAACCTACATGTATTGTGTAACATGAAGTTATATGAGTGCCATCTGATGAAGATCATCAAAGGTTAGTGATTCATTTTCTTTCTATTTCTGCTTTTTGTGACTCCTCTCTTTGGCTGGAAAATGGCTGTTTGTTTTTTGTGACTAGGAGCAAATCGTTGGATTAACAAGAAGTTAATCTTTAAAATGGTGTATAATACTTGTTTGAGGAATTTTAATTATGGGATCTCTGTTCTTTGAATTTGGCGCCCTGCACTTTCACTGGCTGTTGTCAAATCGATCCCGGTATCGGGATTTGATCCCTATTAAGTCCCTACATCGCAAGGTGGGGAAGATTTTTTTTATTTACATTTAGCCGAGCTATCCTTTTGTAAAGGTTGAAGAGTCTATTGTCCTGCTAATAGCCCATCATCACTTTGATCATGCTATAACATACTGTAGCACCATTACCAGGATCTCTATTCATTTAAGTGAGCAGATTAGGGCTTTCAGGAGGAACAGAAAATTGCATGTCAATTCATCAACCATGTGCCATGGAATCGGTACATCTAAAATCTCTTACCAACTATTTAGCTAAGTGATGAATCGCATTGATTTATCAAGACCAGTCCCCATGCTGGTCTCAGAGCAGCGCAAAATGGCAGTTGACCACATGCGGGTAGGGTATTGCTTCAAATCCTATTAGAACAATTGGATGACTTTGGGTGTTCCAGTAAGCAACAATTTGCTTACCTTCATTAGCCTACTTTATTCAAATATTTATGAAATTCAGTGATATTTATTCCCATAGTAATTCATCATGGATCCATAACAAAATAAACATTAGCATTTTGAAAGAGTATTTTTATAATTATTTTATTAACAAAAGCATGTTGATGAAGAAATACTGTACAGTATATGCTTTATCTGACATTTTGCGGTTGCATGAGGTCACCCACACGCACTTTAAACATTTGGATAATAAAGCATTTAAAGCATATTGAAGATAGAAGCCGCCTGTATATGTTTATTAGGCTACTGTGCAGTTTGACAAGTAAACATATCCTACAGTACATAGTAAACATGGTTAAGTGCCTAATTCCTTACATAAGGGAGAGCAGGCCATGTCCAGACTTTCTCGGTGACCTCAAGTACTTATTAACTCTTGTCTTTAATGCCTTTTCGGGTTGCATCAGTCATGGACAGAAACTTCTGAGACACAGTATTAATGATGAACACCTGGAGGTTCACTGGTAAGCCACATTTGCTTCAGGATCCATCTCAGTTGGTATTCTGTGGAACCATGCCTTTTATCGGTGCAGCCCGTTGTCTAGCCCTTTGTCCACTGATCTCCACGGATGGTTGTCAGCATGGTTTGTATGCTCTGCAAAAACACATTCACGTTTTTAGTACACAATTAGCGATTTTATTACACAGTATGCCTACACATTGATAGGCTATATACACTATTTTTGGGGAAAATACACTGAAACCAAAATACCTTTAGTTTTGGTGATCCTCTCAGCTCCGGCTCATTTTCAAGTCCTCTGGTGGTTACAATCCTAACCCTGGAACAGGTAGCACCATAGAAAGAAGCTGGCTTGATGAAAACTGTAAGCCGGAAAAGGGTCTGCTCGGACCAAAACACACTGCCGCTCAGGTTTGCATTGCAAATGAGGGGATAAACTGGGTCAAGACGCCAACAGAGTAAATAGACCTTTATGTAGTAAAATAAAAAATAAATTAAAAGTCCTATAACTTTGCCAAGCCTACAAGCAAAGATGAACTGGTGAAGGCAATCAAGACGTTTTGGCTTGAGAAATTGACGATACAATTCTCCCCCTACCCTCTTCCTTGGTAAGAGACTATTGTCCTGCTAATAGTCCATAATGGGTGGATGGATGGCTTCTTTTGTATTCCAATGTATTGAATGAATGTATGAATTAGTCATTTACCATTCTCATTCTGGAACGTTGTTTCCAGAGTTCAATCTCATTTTCAAGTTTTAATTACGATATTTTGGAGATGATTTTGTTTTCAAATAACCAAAAGTAATCGGTTATAATCTGAATAAAGGGAAACAATACATTTTTGAACATGGCGTGAGACAATATGCCCTTTAAATTTTGTCGGGCTTGCCATTCCAAATAAAATGTCATATCTTTTTTGCTCATGTAATATAAACAGGTCGCTCTCCGCCCGATTCTCCGCCATTGCCGCATGATTCTCTGCCAATGCCGCATGACTCTCCGCCAATGACGTGACTCTCCGCCAATGATTAAAAGTTAAAGGATTGAAGGACTCTAAAATTAATATCTAAGGGGCATTTTACATTAGGGAAAATCTGGTCTGTGAGAATATCTAATGGGCTTTTATATAATTATTAACAAAGCGATTATTATTTACACTGCATTATTAGGATGCATTATGAAAGTAAAATGGTAATATTTTTCCTTTTAGAGACTATAATACATGGCATCCAGGTCAGGATAACCAATAATATACACAAAGCACTAACCCTGACTCTTGGTTTTTAAGTGCTCATAGGTCCAGGTCTATATATTACTGGTGTTTTTTTTAACAAACATTGCTTATTTTAGTTAAATGCTATTCACAGACCGTAATAATTTGAGACCCAAACTTGCGATCAATTGTAGAGTTGTGACTTTTAAACTCAACAAAAAAAGAAACATCCTCTTACTGTCAACTGCATTTATTTTCAGCAAACTTAACATGTGTAAATATTTGTATGAACATAACAAGATCCAACAACTGAGACAAACTGAACAAGTTCCACAGACATGTGATTAACATAAATGGAATGATGTGTCCCTGAACAAAGGGGGGGTCAAAAGCAAAAGTAACAGTCAGTATCTGGTGTGGCCACCAGCTGCATTAAGTACTGCAGTGTATCTCCTCCTCATGGACTGCACCAGATTTGTCAGTTCTTGCTGTAAGATATTACCCCACTCATTTCTGCGTGGAATGGCCCTAGCCCTCACCCTCCGATCCAACAGGTCCCAGACGTGCTCAATGGGACTGAGATCCAGACTTTTCGCTGGCCATGGCAGAAAACTGACATTCCTGTCTTGCAGGAAATCACACACAGAACGAGAAGTATAGCTGGTGGCATTGTCAGGATGAGCTTGCAGGAAGGGACCCTCCACCTAGATCCCGCTCCAGAGTACAGGCCTTGATGTAACACATCACCCCTGGTGAGAGAAAACCGTGACTCGTCAGTGAAGAGCACTTTTTGACACGGTGGGTTTGTGCCCATAGGCGACGTTGTTGCCAGTGATGTCTGTTGAGGACCTGCCTTACAACAGGCCTACAAGCCCTCAGTCCAGCCTATCTCAGCCTATTGAGGACAGTCTGAGCACTGATGGAGGGATTGTGCGTTCCTGGTGTAACTCGGGCAGTTGTTGTTGCCATCCTGTACCTTTCCCGCAGGTGTGATGTTCGGATGTACCGATCCTGTGCAGGTGTTGTTACACGTGGTCTGCCACTGCGAGGACGATCAGCTGTTAATACGGTCTCCCTGTAGCTCTGTCTTAGGCGTCTCACAGTATGGACATTGCAATTTATTGCCCTGGCCACAACTGCAGTCCTAATGCCTCCTTGCAGCATGCCTAAGGCATGTTCAAGCAGATGAGCAGGGACCCTGGACATCTGTCTTTTGGTGTTTTTCAGAGTCAGTAGAAAGGCCTCTGTAGTGTCCTACGTTTTCATAACTGTGACCTTAATTGCCTAATGACCGTTCCACAGGTGCATGTTCATTAATTGTTGATGGTTCAATGAACAAGCATGGGAAATGGTGTTTAAACCCTTTACAATGAAGATATGTGAATTTATATGGATTTTATGAATTATCTTTGAAAGACAGGGTCCTGAAAAAAAGACATTTCTTTTTTTGCTGAGTTTATAATCACTTCTATTTTCTATTTTTCACTTCTAGACTATCAGAAAGAAAGTTGGTACTTGTTTATTTTGATCCAAAGGCATGAATGAGTGAGTCACTCAGTAGGTGCCGGGGCTATATGTCCACGCCATCAACTTGATTATTTAGCAAACATCACTTGCCTCTTATATTTCAGTCAACATACATCTTAAGAATATAATAACTTTTTTAAAGCTTCCAAAAGCATAATCAGTGCTCTAACTCCCCCTTTCGGTGGTCTGGAGCAATGAAGCAGTGACGCAGGGTAACGTACTAAACCACAAATGACCTCTAAGTCCCACGGCATAATCTCAAAACTTTAAATTGAGGAACCACTGCATGTAGCAGGGTCTACAGATAATCACTGATTACGAAAGGAAAACCAGCCATGTCGGACACTGACGTCTTGCTCCCGGACAAGCTGAACAGCTTCTTTGCCCGCTTTGAGGATAACACAGTGCCATCGACATGGCCGACTCCCCAAGGATTGTGGACTCGTTCTCCATGGCCAACAAGAGTAAGATATTTAAGCATGTTAACCCTCACAAGGCTGCCGGCCCAGACGATATCCCTAGCCGCATCCTCAGAGCATGAGCAGACCAGCTGGCTGGAGTGTTTCCGGACATATTCAATCTCTCCCTATCCCAGTCTGCTGTCCCCACTTGCTTCAAGATGTCCACCATTGTTCCTGTACCCAAGAAAACAAAGGTAATTGAACTAAATGACTATCATAGCACTTACTTCTTTCATCATCAAGTGCTTTGAGAAGTTAGTTAAGGATTATATTACCTCCACCTTCCCTGACACCATAGACCCACTTTGATTTGCATTCCACCCCAATAGAACCACACATCATGCAATCGCCATCGCACTGCACACTGCCCTATCCCATCTGGACAAAAGGAATACCTATTTAAGAATGCTATTCATTGCCTATAGCTCAGTATTCAACACCATCTGGGGTCTGAACCCCGCCCTGTGCAACTGGATCCTGGACTTCCTGACGGGCCACCCCCAGGTAGGAAACAACACCTCCACTTCACTGATCCTTAACACAGGGGCCCCACGCTCAGCCCCCTCTTGTACTCCCTGTTCACACATGACTGTGTGGCCAAACACTCCTCCAACTCAATCAAGTTTGCAAACGACACAACAGTAGTAGGTCTGATTACCAACAATGACTAGACAGCCTACAGGGAGGTGGGGGCCCTGGCAGAGTGGTGCCAGGAAAATAACCTCTCCCTCAACAGAACGAAGGAGCTGATCATGGACTTCAGGAAACAAAACGCTCAAACTTTTACATATGCACAATTGAGAGCATCCTGTTCCGCCGCCTGGTACGGCAACTGCACCGCTCGGAACCGCAGGGCTCTGCCCAACGCATCACTGGGGCACACTGCCTGCCCTCCAGGACACCCAATATGCTGTAGGAATGCCAAAAAGATCATCAAGGAGTTAATCACCCGAGCCACGGCCTGTTCAACCTGCTACCACCCAGAAGGCATGGTCAGTACACGTGCAGCAAAGCTGGGACCGAGAGACTGAAAAACAGCTCCTCTCTCAAGGCCATCAGACTGTTAACTAGCCATCACGAGCCAGCTAACACCCGGTTACTCAACCCTGCACCTTAGAGGCTGCTGCCCATATACATAGAATATAGAATCACTGGTCACTTGAATAAGTAATGTTCACATACTGCTTTACTCAGTTCATATGTATATACTGTATCCTAAATGTATTTTGGTTAATGCCACTCCGACATTGCTCGTCCTAATATTTATATATTTCTTAATTCCATTCTTTTACTTTTAGATGTGTGTATTGTCAGACACTACTGCACTGCTGGATCTAGGAACATAAGTATTTCTGTACACCCACGATAACATCTACTAAATATGTGTATGTGACCAATAAAATTTGAGTATACAGTTCAAAACAAGTTATTTCCATGACAGCCTGACCAGGTGAAAGCTATGATCGCTTATCGATGTCACTTGTTAAATCCACTTCAATCAGTGTAGATGAAGGGGAGGAGACAGGTTAAAGCATTTTTAGCCCTTGATATAGTTGAGACATGGATTGTGTATGTGTGTCATTCAAAGGGTGAAAGGCCAAGACAACAAATGTAAATGCCTTTGAAAGGGGGTATGGTAGTAGGCGCCAGGCACACCGGTTTGTGTCAAGAACTGCAACGCTGCTGTGTTTTTACGCTCAACAGTTTCCTGTGTTTATCAATTTTTTTATTTAACTAGGCAAGTCAGTTAAGAACAGGGTTTGGCCGTCAGGGATGTCCTTGTCCCATCGCGCACTAGTGACTCCTGTGGCAGGCCGGGAGCAGTGCACGCTGACACGGTTGCCAGGTGTACGGTGTTTCCTCCGACACATTGGTGCGGCTGGCTTCCGGGTTAAGTAGGCATTGTGTGAAGAAGCAGTGCGGCTTGGTTGGGTTGTATTTCGGAGGACGCACGGCTCTCGACCTTCGCCTCTCCGAGTCCGGACGGGAGTTGCAGCGATGAGACAATTGGATACCACGAAATTGGGGAGAAAAAAGGGTAAAAAAAATTAATAATAATATTATATGTTATTCTATTCTTTTGAAAACACATTTTATTTGTCTTGTTTCATACGACCTGCCAAATCAAATTAATAATGGATTTCTTTGTGATGGTGTATATCAATGGATTTATTAAAATAGACTCCCGCCCACATATGCACACCCCTACTTCCTCTCCTCACCCACATGCATGTGGGAGGTACAAAAGGCTTATGCCGGCAAGAATGTGGTAAAAATGGGCCCGTTTGAAAGTGGGGTTCATAGAAACATTTCCCACATTTTAATAAGTTCTACAGGCAACATACTGTAATTACTGTGTGAGCGCATTCATCTTAGGTAGCTAGGTGATAAAACTGCTTTTTAGAAGAAAACAGATGTAGTTATCTGAAGTTTTTTGAGGGAGAAGGGGGGTGCTGTGGGAATAATCAAGGAAGAAGGACTAGAAAGAGAATCTCAGAAATGCGTCCATGTGAAAACGTATACCAGTTGAATAAAATATGAAGACTTGACTTGAGTACCTGGGAACTCACCTGCCCATTCTTCGTCGCATCCAGGGTGCAGTCTGGGATGGTTTTGGACAGCTGGACGATCCAGTTGTTTATCTTATCTCTGCGTCGGCGCTCAACTGGGGACCGATTAAAAAGGTTATAAAATGTCTTGAACAAATATAAAACAAGACTTCACAGATCAACATCCTTGAACATTTTCAAGGTCACAGTACTGCTGTATATTCAAGTACCTTCATTGTGTTGGGCTCGTCTCTTGTCATCTCTAGATGTACGAGGAGGCTCTGACTTGCTGTAGAATAGAAAAAGAGGATTCAAAACAGTAGCCCAATGTACAACATGTAGACCTATCACCACATTCACCAGGTATGAAATACTATTGGCAATGTCATGTTATTTTAACTATGGTCGTGTTCATTAGGCCACGCAACAGAAAACAATTTTTAATATTTTGCAATGGGAAACCAAATTAGCTTTTCTTATTGGACAACCCCAGTTCCCTTGATGAAGGCCCGAAGGCCTAGTCAGTGATGGGTTATGTAATATCATAACCTGGACAGAGGGGATGTGATGTTATGTGTTAGATATCTTTGTTGAGGGTGCTATGGACCTCTGGTTTGTTCCGCCCAACACGTCCTGTGGGGACATCATCACATATAGCTGACCTGGAAGACACAGGGCACTATTAAGCAAACAGACAATGTACAGATTGACTGACTATCTCAGCTGGCCCAAATTCTCTCCCTCCACCTTGCCCTTGGACCTAACCCTTCGGTTTTTGCAGATCTGAAGTTTCCTGATTAGGTATAACCGGAAAAGTGCTATCTTGCTTACATCTTACAGATATGCCAACATTGAAGGATGGGGCAGGGGGCTAATTGGGACATGTTTGAATGACATAATTTCAACTGACCAGTGGGTGTGCTCTGAGTGAGCAGTGTTTCTGGCGCTTGTACATTCTCAACCATGGTAGTCTGTGTGGCATCAGTGACAGGGTAGTAGTAGTGAGTCTCTGAGGCTTCCCCCTCCAGTCCCTCAGACTGGGAAAACACCGCCTGACAGACAGACAACACACATGACAGATATTTTAGATAGCAACAGATCCAACTAATAAACTGAATGGACAGCTGCTTGCATGCACAATAAAGTGTGTGGGGAAAGGAAATGATGGGTGAAACTTTATCAAGAGACGCACTCCAGCCAAAGGGGATGATATATGTGAGACAAAGCAAACTTGTGCATTTTGTGTGTGTGTGTGTGTGTGTGTCTCAACACCATCCAAGGGTTGTACCTGTGTGACAGTCTGTGTCGTTGCGGGGAAGCCCGTCACCACGCTAACAGCAGAGGCACCGTCTGTCTGTCCGTCCACCTGTCCATCAGACACCTGGATCACCCGGTACGTCACCTGAACAGAGGGGGTTGGGTCAGTAAAGGGATGGCTAAGACAGAATCTGGTTCTTCAACCTTACAAATGTGCAAACATCGAAGGTTTAGGGCCAAGGGGAAGGGAGAAAATTGGGACAGACTGAGTGTGTGTGGCATGCAAAGTCCCTTCTACCTGCCCTGAGGGAGGGTACAACTCCCCTACCGGCAACCCGCCTCCTTCGGTCTTGAACAGGTACTTGATTGGTTGATCAGACGAGAAGGTGGCTGCAGACTGGATGGTGGTGATGGCAGTTGGGTCGTCGGCTGTGGCAACAGCACCTGAGGGCGAGACCGGAGAGTCTTGTAGTTTTTGTATTCTTTTTTATTTTATTTAAGTCA
This sequence comes from Oncorhynchus tshawytscha, assembly GCF_018296145.1. Lineage (NCBI taxonomy): Eukaryota > Metazoa > Chordata > Actinopteri > Salmoniformes > Salmonidae > Oncorhynchus > Oncorhynchus tshawytscha. The sequence goes on along the minus strand of NC_056458.1, from coordinate 2,661,458 downwards.
GTTAAGAAAAAAAATCTTATTTACAATGACAGCCCACCTTGGTCAAAAACTCTCCCCTAACCCGGACGACGCTAGGCCAATGATGCGCCGCCCTAGGGGAAGCCCGATAACGGCCGGTTGCGATACAGCCCAGGATCGAATCCAGGTCTGTAGTGACGCCTCGAGCACTGACATGCAGTGACTTGGACCGCTGCGCCACTCGGTCCCCCAAAGTAATAAATCAGATCAACCTGACTAACCAGTTTTTACATTAACATTAGCAGGATATATGAGAGACAACTTGGCAGAACATTTTTTGCCCTAGCACTACACAGCTGACTCATATAATAAACTAATCATCAAGCTTTGATTATTTGTATCAGCTGTGTAGTGTCAGGGCAAAATCCAAAATGTGCACCCCTTGGGGTCCCCAGGATTGAGTTTGGGAAACTATAGGCCCTAGGCCCATGGCTATGACAGCATGTGTACTTGCATAGATCACAGCCTGAATCATTTCAGTAAACACACATCACATTGACCATTCATTGAAGCAATGCAAAGAACATATATAGTTTACACTGAACAAAAGTATAGAACGCAACACGTAAAGTGTTGGTCCCATGTTTATGATCTGAAATAAAAGATCCCAGAAATGTTCCATATGCAAAAATGTTTTATGTAAACAAATTTGTTTACATCCCTGTTTGTGAGCATTTATCCTTTGCCAAGATAATCCATCCACCTGACAGGTGTGGCATATCAAGAATCTGACTAAACAGCATGATCATTACACAGGTGCTGGAGACAATAAAAGGCCGCTCTAAAACGTGCAGTTTTATCATACAACACAATACCACAGATGTATCAAGTTGAGGGAGTGTGCAATTGGCATGCTGACTACAGGAATACCCACAGGTGCGGTTTCCAGAGAATTGAATGTTCATCTCTACCATAAGCCACTTCCGGCGTTTTAAAGAATTCGGCAGTACGTCGAACCGGCCTCACAACTGCAGACCACGTGTATGGCATCGTGTGGGCAAGCGGTTCACTGATGTCAAATGTTGTCAGAGTGGCCCATGATGGCAGTGGGGTTATTGAATGGACAGGCATACCGTAAACTACAGACAATGAAACACATTTGCATTTTATCTATGGTAATGCACAAAAAAAACATCATGAGATCCTGAGGCCCTATTTTTTTTATACTTTTTTCAAGGTATTGGGTGACAACAGATGGGGCGGCAGGTAGCCTAGTGGTTGGAGCGTTGGGCCAGTAACCCCCCCCCCCCAAAAAAAACAAACACACAAAAGGGTACAAATCCCCTACCGGCAATCCGCCTCCTTCTGTATTGAACAGGTCCTTGATTGGCTGATCAGACGAGAAGGTGGCTGCAGACTGAAAGGTTGCTGGATTGAATCCCAGAGCTGACAAGGTAAAAATCTGTTGTTCTGCCCCTGAACAAAGCAGTTAGCCCACTGTTCCCTGGTAGGCAGTCATTGTAAATAAGAATCTGTTCTTAACTGACTTGCCTAGTTAAATAAAGGTTAAAATAATCTGTATTCCCAGTCATGTGAAATGCATTGATTAGGGCCTACTACATTTATTTCACAATACTGGATTTCCTTTTATTTAACTAGGCAAGAACGAATTCTTATTTACAATGACGGCCTACCGGGTTAACTGCCTTGTTCAGGGCAACGCTCTAACCACTAAGCTAACATGCCGCCCCCAACTGCAACTCAGTAAAATCAATGAAAACGTTGCGTTTATATTTTTGTTCAGTCTATAACAAAAGTAGTTAATTCTCACCATTATGATAAATCATAGAATACTCTCTATGGCGCTCACCTTCATCGATTATGGGCACGTCACCGTCGTCATCCGGGCTCTTCTGCTGCCTGTGGTACAGGGGAGAAGGCGGCAACAGTCAGCCAATAGTTAACTGGACAACATAAAACAAAAGGTTGATTGCCCATTAACGAAAGTTTTTTCTGCCTCACTTACCCCTTCATCTCGGTTTGCTGCTCTATGCCTTTAAAAAAACAGCAGCGGCGATTTTGTCCGCCACAGTTTCACCTATAACGTTATTTACCAGAATCAAAAAATTAGGTCTATATTAAAACCAACAATGAAAAACATTGCCATGTTTATCTCGCACTGCAAAGTTAACTGGCTTGCTAGCTAATTTAAGTACTCGATACAGTACACAACAATTACGAATTAGCTAGGCACCCCTCGTAAATATAGATATTTAAGCAGTATTAATTGACAAATACAAATGAGTGTGTGATGGCAATATGTTATAGCTACGATACCTACTCAAATTCAAACCTAAACCTCAAACACTGGACGGCAGGGCTCGAAAATGGTTAGCTAGCTATCTATCGTTAGCAATGTAAACAAGGCAAATGTGCTAGTTAGCTTGCAAACAACCAATCCGCGCTAGAATTCGTTAGAAAAGCATGGGAGATTTCCCCAACTCGCTAGCTCATCATACCGACACATTTAATGAGTATTTAATCCAATTGAAGTCAAACTAACCCGTAAATATTGTAGCGCAGCTAGTCCACCCATCCATAAAACAAAGATTATCTATTGTATTGACAAGATAGTCGAGTGACCGCTCTACATGTCCTCAAAGATGGAAGCCATGTACCGATTTTTTTTTTTTATAACTAACCCAAGACCGATCACAGCCTGTCGTTTCCAATATAGTAATGGCGTCTTTTTTGTAGGTACTAACTCCGCCATGGTGTGTTGTACATAGCCTATTGGGAAAATGAATTGTGTTTTTGTAAGGGTTTTGGATAAACGCCAAATATAAGGTATGTGGTAAACATAGGTTTAGGATAACTTCTTGTTCTATGTTCATCTTCATCAGCTAACATCACTTTTTGTGAATTTTGAAGCACTTATGACATTTTTAAAAAGCACAAAGGCTAAATAATTTATAAAGTTAATGTTAACTAACTAAATATCAAACTTTTAAGATCTCCTAAACCTCAGACCCCATTAATTTTCCACATAGGAATTGCTGAACAAAACAAAGGTAATTAATTTCTGGGTTTCATTATTATGAGCTGTATTGAAGCAAATTAATCATGGCGGCTTTTCCACTGCACTGCCCTGATTTTCACAGTTCCTCATTTTGTTTCCAATTGCTCACGGATTCCTGGAACCAAGCAGGATATTCAGCCTCGTTTGATATCTTCGATGAGGTTTAAAGGTGGTTGGCATCCAACAGATGTTGCACTACCAACTGCACTGGAGTATAACTCCCTAAAACTTTTCTTGGAAAAAAGGAAATAAATCAACCAATACCCTATCATCTAACCCTACACTCATTAAAAACCCACCTCCCTACTCCACTAAATCCACAAATGTAATCAACAAGGCTCCATTTTCGGCATGTCAGAAAAATAGTATGAAGCTAGCAAACTTAATGATGGTGTCATGCTTGGCCACACAGCCGTGGGTGAACAGGGAGGACAGGAGGGGACTAAGCACGCTCCCCTGAGAGGCCCCCGTTTTGAGGATCAGCGTGACAGATGTGTGGATAGCGCAAGGGCTGAGGGGGTAAAAATAACGTGTTTGGACTGCAGCCATTGAATCTTCCCCTTCAGTTGGTCCACTTTCACATTTACCGCTACCCCAGTAATCACTCCTTTCAATGGCACCCTTTTCGTGAGCGCAAAACGATTCACATATCTTGTCCCCAGTCATTTGGCTCAGAGCGCCTGCTCCCTCTGACCTGCAGGAACACAAATAATTATCACAAGACCACTTCGGGTTACTTTCACCGATTCCACAGCACCCAACTCTGTTTTCACCCACCCTGAAACCACAAATGGATAAGCCAAAAGGCAAGGGTCCAATTTTTCCAAAGATTTCACTCCTACCGTTTGTTTGATATCTGGTACTAACCTCAAACCAAGTAGGCCGGTGGGTGGGGTTACAAATGGCCGTACTCAATGATTGGTCTCACGCAATGATGTCACAGTGTTGCAAATGTTGTTAATACTCTGAAGCAACACAAACATAGGCACATACACATGTAAACATAGATTTTGTGATCTATATACAGTGCCTTTGCGAAAGTATTCGGCCCCCTTGAACTTTGCGACCTTTTGCCACATTTCAGGCTTCAAACATAAAGATATAAAACTGTCGCAAGGCACTGTATACTTTCGCAAGGCACTGTATGTGGTAGTACAGTATGGGCCTTTGGGCACACACTTAATATGTTGTGAAATCTGTTGTGAATGTATTGTAACGTAAAACATTTTTTATCTGCCTTAATTTTTCTGGTCCAAGGAAGGGTAGCTGCTTCATTGGCAGCAGCTAATGGGGCTCCATAATGAATACAAATTGAGACAGGGGCTCCTTTTTCAAAACATAAGGTAAATCTGACTACAAACAGTGCAGCTACACTAAGCAATAACTCTAAAGCTAAAAATGAATAATGGAGGCAGCAAATTGGTCAGTTGGAGATGTTAAAGGCTTTTGAGCATCTGGGCAGACTCCAGCATGGTCCATGTACTTTTTTGGCCAATTAATATTTCCTATTAGAGGACAAGATAAAAATCGAGTATAGAGGATACTTCCTATTTCTGTAAACGTCCTCTAACAAAAGGAAATTAATCATTTTATAATTTTTGTAGTTGGGGGGGGAAAAAATGGATGTCAACAAATTACGACAAAATGTATCACATTTTTTATTTTTATTCATACCTGGAAGTAGATGCCCCATGTTGCAATAATATAATATTCACGGTGCATATCGGGTCTGGGTTGAGCTGCAGTGTCGGCAGCACAGAAGAAAGGATTAGACATTTATGTGACGGGAAGATAAAAATATTAACGTTACCTAAGATGTTTAAATAATCATGAAGTTAGCATGCCAATAGAACGAACTCAGTAACAACTGAACAAAGTTGGCTTGGTGGTGCAAACCAATTAGCTAGCAGGCTTGCTACCTGGCTACTGGCTATAGTCATGCTAACTAGTGGATATTAGTTTGTCCCTCATGCTAGCTAGATTAAGTAAGTCTCTCAACGTTAGTCTCTCAACCTGCTGCAAGATAAAGCAGCCCGGCCAGAGGTACCTGCTGTAGAAAGGGGAGATTTCTACATTAATTTCTGTAGCTAACATAGCTAGATCTTCAGTCAGGCTTATTGACTAAGTAGGCTAATAATTAAGTGTTTACTGTAAATGGTTACCTATCTGGCCCTTTGCGTAGCTATTTTCTTACATTCAATACAACAATATCCAGTTAAGCTGTGGGGTGTGGGGGTTCAGAATGTACCCGCAGGAGAAGGACACAGTATGGTGTCTTGGAAATTTTCACTAGGGACTCAGTCAAACCTAAATTAATCATCCTTTATTATCAGCAAGCTGGAGAGGTTCCAACAAACTTAATGCACCATAGCACGTTGGTCGGGAGCTCTGCCGGAGCAGTTCCATTATTTCTCTTATATACTGCTTTCACAAACAAGTTATAATTGCACAATTTACATTATTAATCATTAATTCGTCATTAAGGTTTGGTTCCTGCATGTGCCTGACCAATACCTCACAAGGCTTCTTCTCTCCAAACTGAGACCTTGAAACTGAGATATCCCCTTTGGTTCCCAGAACAATGTTCTGGAAGTACTGCCAATTGGTCTGAGGAGGAGGTCACAGTCATCTGCACAAACCAAGATAGAGGGAGAGGAGATGTTTACAATTCAATGCTATCGCTAGAGACCACAACATTTTCCCTCACATTGCCTCGTTTATCGTAAAATTTTAAGGTAACATATCGGCGACCTCGCTGCAGAGTTACAGGGTCAGGGAGTCAGAGGGCTAATCCTCAGGGAGAAATCCCAACCACCCAGCGGACACAATCTGGTGAGATTTGTATTGAAGCAAGACAAAAACAAACAAACAAAAACAACAACAGCAATACACTTCTTCATATAAAATACCTTATCCTTTACCCAATCAAGCTCTCTGTCTGTAAGGTGTCATAGAAATGCATAGTACTGAGAGAGACTTTGTCTTTTCTTCAAACAATCATCTTCATTTAAAATGGATTAATTATTGCAATAATGAAGCTGTTCGACACACACCTCGAAGTGTGTGTTGCCGAGAGTTTAGCCTTTAATGAAGAAAAAAAAAACAGATATTATATAGGGGACCCAAAAATGCTTAGTATTGGCTGGTTCCACCCCCCCATGCAGATCAGGGGGCATCATAAGCTACTTCAGGTACACCCAGTTGTTATCTGGGGGCTCCCGAGTGGCACTACGGTCTAAGGCACTGCATCTCAGGAGGCATCACTACAGACACCCTAGTACAAACCCAGGCTGTATCACAACCTGCCGTGATTGAGAATCCCATAGGGCGGCGCACAATTGGCCCAGCGTTGTCCGGGTTTGGCCGGTGTAGGCTGTCATTGTAAATAAGAATTTGTACTTGACTGACTTGCCTAGTTAAATAAAATATGAAATAAAAAAAGTCTGCATCTGGTGCCATTTCCCAGATGCCAGGATGATTAGGATCAATGGGGGTTTTGTTCTACTACATTCAGGCTATCTCTGTTACACCCACCACATCTTGTCTATGGAATGCAGACTGTAACTCTTTTGTCAGCTCAAGCCTCAGAGGCCTAACTCAGAGGTCAGAAGTCATTCAACCCCATAAGTGAGTGTTTCTTTCCCTTTTCTTTCCCTGTACTTCAGACTCTTTTTTTAAAAGATATTTCAAACATTTTGTGTACCAGGTTTACATTGGGTTTTTCAGTACATTTCTTATCAAGAGAATTTACATGTGTGCAACCAAAACTCGGACAATAGATACTTCAGAAAATGTCATGTGTGTGCCAACCCGTGAAGAGCCCACTAAAACACAATAAATCAAACACGGTTTCAACACCACTAACAAATAGGTTGTTTGTGTGTGGGTACTGGCGTGTGTGGTAAAATGCATGGTAAAAATAAACAAAATGGCCATCTTGTTCAGGAAGTCTTGATTAAACCATGTGTCTACAGAATCATACTTCAGACACATCAGATGATAGTGTAATGTAATATATGATAGTGTCCCGTTAAGCGGAATAGTAAACAATCCCAGAGACCCTTTCTTGTAATCTTGTCATTTTGACCTATTGCATTGACATATGTTCTGTAATGACTGTCCCTGTGACATCAACTAGTCAAAATATGAAACCTGTTGTTTAACAAATCTGCAAAGTCCTTCAAAAAGTTAGTGCTGGCTTATCAACTCGATATTCAGTACTAAAAACATTTACTTGGATCTACTTAAATTCTGGATACAATGCCACGTAATGGAAACAGATTATTGTTTTATATTACATTACATTCTTAAATCACTGGTATTACCCAAACTATAGAATTGAGTGGTAATAATTGGAAATGGTCAAAAACGTATCATTATTCATTCCTATGTCCCAAATGTCCCCTGTGTCCTTTACAAACGGTTTGAGGTAACCTCTACAGGATCTGTTTGAGTTAACCTCTACTGGATTGTTTTTTTTACACTTGTTAGAAATGATGCTCTCAAAGTGTGTCTCCCATTTCTCTCGTGTCGTGTGGTATTATCTTTCTCTCTCTTTCTCTCCAGGATACATTAGGGGGAAGTAGTTTTTTGGTTTAATTCAATGTTTAAATTTGCTTCAAGTGTGGTTTGTACTGAAAGTTGACACTTGTATGGAGGGATGTGTGTGGGGGAAGGAAGTACATAGATGGAAATGCAGTCACCATCCACTTCAGATAGCATTTCTTGTTTTTTTAGGCCTGTTTAAAACATTTAAGGTAACAAACTTTGATTGAAGTGTGACACAGGCTGTATTGTTATGTATATCTTGGTACTGTATGTACAGTAAGGTATCCAATATTGTTAAATCTCACATGGTTTGAAGTTACCATTATTAATCCTGCATCAAGTCTCATATGGTGGAAATGTAACAGTGTTGTATCATTTTATTATCCACTAGATGTGAGAGTTTTTCTGTACCTCTCGCGGCATGATTTATTAATTATTTGACATTCTAATAAATTAAGTAGACTCCTCCTTATTTATCCCGCCCCCCAGAAAGACCATCATGTAAAAGCGCGGTGATCCTTATATATAATCATCCTATCCTGCCACAATGATTCAAAACCTGCTCTCTTATTTGTACATAGAGGTTATGGAGAGGGCCAGTGGGGTTAAGTAACTGATCTTAACATAGATCTTGGTAGTCAGCTAGTGAAGAGGTCCCTATGTAATCACGTCACATAGCCTAGTGTAGTCGTCTCCCTACTGAATTTGAATCGTGGAAAAGCCACATTAAAAAAATGTATAAGAAAAGGCAATAGAGGTTGACATTTTTCAAGTCCAAAAATCCAGAGAAAGATGTTGAATTGAACCCAGAACGAGCCAAAGAACTGTTAGTGCCGGAGGAGAGGAGTGAGGGGCAAATGGTTCCTGATGGCGATGCTAATTCTGACAGTTCAGCATCTCCACTAGCTAGTAGGCCTACAATTCTCTTCCTGTAGAACCATAAAATGTAAGGATGGGAGAGAAGGAGAAGTGTTTTAAGTAGGATGTATATAAGTGTGATGGTGAGAAATGTTTTGCTGTCTGAATAGAGCTGCTTCGACCCTTTGGGAAGAACTAAACTTGGTTAAGCTTCTCTAGTGTCCGTGAGTTATTTACTCTGAAAAATAAGAACCTAACAGTTGGCGTTGTCGGCAGGATTCACCACAATTTTTGTTATCAAACCAAAGAGTCCAAATCAGTGGAACAGGAGCCGGCACAGCAATAAGGTAGGCAAGTTCCTACACCTGTTACCACTCTTTTTGACATCTTGGGGAGATGAGAATCGTAGGCTGAATAATTATAGGATATGGACTTAGGAAGCCTGAGTTAATTTAAAAGGCCCATAGTGTTATTACCTGTCATAGATTTATAGTAAAAGGTAAGTCCCGGAAGGTAAGCCCAAACAGGTCAGTACCTGTTTAGAAGGTAAGTCCTAGGGGATAAATCCCAGTGGGTTAGTACCTGTGATTACTATACAAAAAAGGGTGAGGCCCGGAAGGTAAACCTGAGCAGTTTATAATCTGCAAAAGGTAAGTCCTTGTGGGTAAATCCCAGCGGGGTTGGTTCCCTGCATAATCTAGAAAGGGGTGTGAGCCTAGGTGTAGTGGCTGTGAAGCAGCTAGATATGTGGACAATATTAGAAAGTATCAGTAGAGAGCAAACGAGCAGTTGGTACAGGACTATCGGGATGTGAATTGATGAACGATAGGATAAACAAGCACTAATAAGGTACAAAAGTGTCCAAATAATTAATAGACTAGACTGTTATTAATTAACGCTGGGGGGGTGACGCTGAGACAAGAAAACAAAAATGTCTTCTAAAGACCAGGATACACCCGGGGAGGGAGGAAAAGAAAATGAAAATGTTACCATAGTCTTAGAGGCACTAAAAAAAGCATATAATCAAAACCAAGAACCAAATAAATGGCGGGGATAATTTGTGAAATTGGACAAAATTGGAACACAAAAATACTTGAGAATATTTCCTATTCAAGAGCCTATGGATGCAATCGTACTGTGGAACACTGATAAAACTAGAAAAAGAGAAAAAATAAAGATCTGCTAGGTAAAATGGACCAGGTGTTAAGGTTTTCTTCCTCTGAAGAGGAGGTGTAGCAGGGATCGGACCAAAATGCAGCGTGGTTATCTTCATACATCTTTAATAAAGATAATGACGATACAATACAAAACAATAAACGTAACGTGAAAAACCTAAACAGCCTTATCTGGTGCAAACAAACACAGAGACAGGAACAATCACCCACGAAACACTCAAAGAATATGGCTGCCTAAATATGGTTCCCATTCAGAGACAACGATAAACACCTGCCTCTGATTGAGAACCACTCCAGGTTATTATAGTAAAAGGTAAGTAGACTTTCCTAGACTACTCTACTATACCACAATCCCATAACCTACAAAAACCCCAAGACAAAACACACCACATAAATAACCCATGTCACACCCTGGCCTGACCAAAATAATAAAGAAAACACAAAATACTAAGACCAGGGCGTGACACCAGGCAGCAGACAAGAATGAGGCGACAAATAAAAAACTAGGAATATCCGAAGGGCATGCACATAGATTAGATGAACAGAAACAGGAATTGGCTAATGAGCTAGAAAAAAGTCAAAACCTAAATCAAGAGTTAGAGAAAGACCTCGAGGATAGGCAAAACCAAATGAAACAACTCAGGGTTATGCTTCAACAGTATCAGAATACGTGTAGAGGAGTGTATGCAATTGCAACTCCTCCACCGTTTGGGTTTGAAACCTGTTATCAAAATGGCTATCGCAGGGGTGGTAGATCAGCATTCTCACTGGGATGAAATAGTACAAGCAGCGTTGAGAGTAGAATCTAATTCCATTTACTCCACAGCAGTACGAGTGGTTAATGCTGCCACAGTGAAAGTCAACAGTGGTTACAATGGTCCAAATAAGATAAAGAAACCGAGAGGGAAGGGTAGCAACCCGGTGATGAGGCACAGAGGGTTAGCTCCCTGTTTTAGGTGTGGGGCTATCGGGCTTTGAAATAATGAATATATGGTGGTACTGGAATCTGCTACTTTGGGAGGAAATGCTTTTACTACCTTGGGAGTAAAAGTGTTTGCTTCTTTGTCAAAAGAGCAGCAGTAAACTCTCTTAAAAGCAGCAGGACATTTTGCCTAACATTTTGCCTAGCAGTACATGGCCTCCGTTCGATCAATAGTGGTTCATAGAGATTACGTTTTTTATGTGAAAGGAGACGTAGGAGGTCACGTCTCACACAACTTTCTAATAGATACAGACGCTCAAATATCACTAATTCCATACAATAAAAAAATTGGCTAAATTTGCGACAGGGAAAAGTATCACGTTCAGCAGGGTAACATGTCATTAAACCTAGGACCAGTGACAATACCAGGATAATTTTACATGGCTATGGGAATAGAACTGATTTTGGGGTTGGATAATCTTTGCGAGATGCCGGGGGAGTGGATTCTGAAAGGTAACAAATTAAAATTGGCAGTAAGAACGTCGAAAGCAGAGCAATTGTTGTTTCAGGACCATCCATTATGGGCAAAAGACGCATTAGATTGTGGTCTAATCAAAGGTTGTACGCCTGTTGTGGTTGAGGGAGAACCGCCATCACCAATGAAGCAATAACCTATTAAACCAGAGGCTGAGAAATCGGTGGCGGAGTACCTTCCAATATTACTTGAACGTGGCATAGTGATCCGCGGACCAGCTCGATGCAACAGCCCTTTATACCCAGTAAAAAAAAGGACTAAAATGGCGTATTACTGTGGATTTTCGAGGCCTAAATGAACATGCATTGGCATCTATTCCCTCGGACTCAGGATGGTACAGTCTGTTAGACATGAAAAATGGATTTTGGTCTGTGCCGGTGGCTGAGGAGTCACAACACTGCTTCGGGTTCTGTTGCCAGGGGGAGCAATTTACGTGGGCTAAAGTACCGATGGGATTCACAAATAGTCCCACTTGGTATCATTCTGCATTGAACAATCGTTAAAAGGATGTACGTTTGAAGGTTCTGTGTTGGTACAATATGTGGATGATTTGTTATTAGCATCAAAAGACAAAGAAACTCATATGCGAGACCTCACCACAATGGTAGACTATTTGGTGGAACAGGGTCATAAGGCATCATATGAGAAAGCACAACTAGCAAAGCAAGAAGTAACATATTTGGGGGTTGTGATTTTTAAGGGCACAAAACACATTACCCGGGATCAGATAGAAACCATGCGTTCTTTGGCACAGCCAAACACTCCTCGCACGCTCATGAAAACTTTAGGAGTTTTCAATTTTGTTAGACATTTTATTCTGTTATTCTCTGAAATAGCCACTTACAGAGTTGACGAAAGGTGGGAAGGGTCCCCATGAGAGGATAGAGTGGAATCAAGAGTGTGAGGAAGCGTTTCTCGAGAAGCAATTGTGTCAAACGACAGCATTGGGATTGCCAAACCTAAAATTACCTTTCAAAACTTTTGTTAATGAACAAGAAGGACATTGTAACGCGGTGGTTACGCAAAATCATGGGGGTAGAGAGAGACCAGTAATGTACTGGAGTAAATTGCTAGACTCAAAAGGAATGCAAAAGGAATGCCACCGTGCCTTAGGGAGGTACAGGCGACTGAAATGGTGTTGCATAACACGGCTTCCATTACAATGGGTCAAAAAATAGATTTTGTATGTTCCATACGCAGTAGCAACCATAGTGAACAGCATGAAAGCACAACATGTTACTAGTGCAAGATGGACGAAATGGGAGTTAACGTTAAAATGGGGAAAATCTACAATTTCATAAGATTGGGGCTTTGAATCCTGCGCCGTTAATGCCTGGGGAGGGTGAATCGCATACATGTAACCCAGATCAGATTACTCCAAAACCTAGGCCTGATTTGCAAGAGACAGCATTAGAATCGGGAAAAGTATTGTATACAGATGGCTCTAGTTACATAACCACAGAAGAGAAGAGAGTAATGGGGTATGCTGTGTGTGATGACAGAGGAATAGTGAAGGCAGGCCCAATGTCAGCCTCGGTATCAGCCCAGGGGGCGGAGTTACATGCATTGGCCGAGGCTTGTAGTTTGTCGGAAGGGGAGAATATAACAATATACATGGATTCTTGGTATGCATTTGGGGTAGTTCATGATTTCAGTACATTGTGGTCACAAAGAGGCATGTTAACAGTGACAGGAACACTAATAAAAAATGGACTGGAGGAAGCATGTCAGTTACACAGTAAATTAGCAGTGGTGAAATGTGAAGCTCATACTAGTCGCACAGATAAAATTGCCATAGGTAATCGTAGAGCAGGCGAAATGGTTAAGGTGGCTGCCTTGGTGAGAGAAAGTGTTAGAGAACCACATGTAAATAGTGTGAATACGAAGGCTGGGATTGCTGCTGTAAATATTTTAGACTCACAAACTAGCAAGATGGAAATGCGGGAGTGGTTAGAGCAGGGGTGTCAAGTAGACATTGAAGGGTTATGGTATAACACTAACACTAGAAGGCCAGTGGCGCCAAGTGGGATACATGTTACTCTTCCTGAAATGTATCACGGACCAACTCATCAATCGGCTGTGAACATGTATTCTCAGTTCAAGAAGACGTGGTGGTGAAAGGAACATTTCGGGACTGGGTTAAAAGATGTGTGATATGTGCCCAACATAATATTGCACCAACAATGCCTACTCCTGCCCGACAGCAACCCTTTCCGGAAGGACCATGCAGATTCACTTTATAGGGCCACTTCCTCGAAGCAGCGGGAAGACCCATGCATTGGTGATGGTGGACAGATTTTCAAGATGGAGAGAAGTATTTGCAACTTCCACAGCATCAGCGAACTTTGTGGCACAAACTCTGTTGAGGGAAGTGATACCGAGATGGGGCTTTTTTCGGACATTAGATCCGATCAAGGAACGCATTTATCTTCTAAAGTGCTACAAGCGGTATGTAAGGCATTGGGAATCTCCCATGCTTTTCATTGTCCGTATAGGCAGCAAGCGGCAGGGATTACGGAGCGCCAGAATCGTTCGATTAAGGAGAAATTGGTTGAGACTTTTGGTACCGAAGGGAAAGACTGGGTTACGAATTTACCCATGGTACTGATGTCAATGATCCCGCAGCATAACGGGTGAGCTAGAATTCGCCATGATGGCTGAAGCGGAGCTAAAGTGAGAGAGGAAGAGTAGAGTTCACTGTAGACAAGCAATTGGGGTGGGTCTGGGAGCGATTTTAACCGTCACAGTTTTAGTGTCGGTTGCTCTGATGGTTAATGAACCATGTAAAGATGATAGATTGACTATTAACATAGAATGGGTTGCCAAATATGAAGACACGAGAATGCATTGGGGTAAAGTCGATACTAACGCTATAACTACTAAACAGGTCACTAATCACAATGGTATGGTGATATGGATGGAGCCACTTGATAACAGAACTAGCACATTGGACATAGGTTGTTCTAAACAAGGTGTGGTTTTATTACAGACAGGAGTGTGGAAGGAACGTAATAATGCTGAGAGTTTACAGAAAATATCTAGATTTTCTCTGTTGCCACAAATAGACATCATGTGTCAGGGTTCAAGATCAGCTGTAGCTCAGTTGATAACTTTCAGATTAATGTTACCCGAACTTAAAACATTTCAGAAGGTTGATAGCATGGACACAACCATTGCTGACTATGGAGCAGCAAAGGATAGTGTGGGGGAAGTGCTATCTCATAAAAGGAGGTTGTATTCACCAGTAATGCCCTTTAGTACAGCAACTAGGGGAGTGAAGTGGTCAGGGAAAATTTTAGACACCAGTAGACCACGAACCTGGGGAAAGATAGCTTGTTGGTGTAATTATACTCTGGACAACATCCTAAGGGGGGAATATGGGAACCAAACTATTCTTACTGTCAAGTGACAGGGGGAAGAAGATGCATATGAGCAGATGAAGGCATACTTACAGACTCATTTAGGGCCTGAACTAGTGACAGAGACAGACATACATCAATGCAGATGGTATGATGGAGGGATCAAGGGTCAGTCCTATGGAGTGTTAGTTGCAGATTCTGGCAGGACCGATATCAGTGCATTCTATTGGGTCCCGCAAACCAAGGCATTAACGTTACAGGGAATTGGCAGAGCAGAATTTAACATGACTGGGGTGGAAGTTTGTGTCGCTAGTAAGTTAAGGAAGTTGGTACTAGAGTCTCTGGGGAATGATACCACTCCTCTATGTATATTGGTACAGGAAATAGCTCGTAGAAAAGGGAGGACGGCTAGTTGTGTACAATATAGGGACTATTATGAAGAGGAAATTAACGTTACACATACCCAGATAATGGTGAAAGTAGCAGAGATAGTGTTGTCATTTCAGACACTGTTGTCAACTTTCAGGAATGAGTTTGTCACAGAAGGCATACCACTTGAAAGTATAGCAACCGATCCCTGTATAAAGGACACCACATCACCAGAAGGAAGGTTTGCTGTGATAATAGCATCACATCTCCTGCAGAGTGCGATTAAGAAACGTGACTGAGTTTTGTACGATTGGATACTCTTCCAACGCCACTAATCTCCCCCCCATTTCTGACAGATAGTAAACACTTGACATATCTCCCAGTAGATTGGGACCGAACCACAGTAAACGGAAGGTGTCAGAAGGTGGTTGCTTATCAGCCATTGGGGTCCAAAGTCTACTCTGTAACAAGGGTGTTTACAAACGGGTGGGGGGTAGATCGGCCTTGGGATGAGAGATGTGTACCTAACTTGAGCACAGGGATGTATTATACGCAGGTACCAACTGTAGCAGAACACAGGTCATTAGAGATATTGGTGGCTAAGGACCAATGAATAAACTGGGAAACAGGTAGGGGGTATCTGAAAGGTCCAGTCCTAGACCTATCAGTAAACCATGAAGATAATAGGAGAGCAGGAGACAGATTCCGAGCAATAGCTATTCTCACAGCAGTCGCTGTAGGGACAGTAACAGAATGAGCAGTAGTAGTAGCGCAGGAAGCTATATTGACTGCATGGAACTGGACTACAGCGCAAATGAGGGGAATAGTGAAATATGTGTCAGGAGCAGTGTTAGTAATAGCAGGGGTTACTTTGGTGATATTGTTAGGATATCGTGTGCTGAGGGCATGGATGTTAAAATGGCTACACAGTGTTGAGTTACCTCAAGATGAGGTAAAATTGATTAAGGCTACCGCACGTATATATCAGGTGGCTATGGAGGTAGATGATGGGGAGCAAAGTGAGAATGACATGGCTTGGGAACACCTCTTGGATCCTGTAGTCTGACGGGGAAGAAAGGGTGTAAGCATCAGGAAGCTTTTTAGCACTTCCATTTTTGCCAAAATCAGCAGAAAAGTATCCTGAAGGCATAGTCAGGCTAAGAGAGAGTGGGAATTGTCATGTTATCAAACTTTGAGTTGTCATTCACGTTTATTGCATTCTCCCCACTGTAACTGTGATGGTGAGAAATGTTTTGCTGTCTGAATACAGCTGTGTCGACCCTTTGAGGATAATTAAACTTGGTTAAGCTTCTCTAGTGTCCGTGAGTTCTTTATGCTGAAAAATAAGAACCTAACAGTACATTAAATTAACCTCCTATGCATCAGACATTAAAAAACAAAACAACGAAGAGCCCTCAGAAAGAATGTTTTGAACATGCCTGAACCATATGTAGGCTGGGCTATTGATTTGATTTTATCCCTCTTTTAATGTGGTCTGGACGGGGGCTACGTTGTCACTTACTCGGGATATTTTGAGTTGTTTGGGAACTCGGCTGGGGTGTTCAGAGATTATTATTTTATGTATACCATTTATTTTCCTTTGATGTGAACGCAGCATTAACTATTATCCACCTTTAGCCAGAGATGACTTGCACTAAAGGTGGATTACTGTTCGATGACTAGCACCTTAAATCTATTGACATGGAACTGCCATGGTCTAGGTCATGCAATAAAACGGAAAAAGATACTATGTGCTCTAAAAAAGGAAAAAGCAGACATCGCGCTATTACAAGAGACACACCTCTGTGATGCTGAACATGCCAAACTCTGCAGAGCTTGGGTGGGACAGGTCTATTTCTCATCTTTCAAATCAAACAGTAGAGGTACAACCATACTTATCCATAAGAATGTTCCATTCATAATAGACAAAAACATATCTGATCCGGAGGGGAGATTTATTTTGATAACTGGGTCACTGTACGGACAACCAATTACTATCTTAAAGATATATGCCCCTAACACAGACACTCCTACTTTCATGTCAAAAATGATAACCCTGTTCAATGAGCATTGTGTTTCCTTTGGCGTGGTGGCCGGAGATTTTAATTGTACCCTTAACCTGTCACGTCCTGACCTTAGTTCCTTTTTATGTCTCTGTTTTAGTTTGGTCAGGGCGTGAGTTGGGGTGGGCATTCAATGTTTTCTGTTTTGTGTGTATCACCTGACGGAAGTGTTTTGTTTCTTTCATTCACTTTGTTATTTTGTTTTGTCTGTTCAGTTTAAATAAATCAACATGGACACTTACCGCGCTGCATATTGGTCCGATCCTTTCTACTCCTCAGACGAAGAAGAGATTCGTTACAGGACCCTGGGCACAGGCTCGGGAATATCGCCGCCCCAGGGAGGAGCTGGAGGCAGCTAAAGCCGAGTGGAGGCGTTATGAGGAGTTATCACGGCAGCGCAACAGGGACGAGAGGCAGCCCCAAAAATATCTTGGGGGGTGGAACACAGGGAGTGTGGCTAAGTCAGGTAGGAGACCTGAGCCAACTCCCCGTGCTTAACGTGGCGAGAGGGCATCGAGCCAGGAGCAATGAAGCCGGCTCAGAGCATCTGGTCTCCAGTGCGTCTCCTCGCCCCGGGTTATATGGCACCAGCCCTACGCACGGTGTCCCCGGTTTGCCAGCACAGCCCAGTGCGGTCTGTTCCACCCCGCCGCACTTGCCGGGCTACGGGGAGTATCCAGCCAGGACAGGTTGTGCAGGCTTGGTGCTCGAGACCTCCAGTGTGCCTCCACGGTCCGGTCTATCCGGTGCCTCCTCCGGAGGCTCCTCCAGAGCCTCCCTCCTGTCCGGAGCTGCCAGAGCCGCCCGTCAGTCAGGAGCTGCCAGAGCCGCCCGTCAGTCAGGAGCTGCCAGAGCCGCCCGTCAGTCAGGAGCTGCCAGAGCCGCCCGTCAGTCAGGAGCTGCCAGAGCCGCCCGTCAGTCAGGAGCTGCCAGAGCCGCCCGTCAGTCAGGAGCTGCCAGAGCCGCCCTTCACGCCGGCGCTGCCGGAGTCGCCCGCCTATTTGTATGCCCAAATCGGCAACATGTTAACATGGATCACAAACAGACAAGAGTCAACGTGGATTCAGATAGAAGCCCAATCCTGTGGTTCATTGCCACTAAGCTCAATTATATTCATTAATAACTTAAGTGAAGGGGGCAGCACCCTACTAGCTTGGAGGGACTGTAAGAAATACCTGGGCATTTCCTCCCAAATATGTTCCCACTCGCCCATAGTAGGCAACCCAGACTTGCCAAAAGTCCTGAAGGATGCCAACTTTAATCTTTGGCATACTCTAGGAATCAGGACCTTTTCAGACCTATTTCATCAGAAAACCACTACACTGAAATATTTTCCAGAGCTCTGGAGTGAATTCAATGTGCCAAGATCCCATGTATTTTATTTTATATATCTTCAAATTAGACATGTAATTTCCTCATTTACTTCCAAGAGGGGGTTTAGAACTCAGTTGAATGAAGATGAAACCCTTCTTGTCACAGCACAATCCATTAAAGGCAAAATATCTTAAATCTATGGACTCCTTTCTGAGAAAGGAGGCTCCTCCTTTACTCCTTTGAAAATAATCTGAGAAAAGGACCTTGGTCTGACTATCAGTGATGAGTTATGGGCAGAGGTTTGCGACAGGGTATACTGCTCCTCTACTAATGTAAAAATGAAAGAATCTAATTACAAATTTTTGTACAAATTTTATTACACTCCTTTGAGACTCCATGGGGAGTCTAAAAAAAGAGATATAAAAAGATAAAGATATAAAACTGTATTTTTTCAAGATATAAAACTGTAAAGTTTTCAGTTTTTGATTTGTTAAAAAAGTTTGAAATATCCAATAAATGTCGTTCCACTTCATGATTGTGTCCCACTTGTTGTTGATTCTTCACAAAAAAATACAGTTTTATATCTTTATGTTTGAAGCCTGAAATGTGGCAAAAGGTCGCAAAGTTCAAGGGGGCCGAATACTTTCGCAAGGCACTGTATATGCATGTATTTTGGAACTGTAGAGAGATTGCCAGATTTTGGCAATCTATACATACTGCTGCACAGAAAATACTAGATGTACAGTTTGATATGACCCCGTGTATCTATCTTCTTAATGCCCAGCAGGACTGTCCTGACAGAGAAATTTTGCTTATGACTATTACATACTTTGCTAAGAAATGTATTCTTCTGTTGTGGGCCTCTAATACCCCTCCTACATTTAAAATGTGTCGTCTCAGCTAAGGCTGGAAATAGCTAATAAGAACCTTGATAGTGCTGCTGCAAGTTATACTGTATATATATATATATATATATATATATATATATATATATATATATTTTATATTTATTTTCAATTGTTTAATAATTATATATTATTTATTTTATTTATTTTAATTTTATTTTAATTTTTTTAGTCTGTCACATCTGTGAATGTGGAATATGTTTTGTTGGTTGATTGAAAAACAAGAACTTTCAACTTTAAATTGAAAAAATAAATGTGAATTGTATTGCTCTCAAGAAAAGGGTGCCATTGAAAGGAGTGATTAATGGGGTAGCAGTAAATGTCAAAGCTGACCAACTGAAGGAGAAGATTCCTGGTGTTTGTGATGCTCGTCGCTTGGTGTGACACAGACAGGGTGGCGTGAGTGGTGAATCAGAAGTCATTGTCTGTTCTTTTGAGTTTTGATCATTAGTCTTTTCCTCACCAAGTGATGTTAGGATATAAGTTATCCTGCATTGTTACAGCTTATGGGCATGTGGCAGCAGTGTGTAGGAGGGAGGTTCCTAGGGTGAGGAATGTGCAAAAGGGCATGAGACAAAGGAATGTGTAATATTGAGGAAAGTAGTGGTATGTGTTAATTGTAGGGGTGCCCATGGGACTGGGGATCAGAAATGTCCTGTGCGAGAGAGGCAGGTTGAGGTTTCCAGGGTCAGAGTAGTGCAGAAGTTGTCATATGCTGAGGCAGTGAAGAATGTAGAGGAAGATGGATCAAGGGGGAGGGATCCTGAGAGGAGTGGTGTGAGTAGTATATCTTTACCAGTACAGAGTGAAAGGCCAACAAGTGATATATATTTCAGTAAGATTGCATTTTTTGAATTTATAGTAATGGTTATCAACTGTACTGCAGGGATGGAATGTAGGTTGCAGAAAATTGAGGTTGTGGTGGCAGCTGCAGAGAGGTATTTGGGTGTACGAGACTTGACATCAGAAGAGTTACAGGGTGTGTTGAGTGGTGGTGTCCCATCCTTTCAGGTTGTTGGCATGAGGTAGGACTAAATAGATTTAAATAGTGGAGTAGGGTGGTGTTATTATTATTATTCTTTTGTGAGTGTCGTGTTATGGTATTTGTTTATTTATTTTAAAAAATTCAAGCAAAGTATAAGGGAGTTGGACTCCAGTCTAGTAGGTGGTGGTAATGCAAAAATTATTAGATGCCAACTGCCGTTAAACCTCAAAGAAGAAGAATTTCTCAGTCCATTAACACCATCAGCCGACAAGAAATAGAACGCAAACTCACTCACTTTTGTACATCGCCTTGGTCTGTACAATTGACCTTATTTTAGCTCCCCAAAAACGTAATACTTCCAGATCAACTGTAATGTCAATACCATTGTAATACACAATTTCACCCATTTCCAACAAAATGAATGACATGACCTTCAAGCTGCCCGTAACTGCATAATTCAAGAAAGCAATAAGATCCGTCGGGTCTTTTTAAAAATGGCGGGTGGGGAAGCGAAACTAATGCGTGGTAGTGAGAAGGAGAGGAGATGTGTGGGAAACCGTTTTTCACTCGATCTGTCCAACTTATCACCTTATCGCCTCTAAAATGTAAATAAAACACTATAAAGAGTTTATATAATGTGTCATTACATACCTATTTGAAGGTTTGTGTCGAATTTGAATTGGGTTTTTAGGGCGGTGCTAAAGGGATCTTCAGAAGTAAACAGCGGCTTTGAGAGTCATGATCACTTACAGTAATGACGCAAAAAATGACAAGATATCCCCCTTACCCCCGTCACTGTACATTTCTTGTTTTTAAACGATGAGAGAAGTGCTACACATGGTGGAGAGATTGTAAGACAGAAATAGTTGCTTTATGTGTGCGGTACGTTACGGTATGACACGTCACGATGTAACGGAGGGTCCATTTTCTTTTCAACTTTTCTCCAATACTATAGAGCCATTACCATGTCGATCAACGCCTGAATAGAAACGTAGTTCACACCCAGTCAACACAGTCGCTACAGTCCCATTAGTTTTCTTTGCAGCCTCGTTTGAATGTCGCGGTTGCTCACATTTGTACGGAATGGGGTGAGTTTACGTTAGCTACAGAAAATAGTGGAGATATCAGACCTTTCTGCAGCAGGTAGCTCTGACCGGTCAGCTTCATCTTGTAGCAGGTTGAGGGATTAACTTACTTTCACTAGCTAGCATGACTATAGCCAGTAACCAGGTAGGGCTAGCCAGCCAGCTAGTCAATAGCCGGCTAATGTTAGTGCTAGCTAGTCAATAGCAACCAGCTAGTCAATAGCCAGCCAGTTAGTACTAGCTTGCAAGCAAACTTTGTTCAGTTGTTTGATCAATGGTATTTGTTTTCCATTATTCCATGTCCAATTTTGACTATAAATTAGAAAACGAGTCGTTTTCCATTTTTCCAGTCTCCATTTTGACCGATGCAAACCTGTGATGTCTACTCCGTGGATGCTGGACTCGACACAACCAACAGCGATATTTGAAGCCATGATGTCAGCAAGCAGCGATGATCAACACAGTAATCCTGTCACGGTCTTCCTCCTCTTCATCTGAAGAGGAGAGGCGAGAAGGATCAGAGGACCAAAATGCGGCGTGGTATGTGTTCATAGTGAATATTTAATTAAAGAAAGTACTGAACACTGCATACAAAAACAATAACGACCGTGAAGCTACAAATGAGACCTGTGCTGACACAAGCAACTAGCATAGACAATCACCCACAAACAAACAGTGCAACCCAGGCTACCTAAGTATGATTCTCAATCAGAGACAACTAATGACACCTGCCTCTGATTGAGAACCATACTAGGCCGAAACATACAAATCCCCAAATCATAGAAAATCAAACAAAGACTGCCCACCCAACTCACGCCCTGACCATACTCAATAAATACAAAACAAAGGAAATAAAGGTCAGAACGTGACAATTGCTTGATGGCTAGCAATATCTTTAGTGCAGCTAACTACAATAGCTGTAGCGTGTGAGAGTTTGCGATGCGATGTGAACCAGGGTCAGTAACTTGTCATACAAACATACATGGAAGACTTAGCTACATGTTTGATGTTTGCCAGAGTATCCAATTTACGTTATACTGTTTGTATACTTTCAGAGGTCATTCCTGAATTTACGGACTCAGAAGTAGCTGCAACATGCTCGAATGGTGAAACCACAACCTCAGAGCCCTGCACCCCGACACCCAGGGTCCATCGACACAATCAATGCTCCTGAAACCCATGAACTCTGCACCCCAAGGGTCCATTCTCGGTTGGTGAACAGTTCAATGTTAATTGTCATGTTCACTTGTAGCCCAAATCACACAATTTCTTCAACAGGGCTTATCAACAGAGGGCTTTTGTCATGGCAGGGTTATGTTCTTAAACATTATTTAAGGAGACATTATGAATCTAGGAGTGTTTATATAAAACTGGATTACAGATTAAAGTCATCATATTCTGAGCCAAGATTTGTATTATTTGCATCATTGGCGTATCCTGGTTGGTCCCACACTGGCCTTTGGTGGACAAGATTTAATACATTTGCTGAGACAATCCATGGTTGGCGAACAAAACTGCACTCACACTGGCTGTTCTCAGGTTTGCTATGTAGTCTGTACCTTATAATTCCTGTAATGTAAATCTCATATCATCTGCTGGTTGAGAGAATGCCAAGAGTGTGCAAAGCTGTCATCGAGGGTGGCTACTTTGAAGAATCTCAAATATAAAATATATATTGATTTAACACTTTTTTGATTACTACATGATTCTGTGTTATTTAATAATTTTGATGTCTTCACTATTATTTTACAATGTAGAAAATAGCAAAAATAAAGAAAAAGACTTGAATGAGTAGGTGTGTCCAAACTTTGGACTGGTATTGTATATTTTCCCAGGGAAGAGAACACAATTGGAGCACAACCAGCGAATACCTGAACTTCATGAGGGTGACGGAGGCCTCATACCTGAAGACACTTGAGGCCCAGCGTCGTCTTCTTCTTTTTAGACCGTCATTATAAAATAATTATTTGTTCTTAACTGACTTGCCTAGTTAAATAAAGGTCAAATAAAAATGTTTCAATAATTATTCGGTGGGGTTTTTTGGTGGTTGCCATCCAACGTTATGGTGCATTATTGCCATTCACTGTGAGGCCCAGCATCAGCAGCAGGATCAGCACTTCAATCAGATGTGTGAAAATGAGGCAGCAGCCAGGGTGACTGAGATGGCCCAGACAGCCTCGTTTAACAGCTTCAACGCTGTATTTGGAAAGTTTGTCCAGGCCATAAAAGGACAAAAGACACCAGCAACAGTCTCGTCACTAGACTAAACAGGACTAAACTAGCTGAAGTTGTATGTAAAATTATTATTCACTTAAATTTGCGCTACATTAAAAGCATTGTGAATGTGGCTATCAATTACTGTTCATTGAATTTAGCATACTGTGAAACAATGAAAATAATGTACATTTTGGAGCATTAAACTTCTGTAAACATGCTTACTTAATTAAACATTGGTCGAAAAAGAAGATACAATTGTGTAGTGGGTAAAAAATAACAGGTCTAATAGTAAAATGAACATAAGGCAGTATATAGTAGTACTTTATTAATCCCCAAGGGTAAATTCATGTAATAAGGGGTAACCAAAAAATGGAGAGAACCACTGAGTTAAGGGACCAGGCTCAGTCTGTCATGCTGGTAGTTCTGTTGTTTGGTTCTCATGGGGACTGCATAAGAACCCTTTTGGAACCCTTTTTTCTAAGAGTGTAGCCTATATCTGCAGACCAGAGATGCGGTAAAGAGGTCAATGGAATGCAGACCGTGGGAGATAGAAGATGGATGCCGGATTGGCCTACATTCAACAAATCTGATCTAACAAAGTGGATATTCGTGAAATCCGTCATGATTGATGTTATTGTAACAGGCCCACAATGGGGTTGCTAAAGTCAGATTTTGATATATTTGGCTGTTTTCACTGCGTAACATTTAGAAGGTTTAGAAGAAGTGGCAGCTAAATGCTAACTCCTGTTCATATAAGCTGAAGGTTCCTCAGAACTGCACAGAAAAGCTATAAACTATATTAGCATTGATCTTATCCATGACTCAATATCAGCAGTGTGACATTCAGGATAAACTATTATCTCTTGTATTGTGCTCTCATGACAAAAACACAATGTTATCTTACTCAACAGGCAGACAGCTGTGGCTAGGATGTACATGATCTTCTCTAAAGCAAAAAGACTATAAATACAAAACAAAGCAGAATATGGAAGATCAAAATATGTTCAGTTTAGTTACATTTGCATCTAAATGCATAAATTCCCCTAATACAATAGGTTAATCCACTATTCACTACTCTACGTCGACAAGTTATGATCAAACAAGATCTGTGTGAGCAAATGTGTTAAGAATGTAGCACAAACCTCAAAGGCTGGGGTCAGGACAGATAAAAACAAAAAACAGGTACCTGCATGTTCCAAGATCTGTTTATTCATTCACATGCGCAAACATGCCATTTTACAAATATGTTCACCAGACTATTATTATTGTGATCTAAGTATGCAACTTTATAAATTGTGAAATTTTACATTCCTGAGGAAAAGCCAGTCAATGATATCTTCTCCCCATCCCTAAAATGGACAAGACTCTGCCTGTCCCCGGTCTCGATTACATCTCCAACCTTGTATAAAGACATAGGTTTGTAGCTACAGTAACGGTAGGGGAATAAAACGTCAAATGTTTCTACATTCTTCTTTCATGCCAAGTTGTATTGTTAATTTCATAAATGTGTTTTAAACAAAACTATTTATTATTGTTAATTCAGTTAAATATTGCTTGACACAATGCACACATGAAAAATGTGCTCGAGTCTATAACTAAACAGATTATGGTTTAGCCAATGCAAAGTAATTATGTTATTAATCGATGATAACACAATTAACGATGATAATAACACTGCATAACATTTAGAAGGTTTAGAAGAAGTGGCTGCTAAATGCTAACCCCCATTCGTATGAGCTGGTAGCATAGCTAGCATACAAAAATCGGTGGTGGTAGTCAAGGTTGTTTTTAACTGCAATACAGTTGATTGGTGACGATGACATGTATTCGGGTCGACATCCATACAAGCATTATACTCAGATTTTTCCCATTAACATAGTGTCAAATACACATATGAACTAAATGCCTAAATGTAGGTACATTTAGCTGGGGGGGCAATGAGGAGATTCAGGATCTTTTCACCACACGTTTCCATGGCATTTCCATTATTTGGGTCGAGTTCCATTGACCTCTGTACCTTATCTATACTAGCAGACCATATTCTAAGACCATATTCTAAGCATTCTAAATAGTATAGATTTAAAAGGCACAATTCTGTGTGAGTGCAATTAGGCTACATTAACGAGATAATGATAAGCTATATTTTTCATGATTATGTTGAACAGCTTTGGAAAAGGAAACAGCAGCTATAATGGTTTTATAATGGTTCTTCACAGCCACTTGGCTTCCAGCAGCAAAACAAGTGATGTCACAGTCAACATCAACATGCTGCCATGCTCACTCCACGCTGAACACTGGAGGAGTAGCTCTAAGAGAGAGAGAAGCAAAGACACGTTGAAGTGAAGGACTCGACAGGGGCAGCCTTTCTCACACAAATCTTTGGTCTATTAGGAACGTAAGGAACTTTTTACTTCCCTATCACTTCACCATTTTCACTGAAAAGCAAATGATAACCACAGAAACATGAATTCTATTGACATAGATCAATTGTTCTGTTTTCATATTAGGGTACCTAAGGAACTGAACTTACAGTTACTCTCAAATAGCAATGTAGACACACAGTTTCATGAATGCAGAAATGAAACTAATACAAGTTTGATAAAAGACTTACTCTTTTCCACAGTGGAAGTTTTTGACACCGTCTCTTTCTGCTTGATGGTGCAGGTGAAGTTTTTGGGCTTGTCGTCGGAAAAGCCAGTGAGGTTGAGACGGCAGGTGGAGATGCCTTCCATGATGGCGACAGCACCACGGTTCTTGAAGGTGGGGTCCTGACTCTTAGCAGGGTCTGTGCTGCCCACCACATTGTTCTCCTGGGTGTATGTGCAGGTAGGAACTGGTGTCGCAGCTGTCAGCTCGTATTCACAGTCCATCCTCAGGTTTTTCTCCTTCGTCAGGCAGGAGGTCAGCTTAGTCACCTTCTGGGCTGAGGCAAAACCTAAATCCCAGAGACGGCATACAGATACTGTACTTTCCCACTCCAACTCTCCCGCAATCATATGTCAACAACATATTAATTGGACTATTGTTTTCCATAGATTACCTTCCTCAGAATTGCACAGAAAAGCTATAGCCTATATTAGCATTGATCATATCCATGAGGACTCAATATCACCAGCGTGACATTACTATCTCTTGTGACAAAGCATTGTGCTCTCGTGATGAAAACACCAAAGGTTATCTTACCCAACAGGCAGACAGCTGTGGCTAGGATGTACATGATCTTCTCTCAAGCAAAAAGACTATAAATACAAAACAAAGCAGAATATGGAAGATAAAAAGATTACACCCATTTGTACGTGCATCACTCATTCACACGAGCAAATGTGTCATTTTAGAAATATGTTTCTATTATATCTATTATTATTGTGATCTCAGTATGCAACTTTAGAAATTGTAAAATGTTACATTCGTAGGGAAAAACCAGCCAATAGAATCTTCTCCGCATCCCTAAAATGGACAAGTCTCTGCCTGTCTCCGGTCTCGATTACATCTCTAACCTTGTATAAAGTCATAGGTTCGTAGCTAGAGTAACTGTAATAGGTGAAAAAAACGTAATGCCAAGATGTATTGTTCATTTCATAAATGTGTTTTAAATAAAACAATTTATTATTGTTACTTCAGTTAAATATTGCTTTATACAATGCAGACATCAATAATGTGCTCGAGCCTATAACATACAGATTATGGTTTAGCCGATGTGAGTTACTTATGTTATTAATCGATGATAATACAAGTAATGTCTCTTACCTTAACGTTGAAGGAGTTGAAGCTGTGCTCGGTTGTGTGATGTTAGGAGTGGATAATGTCGGCTCTCAATGAGATGCAGAGAGAGGGTTGGGAGAGCCAGAGAAAAAAAGGAGGGACGGGGTGTGTCAATGTTGTTTATCAAAATGACATTGCACAGTTTAGACTGCACACTAGAGGGATTGTGGGAGAACACTGGTAGGCTGCAGGTCTACCAAGGTCTATTTATCTATTGGCCACAGCATGCATTGTGATAAATATTCAGCCCATGACTGTGCTGTATTTCCTGAATTGTGTAATAGCATTTTTATAATAATTCATCAAATATTATATCTTAATTCCCTGGCCATCTCTTCAGCTCTCTGTCCTTCCTCACTTGGCCTGAGTGTGTAGCAAATTATTGAAGTAAACAGTCATTATAAGGCCTTCTACTTTTCCATAAGGTGGTTGCAGAGGCCATTTCTGAAATTATGTATGCCCACAGGGACTCAACTCCAGTTATCAGACACCACATAGTTCCTGGAATCAATATCCTGAATTCAATGGGCTAGTTCAAGTGTATAGTTTAGTGACAACCAATATAGACGTTTTCATTTGCCGTCCAAAATGTTCCTTTTGTGCATAGATATGGTAGGCTTTATCGATTCGTTTTAAACATACAAGATGCAATGTCGCCTTAATAGACTCTTTTCCTTTTCAAATCTGAAAGCTCCATCACTAGATCAGATTGTTTTATTTAACATGTTGAAAAGTGCAACAAAAGTTAATGTAAATGAATTTAATGTTCCAGGGACACACAATACGATTTCAGCACCACACTGCCATGGACAGTGCCCTAGGCTTGTGGAGCTCGGCCAGTCGTTGACAGATGTCTCCAGCATCCAACAAAAGCTCTCTCCATAAATGTATGCTATCTGTTGTTGTTTACTATCATTAAATGTGAAGACTGTTATTTGATCAAATCTATTCTGTATGTGTAATTGTTATTACGTGATTAAACTAATAATGTAAACTTATTAACTAGGAAGTCGGGGCACCATGGAAAATGTTGATTTACAGAGCAATTGTAACGGTTTTCTTGACTTGAAGGAGAGGCGGACCAAAGCGCAGCTTGGTTATTTTGATTCATGTTTAATAAAGCACTTCACATGAACAAACAAAAACAAGAAACGTGAAAACCCAAAACAGTCCTATCTGGTGCAAACACAGAGACAGGAACAATCACCTACAAACACACAGTGAAACACAGGCTACCTAAGTATGATTCTCAATCAGAGAGAACTAATGACACCTGCCTCTGATTGAGAACCATACTGGGCTGAAACATAGAAATACCCAAATCATAGAAAAACAAACATAGACTGCCCACCCCAATTCACGCACTGACCATACTAAATAATGACAAAACAAAGGAAATAAAGGTCAGAACGTGACAGCAATGATATTCCGAATATAACTCTTCAGATATTTTAATATCTGATCGATTCATCATTCTCATTCAAATGTTATTATTACCTTGTTAGGCTCATTACAAATGTCGTAAAATTCTTGGTTATCTGCACGAACGCTAGCATAAATTATGAATCAGCGATATACAAATTGGCTTAATAATTTATTTACTAACTAAATAATCACAGAAATACATGACAGACAAACAGTAGATATTGGTTACTAACAATGATAGAAAAGTCCCTAGTGGGCTAAGCCGATATGACAGCTTAGTAGACAAAAGGAAAGGGTGGGACTGAGAAAGAGCGGGAAAGACAAAATGGATTCATTACACACAGTCTATACATATATTAATTGAAATGCTAATCCTTTGCACATGAAAGGCCGCTCATTTCCGAATAATTGCAATGTATATATATTTACGCCCGTATGTCATTGTTGTCTTCTCTGTTGGAATCCTTGATCATCCTGTAGGGTTCATCAGAGTCTCTGGTTAACTTTAATTGAAATCACAGTCTTTCGTGGTTGTAGGTGGTTAGAATAGATACTTCAGAGTACCATTCAGAAATGTTCTCATAGAAAAGTTGCTTCGGCAGTTGTCGGTATTGTCATTATAGGTTTACGTAATTTCTAGCTGCAGACTCGTAATATGTGTACTCTAGAATTTGCTCCTTCTGTAGTGAATCGATAGTCTCAGAGTTTAACCATTTGCAACCTTAGCTTATACCGTGGTTTGCATGGTCTTAACCATTCGAGATGTCCTGCTTACCGTGGGTCTCTTTGGCATGAAATGTACATTTTGTCACGGGTGGTTTTATACGTTAAAAAAGGGTAGTAGAAAAGGGCAGTTCTATGACGCCGACGTAAATCCTATGCTCACGTGGGCGTGGCCACTGACTAGTTAATCTTTATATGAAAACCCATATTTTCTCATTTAGAAGGTTAATTAACATCACATCTTTTCACAAATTGTTAAATGACATATGTTTCACAATATTTAGATGGAAACCTGACAGCTGGGAAATGTACAATTTGTTAGATACCTTTATGTGTGTTTCCTGTCCTCCATGAGATCACCAAATGAAACACTCATCATAACTGTGTCCTAGTGTCCACGGAACATTCGCACATTCTCAAAGGTAGAAATAGAGCCTCCCCTCAGGGCACATCATGACACTGTAGTCAGTACAAAAACCATTTAAAACATTCATATCATTGTATATTTTGCAATAAAATGTAAATTCTTACATTAGTTGACAAATATACACTATATATAAAAAGCATGTGGACACCCCTTCAAATTAAAGGATTCGGCTATTTCAGCCACACCCGTTGCTGACAGGTATATAAAATCAACCATGCAGCCATGCAATCTCCATAGACAAACATTGGCAGTAGAATGGCCTTACTGAAGAACTCAATGATACCGTCATATGATGCCGCTTACCAAACAAATCAGTTTGTCAAATTTCTGCCCTTCTAGAGCTGCCCTGGTCAACCGTAAGTGCTGTTATTGTGAAGTGGAAACATCTAGGTGCAACAACGGCTCAGCCGCTAAGTGGTAGGTCACACAAGCTCGCAGAACGGGACCGTTGAGTACTGAAGTGCGTAGCACGTAACAATTGTCCGTCCTCGGTTGCAACACTCACTACCGAGTTCCAAGCAATGTCTGCACAAGGACTGTTCATCGGGAGCTTCATGATATGGGTTTCCATTGCCGAGCAGTCACACTCAAGCATCGGTTGGAGTAGTGTAAAGCTCGCCGCCATTGGACTCTGGAGCAGTGGAAACACGTTCGCTGGAGTGAGGAATTACGCTTCACCATCTGGCAGTCTGACGGATGAATCTGGGTTTGGTGGCTGCCAGGAGAACGATCCCTGCCCGAATGCATAGTGCCAACTGTAAGGTTTGGTGGATGAGGAATAGTGGTCTGGAGGTGTTTTTCATGGTTCGGGCTAGGCCCCTTAGTTCCAGCGACGGGTAATCTTAACGCTACAGCTACAGAAACTGTAAATCGACTGAGGGACCTCACAGATAATTGTATGTGTGGGGTACAGAGACAAGGAACTCAAAAATCATGTTAAACCCTAATTTTCCACACAGAGTCCATGCAACCTATTATGTGACTTTTTAAGCAATTTTCTTTCTCCTGAATTGATTTAGGTTGGCCATGACCCCGTTGACTTTATGGTGTATTGTGTGTAGACCAGTGACAAAAAAATCTCAAATTCAGGCTGTAACACAACAAAATGTGGAAAAAGTCAAGGGGTGTGAATACTATCTTAAGGCACTGTATGTCTTACTGAAACGTAGCTGGATCATGATGCTATGCACGTAGTACTCAGTGGATTCTCCATGCAGGATTGGACAACGGCTTCGAGGAATACGAAGGGAGGAGTGCTTTTTTCATAAATAAAAACTGGTGTGCTGCTTCAAGTGTGAATGAAATCTAAAGCTTTTGCTCACCTGGATATTGGATACCTCATGGCAAGCTGCAGATTATTTTATCAACCAAGAGAGTTCTCATCCATAATTATCATGGCTGTCTACATCCCTCCACAAGCCAACACCACTCTGGAACTCAACAAAATGTATAGGGCCATAAACAAACAAGAAACGGGGGTAGACTTAAAACCGTCCTACCTCACTTTTACCCACACATCTCCTGTGCCACTAGGGGCACTAAACCACTTTTATTCTACCTTCGTCCTCCCTTTGGCGAATCTGACCATGACTCCATTCTTCTGCTTTCTCTTTACAGACAAAAGCTCAAAGAGGAACTACCAGTGATGCGCTCAATATAGAAGTGGTTGGATAAAGCAGAAACGAGGCTACAAGATTATTATCATTATCATTGTCTCTGATTGGGAACCATATTAAGGTAGCCTGTTTTGTGTTGGGTTTTGTGGGTGGTCTTCTGTCTTTGTGTCTATGCACAAGATAGGATTCTTTCGGTTTTTCACATTTGTTTTGTAGTGTTCACGTTTATTTGTCTTTATTAAACATGTTAAACACTAACCACGCAGCGCTTTGGTCCAAATCTTTGTCCACAGAAGAAAGCCATTACAATGACAAAGCAAAACAGGATTTTTAGACATTTTTGTAAATAAAATACATAATTTACTTAAGAATTCAAACCTTTTGCAATGAGACTCGAAATTGAGCTCAGGTGCATCCTGTTTCCAATTATCATCCTTGAAGTTTTTCTTGATTGGAGTCCACCTGTGGTAAATTCAATTGATTGGACATGATTTAGAAAGGCACAAACCTGTCTATATGAGTTCCCACCGTTGACAGTGCATGTCAGAGCAAAACCCAAGCCATGAGGTCGAAGGAATTGTCCGTAGACCTCCGAGACAGGATTGTGTATTATTGTTTACGTTTCGTATCATTACATCCTGTCATGTGATTCTCAAGGATGTCTCTTATTGCCACTTATTCTGTGCGTCCTAACATTGGTCTACACAACATCTGGGTTCTTCTGGACTCCCCGGGGTCCTCAGATGTTCCCCTGCCTCACCTACATGGAGCACAACCTGGGGGTGGACTGAGTTCCCAGGACCTCAGACTGGGGGCGAAGGACTGGGGCGAAGGTTCACCTTCCAACACGACAACGACCCTAAGCACACAGCCAAGACAACACAGGAGTGGCTTCTGGACAACTCTCTGAATGTCCTTGAGTGGCCCAACCAGAGCCTGGACTTGAACTTGATCGAACATCTCTGGAGAGACCTCAAAACACCTGTGCAGCTACGCTCCCCTTCCAACCTGACAGACCTTGAGAGGATCTGCAGAGAAGAATGTGAGAAATTCCCCAAATACAGGTGTGCCAAGCTTGTAGCATCATACCCATGAAGAATTGAGTCTGTAATCGCTGGTAAAGGTGCTTCAAAAAAGTACTGAGTAAAGGGTCAAATAAAATAAAATGTTATTGGTCACATACACATGGTTAGCAGATGTTCATGTGAGTGTAGCAAAATGCTTGTGCTTCTAGTTCCGACAATGCAGTAATATCTAACAAGTAATCTAACAAATTCACAACAACTACCTTATGCACACAAATGTAAGGGATGAATAAGAATATGTACGTACAGTTGAAGTCAAAAGTTCACATACACTGAGGTTGGAGTCATTAAAACTTGTTTTTCAACCACTCCACAAATTTCTTGTGAACAAACTATAGTTTTGGCAAGTCGGCTAGGACATCTACTTTGTGCATGACAAAAGTCATTTTTACAACAATTGTTTACAGACAGATTATTTCACTTAAATTCACTGTATCACAATTCCAGTGGGCCAGAAGTTTACATACACTAAGTTGGCTGTGCCTTTAAACAGCTTGGAAAATTCCATAAAATGGTCATGGCTTTAAAAGCTTCTGGCTAATTGACATAATTTGAGACAATTGAAGATGTGTCCGTGGATGTATTTCAAGGCCTACCTTCAAACTCAGTTCCTCTTTGCTTGACATCATGGGAAAATCAAAAGAAATCAGCCAAGTCCTCAGAAAGAAAATTGTAGACCACCTCAAGTCTGGTTCATCCTTGGGAGTAATTTCCAAACACCTGAAGGTACCACATTCATCTGTACAAACAATAGTAAGTATAAAAATCATGGGACCACACAAGCCAAAGAACACAATCCCAACCATGAGGCACGGGGGTGGCAGCATCATGTTGTGGGGGTGCTTTGCTGCAGGAGGGACCGTGCACTTCACAAAATAGATGGCATCATGAGTCAGGAAAATGATGTGGATATATTGAAGCAACATTCTCAAGACATCACATCAGTCAGGAAGTTAAAGCTTGGTTGCAAATGGGTCTTCCAAATGGACAATGACCTCAAGCATACTTCCACAGTTGTGGCAAAATGGCTTAAGGACAACAAAGTCAAGGTATTGGAGTGGCCATCACAAAGCCCTGACCTCAATCCCATAGAAAATGTGTGGGCACAACTGAAAAAGCGTATGCGAGCAAGGAGGCCTACAAACCTGACTCAGTTACACAGGAGGAATGGGCCAAAATTCACCCAACTTATTGTGGGAAGCTTGTGGAAGGCTACTCGAAACGTTTGACTATTTAAAACTATTTAAAGGCAATGCTACCAAATAGCATTGCGTGTATGTAAACTTCTGACCCAGTGGGAATGTGATGAAATAAATAATTTGTTCTCTCTACTATTATTCTGACATTTCACATTCTTAAAATAAAGTGGTGATCCTAACTGACCTAAGATAGGAAATCTTTACTATGATTAAATGTCAGGAATTGTGAAAAACTGAGATTAAATGTATTTGGATAAGCTGTATATAAACATCTGACTTCAACTGTATATGGATGAGCGATGGCCGTGCGGCATACGCAAGATGCAGTCGATGTTATAGAGCAGTATATACATATGAGATGAGTAATGTAGGATATATAAACATTATTAAAGTGGTGTTTTTTAAAGTGACTAATGATAGCCATAGGCAAGATGCAGTCAATCGTATAGAACAGTATATACATATGATATGAGTAATGTAGGATATGTAAACATTCTTAAAGTGCCGTTATTTAAGGTGACTAGTGACATCTTTATTAAGTCCATTTATTAGTGGCCAGAGATTTGAGTCTGTATGTTGACAGCAGCCTCTTTATGTTAGTGATGGCTGTTTAACAGTCTGATGCCCTTGAGATAGAACCTGTTTTTCAGTCTCTCAGTCCAAGCATACACCTGTACTGACCTCGCCTTCTGGATGATAGCGGGGTGAACAGGTAGTGGCTCGGGTGGTCGTTCCTGTGACATCTGGTGCTGTAGGTGTCCTGAGGGGAAGGTAGTTTGCCCCCGGTGATGCGTTGTGCAGACCGCACTACCCTCTGGAGAGCCTTGCGGTTGAGGTGGTGCAGTTGCCATACCAGGCCATACAGCCCGACAGGATGCTCTCGATTGTGCATCTGTAAAAGTTTGTGAGTTTTTAAGTGACAAGTAAAAAACATTCAGTCTCTTGCGCCTTCTTCACCATGCTGTCTGTGTGGGTGGACCATTTCAGTTTGTCTGTGATGTGTACTCAGATGAACTTAAACCTTTCCACCTTCTCCACTACAGTTCCATCGATGTGGATGGGGGGTGTGCTCCCTCTGCTGTTTCCTGAAGTTCACAATCATCTCCTTTGTTTTGTTGACATTGAGTGAGAGGTTATTTTCCTGACACCACACTCCGAGGGCACTCACCTCCTCCCTGTAGGCCGTCTCGTTGTTGTTGGTAATCAAGCCTATCACTGTAGTGTCGTCTGCAAACTTGATGATTGAGTTGGAAACGTGCATGGCCACGCAGTCATGGGTGAACAGGGAGTACAGGAGAGGGCTGAGAACGCACCCTTATGGGGCCCCAGTGTTGAGGATCAGCGAAGTGTAGATGTTGTTTCCTACCTTCACCACCTGGGGTCGGCCCGTCAGAAAGTCCAGGACCCAGTTACACAGGGCGGGGTCGAGACCCAGGGTCTCAAGCTTAATGATGAGTTTGGAGGGTACTATGGTATTAAATGCTGAGCTGTAGTCAGTGAACAACATTCTTACATAGGTAATCCTCTTGTCCAGATGGGATAGGGCAGTGTGATGGCGATTGCATCGTCAGTGGACCTATTGGGGTGGTATGCAAATTGGAGTGGGTCTAGGGTATCAGGTAGGGTGGGGGTGATATGCTCCTTGACTAGTCTCTCAAAGCACTTCATGATGACAGAAGGGACCGCAACGGGGCAATAGTCTATTAGTTCAATTACCTTAGCTTCCTTGGGAACAGGAAGAGTGGTGGCCAACTTGAAGCATGTGGGGACAACAGACAGGGATAGGGAATGATTTAATATGTTCGTAAACACACCAGTCAGCTGGTCTGCGCATGCTCTGAGGATGCGGCTAGTGATGGGCCTTGCCTTGTGAGGGTTAACACGTTTAAATGTTTTACTCACGTTGGCCACGGAGAATGAGAGCCCACAGGCTTTGGTAGCGGGCCGTGTCAGTGGCACTGTATTGTCCTCAATCGAGCAAAGAAGTTGTTTAATTTGTCTGGGAGCAAGACGTCGATGTTTGCGACGGAGTTGGTTTTCTTTTTGTAATGTGTGATTGACTGTAGACCCTGCCACATACGTCTCGTGTTTGAGCCGTTGAATTGCGGCTACTTTATCTCTATACTGACGCTTTGCTTGTTTGATTGCCTTACGGAGGGAATAGCTGCACTGTTTGTATTCGGTCATGTTTCCAGTCTCCTTGCCATGATTAAAAGCAGTGGTTTGTGCTTTCAGTTTTGCGCGAATGCTGCCATCAATCCACGGTTTCTGGTTCGGGAAATGTTTTAATAGTCACAGTGGGTATAACATCTCTGATGCACTTGCTAATAAACTCGCTTACCGAGTCAGCGTATACATTAATGTTGTTGTCTGAGGCTATCCAGAACATATCCCAGTTCACGTGATCGAAGCAATCCTGAAGCGTGGTATCCAATTGGTCAGACCAGCGTTGGACGGACCTGAGCACGGGCGTTTCCTGTTATAGTTTGTTACAATCTCTGTCTCTCTGGAAGGCAACTCGTGCCCTAATTTTGCCCTCCTTGTTATCTAGAGATTGGACATTGGCGAGTAATATGCTCTGGAGCGATGGATGGTGTGCTCGCCTTCTGAGTCTGACCAGTAGGCCGCTCCGTCTGCATCTCCTGCGGCGGCTGCGTTGTTTTGGGTCAGCCTCTGGGATAAGATCCCATGTCCAGGGTGGAGGTCCAAACAAAGGATCCGCTTCGGGAAATACGTATTCCTGGTTGAATGTTGGTAAGTTGTCATCAATTTAATATCAAATATTTCTTCCCGGTTGTATGTAATAACACTTGAGATTTCCTGGGCTAACAATGTAATAAATAATACTTACAATAATACATAAAAACAAATAAATGCATAGTTTCTTAAGGACCTGAAGCGAAGCGACCATCTCTGTCGGTGCCCTCTTAAATCTGAATACTTAAGTCTGAATACTTATGTAAATGTGATATTAAAGTTTTATATATAAATATATATTTCCAGTGGGGAGAACAAGTTTTTGATACACTGACGATATTGCAGGTTTTCCTACCTACAAAGCATTTAGAGGTCTGTAATTTTTATCATAGGTAAACTTCAACTGTGAGAGACTGAATCTAAAACAAAAATACAGAAAATCACATTGTATGATTTTTAAGTCATTCATTTGCATTTTATTGCATGCAATAAGTATTTGATCACCTACCAACCAGTAAGAGTTCCGGCTCTCACAGACCTGTTAGTTTTTCTTTAAGAAGCCCTCCTGCTCTCCACTCATTACCTGTATTAACTGCACCTGTCTGAACTTGTTACCTGTATAAAAGACACCTGTCCACACACTCAATCAAACAGACTCCAACCTCTCCACAATGGCCAAGACCAGACAGCTGTGTAAGGACATCAGGGATAGAATTGTAGACCTGCACAAGGCTGGGATGGGCTACAGGACAATAGGCAAGCAGCTTGGTGAGAAGGCAACAACTGTTGGCGCAATTATTAGAAAATGGAAGAAGTTCAAGATGGTCAATCACCCTCGGTCTGGGGCTCCATACAAGATCTCACCTCGTGGGGCATCAATGATCATGAGGAAGGTGAGGGATCAGCCCAGAACTACACGGCAGGACCTGGTCAATGACCTGAAGAGAGCTGGTACCACAGTCTCAAAGAAAACCATTAGTAACACACTACGCCGTCATGGATTAAAATCCTGCAGCGCACGCAAGGTCCCCCTGCTCAAGCCAGCGCATGTCCAGGCCCGTCTGAAGTTTGCCAATGACCATCTGGGTAATCCAGAGGAGGAATGGGAGAAGGTCATGTGGTCTGATGAGACAAAAATAGAGCTTTTTGGTCTAAACTCCACTCGCCGTGTTTGGAGGAAGAAGAAGGATGAATACAACCCCAAGAACACCATCCCAACCGTGAAGCATGGAGGTGGAAATATCATTGTTTGGGGATGCTTTTCTGCAAAGGGGAGAGGACGACTGCACCGTATTGAGGGGAGGATGGATGGGGCCGTGTATCGCGAGATCTTGGCCAACAACCTCCTTCCCTCAGTAAGAGCATTGAAGATGGGTCGTGGCTGGGTCTTCCAGCATGACAACGACCCGAAACACACAGCCATGGCAACTAAGGTGTGGCTCCGTAAGAAGCATCTCAAGGTCCTGGAGTGGCCTAGCCAGTCTCCAGACCTGAACCCAATAGAACATCTTTGGAGGGAGCTGAAAGTCTGTATTGCCCAGTGACAGCCCCAAAACCTGAAGGATCTGGAGAAGGTCTGTGTGGAGGAGTGGGCCAAAATCCCTGCTGCAGTGTGTGCAAACCTGGTCAAGAACTACAGGAAACGTATGATCTCTGTAATTGCAAACAAAGGTTTCTATACCAAATATTAAGTTCTGCTTTTCTGATGTATCAAATACGTATTGCATGCAATAATATGCAAATTAATTACTTAAAAATATACAATGTGAATGGATTTTTGTTTTAGATTCCGTCTCACAGTTGAAGTGTACCTATGATAAAAATTACAGACCTCTACATGCTTTGTAGGTAGGGAACACTGCCAATTTTGCAGGTTATCAAACACTTGTTCTCCCCACTGTGTATATATATATATATATATATATATATATATATATATATATATATATATATATATATATATTAGCAGAAATGTCGTCACCTGTTTTTGCTTTGTGATTATGAAGTATTGTGTGTAGATTGATAAGGGGAAAAATAACAATTCAATTAATTTTAGAATAAGGCTGAATTCTTTCCCGAATGCACTGTATCTACCTCATACCTTGTACCTGTCTCTGCACGTTGGTCTTGTACTGGTGCTCTCTGTATATAGCTCCCTTCTTTTGTATTTTATTTTTATTCCTTGTGTTTTAGATTTTAAGCTCTGCATCGTTGGGAAGGGCTCTGAGCAAGTATTTCATGGTAAAGTCTAAAGCAGGTGTATTAGGCGCATGCGAGAAATACAATTTGATTTGATCATACTAATTTGAGTGTCGTGTATTTATGTTTACTGTTACCTCTACTCTACGAGACCAGGCTGGACTGCACAGCAGCCATATAATCGCCCACGCCCTCCATACTCTGGCACTGTATCAGCCAATGACTGTATATACGAAGGTATCAGCACGCTAGGCCACTTCGCACCTCCTTGCGGGATAGCCTATGCTGTATCAGGACAGGACGTCACGGCTTTGACCTAGGGCAAAGAAGCACGAGTTACCCACTTCCATCAGGTAAATGCGACAGATTTATTTGATTGACTATTTGATAATGTTATATGCTGTTGGGTATACAATTGGGTATAATGCACCATCGGAAATAGTAGGCTCTAGCAAATCACCCTTTTCGAGACGCTTTCAAGGTGTCCTCGATTTAAGCTCTCTATAAGGCTATGCTGTAAACGTGCTGTTTCATAGAATCCGGTTTGGTGCAGTGTTATTGAAGACGAGACCGCATGGGCGTAGGCTTGTCTCCCCGCAGGCTCTTAGGATTTATGTTGATCCGGTTTAGACGAAAATATTATGTAGATTGTGCTGGCTGTGTGGGCTCTTTAGCCTACTCTACAAAATAGATGTCATTTTGGCTACAATGCCGAGTTTTAACAGCCCAAATAATTTTTTCTCCTATTGGGATCATCATGGAAGAAGTGTGCTCTTGATAAGGCATGCAATGTGAAGGTATTTTTTAAATTGAACTTCTGGTTCTTAGTAGGGATGTAAGTCTATACCACTACTCACAGTGGTCTTTGTTGAAATTTGGCACGCAGAGCATCTGAACGTACTTCAGTTTACCGGGCTGAGCACACACGAGCCAGCAGGTGCCATGGAGTCGCATCTCTCTGCCACCGCATATCTCGTCCTAGGTAATGCACTCACTCTGCATGGCAATAATCTGGCGTTTTTTTTGGGGGGGGGGTTCTAATCTTCCTTTGGCTATGAACTATTTCCTCTGTATTATTGTTTACATTTCTTATCAATACATCCTGTGATGTGATTCTCAAGGATG
Organism: Oncorhynchus tshawytscha; assembly: GCF_018296145.1. Lineage (NCBI taxonomy): Eukaryota > Metazoa > Chordata > Actinopteri > Salmoniformes > Salmonidae > Oncorhynchus > Oncorhynchus tshawytscha. The sequence goes on along the minus strand of NC_056458.1, from coordinate 2,621,828 downwards.
TTTCTTATTGCCTCTTATTCTGTGTGTCTTAGCATTGGTCTCCACAACCTCTGGGTTCTTCTGGACTCCCCGGGGTCCTCAGATGTACCCCTGCCTCACCTACATGGAGCGCAACCTGCGGGTGGACTGTGAGTTCCCTGTGGAAGACAACCCTGCACACCTAGGCCCCTACTGCGAGTACAAGCAGGACAGCCGACTGGTGGGATTTGATTGTTTTTGATAGATTTTCGTTCTCTTATTTTTCTCTTTCTTTATTTACACTGAGTGTAAAAACATGAGGAACACCTGCTATTTCCATATCATAGACTGACCAGATGAATCTAGGTGAAAGCTATTATCCCTTATAGATGTTAAATCCACTTTAAATCAGTGTAGATGAAGGGGAGGAGGCAGGTTAAAGAAGGATGTTTAAGCATTGAGAGAATTGAGGCATAGATTGTGTATGTGTGCAATTCAGAGGGTGAATGGGCAAGACAAAAGATTTAAGTGCCTTTGAACGGGGTATGGTAGTAGGTGCCAGGCGCACGTACTGGTTTGAGTGTGTCAAGAACTGCAACGCTGCTGGATTTTTCAAGCTCAACAGCTTCCCGTGTGAATCAGGAATGGTCCACCATCCAGCCAACTGTGGGAAGCATTGGAGTCAAAATGGAATGTTTTCGACACCTTGTACAGTCCATGCCCCAACGAATTGAGGCTGGTCTGAGGGGAAAAGGGGTGCAACTCAATATTAGGAATGTGTTCCTAATATTTTGTACTCTCAGTGTATATTTATTAATTAATTAATTAAATTATTTATTTTATTGCATTTAACCTTAATCTTCCCCTATATGCATTTAGCAGCGGCACACTGTTGATTTTAGACGTTTAATTGTGACTAAACCAGATAGAAAGTATTTCGAAAATATAATGGTATCAAGGCACAAGGAGAGACCCAAATGCAGACACAGGAGACAGATGGCTGGAGTCTTACAATGTTTATTAATCCAAAGGGGTAGGCAATAGAATGGTCATGGACAGGCAAAAAGGTCAAAACCAGATCAGAGTCCAGGAGGTACAGAGTGGCAGACAGACTCGTGGTCAAGGCAGGCAGAATGATCAGGTAGGCGGGTACAGAGTCCAGAAACAGGACAGGGTCAAAACTGGGAGGACTAGAAAAGGGAGAATAGCAAAAGGAGTACGGGAAAAACATGCTGGTTGACTTAACTAAACATACAAGATGAACTGGCACAGAGAGACAGGAAACACAGGGATAAATCCACTGGGGAAAACAAGCGACACCTGGAGGGAGTGGACAATAACGAGGACAGGTGAAACTGATCAGGATGTGAGAAATGGAGCAATATATTTAAAAATAAGATCATTTTTGAGAACTAACAATCACCAAAGGGAAAAACTAGACAGACAGTGAGAATCTAAAATACCAAAAATGTCATGAGGCCCCCATTGATTTTGTTACAATGTTTGAGTCACTCAGATAGCATAAGAATAGCATCTGCCAATTGGCAAACTGTATAGAATTACAGGTAATTTGTTTTGAAACTATCAAATGTTCTCTACGCCCCATAACAAAATGTGTAGAATTACAGGTAATTTGTTTTGAAACTATCAAATGTTCTCTACGCCCCATAACAAAATGTGTAGAATTACAGGTAATTTGTTTTGAAACTATCAAATGTTCTCTACGCCCCATAACAAAATGTATAGAATTACAGGTAATTTGTTTTGAAACTATCAAATGTTCTCTACGCCCCATATCAAAATGTGTAGAATTGCAAGAAATTAGCTTTAAAATGCCCACTACCACACTAACTTTGCCACTGTTGCTGAAAATAATCACAGTGGAACACTGAAGCAAGTAAATGAAGAAAAAAAAATCTCATTCACAATAGGTGGGCAGCACCTACCCCAACGCTGTGTCCCTGGTGTCCACAGACAACCGGAGGAGGGCCAACGTGAGCCTGGTCAACCCCACCGTGTGTCGCCTCACCTGGGCTCCGATGGCGGACGATAAGCCCTACACCTACACCTGCAGGGTGTACCAGGGGTCTACCTGGAAGGAGAACAGCATGGCCGTACACCAGCGTGAGTCATCATGGGTACAGGGATGAGCAGGAGGAAGGACAACTGAGATAGGAGTGGGAAGGAGAGGGGAGTCAATGTAGTTGATGGTGCAAACATATACACTTACAAACATAAATTATTGCAAAAAAATGCAAACATATACAGCATTGGAGTTGTTCGGTGGGTTGTCCAAAGATATGAATTTACACAATCAAATACGTAGTAGGGTAGACAAGAATTATGAAAGTATTTCCAAGAAATTCTCTTTGTGGATCTCTTTGTGTACATGTAGACCTATTTGTTCTTGTGTTATTGCACATCTATACAGATGAAGTGTGCATTTTGAAAGGCATTTGAATAATTTTTGTCTGGAAAATGAGTATGAAATCAAAAACTAGTAGCGAAGTATAATTGAAAGAGAAGTGTGATGACATGATCTTTCAGTAATGACTCTTGATGTGGTAGATAATATTAGCATTTTTCTAAATGCAATTTTCTTTGTTGCAAGGGTTTGTTTGTTGTGTTTGTGTACAAGTGTTTAAATCTGATGGTCTGTTTTTGTCTGTCTAGGAATTCTTCCAATCTGTTCAGCCCTCAGCGTGATGTTCCATACCGGGCTATTTCTTCTGTCCCTTGTGATGTCACTTCCTGTAACTACGGGTCTCCTCTCTCCCTGACCTCCTTCCAATGTACAGATAGCTAGATGTTATTAAATGTTTTTAAACAGATTTTCATATCATTATTATAGTTCACAATAATAACTACAATTTACTGAGATCATAGACAATGTGTAATGAGTGTGAAACAGTGGTACGTTGGAGGCTGTGGCTCCATATTCACTGTTTTCTGACCACTTCAATGATCACTTCAAAAACTGATCCATCAGACTAGTTCTTATTCTGTACTATCTATTCTCTATACTTTAGGCTTTGCTTTTGGAGCATCAGTTGAGAATCCTATCAAACAATTTCTTTATATCAGACAAACTTTCAGGACTTCCAGACTTTCACGCTCATATCAGCCCTTTGGCTCAGGTATGCTAGTACTGGAATGGATGGTCATATCCTAAAGAGATTCACAATGGCTATGTTTACACAGGCAGACCAATAGTGATATTTTTCCACTAATCGTTTTTTTTAAACAATCAGATTAGTTAAAAGCAGCCTTTGTGTAAAGATATATATAATTATATATCTTTTTTTATTTTACCCTAACACTACCACCCCTCCCCTAATTGGAGTAAACTAGTGTTCAACAAAACTTAGGCTTCTACTTCCAGTTTATACATACTATATACATTTTACGGACACAGTATATTTTACAATAGTTATCTTGTTATTTTTAGTACAACCCTTCAGCTTCATTCAACCCCTCCCATCTATCTCTGAACACCCTCAGGTTTTTTGCAGAGTTAGCTCCAAGTAAATGTTGCAATTCTTCAGTACCAAAACAAATTATCTAATGATTCTGTCTCTTCACAGCAAAATCTGCAGAGCTGGGATGGTTGTATAATAATTTCAATTATTTAACTAAGTTTTGAATCCAGCGTAATTGTATGTAATGATCATGCTGTTTAATCAGCTTCTTGATAATACACACCTGTCAAGTGGATTGATTATCTTAGCAAAGGAGAAATGCTCACTAATAGGAATGTAAACAAATTTATGCACAACATTTGAGAGAAATAAGCTTTTTGTGCATATGGAACATATTAGATCTTTTATTTCAGATAATGAAACATGGGACAAACATTTTACATGTAGCTTTTATATTTTTGTTCAGTGTATATTGCACAGCTGTATATTTTTTGCTCCGTAAATGAAGCTGGTCTACTTTTTTTATTCAATCACAATTTTCAATAACCAATTTTGGTCTTTAATGAAGGGGCGACAGACAAGTTTGCAAACGCAGCCTTTGTGAATCTCTTTAGGACATGATCACCCATTCCCATTGTAGCATCCCTGTAGCATTGACGAGATAGTGGGGGGTGAAAAGTAAGGCCAACACTACCGTATCAGAGTGTGTATTTGGCTCACAGCCCCTGATTCTGGGGCACTTAAAGCTGCAATATTGTATGTAACTTTTTGGGGGACCCAACCAAATTCACATAGAAACGATTTCTATGCTTCCCGTGCTTAAGTTTATATTTGTATCTTTTACGTTTGGTTTTGTACACCAGCTATAAAGAGCTGATTATACATTATTTTTTTACTTTAAAAATCACAGTATTTCAGATGGTACAATGATTATCAATACTTGTTTTGGCACATAAACTGAAATTAGGGCAACTATAATTTTAGTAACCAGGAAATGGCAGAGGGATTTCTGCCTATTGCACCTTTAAGGATTTCCTCTGAATTACCATTAAGATAATGGATGAAATGGAAATGAAAGTTGGAAGTTGACAATCCCATGCTATTGATTGGCTAAAATATTTACGTGTCAGGTGGTATGTTGTAACTATTCAATAATTGGTTAATGATCAACTCTTGCCTTTTATTTCAATCTCAAAGTATTAAGAAACCTTTCATAGACGCAAAGAAATCTGATGCTCTCTCTAGTTTGAAAGTTTTGTTTACATTTTGTCATTCCCACATGTTCTTGTAGATTTCATACAGTAGAAGCTTGAGCTTAGCTAAATTGTATATCAAAGGAAACATTACTCTTAGTGATATCCCCTGTATTGCATAATTACCGATTGCTGATTAGCCATTGAAAGTTCAAGACATGTCATGACTGTGTTAAATGTTTTGATACTCAGCTTCACATGGCACATTATTAGTTATTGTAATAATGTATTAAATCCATAGGCAACAATTATATTCAACATTTTGTAATGTTATTTTTTAGAAAATGATTAAGTGGAATTGCTTACAGATGTATCTTGCCAAAAATGATTGATCAAATTGTACTTTCACTGCACCATAGCATTATTTTGGAAATAATTATATAGGTTATTACAAGTAAAAGTATTTCATATGCTTTGCAGATTAAAAAATTATTGTAGCAATTTTTTTTAGGACTCATCATGGAGGTCATTCTAGATCTTTGTCCTCAAAAACCTCCAATCACTGTGAATGAGATCAGAGTCTAGAAGACCACACTGAATTTGAGGCTGTTTTAGGACAAGCACAAATGATAGAAAAGCTATTTAGATAATAAGATCAGGTGGTGAATGAATGAGATAGTTAATTTGATTTACTACCATAACTAACTAAATGTTTCTGGACAAAAAAATGATTAACTGAAATTAGCACTTGAAATGGACCAGGGTCTCTGATACACACTACCATCACGTGTCCTGATAGTAGTTAGTAAGTTGATAGTTTGTTGATGTTAGTTTTTAGTATGTGCAGAATGAAAGAACATGTAGATGGGTTAAATATGTCTTGTTGATGATGTCATTAGCTGCTTTCCATTCTCTTCCTTTTTCATTCGAATGCTCTTATTGCTCCCACGCACAGCTCACACTGGCACTGCACTAGCTATTTGCACATGCTTCAAGTGCCTAGGCTTTTTGAATGCTGCGTTATTGTTCATATCAGTATCTGTGTCCTTGCAGACAAGTCTGCTTCTCTTACACGGCACACCTTACTTAGCACATATCCTGTGTGCTGTACCTTTTTGTTTTTGTCACCACGCACTGAAATCTCATTGTAGTTTGACTGCTTTGCAAAGTGGGATTTGTGAATGTGATGTGTACACATTAGTTTGCCAAACCAGTGTTTTCTCTCCTTTCTTTCTTGCCACTGAATGTGTACAAAATGCAATAGCAAGAAATAAAGGTATAACAGTAAAAATTGTATTTTTTGTCTCGCTAACATTTCAGCATCTTCAATTTATTTCCATGATGTTCACAGACAATCTACTGTATATATGCTATTGGCAAGTCTGTTGTTGGTACAGTATACATTCATTTCAGAATTTGGAGGAAGTTATTATAGAATCATTCATCTCTCTTTGGAACATCAAACTTTTGTGACCAGGTCATGTGTTTTGTTCTCGTCCCTGGGGCCCATGGCCTCAGGGCTCCAGTACTGTGACAATGCAGTCTGACACTAGAGAAGAGGAGCACACCTTCACTGTGGATCAAACCCATACGCTTCTGTAATTGCTGAGGGAGCTGAGGTTACTGCTTGTGTCTCTAGCAGAGTTGGAGCAGACCGTATGCCACTAGATGGCGGTCCAATATGAAAATAAACATGGTTGAGAATAGTATTGAGAATTGTGCCATTACAGACCCAACATGCCCTATATACACTATACAGTGCATTCGGAAAGTATTCAGACCCCTTCCCTTTTTGGACATTCTGTTACGTTACAGTCTTATTCTAAAATTGCTTAAATACATTTTTTGTCCTAATCAATTTACACACATAATGACAAAGCAAAAACAGAGTGTAGCGAAATGCTTGTGATCCTAGCGCCAACAGTGCAAAAATGTCTAACAATATACAAGAATAAACATGATGGAATGTATAGACATTATGGACAGTATATGGATAGAATATGTAGTATATCTGAAGAATACATAGGATAGAATAGTATATGTTCTCATCAATCTACACGTAATGACAAAGCAAAAATAGGTTTTTAGATTATTTTTTTTTAACAGTAAAAACAGAAATAGCTTATTTACATACAGTGGGGAGAACAAGTATTTGATACACTGCCGATTTTGCAGGTTTTCCTTCTTACAAAGCATGTAGAGGTCTGTAATTTTTATCATAGGTACACTTCAACTGTGAGAAACGGAATCTAAAACAAAAATCCAGAAAATCACATTGTATGATTTTTAAGTAATTAATTTGCATTAATATGCAAAGATTATTAAAGTGACCAATGTTCCATTATTAAAGTGACCAGTGTTTCATGTCTATGTGTCACGACTCCGACCGAAGGTGGCTCCCCTTCCAGTTCGGGTGGTGCTTGGCGGTCGTCGTAGCCGGCCTACTAGCTGCCACTGATTCTTTCCTCCCCCTCCTTATGTGTTTATTGAGTACACCTGTTTTGAGTTGGGTATAATTAGTGAGGCTTTATTACTCAGCCGGCCCGCCTGGTTCTTTGTGCGGGATTAATTATTGTGACCTTCTGTTTTGTAGTAGAGGAACGTGTTTGTTCCTGGTCGTGTATTTTGGTAGCACCCTGTGTTGCGTTTTGTGCATTAAAGAGCACAGCATCGCACTCTATGTTTCCTGCGTCTGACTCCACACCCACGACACCCGGAGCGTTACAGAATCATGCACCACGAAAGAATGGAGTCAGCAGGAGCAGCAGCCAACCCTCTCCCATCGATGGAGGAAAGGGTCCTACATCATACCACCGTTCTCCATCGGATTGGAACGGCTATGGATCAGGTGATGGAGAGAATGGACCGATGGGAGAGAAGTGGTCTCCTCTCTCCACCTTCGGCTCCCCCAGCTCAGGACTCCCCATCTCCCGACTCCAGCACCCTCCGTCTTACACTCCCGAGGGTTTATGATGGAGCGGCGGCGGGGTGCCAAGGGTTCTTACTCCAGCTGGAACTGTACCTGGCCACCGTTAGACCCACTCCCTCGGGAGCGGAGAGGGTGAGTGTCCTCATTTCCTGCCTCACGGGTCGTGCTCTGGAGTGGGCGAACGCAGTCTGGAATGGCCCAGACTCAGCGAAGGAGCACTACCCAGAGTTTTCCTGCCGTTTCCGCGCGGTGTTTGACCACCCTCCAGATGGCCGAGCGGCGGGAGAACGACTATTCCATCTCAGGCAGGAGAAGAGGAGCGCCCAGGATTACGCGTTGGAGTTCCGGTCCTTGGCAGCAGGATCTGGGTGAAACGACAGGGCCCTTATCGACCACTACCGGTGTAGTCTCCGGGAGGACGTCTGCAGGGAGCTAGCGTGTCGGGACACCGCTCTTTCCCTGGATGAGCTGATTGACATGTCCATCCGACTGGACAATCTGCTGGCTGCCCGCGGGCGTTCGGAGAGGGTCCTGTGTGTTCCACCACCCAGCACCTCCACTCCCGTTTCGATGGAGTTGGGAGGGGCTGTGCCGAGGGGTACCGGAGGAGGAGGCTCCCCCTGCACCAGCTGTGGTCGGAGAGGACACATGGCCGATCGGTGCTGGGGGGGTCCGTCTGGGAGTCGAGATGGCAGGCGGAACACTTCTCGGTCACCCCAGGTGAGTCAGCACCAAACTCACCCAGAACCCCTGTTGGTCACATGTTTGTCTTGATTTTTTTTCCTTAAATTTTCCCCTCTTCCCAGCATAGGGTGCTAGTCGATTCAGGCGCAGCTGGGAACTTTATGGATCGCGGACTCGCTATTAAATTAGATGTTCCGCTTGTGCCGATAGATTCTCCCTTTCCCGTGCACTCCCTAGATAGCCGGCCATTAGGGTCAGGGGTGGTCAGGGAGACCACGGTTCCACTGGACATGGTAACGCAGGGGAATCATAGGGAGCGTATCAGTCTCTATATTATTGATTCGCCTGCGTTTCCAGTGGTGCTAGGGATTCCCTGGCTGGCCCGGCACAATCCTAAAATTTCGTGGAGACAGGGGGTTCTCCAGGGGTGGTCAGAGGAGTGTTCTGGAAGGTGTCTGGGAGTTTCCATCGGTGCCACGTTGGTGGAGAGTCCAGACCAGGGTCCCACGGTGTACATTCCCCCCGAGTATGCCGATTTGGCAATCGCTTTCAGGAAAAAGAAGGTGACTAAATTACCACCACATCGACCGGGAAGGGATTGTGCGATAGATCTCCAGGTAAACGCTGGGCTTCCCAAGACTTTATTTGACTCTTTGCATACTGGATCCATACATCCTGAGGCTGCATTCATTGTAGCTGGAGATTTTAACAATGCTAATCTGAAAACAAGACTCCCTAAATTGTATCAGCATATCGATTGCGCAACCAGGGCTGGCAAAACCTTGGATCACTGCTATTCTAACTTCCGCGACGCATATAAGGCCCTGCCCCACCCTCCTTTCGGAAAAGCTGACCACGACTCCATTTTGTTGATCCCTGCCTACAGACAGAAACTAAAACAAGAAGCTCCCACGCTGAGGTCTGTTCAACGCTGGTCCGACCAATCTGATTCCACACTCCAAGACTGCTTCCATCACGTGGACTGGGATATGTTTCGTATTGCATCAGACAACAACATTGACGAATACGCTGATTTGGTGTGCGAGTTCATTAGAACGTGCGTTGAAGATGTCATTCCCATAGCAACGATTAAAACATTCCCAAACCAGAAACCGTGGATTGATGGCAGCATTCGCGTGAAACTGAAAGCGCGAACCACTACTTTTAATCAGGGCAAGGTGACCGGAAATATGACCGAATACAAACAGTGTAGCTATTCCCTCCGCAAGGCAATCAAACAAGCTAAGCGTCAGTATAGAGACAAAGTAGAATCTCAATTCAACGGCTCAGACACAAGAGGTATGTGGCAGGGTCTACAGTCAATCACAGATTACAAAATGAAAACCAGCCCCGTCACGGACCAGGATGTCTTGCTCCCAGGCAGACTAAATAACTTTTTTGCCCGCTTTGAGGACAATACAGTGCCACTGACACGGCCTGCAACCAAAACATGCGGCCTCTCCTTCACTGCAGCCGAGGTGAGTAAAACATTTAAACGTGTTAACCCTCGCAAGGCTGCAGGCCCAGACGGCATCCCCAGCCGCGCCCTCAGAGCATGCGCAAACCAGCTGGCTGGTGTGTTTACGGACATATTCAATCAATCCCTATCCGAGTCTGCTGTTCCCACATGCTTCAAGAGGGCCACCATTGTTCCTGTTCCCAAGAAAGCTAAGGTAACTGAGCTAAACGACTACCGCCCCGTAGCACTCACTTCCGTCATCATGAAGTGCTTTGAGAGACTAGTCAAGGACCATATCACCTCCACCCTACCTGACACCCTAGACCCACTCCAATTTGCTTACCGCCCAAATAGGTCCACAGACGATGCAATCTCAACCACACTGCACACTGCCCTAACCCATCTGGACAAGAGGAATACCTATGTGAGAATGCTGTTCATCGACTACAGCTCGGCATTTAACACCATAGTACCCTCCAAGCTCGTCATCAAGCTCGAGACCCTGGGTCTCGACCCCACCCTGTGCAACTGGGTACTGGACTTCCTGACGGGCCACCCCAGGTGGTGAGGGTAGGCAACAACATCTCCACCCCGCTGATCCTCAACACTGGGGCCCCACAAGGGTGCGTTCTGAGCCCTCTCCTGTACTCCCTGTTCACCCACGACTGCGTGGCCACGCACGCCTCCAACTCAATCATGAAGTTTGTGGACGACACAACAGTGGTAGGTTTGATTACCAACAACGACGAGACGGCCTACAGGGAGGAGGTGAGGGCCCTAGGAGTGTGGTGTCAGGAAAATAACCTCACACTCAACGTCAACAAAACTAAGGAGATGATTGTGGACTTCAGGAAACAGCAGAGGGAACACCCCCCTATCCACATCGATGGAACAGTAGTGGAGAGGGTAGCAAGTTTTAAGTTCCTCGGCATACACATCACAGACAAACTGAATTGGTCCACCCACACAGACAGCATTGTGAAGAAGGCGCAGCAGCGCCTATTCAACCTCAGGAGGCTGAATAAATTTGGCTTGTCACCAAAAGCACTCACAAACTTCTACAGATGCACAATCGAGAGCATCCTGGCGGGCTGTATCACCGCCTGGTACGGCAACTGCTCCGCCCACAACCGTAAGGCTCTCCAGAGGGTAGTGAGGTCTGCACAATGCATCACCGGGGGCAAACTACTTGCCCTCCAGGACACCTACACCACCCGATGTTACAGGAAGGCCATAAAGATCATCAAGGACATCAACCACCCGAGCCACTGCCTGTTCACCCCGCTATCATCCAGAAGGCGAGGTCAGTACAGGTGCATCAAAGCTGGGACCGAGAGATTGAAAAACAGCTTCTATCTCACGGCCATCAGACTGTTAAACAGCCACCACTAACATTGAGTGGCTGCTGCCAACACACTGACTCAACTCCAGCCACTTTAATAATGGGAAATGATGTAAAATATATCACTAGCCACTTTAAACAATGCTACCTAATATAATGTTTACATACCCTACATTATTAATCTCATATGTATACGTATATACTGTACTCTATATCATCTACTGCATCTTTATGTTACATGTATCACTAGCCACTTTAACTATGCCACTTTGTTTACATACTCATCTCATATGTATATACTGTACTCGATACCATCTACGGCATCTTGCCTATGCCGCTCTGTACCATCACTCATTCATATATCTTTATGTACATATTCTTTATCCCCCTTACACTTGTGTGTATAAGACAGTAGTTTTGGAATTGTTAGTTAGATTACTTGTTGGTTATTACTGCATTGTCGGAACTAGAAGCACAAGCATTTCGCTACACTCGCATTAACATCTGCTAACCATGTGTATGTGACAAATAAAATTTGATTTGATTTGATTTGAGTCAAGAGGAGACGTTGGCTATGGAGACATATGTCACGGAGTCTCTGGGACAGGTGTACATTTGGTCCTCCATCTCACCCGTCTCCTCGAGTTTATTTTTTGTGAAGAAAAAGGAGGGAGGTTTGCGTCCGTATATTGATTATAGAGGTCTAAATGCCATCACAGTGGGGTTCAGCTACCCACTACCTCTCATTGCTACGGCAGTGGAATCATTTCAGGGAGTGCAGTTCTTCACAAAATTGGATCTCAGGAGCGCGTATAGTCTGGTGCGTATTCGGAAGGGAGACGAGTAGAAAACCACATTTAGTACCACATTGGGCCACTATGAGTACTGCGTCATGACGTATGGGTTAAAGAATGCTCCAGCCGTTTTCCAATCCTTTGTAGACGAGGTTCTCAGGGACCTGCACGGGCAGGGAGTGGTTGTTTATATCGATGACATTCTGATCTACTCAGCCACTCACGCCGCGCATGTGTCTCTGGTACGCAAGGTGCTTGGTAGACTGCAGGAGCATGACCTATACGTCAAGGCTGAGAAGTGTGTGTTCTCCAAATGAGCCGTCTCCTTTATGGGTTATCACATTTCCACCTCGGGGGTGGAGACGGAGGGTGACCGCAGTAAGGCCATGCGTAATTGGCCGACTCCGACCACAGTAAACGAGGTGCAGTGGTTTTTGGGTTTTGCCAACTACTACCGGAGGTTTATCCGGGGTTTTGGCCAGATAGCGGCTCCAATTACCTCACTGCTGAAGGGGGGCCCGGTGCGGTTGCGGTGGTCAGCAGAGGCGTATGGAGCTTTCAACAGGTTGAAGGCGCTGTTCACGGATGCACCCGTGTTGGCGCATCCGGACCCCTCTCTAGCATTCATAGTGGAGGTGGACGCGTCCGAGGGGTGGGTGCCGTGCTATCACAGCGCTCGGGTACGCCACCAAAACTCCACCCCTGCGCTTTCTTCTCGAGGAAGCTCAGCCCAGCGGAGCGTAACTATGATGTGGGGGACCGGGAGTTGTTAGTGGTGGTCAGGGCTCTGAAGGTGTGGAGACACTGGCTTGAGGGGGCTAAGCACCCCTTTCTCATCTAGACCGACCACCAAAATCTGGAGTATATTCGGGCAGCTAGGAGACTGAACCCACGTCAGGCAAGGTGGGCCATATTTTTCACACGATTCCGGTTCACGTTATCTTATAGACCGGGCTCCCAGAACGTGAAGGCGGACGCACTGTCCCGCCTTTATGACACGGAAGATAGGTCCACCGAACCTACTCCCATCCTTCCCGCCTCAAGGCTGATAGCACCAGTGGTATGGGAGGTGGACTCGGACATCGAGCGGGCGTTACGGGCTGAACCCGCGCCTCCTCAGTGTCCGGCGGGGCGGAAGTACGTGCCGCTTGGTGTTTGGGACCAACTGATTCGGTGGGCTCACGTCCTACCCTCCTCGGGTCACCCTGGGGTGAGGAGGACAGTGGGGAGCCTTCGGGGGAGGTATTGGTGGCCTACCTTGGCTAGGGACGTTAAGGTTTATGTCTCCTCCTGTTCGGTATGCGCCCAGAGTAAGGCTCCTAGGCACCTTCCTAGAGGGAAGTTACAACCCCTCCCCGTTCCACAACGGCCATGGTCACATCTATCCGTAGATTTCCTAACCGATCCTCCCCCGTCTCAGGGGAACACCACGGTTCTGGTGATTGTGGATCGGTTCTCTAAGTCCTGCCGTCTCCTCCCATTGCCCGGTATCCCTACAGCCCTACAGACTGCGGAGGCATTATTCACCCACGTCTTCCGGCACTACGGGCCTTCTACTGAATCTGAAAAACACCAAAAGACAGATGCCCAGGGTTCCTGCTCATCTGCGTAGGCATGCTGCAAGGAGGCATGAGGACTGCAGATGTGGCCAGGGCAATAAATTGCAATGTCTGTACTGTGAGACGCCTAAGACAGAGCTACAGGGAGACAGGACGGACAGCTGATCGTCCTCGCAGTGGCAGACCACGTGTAACAACACCTGCATACCCGTGGGAAAGGTACAGGATGGCAACAACAACTGCCCGAGTTACACCAGGAAATCACAACCCCTCCATCAGTGCTCACACTGTCCATAGTAGGCTGAGGGAGGCTGGACTGAGGGCTTGTATGCCTGTTGTAAGGCAGGTCCTCACCAAACATCACCAGCAACAACGTCACCTATGGGCACAAACCCACCGTCGCTGGACCAGACAGAACTGGCAAAAAGTGCTTCACTGACGAGTCGCGGTTTTGTCTCACCAGGGGTGATGGTCGGATCCGTGTTTATCGTTGAAGGAATGAGCGTTACACTGAGGCCTGTACTCTGGAGCGGGATCGATTTGGAGGTGGAGGGTCCGTCATGGTCTGGGGCGGTGAGTCACAGCCTCATCGGACTGAGCTCGTTGTCATTGCAGGCAATCTCAACGCTATGCGTTACAGGGAAGACATCCCCCTCCCTCATGTGGTACCCTTCCTGCGGGCTCATCCTGACATGACCCTCCAGCATGACAATGCCACCAGCCATACTGCTCGTTCTGTGTGTGATTTCCTGCAAGACAGAAATGTCAGTGTTCTGCCATGGCCAGCGAAGAGCCCGGATCTCAATCCCATTGAGCACGTCTGGGACCTGTTGGATCGGAAAGTGAGGGCTAGGGCCATTCCTCCCAGAAATGTCCGGGAACTTGCAGATGCCTTGGTGGAAGAGTGGGGTAGCATCTCACAGCAAGAACTGGCACATCTGGTGCAGTCCATGAGGAGGAGATGTACTGCAGTACTTAATGCAGCTGGTGGCCACACCAGATAGTGACTGTTACTTTTGATTTTGACCCCCCTTTGTTCAGGGACACATTATTCCATTTCTGTTAGTTACATGTTGTCACGCCCTGGCCATAGAGAGGCTTTTATTCTCTATTTTGGTTAGGCCAGGGTGTGACTAGGGTGGGCATTCTATGTTCATTTTCTATGTTTTGTATTTCTTTGTTGTTTGGCCGGGTGTTTTCTCTGATTGAGAACCATAGTCGTTTTCTGTTTTGTGTCTGCACCAGACAGAACTGTTTCGGTTTCATTTCGTTCTCTTGTTGTTTTTGTCATTCAATGTTCTGTTCTATTAAATAATCATGAACACTTACCACGCTGCGCTTTGGTCCTCACCTTCTTCCACCAACAGCCGTTACACATGTCTGTGGAACATGTTCAGTTTATGTCTCAGATGTTGAATCTTGTTATGTTCATACAAATATGTACACCTGTTAAGTTTGCTGAAAATAAACACAGTTGACAGTGAGAGGACGTTTCTTTTTTAGTTTATGTAAATGTAGGTAGAGTTAAAGTGACTATGCATAGATAATAAACAGAGAGGAGCAGCAGCGTAAAAGAGGGGTCTGGGTAGCCCTTTGATTAGCTGTTTAGGAGTCTTATGGCTATGGGGTAGAAGCTGTTAAGAAGCATTTTGGACCTAGACTTGGCGCTCCGGTACCACTTGCCGTGTTGTAGCAGAGAGAACGGTCTATGACTAGGGTGGCTTGAGTCTTTGACAATTTTTTTATCTGTTTTTTTTAAAGTCATTTTACTGTTCACTTGGATAATTGGAGATGGAAGGGAGTTCCATGCAATCATGGCTCTGTATAATACTGTGTGTTGCTGTGAATTCGTTTTGGACTTGGGAACTGTGAAGAGACCCCAGGTGGCATATCTTGTGGTGTATGTATGGGTGTCTGAGCAGAAAGTTATTTGATTATGCAGACAATCTGGAATTTTCATCACAGTAATATTTCTCATGAAAACTAGAAGATAAGTCTCTAGTCAATCCTCAACCAGGAAAGACTGGCATACATCCTGGCGTCCACACAAAACATGAAACATCATGTAATACAGAATATTAATAGACAAGAACAGCTCAAAGTCAGAACTACATGCCTTTTAAAAAAGGCAAACGTAGCCTACATATCAATGCATACACACAAACTATCTAGATCAAATAGGGGAGAGGCGTTGTGCCACGAGGTGTTGCTTTATCTGTTTTTTTATCTGTTTATTAGAGCAAACAGGTTTGCTGTTTATTTCTCGTCGAAATGAGTGGACCAAGGCGCAGCGTGGTAGGCGTACATCGTGATTTTATTGATGACACCAAAAAATAACAAAGACAAAAAACAAAAGCGCACAGTTCTGTCAGGCAGAAACACTAAACAGAAAACAAGATCCCACAAAACCCAAAAGGAAAATGACAACTTACATGTGATCCCCAATCAGAGACAACGATAGACAGCTGCCTTCCCTGATTGGGACCCCCCCCACACACACACACACGGCCAAACACAAAGAAATAGAAAACATAGACTTTCCCACCCGAGTCACACCCTGACCTAACCAAACATAGAGAATAAAAAGGATCTCTAAGGTCAGGGCGTGACAGGAACGGAGTTGCAATAATGCAATAATGGCTCTATATAATAATGGCTCTATATAAAATGCTTTGTTTTGGATTTGGGAACTGTAAAAAGACCCCTGGTGGCATGTCTGGTGCTTTAAGTGTGTGTGTCAGAGCTGTGTGTAAATTGATTATGCATACAATTTGGGATTTGTAATACATTAATGTTTCTTATAAAAAGAAGTGATGCAGTCAGTCTCTCCTCAACTCTTAGCCAAGAGAGACTGGCATGCATAGTATTTATATCAACCTTCTGACTACAACGAATAGCAAGACGTGCCTCTCTGTTCTGGGCCAGCTGCAGCTTAACTAGGTATTTCCTTGCAGCACTGGACCACATGACTGGAGAATAATCGAATTAGACAAAACTTGAACCTGCTGAACTTTTGGAGTGTGGTGTCAAAAAAGCAGAGCATCTATTTATTACGGACAGACCTCTCCCCATCTTTACAACCACTGAATCGATATGTTTTGACCATGACAGTTTACAATCTAAAGTAATGCCAAGTAATTTAGTCTCCTCAACTTGCTCAGCAGCCACACCATTCATTGCCATATTCAGCTGAGGTCTAATACCAAATACAATCCTCAGAGATGTTCAGGACCAGTTTATTACTGGCCACCCATTCCAAAAGGCTACATATATTAATATGAGCTATTTTTAGCCCTTTCCTGGGTAGCTTATCAGAGATAGACATAATACTGAAAAGAGCAAACAAAGCAAGAGAAAAAAAAGCATTCAGCAGTCCATTAATCGATTGTTGTGTGTGTATGTGCTGCGGGGTTAAAGCTATGAACCCATAGGATTGGCTCTCTCATCCCCTCCAGGCTTCTGGGAGGGAGGATGGACAATGAGCCTGTCATAGCGGATGTAAGCAATGTCCTCACGCGCTCTGGCAGCTTCCATGGCTGGAATCAGTTCTTTCCTTTCTGGCACACAGCTTCAGGATTGTCCTCATCAAGGATGATATACGTTCCTCTCAAGTTCTTAGCTCTTTCCAGAACAGCTACCTTGTCCTTGAAAATCAGGAACTTGACCACTATCGGCCTGGGCCTGTCACCTGGGCCGGTGGTGGGTTTTCCAGTTCTGTGGGTGTGCTCCACCTCAATCTTCTTGTGGTCTATCTTCAGTTTATCAGAGATCATTTACTTCACTTTGTCCTCGGACTCCGTCCAGGTCTAATGTGGAAATTCTGCAATTCAGTCCACAGCCATGTTGCTCCAACCTTGATTGTCCCTCAATATTTATCCGTCATTGTCATCATGGATTCACTCACAGAACTGATGTCTCTCAATGACTTACAGATTGCTGTCATCTTGCCATTCTCCTGTTTCAACTCATTGAGCTGACTCTGGGAGAACTTCAAACTGTTCTTCAGGTCCTGTACCTCTCTGGTCAGGTCGTCCATTCTTTTATTAGTTGAATCGACTAGTATTTGGACAAAACACTTGAAGCTATTTTCTTGTTGTTGTAACAACTGCTTGTAGAACAATTTTTGTTCGTTTAAAAGATCTTTCATGTGTGATCGAGGGACACCACTTTCCTCAATGATATTCCTGCCGGCTTTGGTCTTTGTCAAGGTAGCTAGCAACGTAGGTTACAGTGTTACTCCTTGCGGCTCCAGACAGGGCAGGTCACATGGAAGATTGAAAACAACAAACAGCAGGGATCTAGACAGCCACAATCCGCTGTCCCAGCCACAATGGCTAACCACGTTGCAGGCTGCTTTCAAGCCCTCAAGAAAACCCAGCTAGCTTGATAAGCAGCTAGCTAGCAGCTAGGCTAGCTGAAACAGCAAATACCTCCTCAGACCCATCCTTAGTCAGCAGGATCCCTGGACATACACTAGCAGTCCCAGCAACTGATGCCAACTGCGTTGCGGGATCCAAACTAAAAAGTTAGCTAGCTACTAAGAAATTTCCAATACACTTTCAAAACAACAAACAACAAACTTTTTCAAAACAACAAAACCAAGCTCTTCCTCGTGCCGCGTTCAACCGGAAGTGGTGATGTTAGTTCTGCATGTGCATTTAAGAGCAATGTGTGCTGCTCTGTTTTGAGCCACCTGCAGCTTTGCTAGGTCTTTTTTTGCTCCACTTGACCATATTACCAGACAGTAATAAGATGGGACAAGACCAGAGCCAACCTCTTCAGGATCTGCCCATTTTGTTCAATTTTCACCTAAAATGACAAACCCAAATCTAACTGCCTGTTGCTCAGTACCTGAAGCAAGGAAATGCATATTCTTGATACCATTTGAAAGGAAACACTTTGAAGTTTGTGGAAATTTGAAATTAATTTGGGAGAATATAACACATTAGATATGGTAAAAGAACGAGCTGGCAGCAAGAGAAAGGCCATAATGTATTACTCCAGCCCAGGAGCAATTTCGATTTTGGCCACTAGATGGCAGCAGTGTATGTGCACAGTTATAGACTGATCCAATGAACCATTGCATGTCTGTTAAAAATATTGTATCAAGACTGACCAAATGTTCCTAATTGGTTTATGAATACATTTTCAAGTTCATAATTGTGCACTCTCCTCAAACAATAGCATGGTATTATTTCACTGTAATAGCTACTGTAGATTGGACAGTGCAGTTAGATTAACAATAATTTCAGCTTGCTGTCCATATCAGATATGTCTATGTCCTGGGAAATGTTCATGTTACTTACAACCTCATGCTAATCACATTAGCTTGACCATCCCGTAGGGGACATGCTGATCCTGCAGGTGTCTCAACTTGAACAGTTGATTTGTGTGTAAAAAAAAAGAAGAGTTTTTTTTATAGCAGACATACTCCTCTCCATCGTAACAACAACTATGTCATTATGACTTGACCATGATAATTGACCATCCAATGTTATACTGTACCTAGGAGTTTAGCTTCCTCAACTTGTTCAATGGTCACACCTTTTTTGCACCACTGCAGTTGAGGTTTAGGTCTTAGAGAATGTTTTGAACCAAATATAATGCTTTTAGTTTTAGATGTATTTAAGGCAAGTTTAATATTTATCACCCATTCTGATACTAACTGTAACATCTTATTTAGAATGTCTGTGAGCTCACTGGTTTTGGGTGCTGACATGTAGTGTGGGGAATCATCCGCATACATAGTCATTCAAGCTTTGTGTAAGACCACTGGCAAATCATTTGTAAAAAAAAAAATAGAGAAGAGTAACAGCCCAAGGCAACTGCCCTGAGGGACCCTGCACTGTACATACAGTACCTGATGTTAGAGAAGCTTCCATTGGCAAGGTGGGCTTCCCAGCCATTTTGACAAAAAACTTTGCAGGTGTCTCAAATATTGATTCTGTGGCAGAGTATACTTAACAGAAATCTGGGCAAAGCTTAAGAATTTCTTAGTACTCCCATCAAATAGATCCAAAAGACAATTGATCTTTACATATTGGCACTGTCCCAAAATATGGATTCGCCCCCAATTAAGATATGCTTATTGTGCCGCAGAGGGTCCTAACCTCCTGCTCTGTACAGTTTACCCCAGAAGGTTCTGGTGTTTGTAACAGTGGGGTGACTCCCCCACAAACAACAGACTCCATCTGGAAGCAGCCTGGTTTAAACCTTCCCTTCCAACTTGGCAACAACATACTGAAATGTTTGACATTGATAGCCCAGTGCTGTCCTGTGTAGCTCAGTTGGTAGATGATGGTGCTTGCAACGCGAGGGTTGTGGGTTTGATTCTGAAGCAGGACCAGTATGAAAATGTATGGAATTAATACTGTAAGAGTGTCTGCTAAAAACATGTAAATGTAAACACAATAGTACCATTTCAAGACCAAATCCAATTTTCACTGGGGGAGCCTGAAGTTTCTTAATTCCTAAATGGTGCTGTGAGTTACCCCCGAGAATGTATAGCTCATGCCTGTCAATATCTTTAAAGTAAGAATCTGCAATATTCAGAGGGAGATGAGCTAGAAGCTGGTGGATTACAGGTGCCAGCATAATTTTAATAGAGTTAATTTGAACCCATAATAAAAAATATATATGTTTTACCATCTAGGAAAGTCGTTCTTCATTTTAAAAGTAAGGATTTCATATTTTCTCTGACAATATCCCCTTAGCTGGGGGTCTTCAGAATACCAAAGTATTTCATACCCTTAGGGAACCATCTCCATTTCCATTGTTTGAAGAGAGTGGACGGGCAGAAGCCAGATAAAGGAAGAGTCTCAGATGTATCCCAATGAATACGATAACCAGATAATATTGTAAACTTAACATTCTATAGTAAAGCAGATACAGAAATCTCAGGTTAAGATAAGAATAGTAACCTGTCATCTGCAAAGTATAAGGTTATGCTGATTATTGCCCACTATAACTTATGAATAAGCATGTTCCCTCTCAGTTTCTGGGCTAAGCGTTCTAGAGCCCAGAACTTAAAGGGCACCCCTGCCTTGTGCTTTGAATTAACTGGAATCGGTTGGATGTAAGACCATTCTTTGAGACACAGGCGTAAGGAGTGTCATAAAGTTATTATCCAAGTTCTCTCCAACACCAAAACGAATAAGAGATTCAAAAACGTATATCCATTCTACACAATCGAAGGCCTTTGCAGTTTCTAACTACAAAGCAATAGTTGAAGAGCTTGAGTCCTGGACAGCACACTGTATGCTAACCAGACTTCTGAAGTTAACTGAAAATACAGAAGGTAGGCCATCTACCCCAGGAGACTTATTAGAAGGTGTATTCTTGACAACCTGAAAGATCTCCTCAACTCCAAGTGGTGCATCTAAATCCTCCCTATCCTCAGAGAGTTGTGGTAAATTCAGGTCTGCAAAAAAAGCTGTCAAACTTTTGTTTGTCCAGTACCTTGTAATATATCGAATGTGTT
The DNA here is from genome assembly GCF_018296145.1 of Oncorhynchus tshawytscha. Taxonomy (NCBI): domain Eukaryota; kingdom Metazoa; phylum Chordata; class Actinopteri; order Salmoniformes; family Salmonidae; genus Oncorhynchus; species Oncorhynchus tshawytscha. The sequence continues at coordinate 2,601,011 of NC_056458.1, read as the reverse complement.
GTAGAAGCATCTAAACTCCACATTTTTCTGCTTAGAGGAAGTAGAAATGGCCAAAAAATGTATCTGTATGCCAGTTATATGGTTCCTACTATTTTGTTGCTTCAGTCGGTATGCCAGCAAGCGGACAGGTTTTTCACCCATCTCCCAGTAAGATTGATTAATATGAAATAGTGCATACTCTGCCTTTTTATGGTACAATCTATTCCACTCATACTTAGTAGCAATTATAGCTTGTTCTGTCTCTGTTTTGGGAGCATAAAGTGTCAAGTGCCTTTAGCTCACTCTCTAGTTTGGAGTCTCGTAGATTGGCTATTTGGTTCAAAGATTGTCTGTCTTATTCTTCAATAAAGCATAGGATATAATCCTCCCTCTCAAGTATGCTGTCCTTTCTCAAAGAGATCCCAGCTAGCACATTTCGTTCCTTGGAAGTTGTGGGTATGTAAGTTTTAGGATTCCCATTGGTTTTGGGAACGAAGCCATACATTTCCTGACCAGTAAAACTGAACTTTTTTTAAACGTTCTGAGAATGGAAGTGAACATTTTGCCTGTTCTGGGAACGTCAATTTTTAGGTTGCAGCGTGGTTCTGAGAACATTTTACTATGGTTTCCTAAATGTTTTGCTGGGAAGTTTTATTAATGTTCTGAGAAGAAAACATTCTCTAAATATGAATGTTTGAATGAAATTTAAAGGTTATTTGGAGGTTTTACCTCTTAAGGATCTTTTCTTTTCTTTCTTTCAATTTTCGCCTAAAATGACATACCCAAATCTAACTGCCTGCAGCTCAGGCCCTGAAGCAAGGATATGCATATTCTTAATACCATTTGAAAGGAAACACTTTGAAGTTTGTGGAAATTTGAAATTAATGTAGAAGAATATAACATAATAGTTCTGGCAAAACCAACCGTTTTTTTTGTACCATCAATTTATGAAATGCAAGAAAAAAGCCATAATGTATTATTCCAGCCAGTTGCAATTTAGATTTTGGCCACTAAATGTCAGCAGTGTATGTGCAAAGATGTAGACTGATCCAATGAACCATTGCATTTGTGTTCAAAATGTTGTATCAAGACTGCCCAAATGTTCCTAATTTGTTTATTAATAACGTTTCATGTTCAAAACTGTGCACTCTCCTCAAACAATAGCATGGTATTCTTTCACTGTAATAGCTACTGTAAATTGGACAGTGCAGTTAGAACAGGTATTTAATCTTTCTGCCAATATCAGATATGTCTATGTCCTGAGGAATTTCCCTGTTACTTACAACCTCATGCTAATTGCATTAGCCTACGTTAGCTCAACCGTCCCTAACCCAGGGGACCCACTGATCCTAAAGAAGACCCCTCGAATTATGAAAAATGTGCAAATTGTTTACTGCTATTAGCCCACACAAATGTCCTAAATAAAATCTAAAGGAAGTTTGTTCTGAAGTGTCTGTCCTATATCTGAGAGATACTGTATAAGAAAGATCAGAAAACATTTGTCATTTTTTGTACATGTATTTAACCCCTTATTTTTGGCACTAAACAATCTCTATATACAGTATGCTTCCATAAATGTTTTCAACTGGTTCTAGGGGACCTTCAGACGAGTCTTATGAGGCCTGCGGGCATCCAGAGCAAAACAATGTGTTTGTTGTGTTTGTGAGAGTCTCACGAACACTATTGGTGTGTAGCTCAAACCGTTCGGACACTACTTACAGAAGTTGTCAGATCGGCTGTATAGACATCAGATGAGTCCCAAGACACTTGTGGGGGTAGTAGAGCACCATCGTGTTCGGGTGAGTCTCATGTTTTTAATTAATATCCTAATTACATTTCTGCAGGGGTACGGACATCAACATTATGGGTTAATTAAACAACATTCTTAGAAAGTTCTTTCAACATTACTTGTTTTTTCTTGTGGCTTTTATGGAAAGTTTTCTTAATGTTCTGAGAACATGACTTTAAAATAGAACCATGAGGAAACCTGCAGAAAACATTATTCTAAAGTACTGAAATTCCCACAGAAGAATGTTGCTTCTTAAAGTTCTCTGAACTATGAGAATATTACCAATGTCAAACCAATTGGAGAACATTCCTAGACCATTGCCAAAATTTAAACGCAATGTAATCATGTTTGAACATTTAGGAAACATGTTAAAGTGATAAAATACCAATATATATATATATTTTTTTTGTCAAGTTACTTAAATGTGCTGATAACGTTCCAAAGCCATGCAACTATCCTGCACCATTTCCAGAAATGTGTGTGGAACGTTTGTATGCAAAATAACCATAGGACAACCACACTCTCATCAAGCTCTAAGAAACATATGGTTCTCAGAACGTTATGTGCTAGCTGGAAGATATTTCATCCCTAATAATCTTGATGAATATACTATCTTTCAACAGAGACATGCTTAAACTCCTTCTGCGGCTCTTATGAGTCTGCGAGAATTGGGAGAGGCAAATAGACACAGGTGCGTGGTCCGAAATCACTATATTACCTAAGGTAGAACTGACAGTGATATCCACTGGTGACTGAGATAAGGAAGTAATCATACCTAGTGTAAACAATATGAGGAGGGGAAAAAATAATAGTCCCTCCAATCTGTGTGCATTGAACTCCAGATGTCGTTTAAACCTAGGTCTTCAGCTAGTATTTTTATTGCAGCTGCAGATTTACCCTCCACACTATTTCTCAGCTGAGACTTGTCCAGATCTTGGTCTGGGATCTGATTGAAATCGCTCCCCCCGATATTATTGAGATGTCTCCCAATTCTAAAACAGTTTGTGATAACCCATAACAAAAATCGAGCATGTTTGCAATAGGTGCATATATATTGCATAGAACAACTGATGTTCCCATCAAGAGCCCACACACTACTCTCAGAACATTAGTTTCTGTAAAGTTGAGAGACTTGTGTATGAGAGCAGATACCCGGGCTAGAGAAAGCCTTTTATTCAAATGTGTCTCCTGGACAAAAGCTATATCAGCTTTAGATTAATTGAGATATGCTAACCTTTTTTATTTCTTGATTATATGATTATCCCCTTTGAAAATTACAGCTGGCTACTTTTAATTCAGCCGTCTGTAAATAACTAGGTTTCTATCCAATTGGCAACAGATTTTCATGCAGATATTTTAAAATCGTCATAAAAACAATGTGCACATTTTCCCACCAGACAAGAAACTATGCGTGATGACGTAGTGCACATAAAAATACATTTTGCGATTAAATTCCCATTTACCAAATAAAAAATACTAGTTAAATGGGTTTCCTTCGCATTTTCAACTCTACTGATGGTTTTCTCACAAAAAAATGTTGCGTTATATAGCGAGTGTGCCGACAGCCCGCAGTATGCTGTTGGCTACAGCGCACTTCTAGCCTACATGTTGACATTATTACGGACAAAAGAGCAAAATCATTTTTATTTACCAAACGCAAATGTGTCACCAGAATAAGAATAAGACTCGATAATGACTGGAAAGGAGCATCAAGCTCATCACCATGCAGTTTCACCACCATGTGAAGTTCATCATAATTTATTTAATCTGTAGTTTAACAAACGGCATGCTTTCCAGATGATTCGGAGTGGGAGGACCACACGACATGTCATCGCGTGACTCCAAATTTACTTAGATATTATGGTTATTATATCAATACCTGCGCATAAAAGCACCGACATTTCGCAATTCATTTTACCGACACAAAATATCCCAGCATGTCTAGAGTATTGTATTCTGTCGACATTATGGAACATTGACCTAAAAATGTTCTGTTTCCATCAACCCTGTCATGACATTTTTTACCCGACATGCCCTTTTGTCGCATAACAAGGTTGGATGGAAACCTGATTATTGAGACATAAAGAGGTCATATTAATCATATGCTATATCTGTACAGTATATGAGTACATCAGAAAATATATGAAAATACATATAAAAACGGAACACATATCCAACAGTAAAACTAAGTAAAATCCCAGCCAAACCTAAGGAGCTGAGGAGAAACAACACAAACCAAGACCTACAGTGCATTCTGAAAGTATTCAGACCCCTTGACTTTTTCCACATTTTACAGCCTTATTCTAAAATGGATTACATAAATTGTTTTCCTCATCAATCTATACACAATACACCATAATGACAAAGTGAAAACAGGTTTTTCTAATGTATTAAAAACAAAAACAGAATACCTTTATCTACATAAATATTCAGACACTTTTCTATGAGACTCGAAATGGACCTATGTCTATTGATCATCCTTGAGATGTTTCTGCAACTATGGTAAATTCAACTGATTGAACATGTCATGCCCTGGCCTTAGTTATCTTTGTTTTCTTTATTGTTTTGGTTAGGTCAGGGTGTGACATGGGGATTTATGTGTTTTTCTGGTCTAGGGGTTTTGTATGTTTTTACTTGGTCTAGGGGTTTTGTATGTTTTTACTTGGTCTAGGGGTTTTTGTAAGTCTATGGTTGCCTAGATTGGTTCTCAATTAGAGGCAGGTGTTTATCGTTGTCTCTGATTGGGCACCATATTTAGGCAGCCATATTCTTTTGGTATTTTGTGGGTGATTGTTACCTGTGTCAGTGTTTGTGCCACACGGGATTGTTTCGTTGCCAGTTCACTTTGTTGTTTTGTATTTGTGTTCATGTTGAGTTTTCTTATTAAATACCATGGACACTTACCACGCTGCATATTGGTCCGATCCTTGCTACACCTCCTCTTCAGAGGAAGAGGAGGAAATCTGTCATGACAGGACATGACTTGGAAAGGTACACACCTGTCTGTATAAGGTCCCACAGTTGACAGTGTATGTCAGAGCAAAAACCAAGCCAAGAGGTTAAAGGAATTGTCCGTAGAGCTCCGAGACAGGCTTGTGTCGATGCACAGATCTGGGGAAGGCTGACAAAAAATGTCTGCAACATTGAAGGTCCACCAGGATAACAGTGGCCTCTATCATTCTTAAATGGAAGAAGTTTGGAACCACCAAGACACTTCCTAATGCTGGCCGCCCGGGCCAAACTGTACATTCGGTGGAGAAGGATCTGGGTCAGAGAGGTGACCAAGAACCCGATAGTCACTCTGACAGAGCTCCAGAGTTCATCTGTGGAGATGGGAGAACCTTCCAGAAGGACAACCATCTCTGCAGCACTCCACAAATCAGGCGTTTATGGTAGAGTGGGCAGACGGAAGCCATTGAAGATTGAACTCTTTGGCCTGAATGCCAAGCGTCACGTCTGGAGGAAACCTGGCACCATCCCTATGGTGAAGCATGGTGGTGTCAGCATCATGCTGTGTGGACGTTTTTCAGCAGCAGGGACTAGGAGACTAGTCAGGATCGGGCAAAAGATGAACGCGGCAAAGTACAGAGAGATCCTTGATGAAAACCTGCTCCAGAACTCAGACTGGGGTGAAGGTTCATCTTCCAACAGGACAACGACCCTAAGCACACAGCCAAGACAACGCAGGAGTGGCTTCAGGACTTATCTCTGAATGTCCTTGAGTGGCCCAACCAGAGGCCGGACTTGAACCTTATCTAATATGTCTGGAGAGACCTGAAAATAGCTGTGCAGCGATGCTCCCCATCCAACCTGACTGAGCTTGAGAGGATCTGCAGAGAAGAATGGGAGAAACTCCCCAAATATATGTGTGCCAGGTTTGTAGAGCCATACCCAAGAAGACTCGAGGCTGTAATCGCTGCCAAAAGTGATTCAAAGAAGTACTGAGGAAAGTGTCTGAATACTTATGTAAATGTTATATTTCAGTTTTTTTATACGTTTGTATAACATTCTAGAAACCTGTTTTTAACTTTGTCATTATGGGGTATTGTTTGAAGATTGATGAGGAGAAAAAAACTATAGAATCCATTTTAGAATAAGGCTGTAATGTAACAAAATGTGGAAAAAGTCAAGGGGTCTGAATACTTTCCGAATGCACTGCAAATGGAATTTATAAATTTAAGAGTCACCCAAATTTGACTCTCCGACAACCTGACACTTTATGCATCTGCAATACCCATTTCAGTTATAGTAGGCTTTTTGAAGACTCTGTCACATATACAGTGGGGAGAACAAGTATTTGATACACTGCCGATTTTGCAGGTTTCCCTACTTACAAAGCATGTAGGTCTGTAATTTTTATCATAGGTACACTTCAACATCAGAAAAGCAGAACTTAATATTTGATACAGAAACCTGTTTAGACCAAAAAGCTCTATTTTTGTCTCATCAGACCACATGACCTTCACCCATTCCTCCTCTGGATCATTGTAAAGGCCGTTGTTGGTGGAAGAAGGTGAGAACCAAGGTGCAGCGTGGTATGTGTCCATATTTATTAGAATGAACACGGAAATAACCAAAATAACAAAGAGAAACGACCGAAAACCGTTCTGGCTGGTGCAGACACACAGACAACAGAAAATAATCACCCACGAAACACAATAGAAAACAGGCTACCTAAATATGGTTCTCAATCAGGGACAACGATTGACAGCTGCCTCTGATTGAGAACCATACCAGGCCAAACACAGAAATAGCAAATCATAGATAAACTGACATAGACAACCCACCCAACTCACGCCCTGACCATACAAAAACAAAGACATACTAAAAGAACTAAGGTCAGAACGTGCCAATCATCCAGATGGTCATTGGCAAACAGGATTTTAATCCATGACGGCGTAGTGTGTTACTAATGGTTTTCTTTGAGACTGTGGTCCCAGCTCTCTTCAGGTCATTGACCAGGTCCTGCCGTGTAGTTCTGGGCTGATCCCTCACCTTCGTCATGATCATTGTTGCCCCACGAGGTGAGATCTTGCATGGAGCCCCAGACCGAGGGTGATTGACCGTCATCTTGAACTTCTTCCATTTTCTAATAATTGCGCCAACAGTTGTTGCCTTCTCACCAAGCTGCTTGCCTATTGTCCTGTAGCCCATCCCAGCCTTGTGCAGGTCTACAATTTAACCCTCATGTCCTTACACAGCTGTCTGGTCTTGGCCATTGTGGAGAGGTTGGAGTCTGTTTGATTGAGTGTGTGGACAGGTGTCTTTTATACAGGTAACGAGTTCAAACAGGTGCAGTTAATACAGGTAATGAGTGGGGAACAGGAGGGCTTCTTAAAGAAAAACTAACCGGTCTGTGAGAGCCGGAATTCTTACTGGTTGGTAGGTGATCAAATACTTATGTCATGCAATAAAATGCAAAATAATTACTTAAAAATCATACAATGTGATTTTCTGGATTTTTGTTTTAGATTCAGTCTCTCACAGATGAAGTGTACCCATGATTAAAAAAATTACAGCTTTGTAAGTAGGAAAACCTGCAAAATCGGCAGTGTATCAAATACTTGTTCTCCCCACTGTAAGTAGAGCCCTGTATTCTGGATGATCATGTCACATGACCTGGATTTTAAACTTTATTTAAATGTCCTGAGAACATGATTTTAAATACACTACCGGTCAAAAGTTTTAGAACATCTACTCATTCAAGGGTTGTTCTTTGTTTTTTTAGTTTTTTTACATTTTCTACATTGTAGAATAATAGTGAAGACATCAACACTATGAAATAACATATATGGAATCATGTAGTAACCACAAAAGTGTTAAACAACTCAAAGTTGTTGCTGGGGCGGCAGCGTGGCCTAGTGGTTAGAGCGTTGGACTAGTAACCGGAAGGTTGCGAGTTCAAACCCCCGAGCTGACAAGGTACAAATCTGTCGTTCTGCCCCTGAACAGGCAGTTAACCCGCTGTTCCCAGGCCGTCATTGAAAATAAGAATGTGTTCTTAACTGACTTGCCTGGTTAAATAACAATAAAAAAGAGTATATTTTAGATTCTTCAAATAGCCACCCATTTCCTTGATGACAGCTTTAAACACTCAGCTTTGCAGACCAGAGGATGGCCTTTAAACAGGTGAAAACAGATTTGAAATGGTGGGTGATTGAGTTAGTTCTGCATTTCCCTGCTATACTGGAGATCAAGCACAAGTTTGACTCACCAGATGAAGCATCAGCCTTCATCCAGAGATGCACCAGCAGGGAGGACTGTTGAATCCAGAATTCAGTTTGAATCAGGACCATCAAGGACTGTCAAATAAGTTATTTATTTTAGCCATTGCTATGATTAATTTCTTACCATGTTGGTTTAGAATGTAGGTAGAGTTATTGGGCTACTGGAACGAGTCATCTTTTTCTTTTTTCTTTTATAGCCCACGCCTCTCTCATAATTTAAGTTACTGGAGTTGGATTTGTGGAGGGGGGTCTAATTTTCAGAAATGAAAATTAGACCAAAACTTAAAGCAATTGTCGGAGGATGGTGCAGGGCCATCTGTCTTATAAAGACATTTTGATGAAGAGGCTTTAAGCTTTATTTTGGTGTATTGCACTTGTGATTTTATGAAAGTTAAATATTTCTAATAATTTAATTTGAATTTCGCGCTCTGCAATTTCACCGGATGTTGTCGAAATAACATCTAGCCGTAACATTAAGAAAACTTTTCATAAAAAACAAAAGAAAACATTAATGACGTTCAAAGAATGTTCTAATAATGTTATTTAATTATCAGCTTTGTATTAGTTAAGACCTCTTTGGGCTAGGGGGCTGTATTTTTACGTCCGGACAAAAAGCGTGCCCAAAGTAGACTGCCTGTTACTCAGGCCCAGAAGCTAGGATATGCATATAATTAGATCTGGATAGAATCTGGATAGAAAACACTCTAAAGTTTCTAAAACTAAAACTGTTAAGATAATGTCTGTGAGTGTAACAGAACTGATATGGCATGCGAAACCCCGAGGACAAACCATCCAAAAAAAAAACATTTCAGCCTACCACTGTTTCCAATGGCTTTCATGTTTATTATGAGGCGAAGTCCTCCCAGATTGCAGTTCGTAGGGCTTCCACTAGATGTCAACAGTCTTTAGAAAGAGTTTCAGGCTGGTTTTTGGAAAAATGAGCTAGAAGTTGTAGTTTTTCTAAGTGGCTCCCATTTTGGCTGTCATGTTTCCATGCGCGTGGATGAAGCATGTTCTTTGTTATTTATCTCCGGTAATGAACCTACTATTCTCCGTCTTAATTTTTATAATTTATTTTGTATTAGGGTTCCTAAGGTTTGATTTATAAATGTTGTTTGACTTGTTTGGATAAGTTTATTGGTAACGTTTGGGATTCATTTTGTATGCATTTTGAAGGAGGGATACCGGTGGATTATTGACTGAAGTGCACCAGCTAAACTGAGTTTTTATGGATATAAAGAAGGACTTTATCAAACAAAAGGACCATTTGTGATGTAACTGGGACCTTTTGGAGTGCCAACAGAATAAGATCTTCAAAGGTAAGGCATTTATTATATTGCTATTTCTGACTTTCGTGGCGCACCTGACTGGTTGAAATATGTTTTTCATGCTTTCGTATGCTGGGCGCTGTCCTCAGATAATTGCATGGTGTGCTTTCGCCGTAAAGCCTTTTTGAAAGAAGTTAAGCTTTGAAAGAAGTTAAGCTTTATTTTGATGTATAACACTTGTATTTTCATGAATGTTAAATATTTATATTTCTGTAATTTGAATTTCGCACTCTGCAATTTCACCGGATGTTGTCGAGGTGGGTTGCTAGTGGAAAGCCTGCGCTAGAAAGGTTAAAAAACAAGGCATGTTGGCTCTATACTGATGGCGCAGCGTACAAATTCCCATGGATGGAGAACTGAAAGACCTTGGGTTCAAATCTTACTCATTGGTTTAAATCTCACTGATGTTGTGCCACAATATATAAATATATTTTTGCATGATTAATGCCTAAGGAAATTAGTTTCCATGTATCCTATTTCTGCTTGGTGTTCAAAACAGTTCAACTAAGCTAGCAATGTTGTTGAAACATGTTCTCAAAACGTTATTTATCTACCTTCATATATTCTATAATTTCCGTTCTGAGAATGTTAATAAAATCTTCCAGGAAAACTTTCAGGGAACCATAGTAAAATGTTCTCAGAACCTCCCTGCAGCCTACAAATAAATTAACATTCCCAGAACAGGCAGAATTTTTACCGCCGTTCTCAGAACGTTTTACCCATCAGGTAACTCATGGCTTTGTTCCCAGAACCAATGGGAAACTAAAAACGTATGTTCCCACAACTTCAAAGGAGCCAAATGTGCTAGCTGGGCTGCCATGTCACCTTTCTCTTCCTCTCACTGCCTGGAAAATCTCCTCCTTCCCCTAACGCAGCATGTTGACCATGTTGTTCCAGCATGGTCGGAATCTCCTGTAGGTAGGGGTATCATGTTCTTGTTTTCTGCCATCTCAGGAACACCCAAGATTTTAATATTATCTCTGTTATCCAAATGATACATTTTTGCATTTCCTTCTGGATTTCTTCTATCTGGTCTTTCATTGTGATGGCGACATTTTCCAATGTTGCTATATGGTCCTTTGCTTCGCCAACATGGTTGCTCAGCGTATACATTTTCCCCTCATTTTCTCCATCGTGGTCTTAATTTCTGATTATTCTTATTTTGCAGGGACACACAAATTGCTCCGATTTCTGAGGCAAGAATGCTCAGTGTGGGCTCGCCAGTGGCAGTATCTGGCTTGGCTGGCCTATCTGGCCTTCATTTTCTTGCTAAACTTGGGTGGTTGTGTCAGCAGTGAATCCTTTGCGCACTTTGATTTACGGCTATCCCGGATACATTTATTTTCTTGTTGTAACAAAGCTGCCTCTCGCTTGCATGAGAATAATTATGCGCCAAAATGGCTAAATATCATTTTCAAAATCAATTTAGTGTCGAGTTCCCCAGAGGTCCTCAACTACAAAGCCACCCTCGTCGAGAGCACACGTGCCCTACCTCTTTCTCAACCTCTACTCTCTGTTTCTGAAAATGAGCTTTGAAAGTAATCACTGTCCACCAAAAGGCTGAGGGAGAGTCACAAAACACATGACCAATTAACAAAATTACCATTTGAAGTGAAAAATAAGACATTGAGAGACTTATTGAACTGACCGTGTGTTATTTTGATTTTCTATAGCCTTTAGCTGCAGGCTGTGTCCTTCAATGAAGTGGCGTGTTTACTAAAGGTCTGGCAGTGGACCGATGACATCACACTCTCTAGACAACAGTTTGGTGATATAGAACACTTTTAAAACCATCTGTGAAAATCACTTAACCCCCAATTTACTGTTGACTTTTCACTAAATAGCCAGGTGTATTGCAAAGAGCATGAGCAGTGGTTTGTGGGACTAGTGAAGAGGTGTGTGTTAACCCTTACTAATGATTTATCTCCAGCAGCATCTGTTGAATGGTCCATTCACCTCTCTTTCCGCTGTTCATAGTAAAGCCTAAACTCCCAACAGAGGTCATAACAGCCACTGAATGTTGTTAGAGCTGGCCATCATCAATAAAGACAAACATGACAGATAATTTTAACCAGGATTAACCGAGCATATGAATCACCATAATCACCAACATTGCTGTTACAGTTTTAAGAAAGAGTAATAGGCTCATGCCAAGTGATTCAATTCAGATTAAATGGCGCTACAGTGGAACTACAACTTCTCCACTGCTGAATGTTTTATTTGTTCATTAAGACTTCAAAGTAACAATATATATTTACAATGTATTTACAAAACCAAGTCAAATTAGACATAGTGTTTCATACAAAAAGGTGCGAATATGTTATTATAATACAATAAACGTAATACACAAAAACATACATCATTCATATTTGACAGATGTACATGGTTAGGGACTTCAATAGTCCCTGTTTATAGATATACTGTAAATAGACATGAAAACAGTTAAAAATTATTGCAAGTTACCAGTAAAGGTTTATATATTTAAGGCAACACTAAGCCAACGTGGGGACACATAACATATTCATTAAATACAGGATATAAAATACTCACAATAACAAATTAACATCAAAAGTAGAGTAATTTCTCTTTACTACAGGATTGTGCCATTACTTCAGTTACGATGAAGAGTTATAGTACAGGGACTGGAACACGACAGACTAGAGGGGGAATAGAGGAGCAACCAAACAAAACATGGAAAATAGAAAAGAGAGATGGAAACACATGTTGTTGCTCTTGCTGTCAATGACAACCAAGTATGTAGACTCCACTCTTTGAAGCGCTCTGCAGAACGATGGAGTGTCTCATTACGTGTGTTATGTATTGCTTTCTACTGCAGCATCAAATACAGCACAAGGTGGTCTGCTCATTTACTTTTCACTTACGACAGAGTGCATAGCTAGCCTACAGACTCTGTCCCCCTGATATTCTCCCTTGCTCTGAGTCTCAAATGTTTGGTGATGACAAGTGTTGTTTCAAGTTGTCATCAAGGCCGTCCTCCCTTGATGCCATCAGTACGGGTACTGCTTCCGTCTCTTCCCAGCAAAGCAGGCCATCCAGGTACATAACATCATGGCTGCTGCTGCCCCTGCTCCTGTGCAGTAGAACGCCCAGCCAATCTCACAAGAACCTGGATACAGACAGACAGACACAGACAGGAGACATAAACAGTGAATTAAAATCAGAGCTAACATAGCATAATATGAGCTGTGATCAAATTGAATGACTTGTTTGCTTATCAACATGTGACTTGAATATGATGATGTTGTGTGGATGTGACTGTGTGTAGATGTTTGACCCGTACCAAGCTCAAACTGGTTGGATCTGTTGCTGCATGTCTGTCGGACTTCCTCACTGTCCCAACCTAGAGGGTAGAGTGCACACCCCGACCCAATCAGCAACGCTGTACAGAGAGAGAGAGAGAGAGAGAGAGAGAGAGCATGTGCTAAGCTATGTCATAACAAACCCATCATACAGTGAATAGTGCAGCTTGCATTATTCAAAACCACTTAAGTTAAAAAGATAACACGTTCCACTATGACACATGATTTCCTGAGATGGCACTTTCATCAAGAGCCAACGAACACTTCCCAACATATTAATGTGGGCAGTGAAGGCAACAGTTTTACTCTAGCATTTTGGATTTGACATCAAATGTGTTATATGAGGAAGCAGTACAGAATGTCACCTTTTATTTGAGGGCATTTTCATACATATCTGTTTTACCATCTACAAATGAATGCATTTTATTTATCTAGTCCCCACATTTGAAGGTGTCATAAGGATTTGGACTAATTCACTTATAGTATTATATTTAGCATTTGGTCCCATATTCTAAGCACGCAATGACTACAGCGTTGGACCAGCGTTGTCCAAGTTATCAGAGGGTTTGACAGGGAGGGCTTTGATTGGCTCATCGCGCTCTAGCGACTCGAGGGGGCTTTGCTTGGCTCATCGCGCTCTAGCGACTCCTTGTGGTAGGCCAGTTGCCTGCAAGCTGACAGCGGTTGTCAGTTGAACGGTGTTTCCTCTGACATATTGGTGCAGCTGGCTTCCGGTGTTAAGCGAGCTGGTGTTAAGAAGCAGTGCGGCTTGGCAGGTCATGTTTCAGAGGACGCATGACTCGACTTTCACCTCTCTCAAGCTTGATTGGGGAGTTGCAGCAATGAGACAAGATCGTAATTGGATATTACAAAATTGGGGAGAAAAAGAGGGTAAAAAAATAATGTAGTGTCATTTTGGAATTTACTATAGACGCAACAATATGTTTTGATTGGCCAATGCATCTTAACTATAGTGAGTTTTTCCCCTTCCTCTTTTTCCGTCAATACTCCATTTTCTTGAACAAAATTTGACACCTCAGCTGAGAACTCCATTCCCTAAATGGTCAGCCGATGGCGCCACGTCCGTTTGCTAGTTTTCCTTCAAAAAGGGGGTTCGAAATATTAGCACTATGCCATAAGCGAGACCTCAGGAGACATTTAAGAAATGACACTCGAATCACGGGAAAGGATAAAATATCAGGAGTGCCTTCCGTTTGAATATCATAGAAAGTTGTTGTTGATGTAATTAAAACAAATATTTTCTCTGCTGCTAATAATTATATTTTGCTGGAGGAGAAACAGAAAAGATAGACACAATTAGGTTTATAGATCATACAGTCTCAGTTAACGTGAGAATGTAGAATGTCTTGATTGTCTATGTTGAGGAATGTGACGTCGTTCTCTTGTCTAGACTAATTGTCACTGTTAGCAACCAGTAGCTAGCGGCACAAGTTATGAGCTAACTAGCTAACTACATAATGTTATATTCTGACATCATTGACGCTAAATATATTTTGTTAAATTGTTAGCAATATTCACAATTGAATTCAAATCAGAATGCTTAAATTTAATATGTTTTTGTTAGCTTATGTTGTAGCTAGGTAGCTAGCTAGCTAACTGTTGTTAGCTAGAAGGCTCCAGAGTTGAATGACCCTTCTCAGCGACCAACAACTAGCTAGTAACATTATAGCCATAGCTACCTCTCCGACCGGTGATGGCCACAGAGGAGGAATGCCTCTGCTGTCAGGAGTGTGTACAAGGGCAGGGACTGCTAACAGAAATTGAGGAGCGTGCATGCCTCCTCGCCCACCCCAGCATTGGACCCCACACTGACAGAGGCATACTTTCCACCTTCCACATGCTGAAGAGGAACTGTAGTGAGCTGCCCAGACCAGACCAGAGGGAGCGTGAGGACAGATGTCCAAGTTCCTTTGCTGCGCATAAGTTAGCTAATGTTAACTAGAACCAGTAACTTATCACTCCCTGATCGATTTCATCTGTCTTTGTGATTGTTTCCACTCCCCTCCAGGTGTCGCCCATCTTCCCCATTATCCCTTATGTATTTATACCTGTGTTCTCTGTTTGTCTGTTGCCAGTTCATTTTGTTCCTCAAACCTACCAGCATTTTCCCCCTTGCTCCTGCCTTGTCTATTTTCCTGTTTTTGTCCTGCCCTAACCCTGAGCCTGCCTGCTGTCCTGTACCTTTGCCCTCTACTCTGGATTACCGATCTCTGCCTGCCCTGACCCTGCCTGCCATCTGTTACCATTGCCCCACTACTCTGGATTACCGACCTCTGCCCTGACCTGAGCCTGCCTGCCATCCTGTACGTTTGCCTGCCTGTGTTCGAATGAATACACTTTTGTTACTTTGACATTGTCTGTACCTGGGTCTTACCTTCAAACGTGATAGTAACTAGCTGGCAGTAGCCAGCTAACTAGCCACGGTAGCTAGCTAGACTGGTTCTACCTAGCTAGCTGACTTGCATCACGAAGTCACGTTAACGTTACATTAATTCATTTCCATACTAGTAGCTAGCTACATTGTGAAAAAGTAATGAAACAATTTAGCTAGCTACAAAACAAACTTTCCCATACTGATGTACTCACCTTTCTGAAAAGCCCATGGTTTTGTATAAAGACATGTTCATTCAACGTTTTGGGTGGAGGATGTAGCATAACTGGAAGGAATGTCACTTTTTATTTTCACCCATTCAAACCTACCCATTCATTTTAGAAAATCCCCCAGCCCCACATATTACAATTATCAATGGCAATGATGGTATCATGAGAGACAGTATCTGTTACCATGTGAGTGACATGAATGTCTTGCTATCTATGGTGCCTGACAGATAATATTTGTTTAATTCTTTGTAGACAATTGTGCCTGCCTACTGGTGCCTGGAGTGGGACATGCGAGTATAGCGGCTGAGGCCAGACAACCAAGTGGTGCTGTTTTGTCAGCTGCACCAGGAGCAAATTCCCCTCTCCTGATGGGCACTACGTGGGGTTCCTGGAGGTTGAGGAGTTGCAAGATATATAATATATTAAATGTTTAATTAAACAAAAGTATAAAAACAGGCCAACTGCACATCCTTGTCATTATTCGATTCTGAATGGACACAGGTAGAGGACAAGAGAAACCAAGTTGAATCTGTCTAACAGGACTTCAAACAGGTACATTTAAGTTCTTGGCCGCTACGAAGACCATGTAATTACCCAATTGACAGTTACAACCAATACGATCAGACCCTTTTTCCCAATTTTTGCCTAAAATGACACCCAAATCTAACTGCCTGTAGCTCAGGACCTGAAGCAAGGATATGCATATTATTGATACCATTTTAAAGGAAAAACTTTGAAGTTTGTGGAAATGTGAAATTAATGTAGGAGAATATAACACATTAGATCTGGTAAAATATAATACAAAGAAATAAACATGCCTTTTCTGTTTTTAACATTTTTTATCATCTTTGAAATGAAAGAGAAAGGCCATAATATACAGGATCAATATCATGCCAAATGTATTTGCAAATGTAAATCACCAATCCACAAATATAAATCACTTTCCACAAATGTAAATCACTAATCCACAAATGTAAATCACTTTCCACAAATGTAAATCATTTTCCACAAATGTAAATCGCCATCCACAAATGCTGTTCACTATCCACAAACACATTTTGATTTGAATTTGTAAATCGAGGGCCTTACGTAAAATGACTGCCATAAAGATATGCACATAGGAGAGATATGCGCAAACATGACAGATATGGCAAACCTGCAACTGCATATTGGGAAGAGTTTAGGTCACCGGACTTTTGTCAGGGATTTGACGACAAGAAAAAGACGAAGTTCTCATACGTAGAAAAAGGTTCTCATGGTAGAAAGCGATTTGTAGTCGTAGAAAACAGTTATCACGCGTATAAAAAAGTTAGCACGCATAGAAAGCGATTTGTGGTCGTCGAAAAGTTGATCCCATTGATGCTGTTGACCAGGATCACTGGTTGGTGCAGAAAAAAGGGGGTGAGTGTGAAATGGCTAGTTAGTTAGCGGTGCGCGCTAATAGCGTTTCAATGAAGTAGGTGTTTTCCTTGCTCTGCAAGGGCTGTGGATTTTGTTGCACAATGGGTAACGATGCTTTGAGGGTGACTTGTCTGTGTGTAGAGGGTCCCTGGTTCAAGCCCAGGTTGGGGCGAGGAGAGAGACTTAAGCAATACTGTTACAAAGTCTGAACCCATGTCCTACACCTCCCCTCTACCTTTTGCATGCCTCTCCTGGGCAAATGGTTAGAGGCCTCAGGAATACTTATGTCTCCTTAATGCTCATTTTCTGTGCAACATGAGACAGCGGATGGATTATAGTCACTTACAATGTATGATTTATCCTTCACATTTAGTGGTGCTATCACACTGGCCAGCTAATTCAACTATTTGGGTGATGAACGGGTGTACACCGCAATAGTGTTGCAAATATAGAGTAATCTAGGGCTAGGGTTTTGATTATTTATGTTGGACATAGTATGGGTACATATATGGTTAACATATTATGGTTACAATACTATAATTTATGCAGCCTTGAAAAGCAGGCATCAAAATGGCCGAACGAGAGGCTACCAGCAGTTTATAAAAATCGCTTTCTATGGGTACAAACCTTTTTTTTATGACTACAAATCTCTTTCTACCGTGAGACTTGTTATCTATGTGTGAGAACTTCTTGTCTACGCCTGAGAACTTCTAATCTTTTTCTTGTCGTTATATCCGACAAAAGTCCGGTGACCTAAGCGATTCCAAATATGGAGTTGCAGGTTTGCCATATCTGTCATGTTTGCGCATGTCTCTTCTATGTGCAAATCTTTATGGCAGTCATTTTACTTAAGGCCCTCGATTTACAAATACAAATCAAAAGGTGTTTGTTTGTAGATAGTGAATTGCACGGGGCGGCAGGCAGCCTAGTGGTTCGTGCGTTGGACTAGTAACCAACTAGTGCCTATTTTAATGTTAGCTTGCTAATACAGTGGATATTCGTTAAATCCCTCATGTGGTTAGTGAAGTCCAATTTGGATATATTTGGCTGTTTTCGCTGAATAACATTTAGAAGTGTCCCTTTTCAGGTTTAGAAGAAGTGACTGCTAAATGCTAACTCCCGTTTGTTGTTGTTTTCCAGGTTACATTTTTGGATGACCACCAGGACCTCAGCTGCAATTTCGTCTGCTGTTTCTCCATTCAATTCAACAAAATCAAGATGTGCTGCCATCATATATCTTACAATATTGGACTACTATTGGCAGCAGCGTTATATGTCCATGATTGGACGCATCATTGGTCAGCGACACAAATTCAACCTGGTCTAGGTCCTGTGTTGCCCATGTTACTAACATGTTACTCACTATGGCGTCACATTTTGTCCTAGCACATGTAAACTTTGGCTCATAAAGCTTCCGTGTCAGTTGTGCTGTGGAGTCCATAGATCTGTAACTATGATTGTGTCGCATAGTGTGGCATGCAAAGACACCCTCCTGCACAGCTAAACCATATTCTTCTTGGGGAGGCTCTACCGTCTTGAAGAATGTGGTGACAGAGGACATACCAACACGGGCAAGCAGAGAGGCTTTATGCTTTTTCGTCTGCTGATGTTCTACCACTGCCATTCTTCCCCGGCTGCCAATTGAAAGAGAGGACGCAGTGAACCATTCTATCATCTTGACCTGAGCATATTAAATGGAAATTCTCTCATCATGTTCATCATAAAAAGTGCATTTTTGTTTCTTGGAAATAGTCATTGTATCTCCTCTGTCTGCTCTTCTTCACTCTCCTTGTGCCACTCTTAACTTTTTATTTTCCTCCAATCTTTCTTCTCTTTTCTTCACCTGTCTTCCTTTCTTGCTCTTCACCTTTCCACCTCACTCTTCTACACTCTCTTGCTTCCCTCTTTTTTACTCCCTTCATTTTCCCTTCTCCTTCCTCTCCAATCTGTATTAATACATAGCATACTATTAGATAACCAACGTATTTTAACAGATTCCCATTGCTTGCCTCATGTTTGGAAAAATAAATTGGCAGGCTCTGTAACCATATCTTTACCTTTTACCTTTCACTCTTCTTTCCTATCCAGTCTTCCTCCTCTCCTTCCTCTCCACTGCTAATGCTATCCATGAACATTTCTAAATATATTTTCACAATACTTATTATAATGCAAAACCATTAAAATTGTAATCTACAAAAATATTCTCTGAATAAATTGTGCATTCATTTTAATATAATCATATTTTCAAAATAGCCTGTCCACTGCATGTTTAAATGTGAACGTTTTTTTTAACCTAGCTACCATAAACAGTAGCTAGCTAACCTAGCTAGCTAACTTAGTCTACATAGCTAACGTTAGGTTATGCTAGCTATTTAAAACCTTATAGAGCAGATAATCTATCTATATAATAAGTTGTGACATTATAACATCACTAGCTAGTATCTCAAACGATTGTAATTTACCTGGCTTGAAAATACGATTGTGGTGATGTTGTGGATTCACTTTATACTTGCCAGCTTCTGGCTGAGTTTTCCACAGCAGTTTTCTCTAAAACTATCGCGAGCAAGTAGTTAGTAGAAGAAGAAGAGTGAATGAAGCTGCTGTAGAGAGCAGCCCCCTCTGTTGGCCTAAACAAGCACAACGCGATTGAGACGTCAACCCGTAGGCTCTGCTGCCCGGTCTTTCTTGCCAAGTAAAATATTTCACTTTGCGGTCTGTTTTTAACGCACAGTTAAAAATGGGGACATTTCCGGGGACAGCTCCAGCCGAGGACAGGCCACCAAAAACGGGGACATCTGGTCACCCTAATGTACTCTTCCTTGGCAAATAAAGGTGTGGTTCAGGTATGAATCTCTGTGAGACATTATTTTTCAGTCATATCCAATACCAGGTATATCAAACTCCATTATTTAATTAAGAACTAATTCTAATTTACAAGGACAGCCTACTCCTTCCTCCCCATTGGGGATTGAACCCCTGTCTCCTGCGTGCCTGCAATACAGAAGACCATCAAATGCTTCTCAAAGATGCCCTCTGGTGGTCAAACTAGCAATAACTTGCATTAACAAAAAAAAAAGTCTGACAAATAGATAACGTGCCACAGAATGCTGCAGCAGCCCACAAGGTGTGCCGAAACTTTTAAAGGAGGATCCACTGTATGACTTTCTGTGTGACACAGTCCCTTCAGAAAGTACACTCTTGACTTTTTTAACATTTTGTTGTGATTTAGTAATTCTTGTCAACGATCTACACAAAAAAAAAGTTATGTCAAAGTGGAAGAGAAATTCTAACATTTGTAAAACATTCATGAAAAATAAAACATCTCTTGATTACTTAAGTATTCAACCCCCTGAGTTAATACACGTTAGACTCACCTTTGGTAGTGATTACAGTTGTAAGTCTTTCTGAGTAAGTCTGTAAGAGCTTTGCACACCTGGATTGTATAATAATTGCCAAATTGGTTGTTGATCATTGCTAGACAGACATTTAAGTCTTGCCATAGATTTCAAAGCAGATTTAATTCATTCACAGTCTTGGTAAGGAACTCCAGTGTAGATATGGCCTTGTGTTTTAGGTTATTGTACTGTTGAAAGGTGAAATCATCTCCCAGTGTCTAGTGGAAAGCATTTAGGATTTTGCCTGTGCTTAGCTCCATTCCATTAATTTTTTTATCCTGGAAAACTACTCAGTCCTTAACGATTACAAGCATACCCATAACATGATGCAGCCATCCCTATGCTTGAAAATTGTGTGAGTTGTACTCAGTAATGTGTTGTATTAGGTTTTGCTCTACACATAACACTTTGTATTCAGGACAAAATGTTAATTCTTTGCCACATTGTATGCAGTATTACTTTTGTGCCTTGTTGCCAACCGGATGCATGTTTTGGAATATTTTTGTTCTGTACAAGCTTCTTACTTTTCACTCTCTCAATTAGGTTATTATTTTGAAATAACTACAATCTTGTTGATCCATCCTCAGTTTTCTCCTATCACAGTTGTTGAACTCTGTAACTGTTTTAAAGTCACCATTGGCCTCATGGTGAAATCCATGAGCGGTTTTCTCCCCCTCTGGCAACTGAGTTAGGAAGGACACCTGTATCTTTGTAGTGACTGGATTTATTGATACACTATCCAAAATGTAATTAATAACGTCACCATGCTCAAAGGGATATTCAATGTCTGTTTTTTTAGTTTTTTTAAACCATCTACAAATAGGTGTCCTTCTTTGCGAGGCATCGGAAAACGTCCCTGGTCTTTGTGGTTGAATCTGTTTGAAATTCACTGCTCAACTTTACAGATAACTGTATGTGTGAGGTACAGAAATGAGGTAGTTATTCGAAAATTATGTCAAGCACTATTATTGCACACAGTCAGTCCATGCTACTTATGTGACTTGTTACGCAAATTGTTACTCCTGAACGTATTTAGGCTTGCCATAACAAAGGGGTTGACTACTTATTGACTCAAGACATTTCAGCTTTTCATTTTTAAATAATTTGTTTTAAAAAATCCTGAAACATAATTCCAATATGGTGTGTGTGGGCCAGTGAAAAAATAAATCTCAATTTAATCCATTTTAAATTCAGGCTGTAACACAACAAAATGTGGAAATCCAGGGATGTGGATACTTTCCTGCCAGCTGTAGCTTATTGCTTTACCACATGAAAGGTGTCGGGATTGTTTTTGTGAAATGCTATAGCTACTTCATCACTGTATCTCACTTTATGTGCAGTAAATGTCCCTCTAACTGACTGTGTATTTTTTTAACAGTTATGGTAGTAGCTAAACCAGACTGAAAGTGTTGATTTGGAGGTGTGATGTTGTGAGGATGTGAGTGAGATGATAGTGGAAGCCCAAGCAACTGGAGCATGTGGCAGGAGGACTTGGGGCTGTGTCCCAAATAGCACCCTATTCCTCATGTAGTGCACTACTTTTGATCAGGGCCCATAGTACTCTGGCTTAAAAGTATTGCACCCGATAGAGAATAGGGTGCCATTTGGGAGGCACACAGACACTGGGGTCTGGGTTTATAGCCTGGAGTCAAACACAGAAACACCACAGATAGTCTGCATGGTGATATGCTGTTTGTCTTTGACTGTCTGTCTGTTACTTTCGGGAGGTTGTAAGAAGTTACAGATGAAAGCATGAATGCAGTGCCACCAGTAGTAGGCTATATCTAACAAAGCATATTGTCATGGGAATGGCTTTTATTCAGAATATTCTGAAACCCTGACCTGAAAAGAAGAAGAATTTATGTTTTACTCTTATTGAAAAGCAAATTCATTGGGAGCTTAGGGAGAGGTATTTTATTTAAGAGCCCTCTGAAGAACTTTTCGAATATAACTCAGCCAGCTGACACAAGTTGAAACCACTCACATGCATAAATAGATACATTGCAATGTCTTGTATTCAAATCATCCTCTTAGTTTGCTGCCACCCCCGGCCCACTATATCATTGTCTTTCTCTAAGCCCCTTTTGTCTGTATGCATCAAATCCTTTCTATAGACATTCCACACATGCCTAAGTGTCTCCCTCCATTTCTTATGAATACAACCCCAGAAAATGCAGTATGTCATTTTATACTCTTTACAATTGAATCTCAAATCATTCAAGGCATTTTCATCTGGGTTAAAAGGCTTTGTGAAATGTCCACAGGCAGTATATGAGAGCAGGAGAGAGTAGTAGGAGAGAAATGCCTGTCTGGGAATAAACCACACCCTGAACATGACCTATAGGTCATTATGCCCTGAGGGATGCCATAAAGGAACAAGGCGATACAATAGAGAGGTAGGGTCCGTCTGTGAACGTCATCAGATAATACAGATAACAAAACCAAAGTGGGAAAAACAAAGAGGGCGAAAAAAGAACAAAATAGAACAGACAACAATCACAGAATATTAAAAGGGACACTTCATTATTTTAATTAATCAAACATTTTCTTAGGACCTTTTCTTCTTTCTTTTCTTTTGGATTACAAAACATAGAAAACGTAAGTTTTTACTTATGTAGACACTGGTATAGTGCTTGAGATGATAGGAAGTTAAAAAGTGGTGGTGTCCCTTTAAATGGTTTCTGCATAGTGTGAAGGTTTAGGGGAAAGTGAGTCACGTCTAATTAACATTATACTGACTTTTGAGTGATTTGGTAAACATTTATCTACAGCACCCTACTAATCAGCACCCTACTCCTTTTAGTGGAGTCATTATCTGTGCACCCCTTAGAATAGTCTTGCCTTGTTAAATAAAAAGTGGGGGGGGGAGTATTGGAAGGAGAACTGCCTGATGACCCACTAGAACAGCTGCCCTCTCTGCAGTGAGTGTATTCAAACGTCGAGCCGTTTTTGTGTCCCAGAGAGAGTTCCTACCGACAGCTCTCTGATCTCACTACAGAACAGGTGGCATGCTGTCGGGCAGCCCTCTGTCGGAGTCGCTCGACAGCACCACCAAACCTTAAAACTGTTCACTGAACTTGACGTCTCTACAGAAACAGGTGGTGCACCGCACCGTTAAGAGGCTCTGCTGTCGAAGACTAGCTTGACAGGACCTTAAAAACGGTTCAATCAACACAAGAGCCCCAAACAACACAGAGACAGCTGGAATGACAACTGTGTGACGTTTAAAACACTACCGTAGACCACCGACTCCACCTGATACTTGCAGAGTATTCCGCACAAGACCTTCAGGTCACCACTAGAGAATCCCATCTCTCAATACTTTAAAGAAACCATGCAGGCCATTTCTGTGTGAATGCTAGGACTATGTACTCTCAATCAATCTGTCACATTTATTTATAAAGCCCTTTTTACATTAGAATATGTCACAAAGTGCTATACAGAAACTCAGCCTAAAACCCCAAACAGCAAGTACACGTAAAATCAAATCTAATGTTATGTCACATGCGTCGAATAGAAGTGAAATGTGAAATGTTTACTAGCAAGCCCTTAACCAACAATGCAGTTTAAGAAATATATTTATTTAAATATTTACTAAATAAACTAAAGTCAAAAATTAACACAAGAAATGTTCATAACAATAACGAGGCTATATGCAGGGGGTTACGGTACTGAGACAATGTGCGGGGGTACAGGTTAATCAAGGTAATTTGTAAAGTGACTATCCATAGATAATAAACAGCGAGTGGGGGGAGGGTGTCGATGTAAATAGTCCGGGTGGCCATTTTATTAGATTAGTTGTTCAGCAGTCTCATGGCTTGGGGGTAGAAGCTGTTAAGGAGCCTTTTGGTCCTAGACTTGGGGTTCCGGTACCACTTGCCATGCGGTAGCAGAGAGAACAGTCTATGACTTGGGTGACGGGAGTCTGACAATTGTCAAATCAAATCAAATCAAATTGTATTTGTCACATACACATGGTTAGCAGATGTTAATGCGAGTGTAGCGAAATGCTTGTGCTTCTAGTTCCGACAATGCAGTAATAACCAACAAGTAATCTAACTAACAATTCCAAAACTACTGTCTTATACACAGTGTAAGGGGATAAAGAATATGTACATAAGGATATATGAATGAGTGATGGTACAGAGCAGCATAGGCAAGATACAGTAGATGGTATCGAGTACAGTATATACATATCAGATGAGTATGTAAACAAAGTGGCATAGTTAAAGTGGCTTGTGATACATGTATTACATAAGGATGCAGTCGATGATATAGAGTACAGTATATACGTATGCATATGAGATGAATACTGTAGGGTAAGTAACATTATATAAGGTAGCATTGTGTAAAGTGGCTAGTGATATATTTACATCATTTCCCATCATTAAAAGTGGCTGGAGTTGAGTCAGTGTCAGTGTCAGTGTGTTGGCAGCAGCCACTCAATGTTAGTGGTGGCTGTTTAACAGTCTGATGGCCTTGAGATAGAAGCTGTTTTTCAGTCTCTCGGTCCCAGCTTTGATGCACCTGTACTGACCTCGTCTTCTGGATGATAGCGGGGTGAACAGGCAGTGGCTCGGGTGGTTGATGTCCTTGATGATCTTTATGGCCTTCCTGTAACATCGGGTGGTGTAGGTGTCCTGGAGGGCAGGTAGTTTCCCCCCGGTGATGCGTTGTGCAGACCTCACTACCCTCTGGAGAGCCTTTACGGTTGTGGGCGGAGCAGTTGCCGTACCAGGCGGTGATACAGCCCGCCAGGATGCTCTCGATTGTGCATCTGTAGAAGTTTGTGAGTGCTTTTGGTGACAAGCCGAATTTCTTCAGCCTCCTGAGGTTGAAAAGGCGCTGCTGCGCCTTCTTCACGATGCTGTCTGTGTGAGTGGACCAATTCAGTTTGTCTGTGATGTGTATGCCGAGGAACTTAAAACTTGCTAACCTCTCCACTACTGTTCCATCGATGTGGATAGGGGGGTGTTCCCTCTGCTGTTTCATGAAGTCCACAATCATCTCCTTAGTTTTGTTGATGTTGAGTGTGAGGTTATTTTCCTGACACCACACTCTGAGGGCCCTCACCTCCTCCCTGTAGGCCGTCTCGTCGTTGTTGGTAATCAAGCCTACCACTGTTGTGTCGTCCGCATACTTGATGATTGAGTTGGAGGCGTGCGTGGCCACGCAGTCGTGGGTGTACAGGGAGTACAGAAGAGGGCTCAGAACGCACCCTTGTGGGGCCCCAGTGTTGAGGATCAGCGGGGTGGAGATGTTGTTGCCTACCCTCACCACCTGGGGGCGGCCCGTCAGGAAGTCCAGTACCCAGTTGCACAGGGCGGGGTCGAGACCCAGGGTCTCGAGCTTGATGACGAGCTTGGAGGGTACTATGGTGTTGAATGCCGAGCTGTAGTCGATGAACAGCATTCTCACATAGGTATTCCTCTTGTCCAGATGGGTTAGGGCAGTGTGCAGTGTGGTTGAGATTGCATCGTCTGTGGACCTATTTGGGCGGTAAGCAAATTGGAGTGGGTCTAGGGTGTCAGGTAGGGTGGAGGTGATATGGTCCTTGACTAGTCTCTCAAAGCACTTCATGATGACGGAAGTGAGTGCTACGGGGCGGTAGTCGTTTAGCTCAGTTACCTTAGCTTTCTTGGGAACAGGAACATTGGTGGCCCTCTTGAAGCATGTGGGAACAGCAGACTGGTATAGGGATTGATTGAATATGTCCGTAAACACACCGGCCAGCTGGTCTGCGCATGCTCTGAGGGCGCGGCTGGGGATGCCGTCTGGGCCTGCAGCCTTGCGAGGGTTAACACGTTTAAATGTCTTACTCACCTCGGCTGCAGTGAAGGAGAGTCCGCATGTTTTCGTTGCAGGCCGTGTCAGTGGCACTGTATTGTCCTCAAAGCGGGCAAAAAGTTATTTAGTCTGCCTGGGAGCAAGACATCCTGGTCCGTGACTGGGCTGGATTTCTTCTTGTAGTCCGTGATTGACTGTAGACCCTGCCACATGCCTCTTGTGTCTGAGCCATTGAATTGAGATTCTACTTTGTCTCTGTACTGACGCTTAGCTTGTTTGATAGCCTTGCGGAGGGAATAGCTGCACTGTTTGTATTCAATCATGTTACCAGACACCTTGCCCTGATTAAAAGCAGTGGTTCGCGCTTTCAGTTTCACGCAAATGCTGCCATCAATCCACGGTTTCTGGTTAGGGAATGTTTTAATTGTTGCTATGGGAATGACATCTTCAACGCACGTTCTAATGAACTCGCACACCGAATCAGCGTATTTGTCAATATTGTTATCTGACGCAATACGAAACATATCCCAGTCCACGTGATGGAAGCAGTCTTGGAGTGTGGAGTCAGCTTGGTCGGACCAGCGTTGGACAGACCTCAGCGTGGGAGCCTCTTGTTTTAGTTTCTGTCTGTATGCAGGGATCAACAAAATGGAGTCGTGGTCAGCTTTTCCGAAAGGAGGGCGGGGCAGGGCCTTATATGCGTTGCGGAAGTTAGAGTAACAATGATCCAAGGTTTTTCCACCCCTGGTTGCACAATCTGATAAAATTTAGGGAGTCTTGTTTTCAGATTAGCCTTGTTAAAATCCCCAGCTACAATGAATGCAGCCAGATAAATGGATTCCAGTTTGCAAAGAGTCAAATAAAGTTAGTTCAGAGCCATCGATGTGTCTGCTTGGGGGGGGATATATACGGCTGTGATTATAATCGAAGAGAATTCTCTTGGTAGATAATGCGGTCTACATTTGATTGTGAGGAATTCTAAATCAGGTGAACAGAAGGATTTGAGTTCCTGTATGTTTCTTTCATCACACCATGTCTCGTTAGCCATAAGGCATACGCCCCCGCCCCTCTTCTTACCAGAAAGATGTTTGTTTCTGTCGGCGCGATGCGTGGAGAAACCCGCTGGCTGCACTGCCTCCGATAGCGTCTCTCCAGTGAGCCATGTTTCCGTGAAGCAAAGAACGTTACAGTCTCTGATGTCCCTCTGGAATGCTACCCTTTCTCGGATTTCATCAACCTTGTTGTCAAGAGACTGGACATTGGCGAGAAGAATGCTAGGGAGTGGTGCACGATGTGCCCGTCTCCGGAGTCTGACCAGAAGACCGCCTCGTTTCCCTCTTTTTCGGAGTCGTTTTTTTGGGTCGCCGCATAGGATCCATTCCGTTGTCCTGGCAGAACACAGGATCCGCGTCGCGAAAAACATATTCTTGGTCGTACTGATGGTGAGTTGACGCTGATCTTATATTCAGTAGTTCTTCTTGACTGTATGTAATGAAACCTAAGATGACCTGGGGTACTAATGTAAGAAATAACACGTAAAAAAACAAAACACTGCATAGTTTCCTAGGAACGCGAAGCGAGGCGGCCATCTCTGTCGGCGCCGGAGATGGCGCCGACAGAGAGGAATTGTTTGGGCCTTCCTCTGACACCGCCTAGTATATAGGTCCTGGATGTCAGGAAGCTTGGCCCCAGTGATGTACTAGGCCGTATGCACTACCCTCTGTAGCGCCTTATGGTCAGATGCCGAGCAGTTGCCATACCATAGGGTAATGCAACCTGTCAGGATGCTCTCGATGGTGCAGCTGTAGAACTTTTTGAGGATCTGGGGATCCATACCAAATCCTTTCAGGCTCCTCTTCACAACTGTCTTGGTGTGTTTGGACCATGATAGTTTGTTGGGATATGGATAAGGAACTTGAAACTCTTGACCCGCTCCACGGGTCATGGTCTGGGGGCCAAACACGCCCATCAATGTTAATGGGGGCCTGTTTGGCTCTCCTTTTCACAATCACAATCAGTTCACATTCAGCTCCTTTGTCTTACTCACATGTAGAAGCATCTTTCACACCGCCCTCCTCTCGTAAAACTCACCAAAACAGGCCTACTCCACTCACAAGACTAATTGTATGTATAGTATGCAGTGAGCAATCCAGAGTGGGGAAAGATCATTATTTTTTACTCAATACAGCTGTACACTGTACAGCTTGAACTATTAACAACTTGACACAAGCTAACTTTTTCACCATATAACAAGATAATATTTTCACCCAGCATGAACTCTGACTCAACTTTCTACATTCTTCTTTAGCCCTCTCAAAGATAAGGGAATGATACAGTGTTTGCATTAAGCACAGCAATGTGAACGATAATAACAAACCAAGGATATGCCTTTGAGAGCATGTGGGGGAGAAAAATGAGGAAATTAGCTAGAGGGATAAGGATTATAATAGTTGGGCTAACTTACCGTGATTATGGTAAGACTTTTCCATCCTCAGTGTCTGACACATTTCAGCTTTGCTACATCGCTGCAAAAGTAATTTCCCACAACCAATCTATCGTTGTCTGATTCATTTTTGAAGACTTCATCTTTGAAGACTTTCTAAAAATACTAATTAAAGGTCAATTGTCATTGTCTATTGGCATTGCCTACAGCAACGAGTGTATTATAGTGTTTCCCACGACCTTCTTTTCACTCTAGGAGAAGAGACCATGGGGAGACATGGAATGAGGTTGGGCCAAGGGCTGGAAAGTAGGGAAGGAAAACACAACCCCTACAATTCTGTCTGGTGGAAAATAGTTTAGCTGAACATCAAAAGCAAAATGGATTCTAAACTCAGCAAAAAAAGAAACTGCCCTGTCTTTCAAAGATAATTCGTAAAAATCCAAATAACTTCACAGAAATTCATTGTAAAGGATTAAAACATTGTTTCCCATGCTTGTTCAATGAACCATAAACAATTAATGAACATGTACCTGTGGCACGGTCGTTAAGACACTAACAGCTTACAGACGGTAGGCAATTAAGGTTACAGTTATGAAAACGTAGGACACTACAGACACCTTTCTACTGACTCTGAAAAACACCAAAAGAAAGATACCCAGGGTCCCTGCTCATCTGTGTGAACGTGCCTTGGGAATGCAGATGTGGCCGGGGCAATAAATTGCAATGTCCGTACTGTGAGATGCCTAAGACAGAGCTACAGGGAGACAGGAGGGACAGCTGATCGTCCTCGCAGTGGCAGACCATGTGTAACAAAACCTGCACAGGATCAGGACATCCGAACATCACACCTGCGGGACAGGTAGTGGATGGCAACAACAACTGCCCGAGTTACACCAGGAACGCACAATCCCTCCATCAGTGCTCAGACTGTCCGCAATAGGCTGAGAGAGGCTGGACTGTTGTAAGGCAGGTCCTCACCAGACATCACTGGCAACAACGTCGCCTATGGGCAAAATCCCAGACAGGACCTTCAAACCAGACAGGACTTGCTGGACCAGACAGGACTGGCAAAAAGTGCTCTTCACTGACGAGTCATAGTTTTGTCTCAACAGGGGTGATGGTCGGATTCGTGTTTATCGTCGAAGGAATGAGCGTTACACCGAGGCCTGTACTCTGGAGCAGAATCGATTTGGTGGTGGAGGGTCCGTCATGATCTGGGGCGGTGTGTCACAGCATCATCGGACTGAGCTTGTTGTCATTGCAGGCAATCTCAACGCTGTTCATTACAGGCAAGACATCCTCCTCCCTCATGTGGTACCCTTCCTGCAGGCTCATCCTGACATGACCCTCCAGAATGACAATGCCACCATCCATACTGTTCGTTCTGTGCGTGATTTCCTGAAAGACAGGATTGTCAGTGTTCTGCCATGGCCAGGGAAGAGCCCGGATCTCAATCCCATTGAACACGTCTGGGACCTGTTGGATCGGAGGGTGAGGGCTTGGGCCATTCCCCCCCAGAAATGTCCGGGAACTAGCAAGTGCCTTGGTGGAAGAGTGGGGTAACATCTGACAGCAAGAACTGACAAATCTGGTGCAGTCCATGAGGAGGAGATGCACTGCAGTACTTAATGCAGCTTGTGGCCACACCAGATACTGACTATTACTTTGATTTTGAACCCCCGGTGTTCAGGGACACATTATTCCATTTCTGTTAGTCACATGTCTGTGGAACT
The DNA here is from genome assembly GCF_018296145.1 of Oncorhynchus tshawytscha. Lineage (NCBI taxonomy): Eukaryota > Metazoa > Chordata > Actinopteri > Salmoniformes > Salmonidae > Oncorhynchus > Oncorhynchus tshawytscha. The sequence continues at coordinate 2,570,987 of NC_056458.1, read as the reverse complement.
TGTTCAGTTTATGTCTCAGTTGTAGAATCTTGTTATGTTCATACAAATATTTACACGTTAAGTTTGATGAAAATAAATGCAGTTGACAGTGAGAGGACGTTTCTTTTTTTTGCTGAGTTTATAATGGTTGGAAAAGGATAATGCTCCAAATTTGGTCGGAAATAATGTTCAAAGGAGAACCTTTTTCATTATTTCCTCGACCTGATATGAATATGCCAAATGCATACAAAATCCTCAACTTTACTTGCAATTTATCAGGCTGTAGCAGATAAGATCTGTCAGGTATGCCAGTGCCAATGGAACCACTTTGAAGATTTTGCTTCCCTGAAATAGATCATGCAGCTGCTTAAGCGAATCTTGACAAAATTATTACAGAACAAGTGCACAATATTGCTCACACAGAACCCCGAGGGCACCTAACGGCACTACTGTAGTTACGCTATAACATTTCTCTGACAGCCATCTGCTTACTGTATGAATCAGCTTAAATAAAGAACTGATATGCCGTCATAGCTGCTCTGATGTTGCCCTTTTATGAAGCTGCCAAGTGCTATTTTTGGATACAGGAAGAGGACCTTGTCTTAATGGAATAAGATACACAGTGACATTATTCATGTATTTTAACTGCCTAGCAACTCCCTTTGGGGATTCCAATTCCAGCCTGTTTTGATTAGTGACATTCTATACATTCAGCAGAACTGAGGTGACTTTCACAATAACACAATCGTGTTCTCTCCGAATTCACAATAACATGTTGTTAATGCAGCTCACTTCAGATGGCTCACCTACGATAACCTTAGTGTTTGTGCTAACTGAACTGCCCAACAGGGCATGAAGTCATTACAATTTGGAGGGCACAGAGGAGCTGTAGCAACCCTTCACTGTTACCCAACCTTAAACTCATACTGACCTGGAACAGTCAAAACAGCTCACTTCCTACCTTGCGATTGTCTCAGAACCTGGTGACCTCACCCCATTGGGAGAGGGAGGGGGGGGATGAGGGAAGGAGATCTATTGTCAGCCGCAAAAACATAATTTGTTCCAGTCACAGAGCAGAATACACACCCTTTAGATTAGAAAGGTGAGGCATCAACTCCACACCTGCTTGCTCACTTCACAACAGAAATATCTTTCTGCTGAAAAGGTCAAGTGTGGAATTCTAGTGCCACTGACCTACAATTCCTTGTCTTTGTTATGTTGAAGTGATTGTTTAACCCATTTCTATATTGGAGTGAATTTTTTTATTTATTTTATTTCACCTTTATTTAACCAGGTAGGCTAGTTGAGAACATGTTCTCATTTACAACTGCGACCTGGCCAAGATAAAGTACAGCAGTGTGAACAGACAGCAACACAGAGTTACAAATGGAGTAAACAATAAACAAGTCAATAACACAGTATAATTTTTTATTTAAAAAAAAAATGTCTATATACATTGTGTGCAAAAGGCATGAGGGAGGTAGGCAAATAATTACAATTTAGCAGATTAACATTGGAGTGATAAATGATCAGATGGTCATGTGCAGGTAGAGATACTGGTGTGCAAAAGAGCAGAAAAGTAAATAAATAAAAACAGTATGGGGATGAGGTAGGTAAATTGGGTGGGCTATTTACCGATGGACTATGTACAGCTGCAGCGATCGGTTAGCTGCTCAGATAGCAGATGTTTAAAGTTGGTGCGGGAGATAAAAGTCTCCATTTCAACGATTTTTGCAATTCGTTCCAGTCACAGGCAGCAGAGAACTGAAAGGAAAGGCGGCCAAATGAGGTGTTGGCTTTAGGGATGATCAGTGAGATACACCTACTGGAGCGCGTGCTACGGGTGGGTGTTGCCATCGTGACCAGTGAACTGAGATAAGGCGGAGCTTTACCTAGCATGGACTTGTAGATGACCTGGAGCCAGTGGGTCTGGCGACGAATATGTAGCGAGGGCCAGCCGACTAGAGCATACAGGTCGCAGTGGTGGGTGGTATAAGGTGCTTTAGTAACAAAGCGGATGGCACTGTGATAAACTGCATCCAGTTTGCTGAGTAGAGTATTGGAAGCCATTTTGTAGAGGACATCGCCAAAGTCGAGGATCGGTAGGATAGTCAGTTTTACTAGGGTAAGTTTGGCGGCGTGAGTGAAGGAGGCTTTGTTGCGAAATAGAAAGCCGATTCTAGATTTGATTTTGGATTGGAGATGTTTGATATGAGTCTGGAAGGTGTCTAGCCAGACAAGGTGTCTAGCGGTCTAAGGCACTGCATCTCAGTCCAAAAGGCATCTGTCACTACAGTCCCTGGTTCAAATCCAGGCTGAATCACATCTGGCTGTGATTTGGAGTCCCATAGGGCGGTGCATAATTGGCCCCAATGTTGCCCCGAGTAGGCCGTCATTGTAAATAAGAATTTGTTCTTAACTGACTTGCCTAGTAAAATAAATAAAAGTTGACGAGGGATTTGGTAGAGGAGGAGGACTTGGAAGACCAGCGTGGCAGATGATGGGGGAGAGGAAGTGTGAGAACAGAGAGGGAAGACCCTCACTTGGGAAGAGGTCAGTGATTGAGGTGGGGGAGCCAAGAGAGGTCAAGTGCCAAATAAAGATTTGATAACTTTTAGTCTGTCAGTTTTTGTGCAGTTATAAAATGGTTTGACTTAATTTATTGTCTCTCCATCCAGGTCCACTGTCACTAATATGTGGTAGTGAAGTTTTTCTCTGCTTAGCTGACAGAGATAGGAGATACAGGAGTCCATTCTGTACCAAGTATGTTATATTGGCCCTCCTCTATGCACAGCACTCTGTGGACTTCCTGCAGGTAACCACGCCACTCACCAATCACCGTCATAACTTAATCATTAGTGGTACTGAGAGTTCCTCTAATTACTTTGACGGTGTATGAAGGCATTGTATATAGGACATTTGTCATGTATAGATGATGATGATGATGATGATGACCAGCTGCTGTCTATTGGTTAGAAAGATGGTTCTATACAGAGTATGCTTCTATACTGAATGTATAGGATAGTCATTGCTAAACAATATGTGGAATGTAGGTAAGGGATGAAGCTCTCCACAAGGTAGGTTGGGCATTAATTCACAGCAGGCTGTTTAATACTGAGCCTTGTTGACTGACAAGTGGCGTGGATTGGAACAGTGCAATTCCATGGAAACAGTGATGCTGAGACTCAGGTTTTTCCACTTTAAAATGTATGTTAAAACAAACCAATAATTGCAAATTGTCAACAGTGCATAGAGTTGTATGGTTTGTTACACTTTGAAATCATCGTTTTTTGTTTGACATACATGTTAAAGTACAAATCTGAGGGATCACTCTTAACATGTAATTGCCCTACAGCTCAGTCCCACAGTGTTTTATCACTTACTTGGCTAAATGATTAGCAATCATTGCCTCTTTTGATATGGCCACAGCTGTCTTAAAATGGACTGTTACCTTGAATGCAACATTAAGATGTTAAAACATTTGAACTCTAATTGAACTCTGTCTGCGACATTTCCTGACATCTTATTTTCCTCTCTCTCTTTCACTCCAGCTGTTCTCAGGAGACAGGTCAGTTGTGTGTAGAGAACACGTTTGACCAGGTGGAGTCAGGCTTCTACTTCATCGCCCTGAACCACTACACCAATGAGACAGAGGACCAGTGAGTCACCAACTCATCTTATGCCCTACACAACTCAGCACATACAGTGGGGCAAAAAAGTATTTAGTCAGCCACCAATTGTGCAAGTTCTCCCACTTAAAAAGATGAGAGAGGCCTGTAATTTTCATCATAGGACCACTTCAACAATGACAGACAAAATGAGGGGGAAAAAAATCCTGAAAATCACATTGTAGGATTTTTAATGCATTTATTTGCAAATAATGGTGGAAAATAAGTATTTGGTCACCTACAAACAAGCAAGATTTCTGGCTCTCACAGACCTGAAACTTCTTATTTAAGAGGCGACTCTGTCCTCCACTCGTTACCTGTATTAATGGCACCTGTTTGAACTTGTTATCAGTATAAAAGACACCTATCCACAACCTCAAACAGTTACACTCCAAACTCCACTATGGCCAAGACCAAAGAGCTGTCAAAGGACACCAGAAACAAAATTGTAGACCTGCACCAGGCTGGGAAGACTGAATCTGCAATAGGTAAGCAGCTTGGTTTGAAGAAATCAACTGTGGGAGCAATTATTAGGAAATGGAAGACATACAAGACCACTGATAATCTCCCTCGATCTGGGGCTCCACGCAAGATCTCACCCCGTGGGGTCAAAATGATCACAAGAACGGTGAGCAAAAATCCCAGAACCACACGGGGGGACCTAGTGAATGACCTGCAGAGAGCTGGGACCAAAGTATCAAAGCCTACCATCAGTGACACACTACGCTGCCAGGGACTCAAATCCTGCAGTGCCAGATGTGTCCCTCTGCTTAAGCCAGTACATGTCCAGGCCCGTCTGAAGTTTGCTAGAGAGCATTTGGATGATCCATAAGAAGATTGGGAGAATGTCATATGGTCAGATGAAACCAAAATATAACTTTTTGGTAAAAACTCAATTCGTTGGTTTTGGAGGACAAAGAATGCTGAGTTGCATCCAAAGAACACCATACCTACTGTGAAGCATGGGGTGGAAACATCATGCTTTTGGGCTGTTTTTCTGCAAAGGGACCAGGACGACTGAGACGTGTAAAGAAAAGAATGAATGGGGCCATGTATCGTGAGATTTTGAGTGAAAACCTCCTTCCATCAGCAAGGGCATTGAAGATGAAACGTGGCTGGGTCTTTCAGCATGACAATGATCCCAACGAAGGAGTGGCTTCGTAAGAAGCATTTCAAGGTCCTGGAGTGGCCTAGCCAGTCTCCAGATCTCAACCCCATAGAAAATCTTTGGATGGAGTTGAAAGTCCGTGTTGCCTAGCAACAGCCCCAAAACATCACTGCTCTAGAGGAGATCTGCATGGAGGAATGGGCCAAAATACCAGCACAGTGTGTGAAAACCTTGTGAAGACTTACAGAAAACGTTTGACCTCTGTCATTGCCAACAAAGGGTATATAACAAAGTATTGAGATAAACTTTTGTTATTGACCAAATACTTATTTACCACCATAATTTGCAAATAAATTCATTAAAATTACTACAATGTGATTTTCTGGATATTTTTTTCCCATTTTGTCTGTCATAGTTGAAGTGTACCTATGATGAAAATTACAGGCCTCATCTTTTTAAGTGGGAGAACTTGCACAATTGGTGGCTGACTAAATACTTTTTTGCCCCACTGTATGTATCGCACCACCGTCCTCAAACTCCCGTACCCTTCTTTTGTTGATCTTTTTACCAATGTTAATGGATTGTACAAGTTGGGACTTCGATTCCATGCTAAATCTAATTCCATCTCCTGTATTGTTCTGCCCTCTCTATAGATTATGCTGATGCTACACTGTAAGAACCTGGAGATCTTTACTGGTTCTGAGGGAGGTGACGTGGACACAAACAGTGCCTGGGACACCTTCCATCACTACCTCTGTCTAGAGAACAGTCGGAGGGTGGTCAAGACATCTGCCACAACTTTGTGTCAGCTCTGCTTCCCCTGGGATCTAAAGGTATGGCACCGCACTCCCAACAGTCATGTATAATGACCTCTTATGGAGCAGCCCTTTTTTTCTCTCCAATTCTCGCCTAAAATTACATACCCAAATCTAACTGCCTGTAGCTCAGGACCTGAAGCAAGGATATGCATATTCTTGATACTATTTCAAAGGAAACACTTTGAAGTTTGTGGAAATATGAAAGGAATGTAAGAGAATATAACACATTAGATCTGGTAAAAGATAATACAAAGAAAAACCAAACAGTTTTTTTTTGTACCATCATCTTTGAAATGCAAGAGAAAGGCCACAATGTATTATTCCAGCCCAGGTGTAATTTAGATTTTGGCCACTAGATGGCAGCAGTGTATGTGCAAAGTTTTACACTGATCCAATGAACCATTGCATATCTGTTCAAAATGTTGTATCAAGACTGCCCAAATGAGCCTAATTGGTTTATTCATACATTTTCAAGTTCATAATTGTGCACTCTCCTCAAACAATAGCATGGTATTCTTTCACTGTAATAGCTACTGTAAATTGGACAGTGCAGTTAGATTAACAACAATTTAAGCTTTCTGCCCATATCAGATATATGTCCTGAGAATTTTTGTTTCCTACAACCTCATGCTAATCACATTAGCCTATGTTAGCTCAACCGTGTTAGCTCATTTGTGTTTTTTAAAGCAGAAATCAGCAGTTGAAACAAAAACAAAGCCATTCCCACCCATTTTGGTAAAACGCTAGGGATGGGGCTGGAGAAATGTAACCATTCTCAAATTCATAGACAGAGCTATGGATGCAAGGACTGGCCATCGCGCCTCCTTCTAAAACCCCATTGGAGGAGACGACCCAAGGTTCCTCGCCTCAGACCTCCTCCAATGGGTTTTGAGAAGGATGCAAGTAGAGAGGAAGTGAGGAGTTGAGCAGAGATTAATTGGGACAGAGCTCATGTCATTGTTTTAGTTGTTAACTTATGTTGAATGATACACGTATTATCGTTTTGCACTTATATCTTTGTTCTACACAGATTTTATTTTTTTATTTAACCTTTATTTAACCAGGTAGGCAAGTTGAGAACAAGTTCTCATTTACAATTGCGACCTGGCCAAGATAAAGCAAAGCAGTTCGACACATACAACAACACAGAGTTACAAATGGAGTAAAAACAAACATAAAGTCAATAATACAGTAGAAAAATAAGTCTATATATAATGTGAGCAAATGAGGTGAGATAAGGGAGGTAAAGGCAAAACAAAGGCCATGGTGGTGAAGTAAATACAATATAGCAAGTAAAACACTGGAATGGTATATTTGCAGTGGAAGAATGTGCAAAGTAGAGATATATATAATGGAGTGCAAAGGAGCAAAATAAATCAATACAGTAGGGGGAGAGGTAGTTGTTTGGGCTAAATTATAGATGGGCTATGTACAGGGGCAGTAATCTGTGAGCTACTCTGACAGCTGGTGCTTAAAGCTAGTGAGGGAGATAAGTGTTTCCAGTTTCAGAGATTTTTATAGTTCGTTCCAGTCATTGGCAGTAGACAACTGGAAGTGGAGGCGGCCAAAGGAAGAATTGGTTTTGGGGGTGACCAAAGAGATATACCTGCTGGAGCACGTGCTACAGGTGGGTGCTGCTATGGTGACCAGCGAGCTGAGATAAGGGGGGACTTTACCTAGCAGGGTCTTGTAGATGACCTGGAGCCAGTGGGTTTGGCAACGAGTATGAAGCGAGGGCCAGCCAACGAGAGCATACAGGTCGCAGTGGTGGGTAGTATATGGGGCTTTGGTGACAAAACGGATGGCACTGTGATAGACTGCATCCAATTTATTGAGTAGGGTATTGGAGGCTATTTTGTAAATGACATCGCCGAAGTCGAGGATGGGTAGGATGGTCAGTTTTACAAAGGTATGTTTGGCAGCATGAGTGAAGGATGTTTTGTTGCGAAATAGGAAGCCAATTCTAGATTTAACTTTGGATTGGAGATGTTTGATGTGAGTTGGCTCTAGCTTGTTGATATCTGATGAGACACCCTATGTGATTTGACTCTTGTATTATTGACTGTATTCAATAAAACTTCCAATGCCAAATTGAAATAATTTGTGATTCTCTAATTGATAGAAAATTGGAGATCCCAATCAGACAATTACTATAAAACAAATGTGTTTTCCTCCGTGCAGTGTTTGGTGAACGCATGGTGTTGTCCTAAATCCTCCTTTGAATGCTGTGCGTCCATCCTCACCCCCTTGATCACTGCAACGTATTATCTGGTCTGCTGGGAGGGTCCTTGACTGCCACCTGCCCTCCATTGAGGTCCTGCACAACTCCAGGGCAAGGAAGCGTGCAGGAAAGATCATCACCGGCCTTTCCACACCCTCTTCCAAAGACTACCCTCTGGCAAAAGGTTCAGGTCAATCACAACAAAAACCTCCCACCACCTGAACGGTTTCTTCCCCCGTGCCGTGGCCCTAACCAACCAGCCACTTGGTCCACGATGATCCTCTCATCCATAGACTTTGCACTATGCTCAAGTTTAGCTAACTAAACATGCGGCTTTGCAGTGCATCGCATTTCACAGAGGGCCATCAATTGCTTTAAAATGTGGTGAATTAAAACCATAAATTAAGTGGTAGAATACCTCTATTCTGGAATAATTCTCAAGTTAAAATACTGCATTATTAAAGGGATAGTAGGCTAGCTGTTCCTGGAGACTTCCAGTCATTGCAATAATGATAATTAGCGATGGCTTCAGAAACTACCTTCAACTTCCATTAAACTGCATGCTGAGCCATAATAATGATATCCATAAGTTCATCTTACTCTGGGTAAATAGAAAAAGGGCTTGATTGAAAAAAAAACAGACCACTATCCCTTTAAAGAGCAGTCTTGATAATAAAACGTAGTGAAAGTGTATTTATGTTAGTCATGACTTGGATATCACAGTCTTCCCTGCTTCTATCTTAACAATCCCGACATTGCTGCCATGTAACGTAAGGAAAAAGATGGTGATAAATTCACTACTGCTTTGCAGTTTTAAACCAAGTCAGGATTTGACATAATCCACCAACTGCCTCCCCCTGAAATTGAGTGTAAACACCTTCTGTGTATATTTCTGTAAATATAGACAGTACTGTAGCTATGCCTGCATAATGAGGTGAGTGTGTGATTTTAAAAAATGTTGTGATTAAAATGATTTTGCAAAGGACCACTCACTCTCTCCCTTAGAATTCCACAGAAATAAAGCTTTCCTCTCAGAAAGGGAATACGACACAAATAGAACTCAGCTGTAAAGTAGACTTGAGCCTTAAAGAGATTCCCCAGACAGATTTTGACGGCCTCCGTGAACAGAACAGTCTTTCTGACATCTTTGTATGTCTTTCTGTTTTATGTCTCTCTGTGAAGTCTGTATACACTGAGTGTACAAAACATTATGAACACCTGTTCTTTCATAGACTGACCAGGTGAATCCAGGTGAAAGCTATGATCCCTTATTGATGTCACTTGTTACATCCACTTCAGTCAGTGTAAATGAAGAGGAAGAGACAGGTTAAAGAAGGATTTTTAAGCCTTGACACAATTAAGATGGGCCAATATCCCTGTCAAATGATTTCGACACCTTGTAGAGTCCATTCCTCGACTAATTGAGGCTGTTCTGAGGGCAAAAAATGGGTGCAAATCAATATTAGGAAGGTGTTCTTAATGTTTTGTAAATTCAGTTTACAGTGTGTCTCCAGTGAGCACTGAACAGCAGATAGAGTTACCCATACTAGACATGAAGGATCCTTACAGCCAGGATCTCTGGTACAGGAATATGATTGTCCCCTATGTTTTTAATTCACCACTAGTACCTATAGAAACCCACATCTGGACATACTTGAGCTCCAACACACGAGGTGGTGCAGCCAAAAGCACCACACCTAGAAAGTAGCTTGGCCTTCTCTGTATGGGGGACAGTGCTCTCTTTCTCTTAAAAAACCCATCTAAAACATCTGGACTCACTCAAGCTCTAACTTAACACAATGTAGCTAGTGGAGCCAAAAGCACCACAACTAGAAACACATTGGTAAAAAGGTGAAGAGTGGGGAAGCCTGCAGATGTAAGAAAATCTCATTGATTACTGGACTCAATGAAGCAAATGATGACATACAATGTGGACACCTGCTTGTCGAACATTTCATTCCAAAATCATGGGCATTAATATGGAGTTGGCCCCCCCTTTGCTGCTATAACAGCCTCCACTCGTTTGGGACGGCTTTCCACTAGATGTTGGAACATTGTTACAGGGACTTGCTTCCATTCAGCCACGAGCATTAGTGAGATCGGGCACTGACGTTGGGCGATTAGGCCTGGCTTGCAATCGGTGTTCCAATTCATCACAAAGGCGTTCGATGGGGTTGAGGTCAGGGTTCTGTGGAGGCCAGTCAAGTTCTTCCACACCGATCTTGACACCATTTCTGTGTGGACCTGGATTTGTGCATGGGGGGACTGTCATGCTGAAACAGGAAAGGGCCTTCCCCAAACTGTTGCCATAAAGTTGGAAGCACAGAATCGCTTAGGATTTCATCGTATGCAGTAGTGTTAAAATTTCCCTTCACTGGAACTAAAGGACCTAGCCCCAACCATGAAAAACAACCCTAGGCCATTATTCCTCCTCCACCAAACTTTACAGTTGACACAGTTGACACCAAACCCAGATTTGTCCGTCAGACTGCCAGATCGTTGAAGCGTGATTCATCACTCCAGAAAATGAGTTTCCACTGCTCCAAAGCCCAATGGCAGTGAGCTTTACACCACTCCAGCCAATGCTTGGCATTACGCATGGTGATCTTAGGCTTGTGTGCGGCTGCTCGGCTATGGAAACCCACTTCATGAAGCTCCCGACGAACAGTTCTTGTGCTGACGTTGCTTCAGGAAGCAGTTTGGTACTCGATATTGAGTGTTGCAACCGAGGAGAAATTATTTTCTGTGAGCTTGTTTTGTGAGCTTCTGTGAGCTTGTGTGGCCTACCACTTCACGGCTGAGCTTTTGTTGCTCCTAGACGTTACTGCTTCACAAAAACAGCACTTACAGTTGACCGGACCAGCTGTAGCATGGCAGAAATTTGACAAACTGACTTGTTGGAAAGGTGGCATCCTATGATGGTGCCACGTTGAAAGTGACTGAGCTCTTCAGTAAAGCCATTCTACTGCCAATGTTTGTCTATGGAGATTGCATGGCTGTGTGCTCGATTTTATACACCTGTCAGCAACGGGTGTGGCTGAAATAGCTGAATCCACTAGTTTGAAGAGATGTCCACATACTTTTGTATATGTGACTTGTTTCAGGAAACCAGGTGTATGTCGCATGTCACTACTTTACAGGAGACCATTTGAACATAAACTTTTTTCATCAAAATGCGTTTTTGGGCAGAAATGCCTTTTGTAACATATGATTTTTCATGTGCCTTAATAACAAACTTGTATGCAATCTGTAAATACTAATACAATTGTTAAATTACGAGCCTAGTTGGTTTAGCCACAGAAAAAGGCGGCAACCTTCCCACTAGCCATGATTGGCTGAGATAATAAGTGGGCTGGACATGCCGAGAGATGAGTTCGGATTGGTCTGCCATGTAGCATGCTTCTGTCTATCTGAGCTGGTCAGTATGTGTAGGTAATCCTGTCTAACGCAGCATTTTTAAATAATATATTTGCGTAGTAGAACTGCACAAGCATTGTCAACATGCATGTGTAAAGTTACATTGTCTGACATTTTTTCATATATACCATTGATTTTTGTTGTTGGTACATTAGAAATTGATGTTGAGTCATCAAAATTGAATGATCATATCCTGAAAATGTTTACTAATGAATGTAGCAACAGTTAGGTAGATACAAAAAACATTCAATTAAATTGGGAAACTGATGCCAGAACACCAATACGCCATACAGTAATACCACCAATACCAACAAATGTTATCAATTTATTAGTAATATTTTTAATTACAAATAATTTCAGATTTCACAAGATGAATTGATTTAAAATGAACAATAAAATGAGGGTTATTGTTCAAAGATTAAGATCAAAAGATGAAGCCTATTAACTCAAATGTGTCTTTCATAACACAACATTGTCAAACAAATATATACAATTTATGTCCACTAGAACATTAGAAACACAAACATTGAACATAAACTAAATCTGGTTTCCTAACCACACCGATACAAACATTTTGTATGCAGTAAAACATGTTCATGGAATTTGTCCTGTATTGTTCTTCACTTTTACTTCAGACATGTTTGTCTTTGCCATGTTATTGTGTCACGTCCATCTCTGAGCCCAATCTCCATTGCTTTCTAGCGACTGACGGCTTCTTCACTAGTATCCAGTTCACATATGCCACTTTCACACATTCGGGTGCTCCTCCAAGTACTTCCAGATACTGTGACAAATTTGAACTGATCTTTTGTTCACTTGCATTGGCTCTTGCATCAGACACAATCGGGTCATCCCCATACCAGTTTATATCATCTCTTGGGCTTGGCCAGTAGAACTTGTTGACACCATTCCTGTGCATGCACTTTACTTTGACATTATGTTCTTCAACCTACAGTACAATGCAAGGGTATGGTTGTTCATCATAGTTCACGATACACCACTGTCCACTGTGGTGAGACTCGATGACATCTGGACGAAGTGGAGCTGAGGTATCCAGGTCGATGACATCTGGTTGTTGTGGAGGTGAGAGATCACGACCATTAGCCGGCATTGTCGGGAGGGTGACTTCTTGGAATCCGTAACATGCGCAATCCCACATGCCTTCCGCTGCATGGCAGAGACAACTTATGTCTCTATATTTCAGGATGCCAGGAGTGATTACTTACAACCTGGTGCATTCGCATGGTTCCTTTTATGGTAACCAGAGATACCTCCTCTGTGCCTTTGTTTCCACCTCTTCCTCGCTGACATAATGCAACTGTATTTGACTGCCAGAGTCCCTCAACTCCTGGTAGGAATCTGGTAGAAATCTTTTTCTGGTAGAAATGTTTATTGCATCCGTTATGTCTCTCCCGTGGCGGACCAAGAGGTCGGCTGACCTCTTCAATGAACCCCCCAGTCCAGCCGGAGCACCTTTTCCGTGACTGGCGTCAAAAAAGTTCCACGTAGTCCCCTGGAAGCCCTTCATGTAAGATTCTGTGCAAACTATGTAAAAGTTAACTTCCTGACTGATGTCTTGAGATGTTGCTTCAATATATATCCACATAATTTTCCTGCCTCATGATACCATCTATTTTGTGAAGTGCTCCAGCCCCTCCTGCAGCAAAGCACCTCCACAACATGATGCTGCCACCCCCGTGCTTCACGGTTGGGATGGTGTTCTTCAGCTTGCAAGGCTCACCCTTTCCCTTCAAACATAACGATGGTCATTATGGCCAAACAGTTCTATTTTTGTTTCATCAGGCCAGAGGACATTTCTCCAAAAAGTACAATCTTTGTCCCCATGTGCAGTGGCAAACCGTAGTCTGGCTTTTTTATGGCAGTTTTGGAGCAGTGGCTTCTTCCTTGCTGAGGGCCTTTCAGGCTATGTCGATATGGGACTCGTTTTACTGTGGATATAGATATATACATTTGTACCTGTTTCCTCCACCATCTTCACAAGGTCCTCTGCTGTTGTTCTGGGATTGATTTGCACTTTTCGCACCAAAGTACGTTCATCTCTAGGAGATAGAACGCGTCTCCTTCCTGAGTGGTATGACGGCTGTGTGGTCCCATGGTGTTTATACTTGCCTACTATTGTTTGTACAGCTGAACGTGATTCCTTCAGGCATTTGGAAATTGCTCCCAAGGATTAATCACACTTTGTTTTCTAAGGTCTTGGCTGATTTCTTTTGATTTTCCCATAATGTCAAGGAAAGAGGCACTGAATGTGAAGGTAGGCCTTGAAATACATCCACAGGTACACCTCCAATTGACTCAAATGATGTCAATTAGCCTATCAAGCTTCTAAAGCCATGACATAATTTTCTGGAATTTTCCAAGCTGTTTAAATGCACAGTCAACTTAGTGTATGTAAACTTCTGACCCACTGGAATTGTGATACAGTGAATTATAAGTTAAATAATCTGTCTGTAAACAATTGTTGGAAAAATGACTTGTGTCATGCACAAAGCAATGTCCTAACTGACTTGTCCTAACCAAAACTATAGTTTGTTAACAAGACATTTGTGGAGTGGTTGAAAAAACGAGTAAACTTACGACTTCAACTGTATATTGTGTGGCAGGGCCATCACTGAAGAAATTAAGGTGTTGCACGGCAGGGTACTGGTGTTTTATCATGTCCAGAATGGGGTCCAGGTGAGCCCATATGGTTGCTGGATAATGCCTTCTGCTGGGTGAGATGGTGCAGAAGAAGATGGGGGGCTCCACTGCCACACAGAGGACACCAGTGTGGAGCGTCACTTGCTTGTGTGAACCCCCGAAGTGAACTGACTGGATCTCTGAAGCATACTTGCAAGTGATGTGTGATTTAGAATATTGAAACAGTTATAAAATGCAAAGTATTTTTTAATATAATTGTTGAGGGTTTTATAAAACATGACTTTGAGAAAAAAGTTTGTGCTGTTATTGATTGTCACTGGCGTTACCAGCAAGAACAGTAACACCAGTGACGATAACACCAGTGACAAATCTGCAGACAAGATGGCATATCTAAGATGGCGGTCACTGTAGCTCAAATCACACTTCTTAAATTGTAAATAAATCACTTAATCATGCAATTGTATAAATAATTTTAATCCAATTTCCTTTCCCCTTACTATAAACTGTATAACACAAGTGACACATCTTAAATCCTCACATGAAATTACCAAGTTAATCATGACATTTGATTTATCTGTTAATTTACCAGGTAAGTTGACTGAGAACACGTTCTCATTTACAGCAACGACCTGGGGAATAGTTACAGGGGATGAATGAGCCAATTGTAAACTGGGGATTATTAGGTGACCATGATGGTTTGAGGGCCAGATTGGGAATTTAGTCCGGACACCAGGGTTAACACCCCTACTCTTACGATAAGTGCCATTTGATCTTTAATGACCTCAGAGAGTCAGAACACCCGTATAACGTCCCATCTGAAAGATGGCACCCTTCACAGGGCAGTGTCCCCAATCACTGCCCTGGGGTATTGGGATATTTTTTAGACCAGAGAAAAGAGTGCCTCTTACTGGCCCTCCAACACCACTTCCAGCAGCATCTGGTATCCCATCCAGGGACTGTCCAGGACCAACCCTGCTTAGCTTCAGAAGCAAGCCAGCAGTGGTATGCAGAGTGGTATACTGCTGGCAAATTGTTGACATATTAAGAGAGAGTGCACACTCACCATGTGCTTTTCAAAACAGTCCCGTCTCCAATAAACCTTTGACCCAGGAAGAACTTGGCAAGGATGTTCCATTTTTTAAAAGTTGTGGTTTTCATACGTTTTAACACAAGTGACATGAAATTGAGGGACAGCTATTACTTGTAAATTGTGTTCTCTACAATATATAAAAACATTTGTTTGCAATATAACAATATAGCAAGGTCGATGAAGACGGCTGCACAGTACTGTATTTTTTTTATCGATGGCGGTTATGATATTGTTTAGTACCTTGAGCGTGGCTGAGGTGCACCCGTGACCGGCTCGGAAACCCGATTGCACAGCGGAGAAGGTACGGTGGGATTCGAGATGGTCAGTGACATGTTTGTTGACTTGGCTTTCGAGGACCTTAGATAGGCAGGGCAGGATAGATATAGGTCTGTAACAGTTTGGGTCCAGGGTGTCTCCCCTTTCAAGAGGGGGATAACTGCGGCAGCTTTCCAATCCTTGGGGATCTCAGACGATATGAAAGAGAGGTTGAACAGGCTGGTAATAGGGGTTGCGACAATGGCGGCGGTTAGTTTCAGAAATAGAGGGTCCAGATTGTCAAGCCCAGCTGATTTGTACGGGTCCAGGTTTTGCAGCTCTTTCAGAACATCTGCTATCTGGATTTGGGTAAAGGAGAACCTGGAGAGGCTTGGGCGAGTAGCTGCGGGGGGCTGTTGGCTGAGGTTGGAGTAGCCAGGCGGAAGGCATGGCCAGCTGTTGAGAAATGTTTGTTGAAGTTTTCGATAATCATGGATTTATCGGTGGTGACCGTGTTACCTAGCCTCAGTGCAGTGGGCAGCTGGGAGGAGGTGCTCTTGTTCACCATGGACTTCACAGTGTCCCAGAACTTTTTGGAGTTGGAGCTACAGGATGCAAACTTCTGCCTGAAGAAGCTGGCCTTAGCTTTCCTGACTGACTGCGTGTATTGGTTCCTGACTTCCCTGAACAGTTGCATATCGCGGGGACTATTCGATGCTATTGCAGTCCGCCACAGGATATTTTTGTGCTGGTCGAGGGCAGTCAGGTCTGGAGTGAACCAAGGGCTGTATCTGTTCTTAGTTCTGCATTTTTTGAACGGAGCATGCTTATCTAAAATGGTGAGGAAGTTACTTTTAAAGAATGACCAGGCATCCTCAACTGACGGGATGAGGTCAATGTCCTTCCAGGATACCCGGGCCAGGTCGATTAGAAAGGCCTGCTCACAGAAGTGTTTTAGGGAGCGTTTGACAGTGATGAGGGGTGGTCGTTTGACAGCGGCTCCATAGCGGATACAGGCAATGAGGCAGTGATCGCTGAGATCCTGGTTGAAGACAGCAGAGGTGTATTTGGAGGGCCAGTTGGTCAGGATGACGTCTATGAGGGTGCCCTTGTTTACAGATTTAAAGTTGTACCTGGTGGGTTCCTTGATGATTTGTGTGAGATTGAGGGCATCTTAGATTGTAGGACTGCCGAGGTGTTAAGCATATCCCAGTTTAGGTCATTGAAGCTAGATGGGGGCGATCAATTCACAAATGGTGTCCAGGGCACAGCTGGGAGCTGAGGGGGTCAGGGTGGCAACAGTGAGAGGCTTATTTCTGGAGAGAGTAATTTTCAAAATTAGTAGTTCGAACTGTTTGGGTATGGACCTGGAAAGAGCCAGGATTCAGACACGGCAAGGACATCAGGGTTAGCAGAGTGTGCTAAAGCAGTGAGTAAAACAAACTTAGGGAGGAGGCTTCTGATGTTGACATGCATGAAACCAAGGCTTTTTCGATCACAGAAGTCAACAAATGAGGGTGCCTGGGGACATGCAGGGCCTGGGTTTACCTCCACATCACCCGCGGAACAGAGGAGGAGTAGAATGAGGGTGCAGCTAAAGGCTATCAAAACTGGTCGCCTAGAGCGTTGGGGACAGAGAATAAAAGGAGCAGATTTCTGGGCATGGTAGAATATATTCAGGGCATAATGCGCAGACAGGGGTATGGTGGGGTGCGGGTACAGCGGAGGTAAGCCCAGGCACTGGGTGATGATGAGAGAGGTTGTATCTCTGGACATGCTGGTTGTAATGGGTGAGGTCACCGCATGTGTGGGAGGTGGGACAAAGGAGGTATCAGGGGTATGAAGAGTGGAACTAGGGGCTCCATTGTAAACTAAAACAATGATAACTAACCTGAACAACAGTATATGTCTTATTAATAATAAAACACTGAAACTAAGGAATGGGGTGTGGCTTTCAGATAGTTATTTTTAGCCACCTGTGAGAGTAAATGTCACTATTAACATGATAACTATACAACAGAACAGATTAAGGTTGAACTAAGGTTGAGCTTCAATAACGTTCCATAATGTTCCCTAAAAGCCTATGTAAATCCCAAATCTGTTAAATTATATGCAGTATGTACACTTCACATAATGAACAGGAATGACATACTACTTGACAATCAGAGAACTGATACTGTGTACTGGTTGTTAGGTTGGGATTGGCGTGGGGAGTCCGTGGGTGGCTTTTACATTTTTGGAGGAATTCCTCATGTCTTACTCATTGGTTGAAAGAAGGTGGATCCAAATCAGATGTTCGGTACTATATTTATTTAATATTATCTGAATCCTATAAATGAAAATGGCCAATTTGGGTGAAATCAATTTGCTTAATTTCTCTGAGATAAAATTTAATTTCAACAGAAATAATGTTTCAAGAATGCCAATCTTACCGGTTTCTAACTACATAAATAATTTCGGGAACATTCTGAGATGGTGGGTGTAATGGCTTGCTGAAGTGACATACAATGACTCTCCTGTCTGTGGCTGCAGCCCCCAGATCCTAACCCTGCTGGCCTGACTGAGCAGTGGAAGCAGAGGACCAGGGGAAAGAGACAGGCTCAGATAAGATAATATTCATCCCCCCCCCCCCTATTGAGGCATGAAGCAGACAGCAGGGGAGCTGGCAGGCCATGTGGTCACAGAGGAACATCCAGCCAGCCAGAGCCTGTCGAGGATGCATTCCAAATGCATCCCAAAAAACTAGATCACCTTTACCCTACACACAGATATGCATACAAAGCTCTCCCTTGCCCTCCATTTGGCTAATCTGACCATAACTCTATCCTCCTCATTCCTTTTTACAAGCATAAACTCAAAACCGGAATTACCAGTGACGTGCTTAAAACGGAAGTGGTCCGATGAAGCGGATACTAAGTTACAGGACTGTTTCACTAGCACAGACTGGAATATGTTTCGGAATTCATCCGATTAACATTGAGGATTTTTACCACCTCCGTCACCATCATGGTCCACACACACACCTTCCTATATTTACATATTACCTCGTACCCCTGCACATCGACTCGGTTACTGGTACCCCATGTATATAGCCAAGTTATCGTGGTGTATTTATTTCTTGTGTTATTATTTTTCTATTATTTTTATTTTTCTCTCTGCATTGTTAGGAAGAGCCTGAAAGCATTTCCCTGTTAGTCTACACCTGTTATTTACGAAGCATGTGACAAATAACAGATTTGAAATGGCACTCTTTTCCCTTTTATAGTGAACCACTTTTCATCAAAAGTAGTGCACCATAATAGGGAATAGGATTCTATTTGGTATAGTCCCAGAGACTTACGACTTCAACACCTAAAACACCCCATACCAGAGATTATAACACTCGGCTCTCTACTGCAGATCTGCATAATGCTGGGAAGAGAAAGGAGCAGAGAAGGGCATGATTCCTCTGATCAAATCCCACTATTGCAGACATCTACAGTATAGTCAGTGTATCTTATAGCACTACGTATTTTCTGTTATATTAATTTGATCCCAGTGCATGTAAACAGTTTAACTTTCAAACTAAAATGTAGATATTTTGGTGAAAAAACTAACGGGGAAGGAGTTTGACTGTGTCTATTGGAAAAGATCAACACAACGTGCCAGAGAAAGGAGCAAGGGGATTGTGAATGAGTGGGAGAAGATAACTTCAGTATGTACTGATAATGAGGTGTTCATAGATTAGGAGGTGTGTGTGTGTGTGTGTTTGTGTGTGTGTGTGTGTGTGTGTGAGAGAGCGAGGGAGAGAGAAGGGGGTGCAATGATGCTGGAAGGAAACGTAGTGTGACGGTATCCAGTGAGTCTGTGACTACGGTTTTAGAGGCTGGGAATAGATACGTGTGAGTGGGAAAATTAGGTCAAGACTGACTGAACTGAGCAGTAGCGGCAGCACTACAGAGCACAGCATGTGTTGATGTTTTTTTTTACAAACCTCTGAAGTGCCACAGGCCACAACACACCGGCAGAATAGGTGCCAGGAGAAAATTTGGTGTTTACATCCGGCACTGTATAAGACTTCTTACACTATCTTATGGGGATGGCATCCTTTTAACTAAAGCAAGAAAATTATCTCTATCTCGTCTCACTTCGGTTATGGGCACTGTATACACAACACTAACACTAAGGGCATGATTCAATCCAATGTCAAGTGTGCAACACGGCACGATGGGATTGTATCCCGACCTAAATACCAAACACTGAATAACATGTAGTTACTGGTTTAACACTGAGTGGATGTCCTTCAATCAGGCAGGTAGCCATAACTCCTCTCGTCTGCCAAAACAATGTTGAGGTACTCTCATTTAGCCCGCACAGTTCTGTTTTAAAATCAGGACACCCCCTGCGAGGATTCTTAATTATTGTGCCTCAAGATGTCTCACCACTCTGACTCATACATATTCATTCTTTCTTTCTTTCTGGTTTCTTTTTCACACCCTTCGGCGAGTCTTTGAAGTTGTATTCTGAAATTGTCGGTCTGCTGCTCAGATGAAAGTAGGGAGCCGTCTTGCTTTTGCCTGTTTTTTTGTTGTCAGAGGTTGTTGTTGTGTTGTAAATCTCAGCTCTTTACGTGGAGAAGAAGAAGAAAAAGAGGGAGACTGCTTCAACTGGTATCAACTCCAGTCTGATGGTGGAAGAACAGAACAGTTTCCAAGCCACATAGGGAGTGTGATTTGGATAGAGTATCTCCAATCTTCAAACCATGACAGAGTGTAATTGGGTTTCTTCCTCCTGGTCTGAAATGACATCTCCTTTGCAGTGCCTCTCTCCCCAACGTGGTCTCGTGGTCGTATTATTCTGTACCCAAATCCAAAACACTACGTTTAGTATGATATGTTACGTTTCATATGGTATGTATTCATTTGTGGATGTCCGTCACCCATTTCTTACAAACAAAAATATAAATACAACATGTAAAGGGTTGGTCCCATGATTCATGAGCTGATTATTTTTTTGTTTATGCTTATTTCTATCAAACATTTTGCACAAATGTGTTTACTGTACATCCCTGTTAGTGAGCATTTCTGCCAAGGTAATCCATCCACCTGACACGTGTGGCATATCAAAAAGCTGATTAAACAGAATGAAGTTTACACAGGTGCACCTTCTGCTGGGGACAATAAAAGCCTAATCTAAAAAATGCAGTTTTGTCAAACAACACAACGCCAAATTTTGAGGGAGCGTGCAATTGGCATGCTGACTGCAGGAATGTCCACCAGAGCTGTTGCCAGATAATGAAATGCTCATTTCTCTTCCATTAGCTACCTCCAACATTGTTTTAGATATTTTGGCAGAATGTCCAACCGGCCTCACAACCGCAGACTACGTGTAACCATGCCAGCCCAGGACTTCACTTGCGGGATCATCTGAGACCAGCCACCCGGACAGGTGATGAAACTGAGTATTTCGGTCTGTAATAAAGCCCTTTGTGGGGAAAAACTCATTCTGATATGCTGGAAGGGTTAGCTAACATGCTAAATAGTTGCAAAGTAGCTAAAAAGTAGTAAGTAATTGCAAATGAGCTAAAATGCTAAAGTTGTCAGTGATGAGATTCTAACTCGCAACCTTTGGGTTGCTAGACGTTTGCGTTATATACCCACCAACCACCCACCCACCTTTAATTTTTGCCTTAAGTAACCATCTGTCTTATGTAACCATTCCAAACGTTAAATAGTACATGTAAATGCAGGACATTAGTATATTGTGTTACGTCTAGTCTCCCCCATCGTAGTACCCTTCTCCGCATTTGCGGTGCCTCTCTCCCCCATTGCGGTGCCTCTCTCCCCCATTGCGGTGCCTCTCTCCCCCATTGCAGTGCCTCTCTCCGCAATGGGGGAGAGACTTCACGGTTGTCAGCAGGCCCCGATAAGGGCAGTCAGAGAGACAGAGGCACTGAGAGTCTTCTCAATCACTCCACTGAGCTCAGATTGAGACAATAAGTACGTGAAGGTGAGAGCGCACGTGTGTGTTCAAGCATGTTAATTAATTAATTTTATAGCAGCTAAATGCTTGACGAAGGAGAGCTTTATGGGAATAACAATCCTAGATGATTGTGAGAGAAAGACTCTCATATCATACCGTGGAGTATGGTTCAACATATTTACAACATTAGATAGTGTTGATACAACACAGGATATCCATCAAGTAAACAATGTCTATACTGGTTCACAGTGGATATACTGTACATTTCTGATTTGGAACATATTGTATATACAACATTCTTGTGATCCTAGATGTATCAAATGCTTTGGACATTCCAGCACATTGCAGAACTGAGTTACTGCACTTGCAGATAATACAATTACAAACATTGTGTCTGATTGGGATGTTTAGTTAGTTTGGGCTTGAAGCAGAGGTTCTCCTGGTATGTTGCATACTGTAGCTCCTTGGCAGTCAAGTGAACTAGAAATCACATTTCCTTAAACACTTTGGGTGGAGGCCAGAACTTAAAGTTTAGACAAAAAGCAGTAGGGCAGGATGGGGTAAATTGAGCCATTTCTTTTTACAATCAGCATCAATCTGTCAAGAGAAATATAGTATTTTTTCTAACAAGGATATCTACATATATTTCAAGATGTTGTGTATCCCTGGAGATAAATCAGAATTCATGTAAACATTACAGTTTGAAAACATAGCTTGTCCAAAACAGAGTTGTCTCGGGTATGGCCTAAATTGAGCCGTGGGACAGGGTAAGTTAAGCCACCTACACATTTCTGTAATGAATTAAATTACAAATCACTTTTAATCTTTTAATAATTTTAATCACACACATATTTTAACACAGGCTTAACACCTAACAAACACTTTGCACTTTTTATACACTTTTAACATAGGCCAGGCCCTGTTGTTGCATCATATTTCATCGGTAAGCCATGCATTACGCCTGGGAAGAAAACAATTACATTTTCTCAACTTGCCACTTGCTCAACCATTAGCTCAACTCACCCAAAGGCAAATATTTTGACTATATTAGCCAACACAGCTACAAGGATGCACTTTCATGCTAGGTTTAGGTTTAGGACTTCATATTGAATCTTATAGAGACCCCAACTGATGTATAGAACAGTCTTATAATTATCTACTTTGGTTTAGATATCATGAAACCTTGAACACAAATGAATTTATGTTTTTTGGACCTAACCTGCCTACCACTTTTCCTGTGGTTTCTTCCTTCACAAACTCCATGAAATGACGGCCACTTCCTAAATATTTGGTCAAATGATAATTTTTTTTGTATGGTTTCCTAGAAACAAGGGTGGCTCAACTTACCCAACTCTCCCCTACAGTAAGGTACTACCCAGAAATTATTTTAGATCAATATAAAAATGGCTGCATTGGGCCTTTAGGTAGGCAGGAATGAGCTAAGTTACAGCTTCATATGTTGATTTATTCACTGTACCCTAGTCAGTGTAAGATCAGCTTTAAGTTCATCATAATTTAGCTTGTAAGAGAAAGTCTTGAGCTGCACAAGCATGGCACACTAAAAAAGGTCCAATGCAGCCATTTTTATCTCAATATTAGAATTTCTGAGTAACAATTAAATACCTTACTGTGATTGTTTTCAGTTAAAATGGCCAAAAAGAAACAAAAATATCTTCTTAGCTAAGATCAATTTCTCAAGCAAGAAGTTTGCTAGGAATGTCTGGGACTGGTCTGAGTGGTGAGGGGAAAAAAATGGCAGAGAAGTTTGGAAATCTCTTTCTTATTGCTATATTAACTCATTACTGCATGGTGATGTCAAAAAAGGCTGACATTTCAGGTGGTCTTTTCAAACAGACCTGACACTAAAAGGGCATGGTCATATTTTATTTCAAATTTCACAGTATTATTCCAATCTCATAGTGTGGAAATGTACACTGAGTGTATGAAACATTTAGGACACCTGCTCTTTCCATGACATGGACTGACCAGGTGAAAGCTATGATCCCTTATTGATGTCACCTGTTAAATCCACATCAGACAGTGTGGATGAAGGGGAGGAGACAGGTTAAAGGATGATTTTTAAGCCTTGAATCCATTTTTTTCATTTATCCTTCACTTAACTAGGCAAGTCATTTATGAACAAATTCTTATTTACAATGGCGGCCTACCAAATGGCAAAATGCCTCCTGCTGGGACGGGGGCTGGGATAAAAATGTAATAAAAATATAGGACGAAATCACGACAAGAGATACCACACCACTACATAAAGAGAGACCTAAGAAAACAACATAGCATTGCAGCAACACATGACAACACAGCATGGCAGCAGCACAACATGGCAGCAGCCCAACATGGTAGCAGCACAAAACATGGCACAAACATTGGGCACAGACAACAGCAAATAAGGCAAGAAGGTAGAGACAACAATACATCACGCAAAGCAGCCACAACTGCCAGTAAGTGTGTCCATGATTGAGTCTTTGAATGAATAGATGGAGATAAAACTGTCCAGTTTGAGTGTTTTTTGCAGCTTGTTCCAGTCGCTAGCTGCAGTTGAGACATGGATTGTGTGTGTGTGCCATTCAGAAGATTCAGAAGATTTATTGTAAGTGTGTTTGAACGAGGTATGGTAGTAGGTGCCAGGCACACCAGTTTGTTTCAAGAACTGCAATGCTGCTGGGTTTCTCACGCTCAACAGTTTCCCGACCAAAGGACACCCAGCCAACTTGACAACTGTGGGAATCATTGCATTCAACATTGGCCAACATGCGCCAGCATCACAGCTTTCCACACCTTTAAGAGTCCATCTCCACACAAAAAAATGAAATAATGTATTTAACCTTAATTTAACTAGGCAAGTCAGTTAAGAACAAATTCTTATTTACAATGATGGCCTACCCCTCTGCAAATTGGGGGGGGAGGTGCAACTCAGGAATAGGAAAGTGTTCCTAATGTTTGGTATTCTCACTGTATAGAAAACACAGGAAAAATCATGTTTTTGACGCCAATGGGTCTTTAAGGAGGCGAGAGTAAGAAAAAGGGAGCAATATAGACTTATGGTTGTGGGTTTAAGAGGGAGAGGGATATAAATGATGTAGGATTAAAAAGACAGCAAAGGATGAGCTTTAGAGAAATCAGAAGTGGGAGAAGAAACGGTAGCAAGAAAAACAGCAAACGTGTGCTACGTTTGTGTAAAGCCTGTCGCATGCATCCCAGTCGAAACAGTTTGAGCATATATTATGATGACATTTTTGTTCGTTTTGATGTTAGGCAGGGGGGGGGTTGTCGGCTGTTTGCGCACACATTTTTTCTTGAGGAAAGTCGAAGTTCGGTAGCCGAAGTCTACGCCCTTTCATTGGTGATCGGTCAACAGTAGGGGTGGGAAATGTGGACGAGATTCTTCAATTAAGTGTTTGTTGTCATTTAACGAGAGCACAGCAGCAGCTACGCCCTACTGTCTGCAGTGCACTACTGGATTTCATGAAGTACTGCACCAAATATCTTAGCTATCTTAGCTATTATTATTTTGAGGAAGCATTACTGGCTATGTTGTTGCACGGTGGCTCAAGAGGGATAAACAGCAGCAATATTGCAGTTTTTTCCCAAGTTTTTCAAGCAAAGGTCTTTAGGGAGTATGCGAGCACATACAGTCGTTCACCTAGTCAAGTTCTGCTAGGTGCAAACCGAACCTATGGATGAGGATGACTCTTAAGAATCCACCCCTTTTTTTCAATTTTCGCCTAAAATGACATAATCAAATCTAACTGCCTGTAGCTCAGGCCCTGAAACAAGGATATTCTTGGTACCATTTGAAAGGAAACACTTTGCAGTTTGTAAAAATGTGAAAGAAATGTAAGAGAATATAATAGATCTGGTAAAAGAAAATACAAAGAAAAAAACAAACATTATTTTGAAATGCAATATAAAAAAAAATGAAATGCAAGAGAAAGGCCATAATATAATATTGCAGCCCAGGCGCAATTTAGATTTGTATGTGTATGTGCACCCCTACTCTGTCCCTGACCACAGGGTAAGAGAATAGTAGTCAACCAACCCAGCACCATTCCATTTAGCCTTCTAGAACCCCTACACCTACAGAACACTGACCGCAGAGTAAAGAACTTCAGACAGTCACCAACCAAACTGTTATTACCAAGGAGAATAAAACATCTACTGTGATTGGCTTATGAAAGCAGGACAGTGTGCGCAGCAGCAGTGTTGACAGACAGTCATGAGGGGAAATGAGAAAGTTGGTCACGAGGCAATTTACAGCTGTTAATTATGCAACGCAACCACTCTGCATATTTAACAACCTGCCTGAGAGGCAGTGATTTACTCCATATTGGATTGGATGTCTAAATGACTGTACTGTGGTGTGTGTGTGTGTGTGTGTGTGTTTGTCCGGTTCACTTGCCTGAGTGCGTATTGGGTTAGGATTCTGAACAATGTCTGAGACTTACCTCCTTGTCTGAGACTAACCTTGACAGCTGTAGAGAGAAAGGGATCAACTGAAGTAAAGTTGTCTATTTGCAGGCTATAATATAATGAAAGCCAATAGATTTTCCATAGAAGGTGGTTGGTCAGAGGAGGCATAATGCCACTGGCATGTCCGTGAGGCTGGAGAACAAAGGAGACTGTGTAGCTTTCAAAGATCTCCCTCTGGGCTGAATCCAGCCTGCCAGTAGCCCTACTGTGCCCCTGGACTAAACAGACTGGTTCTAATACATGTGCCATGCTCTCTGGACTGAACCCTTTTACAGTGACTTTTACTTGTTAAGATGGTTCTAAACGTCCCAATTGGTGATGTTTGTATAATTCAACCAGCAAGTAACTGGAATTTAAGCAAAGGTGATGATGCAATATTTAAAAAATATCTCTGAATCTCACATTTCCATGATTGCTACAAGTTGGCCTCATTGCTGATGTATTCCCATAAAGACTGTTGATAAAAGGGTGGATTGGAATCTGTCTTAAACCTTGGGTGTTTGTGTAGTGATTATATCTTCAGACTTTCACAGAGTCTGCTCAGGAATGACGGTATTAGCAAACGCAAGATGTTGTCTGGGGAATATGTTCAGATTAAACAGAACCAGAATGAGGCAGGGAAACACTCAAAGTGAAAAACATGTCAAGGATATAAAAACCTATAATGAAAGATCTTATCAGCACAACAGATCCGTTTCTTCTTGCCAACTGATTGCTAAAAACTGCAAAGCTAAATCATTTGGGGATGCGGTATTGTGAGTGTACCCATAGATATCAGCTTTCCCTGCACACATAAATGAATTGACAAGATCTAATGTCTGATAGTGAAAATGAGAGCAGTTGCAAGCAGCAGCCAACTAAAACAGTATATAAAAGCCCACCCTAAGCACTGGAGCATTGCCTGCCCTCACAGCCACATAGCAAGGCAGCATAACCTATTATGTGGCCATGGAAAGTGGCAGCTGTAGGTGGCTTTATTTTCTGGAGTGGTGAGATGGTGGGGGTGGCAGGGAGGGTTTAGAATGTCCTGCACTCTGACATTCTATGTGAATTCCAAGGCATTACAAACATTCCGTAGGCAGACTCAGAGGCCCCTGACAAGCTCTCCAAAACCCACAAGAATGGAAAGGACAGTGACACCATGACACACATGCATATGGAAAGTATTCAGATCCCTTTACTTTTTCCACATTTTGTTACGTTACAGCCTTATTCTAAAATTGATTAAATAGATTTGTTCCCTCATCAATCCACACACAATACCCCATAATGACAAAGCAAAAACAGTTTTTTTTAAATATCACATTGACATAAGTATTCAGATCCGGGGGGCAGTACTCAGTACTTTGTTGAAGCACCTTTGGCAGCAATACAGCCTTGAATCTTCTTGGGTATGATGCTACAAGCTTCGCACACCTGTATTTGGGGAGTTTCTCACAATCTTCTCTGCAGATCCTCTTCCAGCTCTGTCAGGTAGAATGGTGAGCTATTTTCAGGCCTCTCCAGAGATGTTCAATCGGGTTAAAGTCCGGGCTCCGGCTGGGCAACTCAAGGACAGAGACTTGTCCCAAAGCCACTTCAGAGACTTGTCCCAAAGCCACTCCTGCATTGTCTTGGCTGTGTGCTGAGGGTTTTTGTACTGTTGGAAGGTGAACCTTCGCCCCAGTCTCTGGTTCTAAATGCTCTGGAGCAGGTTTTCATCAAGGATCTCTCTGTACTTTGCTCCATTCATCTTTCCCTTGATCCTGACGAGTCTCCCAGTCCCTGCCACTACAAAACATCCCCACAGGATGATGCTGCCACCATGCTTCACCATAGGGATGGTGACGGGTTTTCTCCAGATGTGACGCTTGGCATTCAAGCAAGAGAGTTCAATCTTGGTTTCATGAGACCATAGAATTTTGTTTGTTATGGCCTGTGAGTCTTTAGGTGCCTTTTGGCAAACTCCAAATGAGCTGTTTAAAATGTTTTATTTTTTTTATTTCACCTTTTGTTTAACCAGGTGGGCTAGTGGAGAACACGTTCTCATTTGCAACTGCGACCTGGCCAAGATAAAGCAAAGCAGTGTGACACAGACAACAACACAGAGTTACACATGGAGTAAACAATAAACAAGCCAATAACACAATAAACAAGTCAATGACACCTTAGAAAAAAGAAAGTCTATATACAGTGTGTGCAAAAGGCATGAGGAGGTAGGCAATAAATAGGAGTGAATAATTTAGCAGATTAACATGAGTGATAAATGAGCAGATGAGGATGTGCAAGTAGAGATACTGGTGTGCAAAAGAGCAGAAAAGTAAATAAAATAAAAACAGTATGGGGATGAGGTAGATAGATTGGGTGGGCTATTTACAGATGGACTATGTACAGCTGCATCGATCGGATAGCTGCTCAGATAGTTGATGTTTAAAGTTGGTGAGGGAAATAAAAGTCTCCAACTTAAGCGATTTTTGCAATTCGTTCAAGTCGCTGGCAGCAGAGAACTGGAAGGAAAGGCGGCCAAATGAGGTGTTGGCTTTGGGGATGATCAGTGAGATATACCTGCTGGAACGTGTGCTACGGGTGGGTGTTGTTATCGTGACCAGTGAACTGAGATAAGGTGGAGTTTTACCTAGCATAGACTTATAGATGACCTGGAGCCAGCGGGTCTGGCGACGAATATGTAGCGAGGGCCAGCCAACGAGAGCATACAGGTCACAGTGGTGGGTGGTATAAGGTGATTTGGTAACAAAACGGATGGCACTGTGATAGACTACTCAGCAAACTGGATGCAGAGTATTGGAAGCTATTTTGTAGATAACATCGCCGAAGTCGAGGATCGGTAGGATAGTCAGTTTTACTAGGGTAAGTTTGGCGGCGGAGGAGGAGTGGCTTCGGTCTGGCCACTCTACCATAAAGGTGTGATTGGTGGAGTGCTGTAGAGATGGTTGTCCTTCTGGACGAGTCTCCCATCTCCACAGAGGAATTCTGGAGCTCTGTCAGAGTGACCATCCGGTTCTTGGTCATCTCCCTGACCAAGGCCATTCTCCCCCGATAGCTAAGTTTGGCCGGGTGTCCAGCTTTAGGAAGAGTCTTGGTGGTTCCAAACTTCCTCCATTTAAGAATGATGGACGTCACTGTGCTCTTGGGGACCTTCAATGCTGCAGAAATGTTTTTGTACCCTTCCCCAGATCTGTGTCTCAACACAATGCTGGCTCAGATCTCTACGAACAATTCCTTCAACCTTATTGCTTGGTTTTTGTTCTGACATGCACTGTCAACTGTGGGACCTTAAATAGATAGGTGTGTGCCTTTCCAAATCCTGTCCAATCAAGTTGTAGCAACATCTCAAGGATGATCAATGGAAACAGGATGCACCTGAGCTCAATTTTGAGTCTCATAGCAAAGGGTCTAAATACTTATGCAAATAAAAAATAAAACAACTTTTGTTTTGTCATTATGGGATATTGTTTGTCGATTGGTGAAAAAAAATTATTTCATAAATTTTAGAATAAGGCAGTAATGTAACAAAATGTGGTAAAAGTCAAGGGGCCTGAATACTTTCCGAATGCACTGTACGTTGAACGCACACACAGGTACGCACACACACAGACAGGGCTACATTATACACTAGGGTTGGACGGTATCCAGATTTCCATACCTTCATGCCTGTGCCATCCCAGGATGTACGGTATTACCGGTAGTGGACACAAGGGGTGCTATTTATATTTTATTTCTAAAAAAAAAAGTCACGTACCAGAATGCTAATAAAATGTTAACAAGTACTAAGGAATCCTCAGAGCAGATGCTAGGTAAATGCTAACGAGTGCACACAAATATTTATTACTAGGACAGACAACCCAGCTCATGAAGTTATGAAAGTATCTCAAACGCAGTTTGCAGCACACACAAAACAAACATTTTCTTAATCCAGGAGGGAATTTTCTCTGCTTCTGTTAGCAAGAAGCTTGATCTTCCAAGCTAACATTAGCCACTTAGCTAACATTAGCCAGTGAGCAAAACTCAGCTGGAGAGAATTTATTTGGCACATCTTAGATATATAACTATTAAATTAACTTCTTGGTGACAGGGGGGCAGTATTGAGTAGCTGGAAGTGGGAAATCTTGAGGTTTGTAGTTTCATTTAAGTGGATAGGCAATCACTTAAATGAAACTACAAACCTCAGATTCCCCACTTCCTGGTTGGATTTGTCTCAGGTTTTCACTAGCCATATGATTTCTGTTATACTCACAGACATCATTCAAACAGTTTTAGAAACTTCAGAGTGTTTTATATCCAATACTACTAATAATATGCCTATATTAGCATCTGGGACAGAGTAGTAGGCAGTTTATTCAATATGCTGTGTCTATGGGGTCAGATTGCACTTCCCAATGCTTCCAGCAGATGTCAACAGTCTTTAGAAAGTTGTTTGAGGCTTCTATTGTGGAAGGGTGTCGAATAAGAGCTGTTTCAACAAGTGGACTAGGCTGAGGCCAATCAGTAGTTTACTGCGCGGTCACGCGGGCGCGTTGTTCCTTCTTTTTCCTCTGTAATGAATACCCTATGGTCCAGTTGGAATATTATTGAAGATTTATTATAAAAAGACCCTAAGGATTGATTGTAAACATTGTTTGACATGTTTCTACAAACTGTAATGGAACTCTTGACTTTTCGTCTGGATTTTGCGCTCACATTGTGCCTTTGGAATAGTGAACTAAATGCGCGAAAAAAACAGAGGTATTTGGACATAAATATGGACGTAATCGAACAAAACAAAAGGTAAGGGTAAGTGAAAATTTATAATGCTATTTATGACTTTTGTTGGCTCCACAATTTGGCGGGTAACTTTATGGCTTGTTTTTGTGGTTGAACACTGTTCTCAGATTATTGAATATTGTGCTTTTGCCATAAAGCTTTCATTGTAAACCCAGTGTTGAGGATCAGCGGGGTGGAGATGTTGTTTCCTACACTCACCACCTGGGGGCGGCCCGTCAAAGTCAAGGATCCAGCTACACAGGGCGGGGTCGAGACCCAGGGTCTCGAGCTTAATGACGAGTTTGGAGGGTACAATGGTGTTAGATGCTGAGCTGTAGTCGATGAACAACATTCTTACATAGGTATTCCTCTTGTCCAGATGGGTTAGGGCAGTGTGCAGTGTGATTGGGTCGTCTGTGGACCTATTGGGACGGTAAGCAAATTGGAGTGGGTCTAGGTTGTCAGGTAGGGTGGAGGTGATATGATCCTTGACTGGTCTCTCAAAGCACTTCATGATGACGGAAGTGAGTGCTACGTGTCGGTAGTCGTTTAGCTCAGTTACCTTAGCTTTCTTGGGTGGCAGGTAGCATAGGTTAGGGCATTGGACTAGTAACCGGAAGGTTGCAAAATCGAATCCCCGAGCTGACAAGGTAAAAATCTGTAGTTCTGCCCCAGAACAAGGCAATTAACCTACTGTTCCTAGGCCGTCATTGAAAATAAGAATTTGTTCTTAATTGACTTGCCTAGTTAAAAAAATAAAATTAGGAACAGGAACAATGGTGGCCCTCTCGAAGCATGTGGGAACAGCAGACTGGCATAGGGATTGATTGAATATGTCTGCGCATGGTCTGTGCAGCCAGCAAGCCAGCTGGTCTGCGCATGCTCTGAGGATGCGGCTAGGGATGCAGTCTGGGCCAGCAGCCTAGTGAGGGTTAACACGTTTAAATATTTTACTCATGTTGGCTGCGGTGAAGGAGAGTCCGCAGGTTTTGGTAGCGGGCCGTGTCGGTGGCACTGTATTGTCCTCAAAGCGAGCAAAGAAGTTGCTTAGTTTTGTCTGGGAGCAAGACATCGGGGTCCGCGACGGACCAATCTGTTACGGCTTTCTTCCGTCGAAGGAGAGTCGGACCAAAATGCAGCGTGGTTAAATTGAGACATCTTTAATAACGATGGAAACGAACAATACAAAACAACAAACGGAAACATGTGAAAACCTATACAGCCTGTCTGGTGAATACAAACACATTGCGACAGGAACAATCACCCACAAACACACAGTGAAACCCAGGCTACCTAAATATGGTTCCCAATCAGAGACAACGAGAATCACCTGACTCTGATTGAGAACCGCCTCAGGCAGCCATAGGCTATGCTAGACACCCCTACTAGCCACAATCCCAAAACCTACGAAAAACCCCCATACATAAACACAACACAAAATAAACCCATGTCACACCGTGGCCTGACCAAATAAATATAGAAAACACAAAATACTAAGACCAGGGCGTGACACAATCTTTATCTCCTAACATATTTGCACAAATTGACTGTAGGTATTTCCTTAAAAAGTTGATACAAAACATAAGTTTTGGCCACCCACGAAATACATGTATAAACTGTTAAATACATGACACATGAGATATGAGCAAGCATACAGATACTGTACATATACCATTTACTACAGTATATACAATCCCCCAAACACGTGTACAGTAAACTGCCTACTCTTGAATCTGGTGCCACCAAGTCTCCTTTTGCATCTACAACTCTCTTTCTTATTGGTCTGTTAACTAATTTACTGGCTGGTGATGTCACTAGGCAGGCCAAAACTCCATTCCACCAAAACATGCTTAAATTTCAAGCGGTCTTTTCAAACAGCTCTTACACTTAAGACTGCGAAATGGTCATTTTCACAGTATTATTCCAACCTCAGTGTGGAAATATCTATCAAATACAGGGAAATCAAGTTTTTGACTGCAATGGGACTTTAAAAAAAACACACCCTAAAAATATCTACAATATTGACATTGTAAGGCACTGGAAGAACTTAAACCAATAAGAAAGACATTTACAAACCTTTCTGCCATTAACAGCTAGTTTTCAGTTTTCCCCTCCCCACTCAAACCACTCCCAGACAGTCCTAGCAAAATTCTTGCTTGAGAAATTGCTCTTTGCTAAGAAGCTCTTTTTGTTTCTTTTGGGAATGGAAAAGGACCCAAAGTACTCAGATGTACCCTGCCTGGTCAGTTGGCAAGACAGCACAAACAGATCTGGGATCAGGCTTGCTTCAGAGAAGGATCGCTTCAGAGAAATTACCGGTGCTTAATGGTCCAATGCAGCTGTATCTCAATATCATATTTATTAGTAACAATTAAGTACCATACTGTGATTGTTTTTGATGATTAAAAAAAAGTACAAAAATTAGCTTAGCTGAAAGTGTCTGGGAATGGTCTGAGTGGGGAGTGGAAAACTAGCTGTTTATTTATTTACTTGAAATTTTGCAGGATGAAATCTCTTGATGCACCATCTAGTTTCCAAGAGTGTCCAATTTTTTTAAAAACTAAACAAACAACACTTAATAACAAGAATAATATGGCAATTACTGTCTAATAATAATAACAATGAACAAATATTAATAATAAAAAATGTATATTAACAGCTGTTACTGGGAGAGAGGTTTGGAAATCTCTTATTTGTATAATATCATGATTTTCACAGTATTATTCCGACCTCATATTGTGGAAGTAGGGCTATACATAAAACATAGGAAAAATCACATTTTATGACTGCCATGGATGTTTAAAGCCCCCATGCAGTCTTTATTTATTAAATCACTGTATGTCTAATTTAAAAATATATATTTTATTTCATGAAAATATTTTTTATAAAT